>NC_138764.1:29804845-30404845 GCF_965113315.1 Podarcis vaucheri
TGTATTTAAAAACAAAAATAAAAAGCTATATCTCCTTGAAAAGGCAAGTATTTGCACAGCCTGAAAAGTTCTGTTCTTTTTTTTTCTTCTTCCCCTTGGGAAAAGGAACCTGTTGTAGTGCAAGAATCTCCTCCTTTGGATTTACCTAGCACTACTGGGTGAGTAGGGGAAATGTCCTCTTAAATTTGTATTGTTCTTGCTTGGCTAATGTCTGATCAGATCAGATTTTAATATTTGATTACTTTTATCACATGGCAACATGAAATGGCTCAGGTCTGATGGAACTGCACATTCATCCAATACCTCAGATGTGGAATCCACAGGTGCTGCCAGTACAAAAGAAACTACCTCAAACAGTATTTCCAAGCATTACAGGTACACTGCCATTTGCTTTATGCCGTGTACGTGTGAGTGAAATGATGGATTGCAGCTGTTACTGGAAAGGTGACCCAACTATATGAAACACGTTAGCTCGGATTCTAAGATAACTTCTCTCTGGAATGTTGGCAAGTCCCAACCATGGGGGGCTGCTGGAGGAAGAGGAGGTAATTGCACAAAATAGGGTCCCAAGAAATTAGAAAGGTCACAGAAAAGTTTTCCATCTCTTCCTTTCAGCAGTCTCCTGTTCCACACCCACCATTTGTCATTTTGTTAAAATTCTTTCACCACTCTTCATTCTTATCAAGGTTTCAAGGTAGTATACAGTTGTAATGCAAATACAGCAATAGAACAACCAATGCAGCCAATCAAATTGACTTGAAACAGAATAGCAAACTACCTGATACTAGAAGAATTGCAATGGTTGCCACCAGGTAGACTGTTCTAGGGACTGTCTCAAAGTTTGGGGGTGTCGGCAGTGCAAGTCCCGTGTTGTTTTTTGAGTACGATATCTGATAAGGAAAGCACATGGAGGGGAAAAGATCTTAAAACACATACAGATTACTTTGTATTTGGGTCTCAAGTTGTGCAGAATATAGATATATATCCACACCTATACAGAAAACAAGAGAAAGTAGAAAAATACAAACCAGAAGAAGGAAAGGGGTATACAAAGGGTAGACTCCCATTGTTCAGATTTTTATTGGTAATTACCAGCATCTTGAATTTGGCCTGGAAGCAAACAACAATCAGTGATATGTGTAAATCGACGCTTTATTTTGTACAAACTGAAGCTTTCATCACTTTAAAGGATTGCCCCTTGGAGGGTAGTAATACAACAGCTGTATTGCTATAATCTGACTTGAAAATTACTAGGCCATGGATGCAAATTATATTATGAGGGTGGACCTCAACTATTGCTATTCTCCAAGGATTTCCACTGGTGCAACAGGACATTTCCCCACAATTCTACCCTGTCATAGGTTTGGGGGAACCCCTGGAACAGATTTTGGGGGCGCACAGGGGAAGAACATTATGTAAGGAGAAATAGTTGCTCTGAAGGAAAGTTCACTTAAACGCTATGTTGAATACAACTCTCAACCTTAAATTATTGTTTCTTATCTTCCGTAGTTTGTCTGAATCCAGGAAAAGGACACGAACAGGAAGAACTTGGCCAGCTGCAATCCCACACTTAAGGAGAAGAGGGCGCCTTCCACGTAAAGCACTCCAGATTCAGAATTCCGAAATTGTGAAAGATGACGAAGGCAAAGATGATTACCAGTATGATGAACTTAATACAGAAATACTTAATAACTTGGCAGATCAGGAGTTACAGCTTAATCATCTTAAAAACTCCATTACCAGTTACTTTGGTGCAGCAGGTAGGATAGCTTGTGGTGAAAAATACCGTGTTTTGGCACGTCGAGTGACACTCGATGGAAAAGTGCAGTATCTTGTGGAGTGGGAAGGAGCAACTGCCTCCTGACTGTAGTACTGAACATGTTTGCTGCACTGTTTATTTATAGGCACTGTTTATATAAATCAGGAGTGCAGAAGGAAACTTCCTTTGACATTTCTAAAAATAGAAACCAAGTTAGCCTTAACATTTCTTTCTTAACAGTACAAAACATTGTGCTGAAAATTCTACCATTTTTTAAATGAGGCTGGATTTTTTTAAGATAAGGATTTAGATTGTTTAGGGCGGGAATCTGGGATTTCATTTGCTTTTAAATGTGCACGACTTCAGAAGAGACTTGTCTAGAGAACATTCCATGTGGGTAGAGAATATTTTCTGTAGCTAGAACAAATTTTTAGTAAGATTTCGTAATCTTTTCTTACCCAAATGTTTGCAAAAGTGTATTTCTACTTTGACAACCCTAGATTTTCATAAGGTGCAGTGTATATAATTCCTACTGAGGACTGTAAAATATTGAAATCTTTCAAGCAAAGTGTAAAAAAAATATATTGAGCTTGTAAATTGCTCTGTGACTAGACTTCGTTGTCTTTTTAATATATTCTTTGCATGTGTGTATATATACACATACGTGTGCATGTGTATATATGTGTGTGATTGTGACCTATGCAATATAAATTATGGGATTGGGCAGCTTTTGACTATATATCCCATAATTCTTTTATCAGGAATAGTTGCAGTATTTACACAGCAGCATTTCTTCTCAGGCTTTAATGGGTGCTGTTGCTTGCCACATACTACAGAATATGTGTCAAATGAGTGTTGTGTGTTTTGGCAGTGAGTGCAGTCGTTAATGTCATATGCCTTCAGAAAATAATTCAGACTGCAATCCTCCACATAGAGGCCCAGTGATGAAAAGATTTGGTATACCTTTCAGGTTCACATGCTCCCTCCCTGTCTCTCCTGTGCAGATTGTCCTTCCTTTCAGCATTAAGATATGTTTCAGCACTACATCTACATAGTGCTAGAGATCCATGTATAGTTGCCTCAAACCAGAGTTTGCAAACTAGTTACAGCGAACAGTGGTTAGTGTTTATCTTGATGCAGGTGTAATGTACACCACTGGAAAGAGAAGGGATTAGCAGGAGGGAGTACTTTTGCTATATCTTAGCCAAGGTTAAGAAATATGGGAATAATTTCACCTATTGTGGACCAGATTGTTTTGAGGCTGCAATCCTGGGAGTAAGCCCTAGTGAGCTCCATGGGACATACTGCTAAGCAGACACGCTGAAGATTGTTGTGTAAATCGTCTTGATCTAAGCAGCCTGGCTGCACAGTATTGCAGCCTAAGTTAATGTTGTTGAAAGTTAGCTGTCTGACACAAATCTGAACTTGAAAATTTGAACATAAACTCTGGCTAGGAGAAAAAAGGATTTGTGACACATTGATTGTAAATTTTGTCTCCCAGTTAATTAAAAAGTCTGCAGGAATCACAATATTCCTTTTGTATGTAATGTTTTGTAGTCATGTTTGATAAACATAGTTGGAGCAAAGTGTTTAATTGCACAGGGTCAACAAACAGTATGTTGCCACTTGAAGTAACAATACTGCTTTTATTACAATATTACCTCTTCTGTTCTTATAAATATGAATCAAGTTTTAAATGGGTAACTTTATTTTACTTGTAAAATAACAAGTGTTTTTGTCGGGGCTAGATGTATTTTCTTTATTGGTTTTGAGTTGTTTTTTGTTTTGCCAAAGAGTGTAAACAACTACTTTTTCTGATGGTTTCTCATTTTACTGCCTAATGGTTTACTGTCAGACACGAGCTTGCCAACAAAACAAAAAATACGACTTTAAATAGTGAGAGGCTATATGGCTAAACCTAATTGTACTAAAATTGACTTAAAAACAAAATGCTGTTATGATTGTTAAGGGAAATAAATCTTTTGTGACCACCTTATATAGCCAAAGGAAGCATAGACAAAATATGTTGTTCTGTGCTTGTGGCTGGCCAGTAAACTTACAAGCTTTACAAAGGTGATAATTTAAGTATACTTTTCTTTGCCTTCACTAGAAACATGAATCTCTTTTCCCCTCACACAGTCTTGGCTATTAAGTTAAAGTTGCCTTGCCTATAGCTGCAATATTTTGATAAGACCCAGGTTACTTTTTGAATGTTGGTCTCTTGGGACAATGCAAATTGTAGTTGTGATGTTAACAACCAGATTTTCATTAATTTTCTTTTTCACAATCTTTGTAATTCACATCAAGCACCAGCAGTATTTGCAGTAGGGCTTCCATACAAAGACAGCAGTTGGAATTTATATGGGGAGAGAAATTGACAAACTATCAACGTATTTTTAGCTGTTTTTGTTCTCATTTTGTCACAGTGGTTGACATGTTTGTATTGCTGAAACTGTTCTCACGTTTTTAAAATCAACATTAAATGTGTGTATTTTTAAGAAGTTGTCCCTATTTTTGTTATACAGGTGTGAACTGTAGTTATATCTTAAAGCCTGATTTAAGTGTGTTTCCTTAAGTAAATTCAATGGGACTTTATAAACATGTTGTGGATTTAAGCAATGTGGATTTTAGCCCAGTCCCAAGGTTTCCTGCTCCATTCTTCAGTGCAGCTTTCTTCCAATTGATTTAGGCAACAGCACAATCCTAGGCATGTTCAGACAAGTGCAAATGCAAGAATACAACAGCTTGGCAATGCAGTCTCCTTTAACTCAGTGGGATTGATTTTGGCATAAATATGGGAATGAGGCTAATTATCTGAACATTGCTCCTCCCTTTCTAGTGCCTGAAAGAGCATTCTTGCATGTTGACTACTATATAACCTCCTTCAGCTTTTATAAACTGCAGGACATAAAATTTGGCAGTGTAGGTGACAAATGTGAGAAAACTATTTAGACCACTAAATAATAGCCCATTCTAAGCCACCGAGTCAGATAGGTGAATAATGATGATGATTGTTATTATTTAATCTTTAGATTGAGTAGTCCACAATTCACTATTGGTTTTAGCACCTGTATGCCATAGTTGAGACCACATTAATTTGATCCATTTCTGTTATTAGTTCAGAATCTCTAGTGAGACACTTTTAAAACAAACTAGTGAATTATATTCTGCTGTACAAAATTTGAATGCTTGTTTGCGTTTTTATGGAGTTGTATTCTTAAAGATGTTATCTTTGCATAGTTTTGCTTCATTAATTGGGTATTCTCAGTAGCTTCCAGATAACTACTGTAATTTTCAATGGTCTGCATAAGTTGCAGTGCTAAAAATAGTGACCCCGCGTTTAGCAAGCAGACGGAACTAAATCACCCAGTATCAGTTTTTATGGAGGCAGCTGCTATACTTTGTTTTGAGGTCATAGCATTGGAGCAAGGGAATTGCCCGTCCTTCCGTGAAATAAATGTAACCAGTGTTTGCCCGCTCCACCAGCAGAGGCCATATGAACAAATTGAGGTGAGAGGGAAAATGACACAGGGGTCACAAGAACAGCTTTGTTAATAATGCAGACATTAGTTAGTACTAATCTTGCCTGGCTGTTATGGCTGGTTCAACATTTCTCCTATTTCAGATGGAACTCCTCATATGAGATAGAGTCATTGCTCCCAGTTTGTTTTGTCTACTAACAAATTAAACTATGCTGTTGATAGCTTACTACACCATGCAGTTGCTGGACTATAGTGCTTCAGAATTAAGAGAATATCCCATTTAGTGCAGATTTTTGAGGGTAGAAAAAATTGTCATGAGTCCCAACCTGAAATTGGAGATGGCACAGCCCACAATCACGGTTTGAAAACTAAGCCATGCTTGTATAATACTTGATTTTGTAGCAGCCTGTTTTGTTGTATTTGCCCTAACTTCAAAGACTAAATGGAAAAATTATTTATATAGCATTTCTGCTTGCTACTTACCTTCTTGCTATAAATCAGTTATTCCACTTGTAAAGAAGGGGGGGTGTAAAATTATTAATCAGATTCTGTTGCCAAGTACAGCTATGCTTGCTTATGATTGTGCAGATTTGAATTTTCTAAATTTTGCAGTCTGAGTAGCTGGGATGAATTGATAATATACACAACAGGGATGTGGAATCTATGGCCCGAGAGCCAATATTGTGTTCCCAATTTGGCCTGCCAGGTAATTTCAACTAAACCATGGCCACCTGCTTACAGCAGTAAATGGGGTGGTAGGACATAGTTTAATCCTGCCCTTGAGGCAGATTCTTATAAGGATCTGTGCCGGAGCCAAAAAGGTTTCCCACTCCTATACACCATGCCCAATGCATACTAATGAATAGGGTTCTCGCTTTAGTGTTTGCGGCAGTGGCAGGGATATCATTGATCTCTAGGCAAAAGATGCATGTCTTACCACTAAGTTGTTACGACCTGCCCTGGGACTTTAGGTGAAATGGGTAAGAAATCAAATAATAAACACTGAATACACATTAAGTTTAGAATTCCTTTATTAAATCCATTTCCAGCCAGAAATTTATCCATTTACCGTTGTGTTCATTTTTACTGCTGTGTTCATTCTTACCTGTAGAATTGCACACACTATTCTGCAGCATTATGAAAATGTATAGCACAACCATGAGTGCCATAGTAGGCAACTTGTTAAGTCCCCAGCAATGTGGATGGTATCCGACTAACTTAAGTTCACTGTGTCTACTGAGGATGACTGAGAATGGGTACGATACAGTTGGTTATCACCCTATTTTATATACATTTAAAGTTTTGTTGGAAACCAGAACTGTAAAGGACCAATCAATTGGCATTAGCATAAACTGAGAGGTAGAAGGCTTAGTCACAGCTTTTTGGTGAAGATACTTTTTAACATTACAGTGCTAAAAGATCGTATATTTTGAAACCTTGGCATCCACTTTTGCATGGTATATTTAATACTATGTTCCTCAAATTGGGAATAATTCTCATATAATTGTCTTTAAGACTTTGTTTCTGTTGATATTTAGTAGATAACTACAGCCAGCTAGAGATCCCATTGCTGCAGCCTCAAAATGTATAGCTATGGGTCACTAGTACTAAGTCTCATTTAAATCAGCCCAATTATTTGAACTATTGGTATGTAAAAAATATGAATATGGGCAGAAGAGGATAAGCATAGTAGCAGCTGTAAATAACTACTTGGTCTGCTACCTGTAACTTAATATGCTTATATGTTCACATAATAATTTATACATTTATAAACTGGTAACCATTTATGTATCATTAGCCACACCAGTATTAACTTTATGGCAAAAGTATGTGACATCTAATACTGTTGAAAAATAGGTTCAAGTTCACAAGAATTATTACCTGGTGGTTCAAAACCTTGAGCTATGTTTGAGATGCATTTCTACACTTAACCCACATAAGCTGCTTAGCATAATGGGAATTGAATTAATATCTGCATATCAACTTCAGCAGCTGACGTGTTTGTGTAGTTTCAAGCAAAAAAAAAAAAAAAAAGCATGTTAACCATGCTAAGCATGGAATATACACACACACGCACGTTCAGAAATCAGTTTGGGACATCCAGGTTTGCTGGATTACAGCCATAGGAGCCATCTCAGGATGCAAACAATGACATGGAGGTTGTGTGCTATTTCTTCTCCAAACATGCACGGCATTTTGATGAGCAACTGTTAACTGCTTTAATCAAAGTTTGGAAAATGTAACCCTTAGCCCATTAACTAAGAACCAAGTTCCACTGCATAATAGGATTTGCTTCTGGGTTTGTATTCATAAATCACAGTGCAAGTTTCCCAGCTATTTTTAAGTTGTAAATTTAAAAGTGGAAACTTGCTGTTTTTTAAAAATCACAATAAGGTAAACTGGGCTTTTAGCTGTAAGTCAATTTCAGCTACCCTACCCAGTAACCATGAAAACCGGAGCATTCTATCTCCATCCTCTCTCACATAATCAGAACTACAGTATCTAGGGCATAGCTGTCAACCTTTCCCTTTTCCTCTGAGGAATCCTATTCGGAATAAGGGAATTCCCCTTTTTAAAAAAGGGAAACGTTGACAGCTATGAATTCTAGCCTTCTAAATGTTGCTGTATGACAACTCCTGTTATCTCTAACAATGGAGTATACCGGCTGTAGCTAATGGGAGCGAGACATTGGCAAAGCAACAGGTTGACCACCCCTCTGGTGTATGAGGGGAATGTGCTATTATAGTAAACCTGGTTTGAAACACATTAGAAGTGCCTGTGTATAAAAAACTCAAATGTTATTAATTTGTGTGGCAGAATAAAAGCGATGCACGAAGTCCCCCAAATTGGGTATAATGAGTCCTTTTACAAACATGTATGCATGTAAGTGGCTACATGGCCTCAAAACTGGTTGCTAATACAGTGGTGCCTCGCAAGACGAAATTAATCCGTTCCGCGAGTCTCTTCGTCTTGCGAAGCACGGCTATTAGCGGCTTAGCGGCTATTAACGGCTTAGCGGCTTTAAGAAAAAGGAAACAAACTCGCAAGACGTTTCGTCTTGCGAAGCAAGCCCATAGGGAAATTCGTCTTGCGGAACAACTAAAAAAACGGAAAACTCTTGAGCTTGTGTTTTTGCAGTTTTGAATTATGAAGGCTAGCTACAACAAACAAACAAACCCTGATCTGAACTTAAAATTAATTCACAAAGTGAGGAAAATTAAAGAATTTGGAAGCAATATACATTTCAGATGCCAGTTAATTTTTGTTGAATAAGTTTGTTAATTAGTACAAATAAGGCACAAGAGTCTTCACTTACACCCATTTAAAAATATTGTCTAAATAACAGCATAGTTTGCCGTAGCAAATATTCCATTTAACAGACATATCCAAGGCAGGACTCAAATACGAAATACACAATTCAATTCATAACTTCATGAATCTTTTTTCTTTTTAAAATATTACCTTTAGGCTAGCAGTCATTGTGCAGTATAGATGGCTGAGAGGATTCAGGCAAGTTTTAAGTTATCCACCATCTTAATAAACCAAGTTATTGCAATTTATTGGAGCAAAGAAAAGCATTCTGCTCATATTAAAAAGTCACATACGAATGTTAAAAACTGTTCATTCAAAACAAGCTGGGGAAAAACATCAATCTCCTTTTTCTTTAGCAGTGTATTGCATTTCCCCCTGTTTAAGACACTGGTGTTATGTTCTAGTTTTCCTTTTATCTTCAAAAAGACTCCTCAGCATGTAAACTTGGACAGCTGACACCACCACCATTATTGCAAGGTTGACCATGGACCAGAAGTTTACCCTGTCAAAGTTGCTTTCTTGTATGTTTCTATCACGAGCTTCAAATGCTTTGAGCAGGGTCTGAATATGGATACTTTTGCTTAGCCTGGACTTCACACTGTTGACCGATTCCTAATAAAGATCAAAACACTAGTTTTAGAAAAATAAAAGAGAAGCGCACAATTCAACACAGCAGACTCATCTACAAAATATAGCAATGACCTTGTGAGCCCCAACTCCTTGCCACCGTGCTTAGTTCCAAAGCCTCAAAATGAGAACTTGCATCTGTTACTTTCAAAGCTGAGGTATGTACACTTCCGTTTCTTTTCACATGCTACAGAATTTAGGCTATATATTTAATCAATAATACACTTATCACAATTTAAGGCCACTAGAGATAGTTGTGCAGCTTTCAATAGGGTGATCCTATTGAAAAGCAGTAGCAGAGGGGAGAGCAAATAAATTCCAAGCATACAGAGCCATTCACTCCATAGCTTTTTAAAAAAGGATTGTAGATATATACCAGAATATCTTCTAGCTTCATATCCAAAAGATCTGTGCCAGTGATATACTTCTTCCAATCTTCCTCTTCATCTCCCATGTTATCCAATATCAGTTCAAAGAAAATCACCTTATCTGACAGAGTGCTGAATGTGTTGTCAAAGCAGAACATATAGTCACCATCCTCTGTCTCCACCCTGTAAACACAAAATACATTACACTTTAATGAGTTCAGGAAGGGAAGAGGGAACAGAAAAATCCCCTCCGGTGAAGTCCCATTCGTACATTTCAGGAATGAAGTCTTAATTACTAAGCTCTTAGAATGCCATTAAAAATGGTTTAACTAATGTTTAATGAAATCATTTAAAAACTTACGTATGGACTCCATCCGATTTTCTCTGTTCAAAAACTAGTGCTTCACCTTTTGGTGATAATAGATGGAAATCAATATCTAAACCTGCTCCATCGAGAACCTGTAAAGTCAACAAACAGCGTATATGAGCAAAGTGTAATTTCTGTTGAAAAAGGCAAACCTAAAATGAATCATGTTTAATATTCAAATCTTACTTGAAGACAAAGCCACATGAATCTATATGAACACTGAGATGTTATCTAAGATTACTACTATGTATTTTAGCTTTTTAGGAAACTATGGATACAATTGGCAAAAGTAGTTTGTTTAAAGATTTTTTTACCCTGCTCTTTGGTCAAAAAGTATCCCACAGCAGCTAAGAGATCAATAAAAATCAGGACTATCCCTGCCCTCAAGCTTACAGTTTAAAAAGCTATGACACAAAAGGAAAAAGGATGGGGAGGAACAAAATAACAAACCAGTTGGAATGGAAACAGTTGAGGCACATAAGTCAAAAGGAGGTGGGTGGTCTCTCAGCAGAGCTGACTGAGAGCTGCTTCCCATTTCTCTACATTGTAATTTTATTCAATGCATTCAGATAGTGCTTGGTACTTCAGTACTCACTTTCAACCACACCACTAAAGAACAAATGGCTGCATTCATAGACAAGATGTTTTAAGAACGAGTGTCAGTGTACATAAGACCTTACACCTTTGAGTAGCAACTGTGATCTCCAGGAAGATTTAACACAGTTTCTAGATTACGGTTTGAAGACCTCTTAATTTTTTTTAATAAACATTACTTGCCTTTGGGCTCCTCTGAATGCAGCCCTCCATGCTCTTCTATCTGGTCCTTGGGCCTCTCTCCAATGCATGCCCCCTCCCCACACCCCTAATTTCTACATCCATACATCATGCTCCATTAAATACCACCACAGGAACATGTACCAGTTGCATTCCATGCAACTAGAGCAGAAATGCTGCTCATTTCTACCTTGTCTCAAACCTCCATCCAGCACTATTTCAACATATTTGGCTTACGTGGCTCTAAATAAATTTCAGAAGGCCTCTGTTTGGCTAAGGTCATCAGATCAAGCTCCCAAACCAGTTTGACCCAGCCTTTCATGACATTTATCTAGCCTGTTTCCTCCATGTAAAAAAAGGGAAAAAAGAATTGTCATTCTGAAGCTAGAGGGAAGTAATACTCACATGGCTTTCTTTCTGGCCCTTCAGAACTATACCCTAATGTTTTGATCCTGCAGGTATATCAAAATATTCAGGTTGGTACTTTGAGGCTAAAGGTGACTTTCATGCCATCCCACCCCATCTTTTATAGTTAAGGTCCCGTTTTACTTCACGGCAACAGAAAACACAGCATATGGCTTTCCTCTTCAGGACCCAGCATTACTACTTCTACCGGACTATGGAAAAACAAAATGCAAATTACAATCCGAAGCACGCTTCCCTGGACATAAGCCTCTTTGCATACAGTGCTAACAGACACAGGTCTGCATATTGGAGCCCCAAACAATACCTCCCAGGAGTGATGGTGGACAGGTCTCCTTCCTCGTGGTTTTAAAGCAGAGGTTGGCTCGCCATCTGTCACGTATGAGATTCTCGCCTTGCAAGGGGGGTGGACTTGATGACCCTTGGGGTCCCCTTTCCAACTCTATGATTCTATGTGGCTGTGCAGCAAGTAAGGGAGGTTCAGAAAAGGCACACACATTTTTCCTTTCTGACATGCAGGGCGTTTGTGTGCGTTTCCACTCGCTTTGCAGGAGGCATCCCCGACTGCAGCCAAGGGAATGGATTTCCCTACGACTCGAACACGCGAGCTGGTCCTCGAGATTGCACGTTGGGCGCGGGTGCCCGCGTTCACACGTGCGCTCCTACCCCAAGCAGTTGAGGAAACTCGGAAGGGCGACGGTTCCCTCCCTCACCTGATACTCGATCTCCAGAGAGGCCTCCTTCTGCATGCTCTGGAAGAAGCACTCCTTGCGGCCGGCGGGCAGGGTGAAAGTGAAGTCGCTGTCCAAGGCGGTCGCGAAAGCCGAGGCGCCCGGCGGAGGCAGCAGCAGCAAGAGCAGCGGCAGGAGGGAGGCCAGCAGGCACCGCCGCATCTCCGCCTCCATGGCCGCCGAGCCCTCGATACCCAGGAAGCGGGAAATTCCGGAGACGGCACCTCCCGGCCGTCCGGTCTCACTCGCTCGCTCGCCTCAGGTCTTCTGAAGCGAAGAACGAGGCTGGTTACCCACAATGCACGGCGCGCCGCAGCTCCGCCTAGGGGAGGAAAGAGCGCGAGGGGAGCGACTTCCCCTCGGTTTGAAAAAAACGCGTGCCCGCCGCCGCCGACAGCAGGTTCCTCGACACCGCAAGGCGCTGCGGGAAATGTAGTTGAGGGCAGGGAAGGAAGCGGAAGGGGCGAAGCGGGGAGGGCGGGGAGGAGGGACTACGGCTCCCGAGAGCTTTAGCGCGGAAGGATTTAAGTAGCCGCTTCGGCCGCAACCGTCTCCTCCCCCCACCTGTCAGGTTACGGCCCGCGCAGTTCGAACGCAGGAGAGACGGGTCGCCCCGAGGGCCGCGATTCAGAACGCGCGAAGCGACAGGGCCGCACTGATTGAAAGAGGCGTTTCCTCAGAGAGGGCCTGGTAAGCAAGGGCTGCCGCTCTGGCTGAAGGGATTGAGTCCGCAGCGGAGTCCAATAGCTAAACGGTTAGGGCTGGTTATAATGGGGAAACCAAGGGGACGCGCCTTCGCTTTGTGGGACGGCGCGAGGCCTCTATGCTTGAAGGGGAGAGGCGTGGAGGCAGTGTTGCTAAGCAACGCGAGGCGCTCTGGCCTGGAACCCGCGCGGCTGAGGCGGTTCCTTGGAAAAATGCCGCCGCCTGCTAGAGAGAAGGGTGGCCCCTGAGGCGAGAAGGTCAGCCTGCCTCCCGGGGCAGCAGCTGTGCAGGGTTGGTGCTCTCTGGGACTGGCAGGGCGGAGAGCAGCAGCAGCAGGTGGGGGGACAAGATTGAATGGCAGTAAATAAATAGATGAGGGCAGCCTGAGGCAGGTTGGTAGTGATTCTGGACTCCAGCCCCCATGAGCTCTGACCAACGTTGGGTCAGGGGTGATGGGAGTTGCAGTCCAGTAAAACATCAGGAGGGAGAGGCACAGCTTTAGTGCGTCTCAAACTTGGGTCCCCCAGCTGCTGTTGGACTACAGCTCCTATCATGCCTGGTCCCTTGTCCCTGCTCGCTAGCGATGATGGGGTTTGGGATTAGAAGACACCAGAAGGCAGCCCTGTTTAGGGAAGCTTTTAATGTTTGATGTATTATTGTATTTTAATATTTGGTTGGAAGCCGCCCAGAGTGGCTGGGGAAGCCCAGGCAGATGGGCAGGGTATAAATAATAATTTAATAATAATAATAATAATATTTATTATAGTGCCAACACTAGTAACGGGTCAGCTTCAACTAGGCAAAGGGGAGTACTGGAATAGCACATCACACATGGCAATGCTTTCCCTTGGAGATGCCGGAGAATACTTTGTAAGGGTCGCAGCAGACCACTGAAGAGCTGGGTACAGTGGTGCCTCGCAAGACGAAATTAATTCGTTCCGCAAGTCTCTTCGTCTTGCGAGTTTTTCGTCTTGCGATGCACGGTTTCCCATAGGAATGCATTGAAAATCAATTAATGCGTTCCTAGGGAAACCGCCTTCAGACCAGGTCCGGGGACAGTCTGTCCCTGGACCTCTTCTGAAGGCTGGGGGGGGGGGACAAGGGCTTTTCTTCCCACCCCCAGCATTTTAAAAAACCCCGGGACAGCGGAGGACTTCTCCGCTGTCCGGGCAATCTTAAAATGCTGGCGGGCGGCATTTTAAAATCGCCCCGGGACAGCGGAGGACTTCTCCGCTGTCCGGGGCGATTTAAAAGCCCCTGGGAAGGCAGGCAGGGGGGACAAAGACTTTCGCCCCCCGCCCGCCTTCAGAAGGTGTTCCCACCCCCCTGCCCCGCTTCGAAGCAGCGTTCCGAAGCGGGGCGGCTGGGGCAGGTGTTCCCGCCCCCCCCGCCCCGCTTCGGAACAGCGTTCCGAAGCCGGGTGGTGGGGGCAGGTGTTCCCTCCTCCCCGCGCGGCTTCGGAGCACCGGGAGAAGCGATCTTCCCGCAGCCCCTTGCTTCAAAAGAGGTCCGGGGGCAGCGGGAAGCGCTTCCCGCTGTCCCCGGACCTGGGGCTGCGGGGAGAAGATCGCTTCTCCCCGCCGCCCCTTGCTTCAAAAGAGAAGATCCGCTGTCCCCGGGGCAAGCTTCGTTTTGCGAAGCAAGCCCATAGGGAAATTTGTCTTGCGAGGCAACTCGAAAACGAAAAAACCTTTCATTTTGCGAGTTTTTCGTCTCGCGAGGCGTTCGTCTTGCGGGGTACCACTGTATAAGAAATGAGGTGTTCCAGATGAACTGTTCCAGATGCTGTAAAAGGCAGCATTACAGTCAGCAAAAGATTGGGTTGCCATTGGGTCGTAGGGTAGCGGGGAGCCTGTTGTCACCCTGGTGTTCTTGGGTCTCCCAACACCTTTGTTTATAGAAATGCACCCTCAAAAATGTCATTTTAAATTTTGGATTTAAAATGCTCTTTTCAGAAGAGCAAGGAGCAGCTAAGCCATGCTGCATTGGCATACAGATCAGCAAGCAAAAAACAAACAAAACTTTACTTGAGTGCTGCAATGGCTTTCTGCAAAATATAGTTTGCAAATTTTATTCTCACCCCTTGCCTTCTCCCAGAACAATTCAGTTTCCAAAGTTAACCTTACTTTTGTTTGTGTTTGGAATGCAGAGGCACTAACCACAGTTCCTTTACAAACTAAACATTATAATCTTGTCTGAAGCTTGTTTGCAAATAGTGTTTATGAGGGGGATTTTCTCCCCTGAGGGTTAGCTGTGTTTGTCTGTTGTGACAAAACAGCAGTGCCTTGTGGCACGTGCAAGACTAACAAATTTTATTGTAGGAAAAGTGTTTGCAGACCGCCCTTTTCACCAGATGTCAAAAGTGTAATCTTAAATTGGTGTATATAGACACACTGTGGTGCAAATGGAGAGGTCTGAAATGTAATGTAGAAAGGACAGTGGTAATTACGTGAAAGTAAAATAGCCAAAATGACAGTAGACAAAGCAGTACTGGAGGAAGCCTAATTTGCTCTGGCCATTGTGAATGCCAGGAAGGGGAGAGTGTTAGGGAAATACATGTTCAACTCCAAATTTGCAAACTGGTTGCAGGAAGCATTATATCACGATTCTGTCATACTATAAAGCCAAAATCTGAAACAGAGGGCTATTTTCTCTTTTTTTAAAGGGTTTCTTCTTCAAAAGGTGGAAGGTGCTTTTATTGATATGTTTTTCGTAGTTATCTTTTACATTAGACAAATGTATAATATCAATGGAACGTAACTTATGGACTTCTCATGATCACGATACGGATGAGGAAGACTTGTTTGCAAATGTTGTGTCATTAAGGAGTCAGCTAAAGAAAACGGAAAGAAATTTACAAGACTTAGGAGAAGAGCTTTATGTATCTGTCCAAAGGTAAAACGTACTGTGTTTGTTTACAAATATATTTGTTGCAAATTGTCCTAATTTTGATAGTCTGTTGGAAAAATTGCTGCAAAAATCAAGGGAAGGTATTGATATTTGTTTTGTTTTCCTCTAGTACGAATTCATATAATTCTGATGACACGCTTGAGATTTTAACCATGGAAGATCTCACTGATCCTAGTGAATTACATAATTGTTCAGCTCAATCTTCTCTGAGCAGAATGCCTTGGCATAACAGGGATTCTTCAAGGAAACACAGGAACAAAGTAATTATTCAGAATTTGATGGACGTTTGTTTGTTCTTTCTGACAGTTTGTATATAATATTCTTATGGAGTTAGTTTTATAGGTCAGTTCATAATGTTAATCATAAAAAATAAGATGAATGAATCACTTTGGTTGGTATTTGTTGCAAATATTGTTCTCTGCCTTCCAGTGTTACTCGCTGTCTTTGGATAAAACCCTGGAAGAAGAAAATGGGATACTAAGGGATAAATTGAATATAGTCCGTGAAAAAAATGCATCCTTGACTTCTCAGAACCATCATCTAATGAATAAAATTGAAACAATAAACTATGAACTGAATCAGTCAAGAGCACGGGTAGGTATTTGAATAAGATAAAATTTTGAGGCATTCTGATTTGCTAAAGATACTATTCTAATTTAACTTGAGTTAAGGAGCTAGTTCTATATTTGTACACTTGCTTACAGGATCAGGGGTATGGGGGTGACAATCATTAAAACATGTTATGAAAGTAAACCTGTGAGCCATATGTTGAGATCATGAAATTATTACTTCAGGGGTGTTACCCAAAAGTTGTATTGCACAAAGTTAGAAGGCAATTATGCGTATGTGGATTTGCAGCATTATGTATACATGATTGGGAATTGTATGTTACATGTTCATCTCATTCACAGCTTTTATTTTAGGCTTACATTTAAATCTTAGGTATGTGCCTAAGAAATCTGTGAAGCAATAATAACTTGTGAATTTTTACAGTTTTGTTTTATAGTATGGCAATTAAGTGTTGCTTTCCCTGCATAGCAGAAAGGATTGCATATGTTAAGAAATGATAAATAATGTTGCTCAAGCATCATCCACCACCCTAGAAATATTTTAAACATGTGAAGGCATACTTTGAGCCCTACTGTTTGAGGGAAAGAGCTTCAGATATCCAAATTCTTAGATAACCCCCCTTCCCTCAGGCTTATCAAATACCAGATTTCTAGCTAACATTAGAGTAACACTATCAGTTTGGGGGACAGTTGGAATCCTCAGTTTTGGGGAAGAAATGCATAAATATCCTGTTCTCAAATTACTTCCCAACCCCTTCCTAGTAGTTATGTGTGCCTTGGACTATGTACGGTAGATAAGCAAATTTCAGATCTCTGGCTCATGGTTTTGATAATGAATGTTAGTGAGTGATTACTAATTACTAACAATACTGGGTAGATACAATGAAGTGAGAATAAAATACAGAAAATATTTGCATTCTGGTCAATTACATAAAATTGAACAGTATTAATTTAAATGATTGGACTATTTGTAATTTTCTTTAATTAAAAAACCCCCACAGTATAGCAAAGAGAGCTTTTTGGGAACTAATGAAGGAATAGCCTTCTTCAAAAGAAACTCCTATTCAAGTGGCTGTGTGTGTGACTACAGTGGTGCCCCGCAAGACGAAAAACTCGCTAGACGAAAGGGTTTTTCGGTTTTTGCGTTGCTTCGCTAGACGATTTTCCCTATGGGCTTGCTTCGCAAGATGAAAACGTCTTGCGAGTTTGTTCGCTTTTTTCTTAAAGCCGCTTGAAGAGGCGCAGTTGTGGCGGACCGTGCTTCGCAAGACGAAAAACATTGCAAAATGAAAAGACTCGTGGAACGAATTAATTTCGTCTTGCGAGGCGCCACTGTATGATGTTCAGAAGTCAAGAGGCAACTCATTAATGGATTCTCCTTATTGTATTTATATTTTAGATATCTTTCCTTGAATCTACTTTGAGTACACACTCTGTCAGCATTCCAATGTTAGAAGAACAGATAGCAAGTTTGGAAGCAGAAGTTCAAGCACAAGATAAAGCTCTAAAGTAGTGAACCCTTTGTTTTTTATTTGTTTTTTTCAAATCTTCAGGTTTGGTTCATCCATTTTTTTGGCATGGGTCTCAGATGTACACATGATCCTTTTCCTTGCCACGGGAAGTAATGAGAGAATGGGGCTATATAATGCTTGTTTGAATGTGGTACCCTCATCCTAAAATAGATAGCTTGGCTCACTTATTGCACCTCATAGTGAGGGTGAGTAAAGAGTCTTGGATTTCATTTGATTTATCTCCTAAAAACAGGAGTGTTTATGCTATTATTTTTTCAAATTTGGAAAACTCACAGCAAAATCAGAATTACTTGTACACTTATCTCCAACCTCTGACTTATAATTCTATTGACCACAAGCTGCAGGCTTGTGTACTCTATTCTTCACCTCTTTCACAGTCCAGAGGAGGAGATCAGAAACATCTGTGTTGCTCTGATCATACTTTTTTCTTGTTGTTATTCAAAAAGGTTTCCCCCCATACTTTCCATAGTAGGACATAAAACACCATAATGGCTTAAAAGCATTTGACATAGCATGATAATTTTAGTTGGCTAGTTGGTTAAATTAACATAACAAAATTCTAAATTGTAATAACTACTCACAAAGCTCCTTGATATTTAATAAATAATACAATGATATTTCCTTAAACCCATTGAATTTAACTATTCTATCATTCTACTCTATCCCACCAAACAACTAAATTGATATTTGTTATATTTTTATTTTCCCCAATAACTTATGCAGATTGATTGCATCTTGAACTTACTGTTGTTCCAATAGAAGTTAAGTTCTATATTTATTAGTTTTGATCAGGTTTTTCGATTTTTAAAATCTCTTGTTAGGAGGAATAAAGGAGAAAGATTGTGGCTTGCTTGCTTTGGGCAAAATGCTTAGTAAAACTTGTTTGTTCATTCAGGCAAGCACTTGGTATAGCTAACAAGATCCAAACCATCTATCTCCATATATACCCACCAAAATACTGGTTTGAATTTAAAAAACCTGATCTGTAGGATACCTGATTGGCCACTTCTTTCAAATTTGTGTGCTAGAGGAAGGGGGAAATGCTCTCCATTACCTGATGATCTTAACCAGATACGTTCATGTTATTTGTGTGTGTGTACACATGCACACAATTACGCATTCGCATCTATGAGTATTATGTGTTGTTTAAAATGCTGTTTTCTGATTTGTTTTTAGAGAAGCAGAAGATAAATTAGAGGAAAGCCAGAAAAGGCTAATGGAAAAAGAATATTCTTTCCAGAAGCTGAAGGAGGAATATAAAGAAATTAGATTTGATTTAATTGAACAATGCAAACAAGGAAAGAGGTGACAAATTACACAAGAGCTTGATTTTTATTCTGATAGCTTGATGACATATCTCCTTGCTCCAAATTTTTTGTTTTAAGATGCTTTGTCTGATGTTGAACAAAACCCACAACATTCTTTCAGAATTAATCCTAATTAAATAAGAAAAAAATGGAATGACTGGCAGTACAGTGGTACCTCGGGTTACATACCCTTCAGGTTACATACGCTTCAGGTTACAGACTCCACTAACCCAGAAATAGTGCTTCAGGTTAAGAACTTTGCTTCAGAATGAGAACAGAAATCGTGCTCCAGCGGCGTGGCGGCATCAGGAGGCCCCATTAGCTAAAGTGGTGCTTCAGGTTAAGAACAGTTTCAGGTTAAGTACAGACCTCCAGAACGAATTAAGTACTTAACCCGAGGTACCACTGTACTGGTACCATGTCATGTAGATGTGTATTACTTTTTTTTACCGTTAAACAAATTTTCAGGTTGTTTGCTTTTGGAACAGATTAAAACAACTTCTCAAATTGAATAGAAATAAGTATTTGCAAGAATTCTTTCTCATTTATATTACATTTAGTAAATCCTAGTTTAAGCATTTCAAACCTTGATCCAAAAAAGGCCTGAACTAAAATATACCGTATTTTTCGCCCTATAGGACGCACTTTTCCCCCTCCAAAAATGAAGGGGAAATGTGTGTGCGTCCTATGGGGCGAATGCAGGCTTTCGCTGAAACCTGGAGAGCGAGAGGGGTCGGTGCGCACCGACCCCTCTCGCTCTCCAGGCTTTGCGGACCTCTCCGCGCTCCCGCTGCTTGCGGAGAGTTGCCTGCATGCCGAAGCCTGCGCGCGTTGAGATCAGCGCGTCCAGGCTTCGCGGACCTCTCCGCAAGCAGCGGGAGCTAGCGCTGGGCTCCCACGGCTTGCAGAGAGCTGCCTGTTTGGGGGCTGGGGTCGGGGGAAGCTCGGGCCTCCCCCGCCCCAGCCCCGCGCCTGGGGGGGAAATAATTTTTTCCCCTTTATTTCCCCCCAAAAAAACTAGGTGCGCCTTATGGGACGGTGCGTCCTATAGGGCGAAAAATACGGTAGTTGCCTATGCATAGATACATCAAGGCTGTTAAGAGGTCATTTCCTCCTGGAGAGATACTGGAAGTAGTCTGTGGTAGATGAGTGGTATTCGAATAAATAATTGCACAACTGCACAATAATTGCACTTGCACAATGGGACTCTCCCCCCTTCCTCTCACAGGCACTGCATGCTATCCCAAAACCTATTCTGGAGGCTTAGTAGACCCCTCCCCAGAACAAATTTAAGAGGTAGGGGGGAGAGGGGGAAAGACTCCTTACACAAGCTGAGGTCATTTCACTGGTGCAAGAAGTTACTTAGCTCTACTTTTGAGCACATCCCTGTGTGTTTCTACCTCTGCCCTATTCTGCTCCCTATGGGGAGAAGGGAATGGCTGAACCAATAGATTCCATATTAATTTGACCATTGAGTCTCCCTTACAGTGCAACATGAATGGATCAGGGAGATATCAAGTTAAAGCGCTCTTCTCCTGGTTTCTTCTTGTGTCAGGAGCAAGGAAGGGACTGCATAAAAGCATGTTCATGAAGCCCACTCCCAATTTCCAGGAAATAAATCATGTCAGAACAAAACCTTAGAGCAGAGGTGGGGAGCCTTTTTTATGTGAATGGCCATTGAGCCAGGGGAAAAGTCAGTTGGGTTGGAGCCAGTGGTAGACAGAGACAGAGCCAAAAGTGGGTGGTTTACAAGAATACTTAATTCGTGCTCTGTGTGTGCACAGGAGATGGCAGTCAAGGTGCAATTTGAGTTCCACTTGCTGCTTTGCCTTTTGTGCCCTCCTGTGTGCCAAGTGAAGCATGCCAGCCAAATTGTTGCTTGGCTTTCAGCCCACTCTTGGCTTCCCAGATGCTATAGGCTGAGGGACAAGTTGTGCCAATGGACAGGCTGAGTGGAGGAGCCCAGAAGGAGTTACGGAGATGAGTGTCCAGCTGTGGCCCAATGTTTACCACAGGCAGAACCCAGAGTGGATCAGATGTTGTTGTAGCCAGAGTGTCCCTTTTAATGAAGGAAAAATCATGCTGGAGGAAATTGATCAGCAGGGTGAATGTGACCCATAGGCTGTGAGTTCCCCAGCCTTAGACAGAGTAGATCAGGGTTCTTGCAGCGTTCCTTGTTAGCTTTAGCTATGTTTGCATATCCCCATTACTTCTATATATCTGTCAGTGCTGTGGAAATAAATTAGCAGTGCATAATTATCATAATTAGAGTTTTATTTTTTCAGTATTACAGGGAGTATTCTCCTATTTTAGATGTGATGTATTTCATCTTTAACTTTAGTGGTTGAATCATTTATTGCTTGGAAAATGGTGAAGAAATAAAATGCACCCATTGCTGTCATTCAGTGAAAGGCATACATGTTTTTCTCAGCGTTCAAACTGGAGAACACTGTTGTGCTTCATGACATCCAAATGCTTAACTGTTCCTCTGAAGGAAATGCTCAGCAAATACTAATTTTCACTGTTACTGCTCCGATGAAATATTTACATCTGTAAACCTTGTCATGTAAAAAATCTATAATGCCATTTATTAAGGTGCAGTTGAATGAAACGAAAGGCTAAAAGCAAATGTCTGTTACCGTGTGTTGTTTGTTTACAATGTTTTATGTTCCAAAGCTTTGATATCGTGAGTATAATGTTATACCATTACTTCACTTGGTTTGTTTAAAACTGACATACCTTTTTCATTTAAAGAACTGAATGTCAAAGAAATGAAGCTTTGTTTAATGCTGAGGAGCTGACAAGAACTTTTAAAAAATACAAAGAGAAAATAAGTGAGAAACTGGAAAAGGTAAGATTTGACTAGAAAATGTCAATCATTTTAATAGTGTTTTATGTGTATTTGTCTCAGTGTCAAGATCATATCTCAGTGCTATGATTATTCATGTTCTTCTAGCATACGCCTATGTTTTTAACTATAGCCTGACCAGCAGAAATCATCTTTGTGCCAAGAAGAGCATAATTCCCTTAATTTAACCACCAGGTTCACTGTTAAGGGCACAGGAGCACAACCTAGTCCTGGAGGGAACCAACTCTAGCTAAAACAGCCCATTCAGTTGCATTGGAAGAAATGGTTTTCTTTATACATATTATGAATAGTTATGCTTTTAGACAGCTTGTAACTTTAATTATTGCTGAGCAAATTCAGTGCTGACACAACCTTTTGAGTCTTAGTACCAATAAAATTTGAATCAATATTATGTCATAGCTACAAAAGCAAAATTATATTTATAGGCAAAGGCAATCCTGTGCTGCTCCAGTGATATCTTGGAGGTCAGGGGGTGGGGGAACCCTTCATTTACATCAAATAGCAAAATAGCATCATGCAGCACCTGAAAACCTTTTTGTCCAGGCTTTGGATTATTCTAATTCAAATGTGTTGCCAAGATGCCATTCTGATGCAATCAGTAGCAAAGTGGCAAAAGGTAAATTATGTGGTTGCTGTCTCCTGACCTGGACAAACACAGAGGCCAATTCTCTGATCTTTGCACATCTTAGGTTTCAGTTGTAGTTATATAATTTGGGTAGTGGGAACATTGGGACAGAACATTTCCATTCCCTCCCACGCCAGTGTAGATTTTCACTGAAGTAGATTCTGAAAACAGAACTGTAGTCTTAACTTTTCCCCTCTAATAACAGATTAAGTATTGCTGATAACTGTCTTCTTTTTACTCAGGTTCAGGAAGAAGAGCAAACTTTAGAAAGAAATTTAATGAACTGTGTGAAAGAGAAAGAAAAATTGCACGCAAAATGCAATAGCTATAGAAGTGAGCTTGAAAGCACAAAGGAACAAGTGAGGTAAAACATTTCACCTTTGACACCTCCACATGGAAAACATTGATACATGATCATTTTTTTTAATGGGTATTTGGATCATGAAATACTCTGACCTTGAGCTAATGGCACAACACTATGTGACCAGCTCAATCCATGTGACAGATGACAAAGCAGCAAAGCTGTAATGTGATTGATTTTTCCAAACAAAGTTTTCTCAACCCATCTCGCATTGGGAGGGATCAGTTTGACTGCACAGTGGA
This sequence comes from Podarcis vaucheri, assembly GCF_965113315.1. NCBI lineage: Eukaryota > Metazoa > Chordata > Lepidosauria > Squamata > Lacertidae > Podarcis > Podarcis vaucheri. Next base: position 29,827,809 of record NC_138764.1, read on the forward strand.
ACAACTGGCTGACTGTTTAGTCCAACAGTCGGCATGTATTTTTACTAGAAGTGATTTGTTTTCTCAGTTCTTGTCTGTTCTGCCGCTAGGCAGCAGCCACGAGGTCACTCTCAAGTGCGTAATAAGTCTGTCCTGTTGCTTGAGGCAGGAAACATAATCAATCCATGGAACCTCTGATTGACCCTTCCCTACAGTGACACCTCCCCCCCCCCCAGCTTGATGCTTCCTTTATCTTCCAATAGAAATTATAGGTTTTGGAATTTTAATAAGAAATCACGGCTTGTATCCAATGGCGGCTTGATGCTTCCACCAGTGCAGCACAAGGCACCCCATCTACATATGGTCCTAAAGAAAGCAAAAGTCTGGCCTATTTCTCAAAAGCTTTTTTTTTTTAATCCATTCTATAAGACAACAAATGCAAAAATAATTGAAACCCCATAGATGTCAACATTTGAAACAAGAAACTGAAACAGTTTTTCTAGCTTAAAATGGCTTGTGGAAGCTGAACTCAATACTGCTAAGATGCTCCAGCTCGTTCTCCACTTCACTTTTTTATTTATACTCAAATTTTCCCTGTGATTTTCATCACCCTATATTTTTGTTTTAAATTTTAGTTTTTGAATCCATGGTGTTTGCAGTTAGAAAATATGCAGAATTAAATCCAGAAACATGCTAGCTTTTTTAAAAAAGTAAAGTATTTCTGGTGCAGTAGATTTTCTTGGTCCCCCCCCCCCCTTGAACCTTTCTCCTTTTGTATTTGTTTAGACAATTAACTGAAGAGAATAGTATTGGAAAAGAAAATCTCAGAGGTGTGGAAGCCAAATGTGCTGAAATGGAAGTGCAACTGAAGCGCACTCAGCAGAATATCCTGAAGCTCGAAAATAAACTCCAGGTCCAAGACACAGTACTTGAAGAAAAAAATACCCTATTGCATGAAATTGCTAGCTTAAAAGCTCTTGTCGCACAGCAAAATGATCACCTCAAGTTGTATCATCAAGAAATTGAGAATTCAAGAACTGAACTAAAAACCTTAGAAAATATTATTTCCCAGTTGTCTCAAAGTTCACCAAGAGAGGTACAGTAACCTTTTTGTTTTTTGTTACTGTCAGCAGACTAAATATACACTGGATGAAATGCAAAGCCTGTGTGTGCAAGGGAGGAGCACTTCTTTCTGTCCCAGAAACTCCAGCGGGTACAGAAAGCTGCAGCGAGGCTCCTCATGGGGTCTCTGCCATGGGAGCATATTCATCCAGTGCTTTACAAGCTGCACTGGCTCCCGGTGGAGTACAGGGTCAGATTTAAGGTGCTGCTTTTGACCTTTAAAGCCCTTCACGGCCTAGGACCCTCGTACCTACGGGACCGCCTCGCCTGGTATGCCCCACAGAGAGCCTCAAGGTCCATAAATAACAACACCCTAGTGGTCCCAGGCCCTAAGGAAGTTAGATTGGCTTCAACCAGAGCCAGGGCCTTTTCAGCACTGGCCCCAACTTGGTGGAACGCTGTGTCTCATGAGACCAGGGCCCTGCAGGATCTGATTTCTTTCCGCAGGGTCTGTAAGACAGAGTTGTTCCGCCTGGCCTTTGGCTTGGAGCCAATTTGATTCCCTCCCCCCCATTTTCTTTTTTCTTTTCCTTCTCCTGCAATGAGGCTACATTTTAATATTTTAATGTTCCATTATTTTAATGTTGTATTTTATTTTTGTTTTTAAGTTGTAATCATTCATCTTGTTTTTATTATTGCTTGTAAGCTGCTCTGAGCCCGGCCTTGGCTGGGGAGGGCGGGGTATAAATAAAAAATTATTATTTATTATTATTATTATTTATGCACAGAGGAAGGGGCAAAAATGTCTCCTAATGGTACCCTGCCTGTAATTTATGCAAGGCATTTCACAGGGTCCTCAAACTTGGAAGGGAACTGTGGGAGGATACAGAGGGCAGCTTCTTAAAGGGGAAGCTTTATAAGCACCTTTGCATACAAGAACACTCCAGTGTTTGTTAAAGTTTTTATAGTTCATTATTGAAGAAGAAGAAGAAGAATACATTTTAAAGGGACCGCTGCTTGAACAGAACATTCATCTAAATTCCAAGCACTGGACTGACTATTGCTGTGTTAAAAGAATATAGAGTAACCTGTTTTATTGGACCTTGCACTGGAACAGTATTCATTGAATTCTACTCTTATTAAGGGTTGTTTCAAGCACTGCAATCTATCTACATAGTAAACACATTGATGTCAGAATTGGTTTGTTAGTTTTGATTTTGCTTATATAGTCTAGGAAGCAATAATTGAGCAATGACTGGTCTCCAGAATAGACCACAATTTCTTCCTTGAGGGAGGGCTGCTGCTGCTGATACTTCACATACTCATGTTGAGTAACTCTTCTCATTGTCCCTTGAAAGGTTTGCCTCAAAGGAAGAATCCCTACGTTTCTCATTTTTACCTAGCTTTGTGTGCTACACATCCTTCCCTTATTTGAATAGGGCTTCTATAACTCTCAAATAGAGCAGTGCACCCTGAACAAGTTCTTAGGATGCATTACACCCGTGGTTGCAACCGATGCAACTGTCTGAAAAGCCAATCTGCTAATCAAGAGGCAGAGATGATGGAATATCAACCACAATCCCAGTCCCTTGGTCACACAGATGTTGATTTATAATCTTAGCATAAGTGCAAAAGCTAATAATGGGGGAAGTAATCAGAAATGACAATGGTGGCGAAAGCTAAGCAATTTTCTTTTCCCATCTACGTCACATTTTATGTTAATTTTGAAACATCACCCATGTTTTGCAGTACTGAAAAGAGGCTTACTATTTGATGGCCTGTTGCATAACCTTGGGTCTTCACTAGAGTTAAGCACTTTTAATTCCTGCCAGGTTCAATGGAAGAGCACGTGCTTAACCCTAACTCTGTTGAGATAAGGAGAATTTAAACATTTTTAGTTTGGGTTGGGTGGTAGAGATTAAAGTTCCTCAAATAATGACTAATTGTGCCATAAACAACATTTTTATGTGTCTTTCCCCCCTAAACTTGCAGGCTAGTCATTCCATGCATCATTCTAAAGAAGCATCATGTCCCAATTGCTGTGATTTAAGTAGATCCCTGATAGAAGAGCTAAGGTATTATATTTTAAGCTGAAGTAATTGCGTGCATTTGTAACGTGTGTCAAAAAAGAAAGGAAGAATACAACTGCTCTCCCTTCTTTCTTTTTCCTAGATTAAAGCTGACAATGAAAGAAGCATTGATTCAGCAATTTCAGGCAGAAACTATGACCAGTAATCCATGTCAAGATCTCTTTTATGAAAGTGAGAGACAAGAATTGAATGGCCTAGAAATTGAACCAGTAAAATTGACAGGAAACCAAACAGGTATGCATACTATAATATACAATAGTTGAAACTGTACAGTTTCTTCTGAGCAATAAGAGCATGCACGCCTGCTCCTGTAATTTAAAGATTTTATAAATCAGTACCCTTAGACACATGTGTTTCTTTTGTGAAGAGAGAAAACACCAACAACTGGAACTTGTCACTAAGCAGTTTGAAAAGGTCAAGCAAAGATTGCATGGACAGTTAGAAGAATTACGTACTAAACTGGAAAAATGTGAAGCTGAGAATTCATTTTTGAAGGAGACCATGGCCCAGCGAACTAGTCAGTTTCAAACAATACAGGATGAACTGTTGGAGAAAGCTGCAAAATCTAGTAGTTTGGAACGAGAAGTAAGTAGAAATGAAGAAGCCCACTATTGTTGTTGTTTAGTCGTTTAGTCGTGTCCGACTCTTCGTGACCCCATGGACCAGAGCACGCCAGGCACTCCTGTCTTCAACTGCCTCCCGCAGTTTGATCAAACTCATGCTGGTAGCTTCAAGAACACAATCCAACCATCTCATCCTCTGTCGTCCCCTTCTCCTTGTGCCCTCCATCTTTCCCAACATCAGGGTCTTTTCCAAGGAGTCTTCTCTTCTCATGAGGTGGCCAAAGTACTAGAGCCTCAGCTTCACGATCTGTCCTTCCAGTGAGCACTCAGGGCTGATTTCCTTAAGAATGGATACGTTTGATCATCTTGCAGTCCATGGGACTCTCAAGAGTCTCCTCCAGCACCATAATTCAAAAGCATCAATTCTTCGGCGATCAGCCTTCTTTATGGTCCAGCTCTCACTTCCATACATCACTACTGGGAAAACCATGGCTTTAACTATACGGACCTTTGTTGGCAAGGTGATGTCTCTGCTTTTTAAGATGCTGTCTAGGTTTGTCATTGCTTTTCTCCCAAGAAGCAGGCGTCTTTTAATTTCGTGACTGCTGTCATCATCTGCAGTGATCATGGAGCCCAAGAAAGTAAAATCTCTAACTGCCTCCATTTCTTCCCCTTCTATTTGGCAGGAGGTGATGGGCCCAGTGACCATGATCTTCGTTTTTTTGATGTTGAGCTTCAGACCATATTTTGCGCTCTCCTCTTTCACCCTCAATAAAAGGTTTTTTAATTCCTCCTCACTTTCTGCCATCAAGGTTGTGTCATCTGCATATCTGAGGTTGTTGATATTTCTTCCGGCAATCTTAATTCCGGCTTGGGATTCATCCAGCCCATGATGAATTCTGCATATAAGTTAAATAAGCAGGGAGACAATATACAGCCTTGTCGTACTCCTTTCCCAATTTTGAACCAATCAGTTGTTCCATATACAGTTCTAACTGTAGCTTCTTGTCCCACATAGAGATTTCTCAGGAGAGATTTCTTTTAAGCCCACTATACACCCTTAAAATCAGCGTTGGAGGGTGCGGAGACCTTCCAGAGATTTTGGAGGTGCATGTTGGAAAACAAGTTATTTTTATGTTATGAACTGCCCTGAGATCTACAGATGGAGGGCGATATACAAACTTAATAGATGATGATGATTATGACAACAACAACAACGATTTTGCTACTGGAACTATAATACTGTAATAACATTTTTTTTTATTTGTACTCCACCCATCTGACTGGGTTGTCCCAGCTGCTTTGGGTGGCTTCCAACATATATAAAAAAATAAAACATGGCACATTAAAAAGCTTCCCTATAAAGGGATGTCTTCTAATGGTTATAAAGTTACTCATTTCCTTGACATCTGATAGAAGGGGGTTCCACAGGGTGGGTGCCACTATCGAGAAGGCCCTCTGCATGTACACGTACAAAGCCCTAGTTACAACTCGGTTTTTAATTTCATATAGTTCCTACTGTGAAAGGCTATGCTGTTTCTGGAGGAAATATCATTGGAGGAAATGACAGCATACAAATCAATATGGCTAATTTGACCCAACATCCCCCAACCCCTCACACACTCAAACAAAAGTCACTGCAATCAGCTGTATGCAACCAGCCATGATCTGGGCCTTCCAATCTCTTGCACCGCCAACAAAACCAATCAACCTATTTACGTGATGCTGACACAAAAATTCTGCACATACACTATGCAATAGAATGAAAAATCACTAGCCCCCTTCTTTTTCCCACCTCTCTCTCCCCACTTCTCTCCCCAACATCACAATGCCTATGATAGCGGTGTTTCACACCCAATGTAAACGACCCATGGAAGAGACTCTGAATTCAAACAGATATGATATACGTACCTTTATTATACATGAAAATCTTTTAATAACAACATTTTTAAGGCCCTAATGTAGTGGCACCTCTTTGATTGTTACAGGAAAAGCACCTCTGCAGCACCCTAAAGGGCTCCATTGTTATAGAAACATGCCTTCTATAAATCTCTTTTTCATCAGTAATTCATCTAGAGATCCTATCCTTGGAACATTCCTTCTTTCAAAGTGAGAGTTCCTCTTGGAATTGGATTGCTGAGTTTGGCACCTGTAATCCAGCTAGCAGCTAACTTGATGCATTCTTGACAAAGAATGTCCAAAGTACATTGTAGTATTTGTGGCATAGTGCCACAAGACCCAATGCAGTACAGTAGCAATATATTTTGTTCTCATGTCATGCCAGGGAGCGGGGTGCAGTCCATTTCATCCATGATACTTGATTGTGGGAAATGGAAAAAGTCTAGTGAAACAATAGAGCATTACTGGGTGATGAGGTGACTTGTGAATGTGCGTTGCACAAAGTTTTTTCTTTAAGGTGTGGGCAGAAGGAGTTGTATTATCATTGACATTTTATGAAGCGCATGTGACGTTCATGGAAACACTTTCAATAATTTCACCATTGTTTATGCTAAAAATCTTTCTTATTTAGACTGTGTGTTCTCAGTTTATATATATTTTTTGTAGGCAGCAAGGAAATCCTCTCGGCTCTCAGCCCTTGAAAAACAGCTGGAAGAAAAGACTCTTGCTTACACAACTGCTGCTGAAAAAAATACTGAGCTGGAACGGGAATTAGTGGTAAAACTCCTATTACCTATTCACAGCTTCTTGGGATGGAAGGAGATGTATTTACATATGTAATGTTATATTAAATACGCCAACAGGCATTAGTATTTTCAGAGTTTACCTCTAACGTGATTTTTAACAAGCAAATTGTTTTTCCTTAAGTGCTTTCAAACAGTTCAGTACAATGCAATTTCTGTTTATACTGTTTTTTAGCTGCACTTTGGTTTGTAATATGACATAACGTGGCACTGAAAGATCCATATAATTTTCCACTGAAGCATTAATTTATGCAGCTCAATAATGAAGTTGCTTTTCCTAGGAAGTGAATGCTCAGCTTCACAGCTTAGAAAGAAACTTCAATGAGGAACATGGGCACTTAGCCACAGTGCTTAAAAAAACAAAGATGATTCATCACGAGCATCAGAAAGAATTGGAAAAGCAGATTGAATTGGTAAGCTTCTAATTTGTATAGTATTTTTTTCCCCAGTTCCTAAATATTTTGGTGATCTCTTAATAAAAAATTCAGTGTCTCTTCCATGCTGCCTTTGTGCTCAATGCATACATATAAGATCAGTCACATGTAAGAGGCCACTTGAAATTTAAGTGTAAGGAAGTTGCTTCAGGTGGCAAGTTGCTTCTGAGAGTTAGCTCAGATTTTGCCCTGGTGTTCTTTCCAGCTACAAAAATAATTCTGAAGCAGCAATAGGCTGCGGACATTGAGCTGGGTGAAGGGAAAGCCTTCCCAAAAATGTTCATAAAGTCACAAACCTACTTCCATTGATGGATAATTTGTTATCTCCCCTGCACTTTCAATAAGCAACTCCATCAAAAAATGAAAATGTCAGGGAGGACTTTCAGCTCTCTCCCTAAGTTCAGCATACCACAGAACTTATAGCTGCAGAACATTCTTTAGTAAGTACCTCCAGACATATAGTTTTACCCAGAGTAGACTTATTGAAATAGGCCCATTAGTTTCAACAGGTCTACTCAAAATAAAACTTACTTGAATGCCACCCATAAATATACTGTTGGCGACACTTATGAGTATCATGTAAATGTAGCCAATAAATGTAACCAGTTGTTGCATCTATATTATTTGGCATTCTCTAACAAATACTTTATGGGTCAATAACTAATTCTTCTTTTTAATAGCTTGAGTCTCGGCTAGAAACGAGATGCCAGCAATTCCATGAGCAGGAGAACACAATGTCACTTTTACAGCAAGATATCTTATGTAAACAACGTCAGATTGAATCACTAGATCTACTGCTAATAGAAAGCAAAGAGGTATTTTTTATTTTTATTTTGAGGGCTGCTTGGAAAATACCCGGGTTTTTTTTTTTCATATGGTCATTCCTGGTGCTGTGTGGTGTTGCTTCAGAAAGTGCTGCTGGCATGCTCTGTGGCAGCAGCAAAATCTTAACATTTCCTCAGGGAGGGGAGATGAGTTTACACAGTCCTTGCGCAGGGCTTCTGCTGTCAGGATTTATTAGTTCCATCACTCCTGTTGAGTTTATTTTTCTTGGTGGACTAGTATTTTTTTTAAAGTGAACTGTAAAATCATGTTTTAAGGTGGTATGTTTTCTTCTTTTGATACTGTATTCAAACAGGAAATGGAAAATCAGAAAACCAAGAAAGAGGAAGCAATAAGAATATTACAGAGCCAGTTTACTGAGGAAACAATCAAGGTATGTACACTTCCTTTTATTTTTTGACTTCTTGTGACTTCTCATGTCTTGCAATATTTCATTTCATAAAATTTATACACCTCTGATCCTAAAAAACCCTCAAAATGATTTACAAGTAGTTAAAGCAATAAAATCAAGAAAAGTTTCTGCTGTATTTTGAAACCTGCAAAAGTTAACATACAAGCAGATTAAAATTATTAATTTAATTAGCTTCTTAAGCATCTTGGTAGGCTTTCTGTTCCTTTCTTTGGCCAAAACTTTAGAATATTTATACTGAAGGCTCTCTTTCCCATCAATTATTCTCCTTATTTCATTATGAAAGGGAAGAATTTAAGAGTGAGTACCTTGAAATGATTTTTCCTTAGGCACCAAAGTAATGTTTGAGCTATTTAAATTTGTAAAGAAAAACCCATTGTGATTCTATGTTTATACTTATATCTGTTATGGTTTATTAAACTAATCCTTAATTTTATTATTTATATAGCATGATCACAGTACAAAACACTTCACATGCTAACAATCATCACAGACAGGCCTCTGCCCTAAAGAGCTTACAATCTAGATTTTGAATCATGGAGCTGGCAACAAAAAACGGGGAGGGAAGAAAGGCAAGGGTGATTAAGAATGAATATGAACAAATGTACACATACATTTATTTTCCTTACGGGTGAGGGCTAAATAACCAATAGGGTTCCTGAGGAAAGATGGATTTAAGGATGAATTTGAAAGAAGAGACAGAGGTAGCACCATGTAGATCAGGGAGAGAGTTCCAAACATAATCACATGATACTTTAAAATGAAGTTTGCCCCGTTTCCCAAAACCCACAGCAAAGTATGTTTGAGGGAGAGAATGAGACATCCTATAACATTCTGTCTGTATAACCTACAGACAAGAATCACATTAGGGTTCTTGTAATTTTAATTTAGGGACGCGGGTGGCGCTGTGGGCTAACCCACAGACCCTAGGACTTGCCAATCAGAAAGTCGGTGGTTCGAATCCCTGCGATGGAGTGAGCTCCAGTTGCTCGGTCCCTGCTCCTGCCAACCTAGCAGTTCGAAAGCACGTCAAAGTGCAAGTAGATAAATAGGTACCGCTCCAGCGGGAAGGTAAACAGCGTTTCCATGCGCTGCTCTGGTTCGCCAGAAGCGGCTTAGTCATGCTGACCACATGACCTGGAAGCTGAACGCCGGCTCCCTCGGTCAATAAAGCGAGATGAGCGCCGCAACCCCAGAGTCGGTCACTACTGGACCTAATGGTTAGGGGTCCCTTTACCTTTACCTTAATTTTAATTTTAATTTTAATTTTAATTTATTGCATTGATGAGATTATGCCAGGGTTATTTTTGAGTCCCTGGAATACTGCACTGTGAAAAGCTACTCCTGATGAATTCCTTCTGCTGCATAGCTATTAGAGGTGCAGGTGAGCTACAGCTGAAATGTTTCTCGTTCTCCGAGGTATAATAAATTAATAAGTACTGCGCCACATTCAACTTTAATTTGTGAAAAACATTTGTGGTGTGGGTGTGCAAACATGCAAATACTTTCTTACGGCTTCATTTTAAAATGTTGTGCTGTTCAAATATATGCTCAGATATTGTTACTTTAAAGAACTGGTTTACATTTCTGCCAGTATATTAACTAAAACTACATTGGCTTTGTACCCATAACAAAAAGTAGCGTATTTTATTGCAATTTTAGGTTCTGGGGGTGTTTCAGAAGAGCAATTCTTTCTCAAATTTTATCTACCTTTGATTCTCATTAGGTTAGACAGCTACAAGCAGCGCTAGATGACTGCAAGGAAGATCTCGCGGTATATTTAAGTAATCTCGAAGAAAGTAAAGTGTTATTTGAAAAACAGCTGGCGAAGAAAAATGACGAGGTAAACTTTTTTGATGCCTATGTCATTAATGCCTACATTAGAGCATTAATGTGTGCATGGGCCATTTTTATGTGAGCACATTTGTGCAGGTTCATCCACATGTGAGTGCTTTCAATTTTATGTTTCCAAAATCTGTCATAATGTTTCTCATTCAAATTAGTGAGAGGTGCTTGCTGGGGTGTATTCATGCTATCTGCTGTTTCTTCCCCTCGCTCAGTACTTTCCCACCCTCTGCGAGTTCAGGAAACCAGAGGTCCATTGTGGGTGTGCACATGGGTATTTGTTTATGCACAAGACAAAGACATTGCTCTTAGATTGTTAAAAACTTTGTGTTCTTCTGGACATTTTGACTGCCACCCCCCTTGCAGATGGTTCTGATTATGATAATGTTTTGCAGAGGAGGTGGGGATGCTTTGCTTCTTAGAATTGTACATTACAATTTGTTTAGTTTTAATTGTTGTGTTTTATATATTGTGTTTTTATATCGTAAGTCCTCTCAAAACTATTTTAGTAGTAAGTGTATAATAAATTTACACACTCACACACATTATATTATATTTATATCCCGCCTAAAGGTGGCAGACATGTAGTTGGCCATAATCATGGTAGCTCCATGTGGTGGCATTTGAATCTTTGTTCAGAAAAAAGCTTTACTTGAGAATTGGCTTAATTGTGGTAAATATTTTACTCGTAGGACATGTAAGCAAATACAGAAGCATTAAAATCTTCAGTGTGGCTTAGGATAGAAAGTGTGCCAGCAGTATGCAGATATAATAATTTAGGAGGATTTTTTTTAAAATATAAGTAGGTTTTTCCCAAAGTTACTCCTTTTTTTTTAGATAGAAGCATATTTTAAAATATAGACTATACTAATAACAACACCCTAGTGGTCCCAGGCCCTAAGGAAGTTAGATTGGCTTCAACCAGAGCCAGGGCCTTTTCAGCACTGGCCCCAACTTGGTGGAACGCTCTGTCTCATGAGACCAGGGCCCTGCAGGATCTGATTTCTTTCCGCAGGGCCTGTAAGACAGAGTTGTTCCGCCTGGCCTTTGGATTGGAGCCAATTTGATTCCCTCCGCCCCCCTTTTTCTTTTTTCTTTTCCTTCTCCTGCAATGAGGCTTCATTTTAATATTTTAATGTTCCATTATTTTAATGTTGTATTTTATTTTTGTTTTTAAGTTGTAATCACTCATCTTGTTTTTATTATTGCTTGTAAGCCGCTCTGAGCCCGGCCTTGGCTGGGGAGGGCGGGGTATAAATAAAAAATTATTATTATTATTATTATTATTATTATATGTGAATTTGATTTTATATTGTAATGAAATTCTGTGATGATGTGTGTTTTAGTAGTAACTTATGTATGTTGTCAGGCTGCTCTCCTATGAATGATGAAATGGGAGCAAGCTGAGAATGTATCTCAAAGTTAATACTTCATCGTTTTTATTTGTTTCCAGATACAGCGGTTGCACAAAGAAATAAAGTTGAAAAATAACAGTCTTCAGTCAACTAGTGAACAAAACTTCATTCTGCAGCAAACACTGCAGCAGCAGCAGCAAATGTTAAACCAAGAAACCATTAGGAATTGTGAATTAGAAGACAGCCAAATTAAGCTCCAGCAGCAGGTACATAATGATCAGTAAAGGATTTATATTGTCCATATTACACTTTCATGTACCATGTATATTTGGAAAACAAAATGATGTTATGGCATATGCTGCTCTTGAAAATGCTTTCTCTATCAAAATACCGTATTTTTTGCACCATAACACTCACTTTTTTCTTCCTAGAAAGTAAGGAGAAATGTCTGTGCGTGTTATGGAGGAAATGCTACGGGTGGCATGCCTACAGATTTTCCTCCTCTAAAAACTACGTGCGTGTTATGGTCGGGTGCGTGTTATAGAGCGAAAAATACGGTAGTTTCCTATGAAGTGTGAGGGGCTACTGTTTGAGGAACACGTGCCTAAAGCCCTGTTGGCCATATAGAATTAGTTTGTTTATTTAGATATTTGCCACTGGGTGTGGTCTAAAAAGGCACGAGTGCAGCATAGGTCTGTACACACTATATCCTTCAGTCAGATTTGCAAAATTCACATACACAGGATTAGGCAAATGGCACAACTTTTTTTTATTATTTCTGAAGTTTGTAAAAGCTTATTTGCATGCTAATAGCCTGTTGCTATAGTACAATCTTATGCATGATTATTTAGAAGTCCCACTGTGTTCATTGGAGCTTATTCCTTAGTTAAATGTTTTTAGGAATGTGCAAATATGCACTTCCCTGCTTTCGTTTCATTTTGTTTGAGTGCTGTTTTACAATCCATATAATGCATTGTGTCCATTATATTGAAGCTTTATACTTTTCACTGATACCAATAAAAATTGACTTTAGGGTAGTGCAACCACTTGAGCAGTCTCCAAGCCATCAGTTCCACAGCAGTCTTGTTACATTAAAATTAACTTCTCTGTTGCAACTGGATCTGGTAATTCTTCAGTGTTGCCTTTTGACTGGAGAATTATGCTCTATACCTGTGAATCAGAAAGTGAACAGACATTTATTTTTTGTTATTGGACACGTATCTTGAAAACAATTATTTCCAAAGGAGAGGAACTATATCCATTGGGCAAACAGCAATCAAAGGCCTTTAAGATAAAGCTAGATACACAAACTTGCACACGTGTATATGTGTTTGTGATTTCAGGGGATGTGTACCTGCAAATGCTCTTTCTTGGCTTTCTCTCTAAACTTTGGATAAGTAAATAAATATTGAACAGCCTAACAATGCTGTTCTGTGTATGTCTACACACTTACCTCTATTAAATCCCTTTAAAAATAGGTATTAAAATTAGAGCAAGAACTTCAAAAACAGAAGGAAATTATGGAGGAAGAGTTGAGAAAAACTACCGAGAATCTCCATTTAGTCTCTGAAGAAGCTGATTTGAAAAGACAAAAAATAGCAGAACTCACGGGTACAATCAGGTAGGTTCAGAATGCTCTTCCGTGGATGGGTCCTTTTAAATCTCTATACTGCATATATCATTACTTTTAAATTTTTTTTCTGAATGTATCATCTTTTGAAAGAGGAGGTTTCCGGAACAGAACTTTTTAAGCAAGTTAGTTCAAGCATTAAGGGCCTGGTAGCTTAAGCCCACCTTCCTCAACTTGCTGCTCTCCAGACATCAAGGACTACAGCTCCCATCAGTTGTGCAGGCTGGGGCTGATGGGAGTTATGGTCCAAAACATATAGAGGGCAACAGTTTGGGGAAGGCTGGTATAAGCTATTGTGCTGTTGCAGACCCATCTTACTTATGTATCTTACAGATACATAGTTCCAACTTCTTAAATACTCAAGTTCAAACTCAGTGTGCCGTAGATCTATATTTTGCTCAGAATAGCATTAAGAACACGCTTATTTCAGTTACTGATTGAGATTTTCTAATTCTGCTTGTTTAGGCAAATTAAGATAGAGATGGATCAATGTAAAGATGAGCTAATAGACATGGAGAAAGAGTTAGTTCACTTAAGACGAGATGGTCACGCTAAAGCATCGCAGCTGGGCCACTTGGAAATGACTTTGGAGGAGAAACATGAAGAACTGCAGAAAAAGACGCAGCAAGGTAGTCTCTTTACTGTGCTTTTTCAATGCGAAGGCCATACATAACTACTTTGAAATGAATGTGATGTGTTTCTCAAGGATAATACACATTGGAATGGTAGGCCTACATGAAAGAAACTGACAGGGAATAGGGCTGTAGAATCTTTGCAGAGCTGTCTAATATGTATGACTAGCACAGATGCTAGCTTTTTCACTGCTAGAACACAGCCGTGAATTCAGTATGTAGTCCTCAGTCTACACACACACACACACACACACACACACTTAACACCCTTTTCTGCTTTCCATATGCACTACAGTGAAACAGTTAGAAGATAAATTGCTTCAAGCTGAGACACAGCAAAAGGATTCTGAGCAGAAAATAGGAACGCTGGAGACTGACCTTCAGAATGCCACTGGGAAGCTAAAAACTAGTTTGAGACAACTGCAAGAACTTCGGAATATGCTGCAGGAAACACAGTTGGCTCTGGAGGAGAAGTATGCTGCCATCGAGAATTTAACAGAAGAACTAAGGTAGGCTGAACCCTTGTTACTGAGCTGCATCACCATTGCGAACTAGTACTTTGGAAACCTTGTGCTTTCTTTTTAAATTTAAATTGCAGAGACTGCAAGGATGAACTTGAGAACAAAAGGCAAGAACTCCTTGAGATGGAAAAGATACTAAAAGAAAGGAATTGGGATTTGAAACAAAGAGCAGCTCAGGTTAGAACTTTATCAGTATAATTTATGAATTTGGACAAGCCTCATACATGTTTTGGGGGCCTAAGTGATAATCACAACTCTGTGGTGCATAATTCCATACATGGTAAGCAACTTTTAATTCTTGTTTCATGTTTCTGCCTTCTCTCTCTCTCCCTTTTTAGGTTACACAGTTGGATATGTCAATCCGTGAGCACAGGGGAGAATTGGAACAAAAAATAATAAAATTAGAAGGAAACTTGGAAAAAGCAGAGTTGCAGATCAAGGAATGCAACAGACAGGTGCTTTGATTATCTGTTGTTGGGAAAAAATTATTGTATTGAAGTCAAATGTAACCCTTACTAATATAATAGCTTGTGGAAGTTTTGAAGCATGAAACAGTATATGGGCTGCGTGTATCTTAACTAACAATATCGTTTTTTAAACATAGCAATACATGTTGTGCCATTAATGTACATAAAATTATAACAGTTGCACAAGTAGAACAGTGCCATAATCACAAGTGCGTTACAAGAAGGCTTACGGGACATTTTACCTGCCTATACACAATCAATATATTTTACCACTGCAGAACAGTTACCTGACAAAACAATTACCTGAAACACTTTGGTGCTGCAACATTCTTTTGTACCAACCACATAGGTGACCCCCCCTTCACATAGGTGACCCCCTTCTCCTTTTATTGGTGTCAGCAGTTGCAGGCCCTGCCCATTCTGAGGATGACTTTTCTGAAACTACATATATATGAGGGTAAAAAATGGAAGGGAAGGAGCCATCTTGAACCACAATTAACGAAAAATACTATTGCATTAACTAAAGTGGAAGAGTTAAATACTGTCACAGCATCTGCACAACTGACCAACTGTAGATTTTAAACAGAAGTTGCAGAGTTTAATTCCCATAATGTATATAAGATGTGCTGTGGGGCTTTTGTTACAATTCCTAAAATAGATAATTCTCTTAATAAGTAATCCTGTCCTATACCCTGTTGCCAGATTGAGAGTTTAGAGAGCAAGCTGCAGCATTCCAAAGGTGAACTTCAGGAGAAAGAGTTGAACATCCTCCAACAAGATCAAGAGATAAATCGTCTTAAAAAGGAAACTGGAAGAAAACAGGAAAAAGTAACAGATATTGAGAAAGTAAGTTTTTTATTTGCATAATGGTTTTTGTCTGTGACTATAGTCACTATCTGATTTTTAATCAGCCTAAACCATAAAGGATAGAGAGAAATGCATCCTGTTCATAAGGGGTTGAATCCAGATTTGCTCTTCTGTAAACAGAAGGCTCCTGCTGGAGGAAGCAAGGGGTGTCTGAATTTTTATTTATTTAATTATTGCTGAATACACACACACACACACACACCTCTTCACAGCAGACTTTTATAAGTGCAAGGGCTGTGATGGGGTGGGGAAGAAGTAATTAGCAAATATTACTTCCCATGCAAGCAGCTTTTTGTATTCTTAATGCATCAATTTGACAGTAAGTGTCTATATAGGATTGTGGCCTCATTGTTTGTTTCCCTTCATCTCATGGTGGTCTTTTAAGTCTCCTAATATGCTACTGATTAGTTATCATAGCGAGGACAGAAGGCTACATAGATAATGGCTCTGATAAGGCATGGCAGCAGAATGGTATGTTAAAAATGAAAAAAAAAAGGATGTAAAAATGCTTAAGTTTTGTTAATGCACATTGTTTACCCCTTTTAGAAGGTGGAGGAACAGGAAAGGTTCATGGCAGAACAGCACAAAGAAATACTTGATTTGGGTCAGCAGCTGAGGCTAGAACGTGAACAGATGAAAAAGGTCCATTTGGAGCTATTGGAAAGTCGCCGTCAACAGGCTCAAGCTCAGAGAGATGTGGATAGGCTCTCTCTTGAACTGGAAGAAGTGAACCACCTCTCGCATGAAAAAGTAACTGTTTTTCATAGTTCTTCCTGTCAACAGAATGGCCCGATACAGGAGTGTTCCTGTACCCAATTTAATGTGTATTGGGCAACAATGGCTTCCTCACTTTAATGGGGGTTCATTGGTTCCCTGCAAGCAGAAAGGCAAAGAAGGAAGGATAGAGAGAAAAGTATTGTTGCTGATATTATTCATTTTATAATTGCCTTTTAGGAAAGTCGTACAAATCATTTGGCAGAACAACTAGGGGCAGCTCAGGCACGGGAAGCCCAGTTAGAAGCAAGAATGCAAACGGAGATTAGGAGGCTCTCAGCAGAAATACACTCACTAAAGCAGTCTTATACGTCAGAGGTAAAAACAAAATTGCTCTTACCAACATGTGTTGTATTTTTAGATGTATTAGAACTGAACAGTTAATTTTTATCCTGGAATTTTAGAGACTGGCCGTAGGTTTGCTTGGCACCTTGGTTTAAAAGGAAAACTTTTGATTCTGGCATTGCAAATAAGGGAGGACAGAGGAAGGTCCATGGGCCAACCTACAGTGATTGGCAGTGGCTCTCCAGGGTTTTAGGCAGCGTTCTCTCCCAGCCCTACCTAGAGATGCTGGGGATTAATCCTGTGACCTTCTGCATGCAAAACAGATGCTGTACTACTCAGCAATAGGCCTTCCCCAAATGCTTCAGGACCATTCATCTTTCTCATCCCTTCCCAAACGTGAGTTCAGCTACCTTCATCAAATTACTAAATCAACACTGATAGACATGACTTTAACAGCAGAACATTTGATTTTGAGGATTGTTCTTTGAACAAGGAATTCCGTAATTATGTATCAATTGGGACATTAGCTTAATAAGGCTATTTGTTCCATGCCTCTATTATAAGTTTAAATAAACGGATCATAAAGTTTTTAATACATTTTGCTGTCTATCTCTTCAGAAACTCTTACATGAAACAGAGGAAACAAAACGGAAGGAGTCGATATCTAAATCTCATCACCTTTACGGGCAGTTGCAGCAGCTGAAGCTAGACCTGGAAGATGCACAAGGCACTGTCTGTAACCTACAAGAACAGCTTCAGTCCAGAAATGACATGATTGACGCAGCAAATGAAGCTCTGCTTCTCAAAGTGAGTAAGCACAAGAATGTGTTTTCTTGACATACAAGGCAGCATGACAAAAAACTCATGTACAAGGAGAAATTAATAAAATTATCCAACTTCACTGATACTACCAAAGATTATTAGCAATTAGGCTTTTGTGAGACTTGAGGGCCAAAGATGGTCCTCCAAGCCTATTTGGCTACGTAGACTCCCCCCAGACCACATCCTGTCTCCCCAGAACCTGCCTCTCACTGGCTGTACTCTATCATCCTGGAGTGCCTTTGCTTGGCTGGAATGTGTCCTTGATGGTGCCTCTGGCTTGGCTAGATGGAAAGGTAGGGGTGTATGGAAACCTCTGGCTTTTGCATGATGGAATCCAAAGCTAAGAGTCCCATCCATTGCTGTGCTTAGTTCTGTCTTGGACCACACCCACTTTTGCCTCTAGCTGCACTCGTGATGGGTGTTCAACCCCAGGGAATGCAACTGTGGGACTTAAAATTTTCCCCACCCCAGGTTTGGAGACTGACTAGACATTTTTAGGGGGTGGCTGTTGTCTTACCTATGTCTTCCCATTTCCTGGATAATATCTAGAATAAGAAATAGGAAGCCCAATCATGTTCAGTGTCTTCCTGCCCTCTGTAGATGGCAGCCAATGAAGTGGGACGGGAAAATGCTGAAAACATTGTCACCGAATGAAGTGCTAAGCTGATGTGAAAGGCATAATATTTTCTTAATAAAAGTGTTGAGTTATTTGTTTTTATTACATTTTTAGGAATCTGAAGTAACAAGACTACAAGCTAGACTTGCAGGTCACGAAAGAACAGAAAGCATCAAGCAACTATCAGCCCCACAAAGCATATCCACTCATCAATGGTTAGATCAAGAGCCAGACTTTGACAGGCATTCTCAGAGAAAATCTGCAAGCATTAATGATCCAAGTTTTAAAGATGATGGAAATTTATTAAAACCGAAAAACATTTTTACATCCAATTCTTTGGTAATTTGTAGGAAGCCAAAAGACACAATTCATGACTCACCAAAAAGTCCAGATGAATCGTCCTTTGATCCTTTGACACACATTGTGGAAGAGGATGAGACTTGTGATAGCAGTGACTTCCAAACTCTTAGTGGCATGCTAAAATATATCAACAAAGAGATGAGTTCTGAAAATTCTCCATAATTTTCACCTGATGTAAAGGACAATTCAAGTATGTATTTCTGTACCATAGTATTTCTTAGGCGAATAGGACACAGTTCACTTTGTCTGGTGGTGGGGCAGGGAAATGATAATATTGTTCCCTCTTTGAGTTACATTTTATGGAGCAAGCATGACTACTAAGATGTATTAACTAATTAATGTTCCTCTAGGACAGACTTTACAAATGCATCAAGAGTGCATATAGGGTCCCTTTTTTTTTTTTAAGGACACGAGCTCAATCAAAAAATAAAAAGCACGATCCTTTGCAGAAATAAGTTCCACTTACCTATCAGGTGAGTGTGCATAGGAGTGCAGCCTAAACCTGAAAACCGTTTTGAGGAATTTTCTTCAGGACTAGTTTTTACCTGATTGTAATTGCAAATAGAGCAATATGAATAATGTAATTCAATGCTTTTGATAGATAATAGGATATCATCAAGTGTATAAGTTCTGATTTAGACCAGGTAATGCTGTATCCCAAGAGATGTCCAAAATCATTTATGAGAGCTGTCAAAGTAGGGATGGATCTCTCTGGGTTTGTGATAGTGCATAGCATGTCATCCACAAATAAGACTATCTCTTGTTCCCTAACAGCTGCATGGATACTGCTGGTCTCACTACTGTATATCCATGGGTTGCACAGGTCAGAGGTTCCAAACACAAATAATAAATTAAGGCTTATTCCATTCCTTACCAGGAATGAGGGGTGGGGTGGGGGAAAATATCCTATTTGTAAATTACCCAGGAAGACCATAGGATCCTATCAAAGGCCTTCTCTGTATCAAGTAAGAGGAGGGCAGCTGGGTGATTATTATGCTTGTTCAAGTCCTTAGTGTGAGACCAGTAATTCATTTTAACTAGAATTTGAGGTCTGAATGAATTTCACATTTGTAAATGCCTATGTTTATATCTGTTTCAGGAACAAAGTTTGAGAAGTAACAGTGTGCTGGCAAACAGTCAACCACAGATGGATTTGTTGTCTTCATGAATATAATGATGTGCCATTTTATACAAACCCTGTATATATTTGAGAAACATGGTGACTCATAATCCCTTCCTATTTATCCCAATTCTATTTTTTTATTACTGCTTTGAAGTAATTTGTACAGTAATAAAGGTGTGGTGTGTGTTTTTTTTTCTCTTGAAGAGAAATCTGAAGGATCTGGATTTTTTAAAAAACTATTTTCCTGATACTTGAATATTTCATCTAAATGTATTATTATTGAATTAATAAACAAACAATACACATTGTGTTACTTGTTTTTTCTGTTACATATCCACTACTGTAGTTACCACGTGAGGGGGAAAAAATCCATAAATTTGAACAATTTTTATTTTTTAAAAAAACTGAAAGGCATCAGCTTACCTTGTGGTATTGAATTTTGGGATTGTGTTGTGTGAATAAGTCCTTCCTTTTGTTTTTCTGAACCCAATGCAGATTAATATAATCGGGTGACCCACAGTTATGAGAAAGAGATCAGAGGAATGTACTGTATCTCTGGGCAAGCCATGCTATTCATAATTCTATAAGCCTCTCATGTCTGCCTCTCCCTTAACAATAACGTTCAGATCAAGGGCTATTACATATGTCCTTTTGCTCCTAACAAGCCCCCTTTACTCATGATGAATCTCTTTTTAAAATACATGGCATTTAAAAAAATGTCAACAGGAATATCTAACAGAAAACAGATATTGCAGCACCATAACAGAAGGCAAGTTGTTTCCTCTTCTAGATGCTGAATGTGAAGTGTTACATAGCGCATGTTTAAATTGGGAAGACCAAGAAACCCCCAGCCTGGCCTGCCTCCACCATACATTCTTTGATAGCCTTGACAGTGTCTCCCTGCTGTGGAACCCCTTGATATGTTTTTGCTAGTCCTTCAGTGTCCAAGCAGCCATCAACAGCAGTACTGCCTGAAACAAAGGGTAGCTTCAGCAAGAATGTAATTTGGCCACAATGATTGTGCCCAACAATGATAGTTACCTGTTTAAATTATGATCACCCACCTTTCATATTTTGTTGCTCAAATTTTCAGTTTAAAAACTGCTAAAACCTTGAAGCCTAACTTCCCTACAATGCACTATCGAGCCAGATTATGCAACCTTTATATATAACCATGCCCAAACGTCTATTTTTGTTTTTTGCTGTCCATACGGAGATTATCTTCTTAGCTCTGTAATGCACAGGTATGCACCTTTAGATTTGCTGACACCTAAAGTCCTGTGAATAAAAGCATCCAGGGGAGTATTAAGCTTTTGTCCTGCAAAGCTACCAGACTATCCACAGACTGTCTAAGGGAAACCTTCCAGCGCACCTGCTACCATCCACAATGGCTCAGAAAACTGTGCTCATCACAGGTTGCTCCTCAGGAATTGGGCTGGCGCTGGCTGTAAAAATGGCCACTGATGAACAGAAAAGATTCAAAGGTAACACCTTCTCTCTTTAATTTTGCTCACCTGTGTTGCTGAACATTACCTAGTATGAGCTATGTTGAGTAGTAAAGCTTTACATAGCGTGACTTGATGCAACTTTGCATCCTTGCAGTCTCTGCAATTTAATTTTAGAAACGAGTGTAAGGGTTTTTCTTTTTTGGAGAAGCCAAATGTCACTAGCCTCCATTATTTCACAGCCTGGTCCTATGCTTATTAAGAAGTAAGTCCCACTCAGTTCAATGGGGCTTGCTCTTAAAACCAAGCTACACAGGAGCCGTTTATTTTAATCTATATGTTTAAATTAGAATTGAGGGACTATTTCTATTTTTAATGTCAGCTGATTATTTTTCTTTCTCTTCTTTTTTAAAAAAAGCCACAATCCTCTATCCACTTGTATGAAAGTAAGCCTTTAAAAAAAAAACAGGAAAAAAAAACTGGTTGTAGCATTCAGAAAGTATAATTCTATACATGTCTGTTCAAAAAGAAGCCCTGAACGCTGCAACCAGTTGGATTCAATGGGTTAATTATGTGTTAGGTTCTGGCCATGCTGTTTTATTTTCTTCTAATCTGGAGCCTCTATCAAATGGACGTGTATTCGGGTTTCTATGACCTTCAAGTCTGGAGCTGAAGGTTTATGTAATCGGTGTTCTAATTTTCATAACCCTTCTGAAAGGAAAGGCTAAATACTGCTGTTTGTGATATTTATTTTCCTTCTTTCTTTCTTTTTTCCCTCTTTTTTTTTTGCAGTTTATGCTACAATGCGGGATTTGGCCAAACAGGATAAACTGATAGAAGCTGCAGGCAATACTGTTGGAAACACCTTAGAGATTAAACAGCTGGATGTGTGCAGTGAGGAGTCTATTAAAATGTGTGTCAGTAGCATCCCAGGAAGGCGTATTGATGTCCTAGGCAAGTAATGAATACCAATGAAACATTCGTTTTATGTATATATTTTAATGTAAAAAATAATATTTATTTGTTACATTTCTATCCCACCAATCCTCCAAGCAGCTCAAGCTAGTTCTCCTCCTACTCATTTCATCCTCACAATAACTGGCCTGTTCTGGTAACTCCTGATTGTATTACTGCCCTAGGTTGATGCAAATTTCAGCTGGTCCAAATTTCAACTGGTCCAAAACAGGGCAACTAGGGGATGGATAGGGGCTGGAGATCCTTCAGGTCATCTGGTCCCCGGGCATTTAAGGCTTCAAACTTTAGAACAAGTACATTGAATGAGGCCTGGGAACAGGCTGGAAGCCAGTGCAAATGGCAAAGCACTGGTATTTTGGGATCTGGTCTCCCATAGGCACCTGCCTAGTCCTTGAGATGGTCATCAGAAGAGCCTTTGTCCTGGTTCCTCTGCTTAATGGACTGAGGTAGGTGGTGACAAGGGGGAAGGCCTCTTTGGTGGTGGTGCCTAGTTTATGGAATAGTAAAAGTAAAGGGACCCCTGACCATTAGGTCCAGTCATGGACAACTCTGGCACTCATCTCACTTTACTGGCCAAGGGAGCTGGCGTACAGCTTCCGGGTCATGTGGTCAGCATGACTAAGCCGCTTCTGGCGAACCAGAGCAGCGCACGGAAACACCATTTACCTTCCTGCCGCAGCGGTCCCTATTTATCTACTTGCACTTTGACGTGCTTTCGAACTGCTAGGTTGGCAGGAGCAGGGACTGAGCAACGGGAGCTCACCCCATCGCAGGGATTCGAACCGCCGACCTTCTGATCAGCAAGCCCTGTGGGTTTAACCCACAGCGCCACCTGCATCCCAGATTATGGAATACCCTCCCCATAAAGGCTTAACGGTACCTACATTATAGTCTTTTAGGCAGCCAAGGGAAAGATTTTTATTCCCCTTTCAAGTTACACATTTCATGCTCTTAATTTCCGCCCCTTGCTTGTTTTAAAATGATTTTATGCTGCTGTGTTCATACTAGCATTTTGATGCTGATGTGCAATGGTGCTTCTTGTTTTACATTTTTTATTTATTGTTGTAAACTGGCCAGAGACCTGGGTTAATAGGTGGTCCCACATGTTTGTTGCACATGAAAAGAATAAGAGCAACTTGAGTAGCAAGTGATGGCTGGTCGTTGTCGTTGTTTTGCATTTATACAGTTAGCAATGCCGGCATGGGACTCATTGGACCTATTGAATGCCAGACCATCAAAGAGATGCAAAACGTGATGGATACAAACTTCTTTGGGCTGGTCCGCCTGCTGAAGGAGATTTTACCCGACATGAAGAAGAGAAAAAGCGGCCATATCGTGATTATTAGCAGTGTCATGGGAGTACAAGGCAAAGTAATATTGCATCTAATTAGTTACTGCAGTGTGTATTGCAGTTTAATGATGGCTATACTCTGATCCCACGGCTGGTGGTAGTTATGCTCCTGAATGTCAGTTGCTGGAAGCCGCAGGAGAGGACTCTTGCAATAGGCTCCCGGTTATGGGCATCTAACATAGGCATCTGCTTAGCCACAGTGAGAACAGGATGCTGGACTCAATGACCCAGAAGGCTCTTATGTTCCCATATTCAAGAGCCAACTCATCTTACATTTTTATCCCATTTTAAGTGGCAAGACTACCTTTAGATTTGCCCTTTGTGCTTCCCCAGAATTAATTCTGCATCAGCCAGTGTTCAAAATTCCCATTGTTCTAGGACGGTGCATTTTGCATCAGGGAATTTCATTAGCACGAGCAGTTTCTGAGCTCGGCGCAGTACTGCACCTAAGATTTCAGATTAAAATTGCAGAGTGGAAGGGAAGGGGGACCTCTTTCTGTCTCCCCACTTCCAGCTACTCATGGAAGACTGGAGAAAAAACCCTCGTAGAATATTAGGGGGGTGGGCGGGCAGGGGAAGGACTAGATTATGTGAAAAATGAACAATGTTTTAGCTGCAGTTCATTCATTTTAAGCTTTGTATTCTTGTTACAAAAATGTGCCTAGACATTCTATTGTTGTGCCCATAACCTAGATTTAAGATGCCATTTACGGTAGCTTCTAGCTTTCATACCTCAGTTTTTAACACTGGCATCAGCTGAAGTTTTGCTAACGCTGAAACATCTCAGCCCTGGTTACTTCTGCTCCTGATTCAGCAGAAAGTGATTTTTGTGGCTTTTCCTCCCTCCCTTATTCAAGTAAAGGAATGCCAGATAGCTGGCTTGTGGTTTTCGGGCAAGAAACAAGATCAGTGACGACAATGATTTTAGTCCTATAGGCAACTGAGCTGCAATCTGCAGCTAAAGAGCAAAGTCTGCTCTTGCAACACAGTGCCCTTATTTGTGGCATTGTAACCCAGAACATTGTGTCAATGGAGTTGTGCCACAGTGTGTAGCAACAGCAAAGACTGTACAGAAGTGTTGTGTCAAGCCCTTCTGGGGGAAAGGACTGGGCTGGAGATTTATGGTGAAGCAACGGCAAGACTGAAGTTTACTTGCCTGCGTGTTATCCAAAATGTTATCTGAAACGCTTTCGGTTTGCATGGACTTAGAAACATTTGCCTAACCTAAGGGATGGGAACCATCTGGTGCCTTTTCCATCCCCTTTCCTGAAAACTGGAGGTGATTTGAAAGAAGGATGGCATGTGCATTCATCCCATTTAGTAAATGAGCTTTGGCGCAATATCTTTCGGGCAAGAGGTGAAAGAGGGGCAAAATAAATATACGTTCGTTGAACCTTCTTCTTGGCCTTGACAGTGATTCACTCTAATTTTCCTTAAATAAAAAAGCATTTGTAATGCTAACAGCCTAAATTGATGTTGATCTGATGTTGTGTATGGTACACAGGAGACTCTTACACGATGGTTTCATCATCAGCCCAGGGTATATTAAGATTAGCAACTCACTTTTAATTATTATTTTTTTAATCTATAGGGATTTTGTTCAATGATGTTTATGCTGCATCTAAATTTGCGGTGGAAGGATTCTGTGAAAGTTTAGCCATACAAGCGCTCAAGTTTAAACTTAAGTAAGTATCAGCCTGGCTCATTTATTACTGTACTTTAATTTAAATTTACTTCGGTGCTGCTAAAGCAGCTGTTTAATTTCACCCCAGGAGGTGCACTGGCAGAGTGTCTGGGACAGGGGTCTGCAAGGTTTGCCCCACCTGGGCCGGTTCACTCCAATGGAGATTCCTCTGTGGGCTGGATCACGCACGCGATTTCTGGCATCTGCGCGGACGCGATTTCCAGCGCCACGGAAATGAGTCCCCGTGCCGTGCTGCGCCGGTTTAGCGCAGCACGCGGGGGCTCACCGATCAGGGGGCTCAATTCGGGGGCAGCTCATGGGCCGGTTAAACGAGCCCCTTAGGTTGCCGACCCCTGGTCTGGAAACCACATGTTATGCCACTCTTATACAATCTTCAGGTCATATAAATCTTTTGCCTTTTACTTTTTTTTATAAGATATTTATTAAGATTTTCAAAATATTACAAAAGAAAAATAGAAAAAAGAAAAATACAAAATAAAAATAATTAAAAACAACTCAATCTTTCCATTACTTATTTTTCATTAGCTTGTTTCCTGGACCTCCTCACACCTCCCTTTTTTGTATTCCAATTCAGTTTGTTGGTTCAGCAAATCCTTCCCCTCTTTGTTTATCCTAATCTTTAATCTTAAAATATTGTAACATTAAATCTTTACCTATTTATAATCCATTTTTCATATTCCCTTATAATATTGCAGCTAAAAACCACTTAGTTTCTATCCAACATCGTTCTAACATTCATTAATTTTACAATATTTCTGTAAATAGTCTTTAAATTTCTTCCAATCTTCTTCCACCGACTCTTCTCCCTGGTCTCGGATTCTGCCAGTCATTTCCGCCAATTCCATATAGTCAATCACCTTCATCTGCCATTCTTCCAGAGTGGGTAGATCTTGTGTCTTCCAATACTTTGCAATGAGTATTCTTGCTGCTGTTGTGGCATACATAAAAAAAGTTCTATCCTTCTTTGGCACCAATTGGCTGACTATGCCCAGGAGAAAGGCCTCTGGTTTCTTCAAGAAGGTATATTTAAATACTTTTTTTCAATTCATTATAGATCATCTTCCAGAAAGCCTTAATCCTTGGGCATGTCCACCAAATGTGGAAGAATGTACCTTCAGTTTATTTACATTTCCAACATTTGTTATCGGGCAAATGATAGATTTTTGCAAGCTTGACTGGGGTCATGTACCACCTGTATACCATTTTCATAATATTCTCTCTTAAGGCATTACATGCCGTAAACTTCATACCTGTGGTCCATAACTGTTCCCAGTCAGCCATCATTATATTATGTCCAACATCTTGTGCCCATTTAATCATAACAGATTTCACCGTTTCCTCCTGAGTATTCCATTTCAACAACAGGTTGTACATCCTTGACAAAATCTTAGTTTTGGGTTCTAACAGTTCTGTTTATAATTTTGATTTTTCCACCTGGAAACCAATTTTCTTGTCCGAATTATATGCCCTTTTGCCTTTTACTAAGGATGTCCGAGGGTGAAATGCAAGATGCAAATGCAAGAAAACAAACTCGTCGTTTTGCATATAGTAGATGACTTACACAATATATCCTGTTTCTTTATTTTCCCAAACAGTCTAAGTTTAATAGAACCAGGGCCTGTGGTTACAGAGTTTGAAAGAAAAGTGTTTGAAGATGGGATGAACATGGATCTTTCAGCTGCAGATAAAGAAACAGCAGACATGTTTGTAAATATTTACCTGAAAAATTACAAGCAAATTTTCCAGACCCTGGGACAAACAGCTGAAGACATAGCAGAGGTAATGCATTAGAAGGTTTTTATGGAATTTAAGACTGGGTTACATAATTATGGTTCCCCAGCCTTGAGACATTATGCGACTGGCAATTGCTCAGCATCAGCTTCTGATGAAATTGCAATCCAATGAAAGTGGGAGGAAGTGACAGCCAAGTCTAAAAATATCTGTACTCACAAGGCTCTGTTAATGTGAGTAATAACATTTTAGGCAGGAAGAGTCTAGCCAATGCCAAATGTAACTAGGCAATGGGCCAACCTTTGTCTGAGCATCTTACCGAAATCACTTGCATGAGCTTAAGTGGATAATATCTTCATTGCATATCTTTAGGCGCCAGGCAAAAACATTCCTCTTCTCCCAGGTCTATGGCCTTTTTAAACAGTGGTCTGTGTGTGTGTGTGTGTGTGTTACTATGTTATGTACCATATTTTTCCGTGTCTAAGATGATGTTTTTTGCCTTAAAATGTTAGGCAAAAATTGGGGGTCGTCTTATACACGGATACTGAATGCAGAGTGGGGCATGGTGGCAAGTTTCTGCAGCAAGTGGGCAGGCAGGGGATCAGTTGTGACCCCCCAAAAAAGCTCAGTAACTTTAGCGATTGTTGGCGATGACTGGCGAAAGCACGTTTGGCGGCAAGTAAGTGTGCGGGGGATTGGTGGTTGTGGTGGTGAGCGGACAGGTGATTGGCAATGGCCAATAACTTTAGCAATGGTTAGCAATGGCTGTGGTGAGCACACAATTGTTGGTGACTGGGCGGGTGATAGTGGAAGCTTCATTCAATTTCTTCGGTCTCAATTTTTCCAGAAACAAATAACACATTTGAAACTAGGAGTATTCTATTACTGGTAAAGGTAAAGGTAAAGGTACCCCTGCCCGAACGGGCCAGTCTTGACAGACTGTGGGGTTTGTGCACCCATCTCACATCTATTGGCCGGGGGCCAGCGCTGTCCGAGGACACTTCCGGGTCACGTGGCCAGCGTGACATCGCTGCTCTGGCGAGCCAGAGCCGCACACGGAACGCTGTTTACCTTCCCGCTGGTAAGCGGTACCTATTTATCTACTTGCCCCCGGGGGTGCTTTCGAACTGCTAGGTGGGCAGGCGCTGGGACCGAGCAGCGGGAGCGCACCCCGCCGCGGGGATTCGAACCGCCGACCTTTCGATCGGCAAGCCCTAGGCGTTGAGGCTTTAGCCCACAGCGCCACCCGCGTCCCCTCTATTACTGGTAGGGGACACTTATCTTGAAGGAATGTTCTGAGAGTGTCACTGATATAGCAGTTTCAGATTTAAAATAGTCAGAGGTGTGTGTGTGTGTGTGTGTGTTTAAACTGTTCCTGCTCTTCCAGTAAGCTCACTTTCAAAACATCATTGCTGGAACAACATAAGCAACCCAAACAGCAATATTGAGTTAAAGCGCTGATTTTATTCCCCACGGTTTTTTCTCTTTGCGTTCTCTACCCCCACTTCCAAATATATTTGCACACACATACATATACACACACACACACTCAGTCTGGTGCAATTCCAGAATGTTATCATGCCTTCTTTTCTCATCCTTACAGCATACAGTGAAGATAATTCTGGCCGAAAATCCTCCTTTTCGTCACCAGACCAACACATTATACACTCCAATTACAACACTGAAATATGCTGATCCAAATGGAGACCTGCCTATTGATACCTTCTACAAAATGGTTTTTCAGCATGATAAGGTTTTCAGTGCGAGTCTTAACTTCATTAAAATGCTGCGTTGGAAAAGCAGAAAAAGCTTTGACTTGGGAGGAGGAAGATCTTCCCAATGAGCAAATGGGTGATTTCAGCTGCCATGTGGGCTATTTCACACACTTTCATGTTTCCTTATGTGTAAGCACTTGTGTGGGATGGGAGACATCTGAAATAGCCCTGACTGAAGCTACAGCCCTATACACAATCCTTACTTGGGGGCAAGTCCAACTGAAGTTGGTGGGGCTTACTTCTTTTTTAAAATAATATTTATTAAGTTTTCCAATTTAACAATCCAATAAAAGCCACATTAAAAACATTCCAAATTATAAAATAATCAAACAGTCCAACTATTATGCCAAATTATAAATCTTTGTTTGACTTCCCATGCTCTGAGGTCAGGGGGTGGCGATCATCTCACATTTGTTCTGCTACTAAGTTAGTCCAGGTGATTCCCATAAATCAATCTGATGTTAATCCTTCGTTCATTTTTCACAGCCTCCGAGTTCATCTAGCAGGCAAGTTAAATCAAACAATATGTTCCTGTGTGGGTGTTTATCTTCTTCCATGTCTTTCGCTTTCGTTTCTTCATGACTGAAATTATAAGCTACATGTCCCAAAATGGAGGAAATCTGGCTTTCTGCCAATTGTACCAGGCGTATGTCCAAATCTCTTCATTTTAAGTCTGTCCATGTACTATTCTGACCACCTCAATATTTTTCCAACACATACTTTCATTTACCTTCAAAATTGGGTAGGCATAATGTGAAATCTATTGAAAGATCAAATAGCTCTTCTTTTGTGTAAATGATCTGCTTAAGGGCAACATATACCACTTTAGGCTAGCAATGGATGTGTATATGTTGCACTTTTAATGTTTCCCCATGTGGGGGGAATCGTTTACATGGAAAAGTAGCATGTCAGGGAAAAGGGTTTATCATGCCTCAGAGTCTCCCTAACAGACTATGTTTCTATGTGAAATGGTTTCTGTTTTTAATTAGAGAAGTATTCAAAGATGCAATTCTTCTCACCAGCAGCCTGAAAGCTTTACACTTTTTGCATAAGAAGAGCCCGGCTGGATCAGACTAAGTTCCAACATGCTGATCCAGAGCTGCCAGGGCAAGCTTATCCAGAGGAAGGATGAAGCTACAAAGAAGACACATAGTATCTTTAAATGAAGCCTTTTGGATCCTAACATATCTTTTACCTGCTTACTGCATATAACCCCCTCATGCACAGCAACTATGTTGCTCTATGTCTCATATGCTTTGCTCCAACCGATTTTCAGTTTCTTTGTTCAAGCTTCTCTCCTACTTTATCTTAAATATACCCATAGTTGTCAACTTTCCCCTTTTCTTGCGAGGAATCCTATTCAGAATAAGGGAATTTCCTTTAAAAAAGGGGAAAGTTGACAGCTATGAATATACCTTCCACACAACATACCGTATTCTCATCTCTTTGTGAGGATTTCTAGATGCTGCCTCTACAGAAAGTACAACTGTTTGCTGGTGGCACTTACAACAAAGGTCAATTCACATAACAAACTTCTCAGGATCCTGGGTACATACCAATTCCATAATAGCTAACTGTATATAATTTACTGTGTGTACATAAAATGGGTAGAAGACAAATTGCTTCAGCAGAGATTTCAAGAAATGTTGTAGTGGTTTGTCACCTAATCCAGCTGTATTCACACATTTGGAAAGCATTTACATGTTACTTGTGGGTTCAGAATGTGGCTAGAAATGTACATTCAGCTGAAAGAGATGTAGTGCACTCTTGAATGTCTAGGTTTCACCTGTGGTTCTTGATGCAGTGTTTTTTCATATGGCTTTCCTTAAACTGGATTTAGGATAATCTTATCCACCGAGTTAGTAAAAGTCAAATGTAACCATTCTTGTACTGAAGACATTTTATGCTTTTCAAATATTTCTAATTGTTAATAGGTATTAGATTATTAATCCTGAATAAATCAGCATTCAGAAGGAAAAACAGCTGAGCTGGCAATGTATGTACCAAACAAGTAAACTCTGTTGCACAGTGCAGTATATGGGCTTATCATTCAAGGAAGAGAACTGCTAGCTCTAAAAAATTAAAAACTAGTGTTTGCCTAATGACTTGACTCTACTTTTAATGGTGATAATAATCACATTCATTTCTTCTATAAAAGATACCAGGTTTCCTGGTACACCTTTTATACCTTATTATTATTAAATCAGATGTGGGTGCCTAAATGTACACATGTGGGCAAGGAACAAACACACACAGCCAGCAGAGAATATGACATATTTTATTGTACCATTATTAAATGCCACTTTAACCCACCACCGAATGCGACTTTCTCCAACAAATGCAAAGTAGTTTTCTGCCTGCTCATTTTCTCCTAACAACAACATTGTGGGGTAGATTAGGCTGAGAAGATGACCAGCCCATAGTTATCTTAGTAAAAAGTTCATGGCTT
Organism: Podarcis vaucheri; assembly: GCF_965113315.1. Lineage (NCBI taxonomy): Eukaryota > Metazoa > Chordata > Lepidosauria > Squamata > Lacertidae > Podarcis > Podarcis vaucheri. Next base: position 29,858,619 of record NC_138764.1, read on the forward strand.
TAAATCTTGGTAACAGCCATACGTTCATGGGCACATGCAGGGTTGTTTTAGGCTTCACTAGTCTAGGTCCACCTCCTTTTCCCATTTAGATTTCCACAACAGAAGACAAGAGAAATCATAGAACTGTAGAGGTGGAAGCGACCAGGAGGGTCATCTGGTCCAAACCTGTGCAAAGCATTAATCTTTCGCCCAACTTGGGGCTCGAAACTACGACCCTGAGGATTAAGAGTCTCACGTTCCGCCGACTGAATAGAAATACTGGCTTCAAAATAAATCACACAACTAAAAGCACACACCATACAGCGCAATATTATAGTTTTAATGGAGTTTACACCCAGGCGACGTCATCGCAGACAGTAGAATTGTGGCCTTAACGGTTCTTTCCAAGGTAGTCCCGGATTTAAGCTTCTGCGCCTGCGAAATCCCGACAACAAACCGTCGTCCGAGACTTCCAGCCCCGCCGAGGCGGCGATCCGGAAGGGCTTAGGCTACACTCCCGCTGTCTCCGCCAGTGTTTCCCCAGGGCCGTTATTGGACTACAATTCCCATCAGCCCTGACCACTTGGTCCTGCTAGCTAGGCCTGATGGGAGTTGTAGTCCAAAAAAAAAGCCTGGAAACCCAAGTTCCGGAGGGGAGGGGAGGGGGGAAGCAGCCTAAAGCGCCACTGAGGGGACAGACAGACAGAGGTCCACAACCGTGCCCAGACCCATACACCCCGTCCGTGTACCACAAAGCCGCTTCCGGGCTAGACCGGAAGCGGAACTGGCGGCGTGAGGGAGGAGAAGAAGAGTGGGTGAGGAAAGCGCAAGGAAAGCGCTTCCGGCGGAAGTGCCGCGCGCCGCAGCCTTGTGTGTCGGCTGCCCCTCGCGAGCCTTTCGGCAGCCTCGTTCCCTGCCGCAACCGTCGCGTGAGGAGGGAGGGAGCAAGAAGTCGGAGCCGCTGCCGGCGCTGCGCGGAGAAGCTCGCGCCTCCTTCTTCGCCGGCGGCGAGTTGTCTGTCATCCCGGCTCCCAAGCCCCCCCCCCGACCCTCTCTCTGAGGCGGCAGCTCTGACGGTTCGCCTCCGGGCGCCTGAAGGGATGTTGTGGCGGAGGCGGCGCCGGTGGTCCCCGTTGCTGTAGTGACGCGGGCGGCTGTGGAGGAGCCGCCCGGGGCGGGACGACGAGGGGGTGTCCGCTTCCCGCCGAGGCTCCCGCGTCGCTCTCGGTCCCGTTCCTGGCAACCTCGGCGCGGGGCGGCAGTTGGGCCGCCCCAACCGTCTCGGGCCCGGAGCCGTTCCCCTTCGAGGAGGCGCTGCCTGGGCGGCCTTTGACGGGGCTTCCCCGCCATGGCTTCTTCCTCCGGGAACGACGACGACCTGACCATCCCCCGCGCGGCCATCAACAAGATGATCAAGGAGACGCTGCCCAACGTGCGGGTGGCCAACGACGCCCGGGAGCTGGTGGTCAACTGCTGCACCGAGTTCATCCACCTCATCTCCTCCGAGGCCAACGAGATCTGCAACAAGTCGGAGAAGAAAACCATCTCCCCGGAGCACGTCATCCAAGGCAAGGGGCAGCCTGCTCTCCTACCTCTTTAGTGCCCAACCGGAGGAAAGCCCTTCACTTGCCACCCTCTGGGCTCCTGCTGTGGGGTAGCTCAATCGGTAGAGCATCTCGATCTCAGGGTTGTGGGTTCGAGCCCCGCATTTGGGCAAAAGGTTCCTGCATTGCAGGGGGTTGTGCTGGGTGACCTTTGAGTCCCTTCCGACTCTACGATTCTGTGATTCTCAGTAGGCTTTCTGTTGCTACAACTTCAGAAATGGTTAAGTGGTGCATCCAACCACCGCCGCACTCTTACAGTGTGCTGTGTAGCAGAGAATTACAAGAGGGTGGATTGCCTGGAGGACTCTGGTGAGCTGTAGACTAGATAAACATTTCATCCCTTCAGGCAACTGCGTAGCATTTGCTGAGAGCTACAGCTTCATTAAGGGCTAGAAACGCAGAAGATCGTTGTGTCATAAACTCCCAGGCACGTCTGAGAAACTTGCTGATGTCAGCTGAACTTCCAAGTAAAGTTATTTAAAACTCCTTGCAAATTATAGCTATAGGTTTAGTAAAGTGAGCACTTTTTGTGTTTAGCTACATGAATCTGAGTTGAAGTAAAAGCCTCTTGTTTTTTGGTTTTTTTTTTAGAAACAGGATGTAAGAGTTTAAAGAGTATTGTGAGAGGGGAGTTCGCCATTATGCAATTGTTCTCACACGTGTTCATTTTTTTCACTACTTTTCATTTAGCTAGATTTCTAAACCACTGTTCATCAATTAAGGCAAGCAATCCTAACCCCACTTACCTCAATAGGACTTACTTCTTTGTAGATGTGGTTAGGATTGAACCGTAAGATCCCAGGGTAGTTTACAACAATTGCATCAAAACAATAAAATACAATATGTTAAAATCCCACAAAATATTTTTTAAAAATATTATTTATTGAATTTATATACTGCCCTATACCTGCAGGTCTCAGGGCAGTTCACAGGATAAAATCAGAATACAAAACCGCAAAATACATGATCAAAATAAAAACAACTACAACCCAATAACCCCCCAGCCCAATACATTTTAAAAGGCATAGGATGTCAGTGACATCAATTATAGCCAACATTACCATAGATACAGTTTGTTGGAAACAACTTTTTCCTCTCTTTATTTCCTTATCTAATTGTTTCCATTTTATAAAACAAGAGGATTTTAGTCAAATATATATAGTTGCTCTTTCCTACAAAAAAGGAGGGCAAATTTCATTAGGCTTTGCTTTATGTTACTTTCCCTTTAAAATTCATGTTACTCATGTTCAGTTCAGCATTCAGAACAGCAAAAGTGAAAGTAACCGGAGTCTTGGTTTCGTTCAGTTGTTGCTTAATGATACTACTTTCAGCATTAAGAAATGTAAGATGCCTGAAATGAAAACCCTGATTTTAAGAGTGTAAAAGCAGTACAGCTGGATTTGATCAAGGGCCTGTCAAGTTCAGCATCCTGTTTCCCAGTGTCTTTGGGAAGCTCTTGAGCAGAGTATGAAGATAATCATCATTTCCCAGCAACTGGTATTCAGTGATATGCTGCCTCTGGGCCTGGAAGTAATGTATGGTTGCCAAGGCTAGTAGCTGTTGATAGCTATAGCCTTGCGGGGTATTACTGCTTCATCTTGACTTTTGTGCAGTGCTGCACCAGAGAAGTTCTGCTTGCATAATGGCACATTCGTATCAGCTATGCCCCCACAAAATCGGCTCTGGAGCTCCCCTCAATCCGCTGGAACTGATTTTGAGGTCACACAGGGAGGGTTGAAGGGGACAGGAGAGAGAGAGGAAGTTCTGCTACATGAACAGAAGTCTGTTGCATGCACAGAGCTGTAGCACAGGAAATAGCTCTTAAACTTTTTTTATTGTAATAGGAAGACCCTAATACGGGAAGATACTTTGGATGATATACAATGTTAAGTCATTCTTAGAGCAGACCCACTGAAATAGTGGGCTTAGAAATATTTGGATATCACCCTCTATTGAGAGTTGTGTGCCACTTGGGTCCCTGACATATGTAAATTATGTTAATTTCTAAGGTTCTTTTGCATAATTGCAAACTGTTGTTATAGGAGAAACAATGAGAAATTATGGGCACTGAAACGATGACCACTGGTTAGGCTGTTTAGTTTCATCTGGCTGTTGTAGAGCTACCTTTCCCAACTGCTGCTGTACTAGATGTTGTTGGATTCCAACATCACCCCCAGCCAGCAGGGTCTGTGGCAAGGGATGAAGGGCATCCAGCTGGGGAAAGCTGCTCTATAGAGTTCCATCTGTTTTTGAATGCTTATCTTTGCAACTGAAAACACATATCCAAAAATGAAAACTAAAGTCAGGATGTTGAAATATGAACCCGATATCAAATTCTGCATTTTTTTCCTGGTAGCACACACAGAAAGCTCTGGATTCTTCTGAGTACAAAGTTAACGGGCTTGTAGAAAACTACACAGGGCCCACACACATTCAGTAAGTAAAGTCTCCAACTCATTTTGTGCTGGGTTGGATGATCAATGAGTAGAATCGAGGTTTCCATATATAGGTGCAGTATACACCATAGGTTTCAGCACCTGCTACTGGATCATTACCTGATCTAAAATGGGTTGCAACAACAGCACTGCCATCATACAGATACATGGTAAAAATATTAAGGACTTCCACATTGATGGTTTGGTTAAAGGAGAGTCCCAGGTCTGAAAAGGTTAAGATCTTCCATTGTCTTGCAAATAACAATTACTACCTCCTAAGAGAGCACCCAAGTGGATAACTGATGTCATGGTGGCCATATACATAGGGTTCTTTCTAACTTCTGGCCACAGAAGCATTGTTATTTGACCACTTACAGAACTAATAATCATAGCATCGTAGAGTTGGAAGGGACCACGAGGGTCATCTAGTCTAACCCCCTGCACTGCTGGAATATTTTGCTCAACATTGGGCTCGAACCCATGACGCTGAGATTAAGAGTCTCACACTCTACTGACTGAGCTACAGGGGTGAGGATCTTTTAACCTGCAGACCTAATTAGCCATCCCAGGCCTCCCCATTTAGCCCACGAGGCCTTTTCGACCAAGCGATGCCCATCTGCTGCACACCTGACATCAGGTGTGGGAGAGGTATAGTGTCTGGACCAAGAAAATGGTTTGTGGGGGCATCTGCAAAGCCCTTTGCAGGGTTATTTGAAATCCTGATTATCAGCTGGTTGGGCCTCAAAGTGCAGTGTAGGGCTTTCTGCAACCACTGAGCTTGTTGGGGCTTGAAGAGAACCATGCACAGCCAAACCCCTGACAATCAGCTGAGAACAGCTGGCACTAGGGTGTCTGCACACGGCTGCCCTGTAAACTGTTTTTCACTCTTTCCAATGGTGTTACCACTAAACCACAAACGAGTAGATTGGGCCACTGCACTTTCAGTTTTGGTTTTGACTTTTTATATTCACTGTGCCTGGCTTAAAACACCAAGAAAGAAGCTGTGCAGTATCTCTTCAGGTTTGGAGCTTATGTCCACTCCCTTTCAACTGCTTGCTACCACATGTCGAATTCTATGCTATCTTTGCTGAAAGTTCTTTGTATCTAGCTTAGTCATTTTTGTTTGCATTTATCAACACTTACATCTTTGGTAAACTTAAGTCTGACAATGCTCAATGTAGTCACTGCTGTTAATTCTCTTTAAATTAGAATTTTTAACTCTTTTTATATGTTGGATATAATTTGCACACCATGAAAATAAGGAGGGATAGCCTCAGTTGGTAGAGTTTGAGACTTTTAACAGTCTCTTAATATCAAGTTTGTGGGTTTGAGCCCCACGCTGGATGAAATATTTCTGCATTTGACTAGATGAGCCTGTGGTCCCTTCCAGCTCTACAATTTTGTGAATGTGTTTCTATGGAGTGATCCACTCATTCAACAGTGCATTCCTTTAGATTTGCTACTACATGGTTTAGAAATAAATATTTATTATATCCTGCAGTTCCCAATAATTCTCTTGGATCCACACATGCTTAGCCGCAACACATCAGGCATTCTCAGGCCATTGCCATGTTTCCCAGTGTTAAACATCTTGTGTGTAAGTTGAATCCAGACTTTCATGGAAGGGACTTAGATCCAGTGGATGTTGCAGCTGGAGGAAGACAATTTGCTGCTGTCACTGATTTCCACTTCCCTTGCAAACCCTCAGCATCGTATCCCACTGTTTTGGAGGGTTTCTGCAATCCTCCAGAGCAGATTTTTAGGGGGCTGCATAGGGAAGGGAGATCTGGTGAATATCAGCCCCCTCCATTTGTCAGCATTTATTTTATTTTTTAACACTGATAGTCCACCCTTCATGAAAAGACCAAAGGGCAGTTTATAACATACAACATGGTAAGCAATATATGCCAGTACATAACCTAATATCCATACAATACAAGAAAACCAGAACAGTTATATAAAAACAGTTCATACTAATAAATAATACATAATTATTACTTCTTATTACTCATCCCAGCATTGAACTCCACAACACCTGTAAAATGCAGTGTTTCATGGCATAAGTTATTACCTACTTTTCTCGGGTGCAATTATGAAACATAATGCATATCTAGTAGCAACAGCCTTCTGGAAAAAATGGAGACATCAGCAGAATATCTAAAGTGCAGAAACAGTATACAAGTACATATATTTATCTGTACAAAACTAGCTGTTAACCCCTTTGCCGAACCTCAGAAAATGAGAAACCCAGATCTCACCTAGGAGCTTTTCTTTGCTCTCTGTCTCTCACTTTGGGAAATCTTCACTTCCTTGCTTCTCACTCTGAACCATTCCACCATCAGTCTGCCATTTTCATTGGGCACTTGCCTCCTGTTGCACCCCGTGAAGGGGAGGCACCAGAGGGGTAATTTCCTGTGGACTTTCCCCCTCAGGGTGATCCCCACTAGCAACAGCCTGTCGTTGGACAGCCTACTGCCTGCAGAATGCCCACCTTCTCTCTCCCCATCTTGAAAAACACCGCAGGTTGGGTAGTCTGATTTGCCTGCCTTTGTGCAGCAGCAGCCGCTAAACAGTACCATCTCATGTACCAAATTGCTCGTAAAGTAGAAAAGGCTTCCCTGTCAACTTGCACACCATACATAGTCTATAACAGATTGTTACTCAGCTAGTAGAGGGATAGAAGTCAATAATATGTCACTTACTTGCAAGTGCTTCATAGTATAAGGAATTGTTTTTGATAAAAGGTAAAGCTTGCTTAAGTGAAGCTTCAGATCAGATAAAAAAATTCATTCCAGTAGCACCTTAGAGACCAGCTAAGTTTGTTATTGGTATGAGCTTTCGTGTGCATGCACACTTCTTCAGATACCTGATTTTTTTATATTTTGTTTTGACCAGCACGGCTACCTACTTGTAACTTCAGATCATATGTTCTTTGTCCTTTTAAAAGAAGTGGCCTGACTTAGATATGTCAATCTGCAGATTTCTGTAGTCCAAAATTACTCCCTCCCTCAGAAGGTAACACTATATAGCAATCATTGTATGTTTTTTGTGGTAGTGGCAACTGTGTCTGATAGGTTAAGTTGGTGTCTTGTTGCCTAAAATGCTTAAATTTTACTAACTAGAAACCTTTTTTACCCTAGCACTTGAAAGCTTAGGTTTTGGCTCCTACATCAGTGAGGTAAAAGAAGTTTTACAAGAATGCAAAACCGTAGCACTAAAGCGAAGAAGGGCTAATAATCGTTTGGAAAATCTTGGCATTCCTGAAGAAGAGCTCCTAAGGCAGCAACAAGAGTTATTTGCAAAAGTAAGTGAGGAAACAATATATGCAGTGCTTATCTTTCCACATTTAATTGTGGAAAGATACACAATTTGTGAAGATGAATCAGCTAAGCATCCTAGACTTGGATATTGCATACAAATCTAAATTTTGGAAATGACTTGAGTTTTCATTCTTTGAATATGCAAAACTTGATTCATTCAGCTTGGGTATAAATGGATGCGACTGTCTCAGTATGTATTAGTACTTGCTTGAAATAACTACATCAAATAATGTGTCAATGCAAAAATATAGGGTTGCATCTGAACTTAGTATACTCAAGTGAAATCAATGGGACTTCAGTTGGTTATGACTAACTTAATTCTCATTAATTTTACTGGGTCTCTTCTAAGTACAGATAATTTTTGGGAAGTAATTTGGGCTGTAATCCTGTGCGCACTTATTTTGGAGTAAGCACCATTTGATTCAGTCAGACTTACTTGGTGTCCTTTCACTTCAAAATCAGGATATCATTAAAAGCCTGTCTCCCAAAATCCATTTCTGACAAGGGTTAATGTAATTGAAATGGTATATGTTTTGGGTTCTCTCTGATTAATTCCAGATTGCAGAATCTATCTGGAGTTATACATTAAGCATACCTGACAGCAATCCAAATGGCTGGGAGTAAGGGTTGGATTAGGTGAAGGTGTCCCTATATCCTGCTCTCCTTGCTTAGCTGGCCTCCTGCGGGCTGCACGTGTGGGCAGGTATGGCCCCTGCTAGTTGTATCCCTGCCAGTGGAAATCTCTAAAATTGAGTGTTCTGGGGGAAGGGCTGAGTTGGCTGAAAATCCACTGGATTCCAAGACACTCTGTGTCATGTGATGGCATCAGGTCCATTCCAAGTCCATTGGTTGAGCCTGCCTGAAGCCTTAGTTGACAGAACTGTTCCTGCTTTCAAGCCCTTCTTGTACTGAGAAAGGAAGTTGAAATGGGAAAGATGCAGGAGTCGAGAGAGAGAGGAACGCATTCCTCTTCTCCCCACAGCAAAAGGAAAGTTGTGGAGGGGAAACCAAATCTGACTAGTACAAACCCCTTCCTCCAACCAACCTGAAAAGTGTAGTAGGACAGGGGGAATGATCTCTTTCCCATTCTCCCTGCATTGTCTTGAGCAAGACACCCTTCCATCCCTCTAGGGCAGGGCTTCCCAAACTTTGGTCTCCAGCTGTTTTTGGACTACAGCTCCCATCATCCCTAGCTAGCAGGACCAGTGGTCAGGAATGTTGGGAATTGTAGTCCAGAAACAGCTGGAGACTCAAGTTTGGGAAACTCTGCTCTGGGGAATTCTTCCTAAAGTTCTGTACCTTTGGAAAGACTTTTTCTCATGAGCATCCCTCATTTAGAGTTTGTGATAAACCCAGCGATATCTTTTTTTAAACATGACGGGAAGTCCTCAAGCGTGCAGCAGGGTTAGGCAACCTATGGACCCACAGATGATGATGATGATGTTTCGCTTGTGAAGTAGTCTCCTAATTTCTTCTCTCAAAACAGATCACAAGAGGATGCCATCATGTTCTTGGCTGACCTCTTGCACTGATCTCCCCGTGTGCATGTGTGTGTCTGTGCGCAACTGGGTTAGGCCATGCTGTAGACACTGAACTTACGGTTTTGTGCCCCTAGGCTAGGCAGCAGCAGGCAGAGCTAGCCCAGCAGGAATGGCTACAGATGCAGCAAGCGGCCCAACAAGCACAGCTTGCTGCCGCCTCGGCCAGTGCATCCAACCAGACAGGCTCTTCTCAAGATGAAGATGATGAGGACGACATCTGAAGTCTTTTGGGCTGAGCTTCAGTCCCCACAAGGAAATAGTTTTCACTGGTTTTGCTGTGCAGGACATGAATGCTTACCCGTAACTTTTGTCTGCATCTTGGACCGGCCGTTGGTATTTTAGGGATGTCTGCTGTTGTGTGCTGTACATGTCGAAACTGTCTCTTTGAACTCTGGAAGACTTAAGGTTCAGTATCATATCAACTTTGGATTTTTAATGGTGTTTATGGAAATTTTAGATAGCAGTGTGTCACTTATTTGATCAACAAACAGTGTTACAATAAAGTTTATAAAATATAGCAAAATTTATACAGAGACTCTAAATTCACATTTGCATTTCTCTTCCCTTTTAACCATAGAATCTTATGTAGAAATTTTTAATTTGGGTTTTGTTTTGGTTTATTGGAACGGAGCAGCCAAGCAAAGGGTTCAGAATAATTGAATTCTTTGTCTTCAAAAACGATATATATATGGCAATATATACTCTGTGCTCATATACCACCAATCTTGAGAAATGATACGTTTTTGCCAAACTAGGAAAATGTATGTTTAATAGTTGTACAGATTGAATTTCTTTTGTATAGAGGTGAAAACAAACCCAATACTTTATTATGTCATCAATTCAGTGTCATGAGCGACATTAATATTTCATTTCAAATATTGTCCGCTTTGAAGAATTAAATCTGTTCCTGTTTCACAGCCATTTAATTTTAACTTTAGGTGGTATTAACATGCATCGTGCATGTTCCAAGTGTTCAAATGGAGTTTGGTGGAACAGAGTTGTTTTAATTCTGTTTAGACTCAGAATGCTGAAATAGTCAGGTCTATGAAAGCAAATATTGGAACTAATAAGCATGCTTGCAATGAGAGGAATCTTCATTTAACTTAAATTTACTTTTTTTGTCAGCACAATATTAACACGACGTTTTCAAGACTAGTGTACCAATAGAGAAGTTTTATCTGTGAAACTGGCTGCTTCTACATTAGAAACTAGTAGGGTACTAGTTCTAAGTGTTGCAATTCCAAGTTTGGTGACTGAGCCCCAACACTGACCAACAAGACCTAATTATTCTGGGGTATTATAGGTGTGGATTTTATATATATAACAATGCTTAGATTGTTATTTGTGTTGATAATAAGGAACAATAGAGTCCATTTTAGAATCTGAAAATATACTTGAAGATACATCAGCATATTTTTCTGGTCCTTGCTTGCAGGGAGGTAGAATCTCATGCATTGCATATTAATGCATCATGCAACATTACCAAGACTGCAATTTTTAAAAAACTTTCTAGCACAGCCTTGATGGCTATAGAAAATTATGCAAGAGCTGAGAATGAATGGAGAAAGTCTTGTCTCTGAAGCAGGGAGCCAAACTGAGAGTCAAATTACGATCTTGAATTGCAGTTAGTTGAGTTTTATGGAGCTTCACCTGAAATAACTTGCACCCTTATTTATACACTGGTAGCTGAGAGATAAATTAGTTCGAATGTTAAGCTGAAACACATTTGTTCAGCAGGAAAAGTATTGGGGCAAAATCTGGTGAAAGATTGTCTTCATTAAGGTTGAAGTACCAAAGGTAGAAACACTAGGCTAGTAAAACCATGTTAATGTGCAGTGTTGGCTTTCATAATTTGTACTGTAACACCCTTGCCCTTCCTATTTGAAATAAGTCTTCTTTTTTTAAAGAAAGATATACATTTTCACACTTCTTTTCTGATGCGGAATTCAGGTTAATATTTTACTGCATCTGGTATGTATCATAATATGTTTGAATCCCTGTGACCTTTCCTTTGGACATTCTTGTGCTTTTTCATATGCTGTATTCCTCAAGCAATAAAATTCAAATGTGTTTTTATATTCCATGTTTCAATATCCAACTTTCATGGTTTGTCATATAATAGAGAAACTTAATTTTCTTCTGCCATCAACCAACTTTGCAAACTTCACGGGATCAAGATGTTATCACCAAAGAGATGCCTATAACCGTCCTTTGTGTTAGGGCTGGTTCTTTTCAATTTGCATAATTTTCTTCCAAGGACAGAACGTATTCTGTCTAGTCGCATCATGTACAGTTTGCTCGTAGATCCTGTACCATTTCAGCACGTTTTGGACTACCATGCTAATCACACTTACCTGGGTGTCAGCCCCAACAGGACTTCCAAGAAGACATGGTTGGAAGTGTGCTGTTTTTTCAAAACAAATCTGTCCAAGTAAGTACTTTTTAATTTGTTTAAGGAACCGCATTAATTTACTTTTATATTTTGAGATGACTATTTAGATATTTTGAGAAAGTTATTGATATGACTTACTGGCTATGATCCAAAAATCCAGTACATATATGGAGACTTCCCCTGATGGGAGCTTCCATTCTTCTCCATGATAAATTTCTGGTATGCAGAAATATGTATGTGCTGTATTTTCATCTCAAGCAGAATTAAATTCATTGTGTATAGAATGCAAGATAGATCACTTTTTTCATGTCAGTTTTAATGGTTTTCTCTTAAATATAACATTATGTCAAATAAATACCGGATTTGTGAATACTTCAACAAGTATATCAGCTATTGTATAGTCTTGCGTTAAAAGAAAATTGCAATAGAAGCAAGACAATGTCAGAGTTGGAAAATCTCCAGTTTCTGCCAAAGTAACCAGCTCCTTACATTTTGTGTGCAAATGTTCTCTTTGGATCCCCTATTTAAAATTTCCTTTCTGGTATTAATTTGCGCTGCTTTTTAAAATTTCTCAGCTTCTGGAGTTGAATGTATGGAAACGGGCATTTTTGGTTGCGGAATTCCAACGCTTGCGACTGGAAAAAGAACTAGAAGTATGCTAAGACCTGCACGGCCCAGAAATCGCAAAGTAAGAAATTATAAAATATCCTGAAGTTATTTTCCTACAGTACTCCCAACCTTCATCTTAAGTAATGTTAGTCATAATTGCAGTAATGCTATTGTGTGGTTTGGGCTCAGGTTAGTAGCTGTTTCCACATCCATCTCCAAAGCAGTTCATTAATAAATTGAGTTGGGTGTGCATTTAATATTTGCTGCTTGGCATGTATAACAGCTTTTCTGGCTGCAGTGCACTAGGCAAAGGTTAATGCAAGATCAGTCCCAGGGTGGTGATGGCATAATTAAATGTTCCCAAGCATGCTTTGAAATGAGAATTTGAGGCCTGGGAAGGTGTGGAAGTATGACGCTGCCTTGCATAGGAGAAGACCTTGGCTGCGATCCAAAATGCTGCGCAAGTACTTCCTCCGTGCTCAGAGAGCCCTTTGGACTCGCTATCCTCAAACAGAACCTCTCCCTGCCACATGGCAAACTCAGGACTTTCAGAAGCGGTTTCCTTTTTGTCTTCAGTGGGAGGCTCCTGTTCAAAGAAAGCAATAAAAACAACTCAGCAACAATCCTCCTGGGTGTGCCGAAATCCTTGGGTGTGCCTGAAGTCGCTCTTTGGATTCCAGCCCTTGTCCTGTTTTCACACAGGAGGGCATTTTCTCTGCTTAATGTAGGAATATGTGCATTACCAAGCAAGCAGCCTTTTACCAACAACAAAAAGCTTTATCCCCAAATCAGATGAGATGACTTCTCAATTTAATTTGCTTTGTTTTCTTTCTGTTCCCTGCCCAAGCCTTGAGCCAGGGGTAGTTTGTAGAGAGACAGACAGGCAGAAGCGAGGATCAGAATTTTTTACTTAATATAAAAAATTCCTTGCTGGATCAATCTAGCTTTCTGTCTCCTGCAGTGGTGGACCCCATTTCTCCTGAAGTAGAATACAGTGATGCCTCGAGTTAAGTACTTAATTCGTTCCAGAGGTCTGTTCTTAACCTGAAACTGTTCTTAACCTGAAGCACCACTTTAGCTAATGGGGCCTCCCACTGCTGCCGTGCCGCCGGAGCCCAATTTCTGTTCTTATCTTGAAGCACTATTTCTGGGTTAGCAGAGTGTGTAACCTGAAGCGTATGTAACCTGAAGCGTATGTAACCCGAGGTACCACTGTAGTAATCTTAGCAAGACCAGAAATTTGTACCAAAGGAATGCTGTGTGTTCTGCAGCGCAAATTTCACCACAAAGAACCAAGAGAGACATGTTGTGGACTTCCTTTATCTCCTTTGCAGAAAACAGTTGTTTTATGCGTAAGGGTGGGTATACAATTTTCAGCACAGAAACAGCAAGAGGGGTGGGGAAGAGTTAAGCAGCCCCTACCCTGTTTTCAGCTTCTCAAGAGTGGCTCAAGGAAAATCACACTCAAATCCATGCATTTAAACAGAAATAAAATTTAAATTTATTTAGTTCTTCAATATATTATTAACTGACTTCTTCTGTGTCTCCTCCCCAGTCTTGTTTCTTTTAAAAGTAATCAGCGAAGAAGCTCCACCTAGTGATCAGCCTGTGTTTTCAAAAGCGATGAACTAGAAAGTAAGTGTGAAACTAGGGCCGTATGTTTCTTTCCTGCTTTGAGCAATTGCCTGCGACAAGTGCTACACATAAATTTAATTCCACAACGTCATGCTGTAAGTTCATTGCTATAATTAATATACAAATACAGTGGTGCCTCGCAAGACGAAAATAATCCGTTCCGCGAGTCTCTTCGTCTAGCGGTTTTTTCGTCTTGCGAAGCAACCCTATTAGCGGATTAGCGCTATTAGTGGTTTAGCGGCTTAGCGGCTATTAAAGGCTTAGTGGCTAAAAGGCTATTAGCGGCTTAGAAAAAGGGGGGGAGTGGAAAAAATCGGAACACTCGCAAGACGTTTTCGTCTTGCGAAGTAAGCCCATAGGGAAATTCGTCTTGCGAAGCAGCTCAAAAATGGAAAACCCTTTCGTCTAGCGGGTTTTCCGTCTTGCGAGGCATTCGTCTTGCGGGGCACCACTGTAACACTGTGCTACTCAGTGAGCTGTAAGTACTTGATTAGCAGTTTTCCGGAGGGAAATGCTCAAGTATGTCTCTTGAAAAGAACAAATGCTTTCATGAAATATCTTGACTCGCACAAGCTTCCCGGAGGACAAAATTGTTTGGGGTCATTTTGTGGATGTCTTGAGTGCAATTAGTTCCCACCGAACACTGGAAAGCTACTGGCCCAGTGTTGTTGCTGCAAAGGTTTAAGTTACAGGATCTGCTGCACAGCAAAAGTGATTGGTTGTTACAACTGAGCCTCCAATCTCCCCAGAGACTAACTCATAACTACTGTCATCTACTCATGCAAGAAAATTTATTTTGTGTGTTTCAAATTTAGTTATGTTTGGGTGGGTGGGTGGACAGCTGTAAGTATGTTTTCCCACTAGGTACCACTAGGTGGCGCTCATGCATAACACAATAATTTATTGCGGCTGCCTGAGAAATGACGTTTCATAGTGAAACTTTCTATTCTAAGGAAACTTTCCTTTAATTATTACAAAGGTTTGATGATTAACTTTAAAGAAAAACAGGGATATTTTTTCATAATAAGTATGAGTATTTTAAAATGTTATGTGCGTTAATCTCAGCATTGATTTTAACAATGTAGGGCCCAGATATCCGAAAGATCAACTTATTTTCTACAGGCCCTCTTGGGTGTTAAAAGACTATCCAAGTGGGCCCAATTGGTAGTTCCACCACTAAATTAGTTGTGAATGGAGGTGGAAGCCCTATAGTTATTAAATTTGTTCCCCACAGAAGTGAGTCTGGCCCCTTCATTATGAGCTTCATGTGGTATGCTGAATATATATATACCTGAAATATAGATATACATAGATATAGATAGGTAGATATATGGGCTATTCTGTTCTCTTGACTTTTTTGCACATTGAATGATGGGTAAGAAATTGAAATTTATCTGTATTTCACGAGATTTATATGCTGCTTGATGGTAATAAAATGTCAAGGCAGTAATAATAATAAAAACAACTATTAAAACATAATTAAAATCAGTGACAAGCTGAAGGCCAGGTTGAAACACATGTCCACATCCTATGCAATAATGAAATAAGCAATTCTATATTTATTGTTCATTAGGGGTTGGGAGCTATGTTACTGCTACCCAACCTTTCTGAATGCATTTTGATACTTCTTTAAAGCTGAAATCTGCATCAGAAACGCTGAACAAAGTCCAGGGGATTGTGGGTTGAGCAATCTTATACTTAGCATTCACCAGTTCAGAGATAGCACTGCTATGTTGGTGGAATGGCTTGCCAAATCCTGTGCCCCTCAGTTTAGGCAGAGAGGGTAAAAAGGAAGAACAGTCACAGAGGAAACAGAAATGCAATATATATATTTGGCAGAGGAAACATGTTTACAAATATGCATCTACATATGAATCTTCAGGCACACTACTCCTTTTCCTGCATTGCAGGGGGTTGGACTAGATGACCCCTGAAGGGTCCCTTCCAACTCTATGATTCTATTATTATTTTGCAAATTAATATGAAAGTCCAATGGAACAGACTTATGGGTGAGTCCATACGAAAGTGACACAGACTAGAATTTGACTGATCTGGCTATTCGTACCCCAGAGTGGCACTCACTTTATTTGGTTTCTTGATCCGAGATCTACAATACAGGACGGGGTATAAAAATTAAATAAATCAAAAATTCAACAAAGGATTAGTGGTTACTGACAGTCAGTTAGATTAGCTGTCTCCCCGTACATTTGCATAATACCTTTGCACAGAGATCTTTGGCCCCTAGCCTATATATGGCTAGCATAGCTTATGGGACAGGATACAGTATTGCAAGAGTAGGCTTCCGCTAGCACAATAGAACTTCACCTTCCTCTCCTCTCCCCTGCAGCCCCTCCCCCCATGCACTCCCAAAATCTTTTCCGGCGGGTCCACCAAACCCCCAGAACAGATTCTAAGGGTGTCAACAGCACTGGACACATTCTGTGTCTTTGGCAGCACTGCAAAAACATGCATGGCTTATACTGGACGTCGTTTGCCAGCCAAACCACTGTGATCTATTTACTTACTGATCTATAATTGCCTGCTCCTCATTAATGCATTTTCCTGAACTTTGCCTCGGCAACTGGGGATTTCCATCATCTCCTGGGGAGATTTCTTATAACCATACCACATGCAAATCCCTGCTTTCTGGCACAAAGCTATAAGCAAATCATAGCAAGAAATGTGCGCCGATTATGCTAATCCAATGTTGCGATTGACATTTTGGCCCCTGAACTCCTCATCCATACATCTACATCAAACATGGCAATTACAAAGCATGACAGCTGATGTCATGCTCCATATGCGAACCACTGTTAAAAGAACAGTTTAAAAAGGGATTGTGCATTTCAAAGCCAGTGTTGTGTGCGCGCTTTTGCTTGAGAAACCTGGGAGTACAGCTAGATCTAAGAAAAGGAGGAAGAAGCTATATATTTTTTCCACTTTCAGCAGTTCTGTATGTTTTATTTATTGAAAATATTTGCAGGCCATTATTCACGACCAAAATGGCATTGCAGAGCGGGTTACACTGTTAAATCCTTCAAACGCCAACATGAAACAAAAAAATTAAGCAGCAAAAACAGTATAATTTCATCAGAGCAGGCTTCTAATCCAGTAATGACAGCAATATCCAGGCACATAAACAAGGTACTTCCAGTTCCTTGATTCTCAGAGAATTATATCTTATCAGCAGGAAGCACACTTAAATTGTATCATCAGGATTTTGAGATTCCCTTGTTATGAATCATCAGATTGTTATGGGAAGATGAGGTGCATTTTCAGCTCCCCCCTCCGCGTAAAATGGTACCTTTCTACTGTATGCCACTATTTTCTGTTTTAATGGTGTGCTATATGGGTTGTGAAGAAGGACTGAAAAGAAGCATGGTACCCCACACCCCTCATTTTTCCTCCTAGCGTGGGGAAGGGTTGAGGTGGCCTGCTTCCTTTTCTCTGCAAACAACAGGAGCTGTCTGCATCGCCTGCGCTCCTGAGCAATGTTCCACTGTAAACAAAAGGTTGCCAAATAAT
The DNA here is from genome assembly GCF_965113315.1 of Podarcis vaucheri. Classification (NCBI taxonomy): domain Eukaryota; kingdom Metazoa; phylum Chordata; class Lepidosauria; order Squamata; family Lacertidae; genus Podarcis; species Podarcis vaucheri. Next base: position 29,875,659 of record NC_138764.1, read on the forward strand.
GGCAGCCTCACAGAAAGAATAATCAGCGTGTATCCTGGTGATAACTTGCCCCTGAAAAGCTGCCAACGTTCAGATGTGCCAGAAATTTCCAGAGTTTTCGTTTGCAAGGGGCTAGAACAGCCAGTTTGTTCAGTCCCAGGAGAAAACGGTTCAAGCAGAAAGGTGAGGGACAAGACTCAGAAGAAATGAAGATGGAGCACAACCCGCCAGCCTCAGCAGCAGGGAGGAGAAAAACACTCCTGCTTCCTCCCGTCTAGTAGCAAGAGAGAGGTTGTGTGAGCAAAGAGCCCTTGTTTAAGAACGCTTTGAAGACCAAAGGGAGACCGCACCTCTTTAGAATTGACACAGCTAACATATTTTTTTTAATGCACTTCTACAATGTCACATCAGGGGCTTCAGTTATTCTCCTTTTTTCCTATTTTACAGAAGTATTGTTGTGGTACTGATTTTTCTGATCTTTTCTTATTTTAACAAAATATTCTTCCAGTGTAGGTGTGCTTGAATCTGTGGCATGTTTCCAAGGGATTAGCTTCCCCATGCATATTTCCTTTAATTAGTCTGCACAATGTGTTGTTTTTCTTAGAGGTCTTCCTCCCAAGTTAGCAATGTCCTTGTTTTCACATTCCTTACTTTATGAGATTTGATCCAGTCCTCCATGGAGATGCTGTACAAAAATGCAACTTTCTTTTTTAAAGGGTGGTAAATTACACACAAGACTCATGATTCTTTTTTACCATTCACTTCTCTCTCTCTCTCGCTGCATCTATTATTTATTCTCTTTAAAAACATGATTTGTCTTGCTTTGTTTTATGATTATGGTTTATCCGTACAAACCTATATAGTGGCACCGTACAGAGTTACATGGGTTTCTACCGGGGTGCTGCTCGGTATTTAAAAGATCTGGGATGGCACAGGACAAAGTTTTGCCTCTGGGAAGATTCAGGTGGCTGGGATCTCATTGGCATGGTGCTTTGTAGTGTGCCCAGCCACCTTGTAAGCAGTGGCTGAAAAGGGGGAGGAAGAGACTTAAGATCTGGGGTCCAGAACAAAAGACTTTGGGCTTGGGCCCCATTGGGCAACCCCCAACAATGCCCCTGGTTCCTGTCCCCCAAGGAACTTAAAATCTAATAGATGATGGGAAGGAAAAAAAGGAAGAAAAGTAGTGACACTGGTAAGGATGAATGAAAATGAGCAAATATAGTAGATATTCAGAATGTGGATTAAGGGAATGAACCAATGACCACAGAAGAAGTGGGTTTGGTTTCAAGAAGAAAGCCTATAAGAACATTTGTTGGCATCTGTTTGCCTCAAGATACAATGGAGTGCTCTTCCGGGAGTGAAGTCAAACTGCTGTGTTAGCAGCACATCGTGATCTCTCCTAGGCACAAGGCTGGGCAGTGTGTATGAGGTCCTGGGCTGCCCACACAAGACCCACATCTTGGCCTCGCTAATGTCATTCAAAGGATATCAGAGGTCCTGGGTTGCAGCAGTTGCCAGAAGGAGGTGAACAGGGCGCCATCCAGCTGTCTTGGGGACTCCACTCTGGATTTGTGTAGGGTTTACTTCTTAGCCTTTTCTTCTCCTAAGACATGGGTAGGCAAACTAAGGCCCGGGGGCTGGATCCGGCCCAATCGCCTTCTAAATCTGGCCCGTGGATGGTCCGGGAATCTGTGTAGAATGAATTCTGAGTAGAATGTGTCCTTTTATTTAAAATGCATCTCTGGGTTATTTGTAGGGCCTAGGAATTCATTCATCCCCCCCCAAAAAAAAAATATAGTCCAGGCCCCCACAAGGTCTGAGGGACAGTGGACCAGCCCCCTGCTGAAAAAGTTTGCTGACCCCTGTCCTAAGATATCCAGCAAGGCAAAACAAAGGACTTGGAAAGTGGTTGGGTGATGGATTGGTTTGAAGTTTGCGGCACAGCTACAAGTAGGCCAAATTGTGGCACACATTGGGCTTGTTGGAAATATGTGACTTGCCTTGAAAAGAGGACAGCCAGTCATAAGAGTTCAGGATGGGGGATGGGCATATTTTACTTGAACCATTAAGCTGTATGACCCAGCTATGCCCCACTGAAGCAAATCACACAACTTAATTTTAGCTATTGACTCATCATCATCTAATTATCCAATCATGCTCGAGTAGTTCATAAGTTTCTGTTATGACTCAACTTACCTGTCATTTGTTTTCCTGTTTTGCAATCTACCCCTCGTTTAAATGCACAGAGTAAGCGAGGTGGTATCTTTCCTAAGACTAGCAACAGTTTGGAGAAAATTATCTGAGAACTATGTTTTTGCTTATGGACGTCTAGCAATGAAAAGATGTCACTGATAAGGCTGAAGATGTTTTTCTTGTAAAAAATTCGTTTGAGAGGATTTCCCTTTAAATATATTTTCCACCAGTTTGCCAGAGGTGCTGCTGGGCAAACAAGTTGCTTTTGCTTTCCATTTGCCAACTGCAGTCTACATTGGCTGCACCTTCCCTTCTCTTCCCTTTTGGATAGCTGCAAGGGTTCTCAAGAAGTGCCCGTGTTCCAAAATTTACCTCTACACTACTGCTTGAAAGTCAACTGCACGAACGCCAACAGAACTTTCTTCAGACAAAGCTCGCTATTTTTCTTTCAGAAATCCAACATGGGAAACAAAACTTGCTTCCCCATAAATGCACTTTACCTTTTCCGCAGCCCCACCCCCTTCAATATATATTTTTGGTGCTACCTCTGCAGTTTAGAATTTACCGTATTTTTTGCACCATAACACTCACTTTTTTCCTCCTAGAAAGTAAGGGAAAATGTCTGCGTGTTATGGAGCGAATGCCTACGGGTGGCGGGGGGATCTGCTGCAGTCGTGAGCAGAGGATCCATGGTTCCCCTTCCTTTCCTCCTCCGTGGTTACAAAGCATGGATCCACATGGATCCTCAGGATTTTTGCATTGGGCTACCCCAAACTCACTGTCAGATCACATGTCTGTGGCCACAGCATGAACCACAAAAATCATATATCCACTATTTCGTTTAGAATATTTTTTCCCTTGTTTTCCTCCTCTAAAAACTATGTGCGTGTTATGGTCTGGTGCGTGTTATAGAGCGAAAAATACGGTAATGGACCTAAGGTAGTCATGTCTGCTATTTTCAATGGGTCTACTCTAAGTAGGACCAACATTGGGCACAACCCAAAGAGTTTCTTTATGTATATAAAAAGATTTGTCCTATGGTTTGCCAACCCTTTCCAGTGTCCATATTGCCCTCTGGTATCTCAAATTTCTGGAGGCTAGAAGTGTCCCCTTTCTCGTCAGAAGGTTACAAGAGGCCCAGGATACATCCCTCTACATTTAAGTCAATGCCAGGGCAGTATCGTAACAAACGAGGTTAATTCGAGGCATGGTCATTGCTAATGGGCTGTTTTAATATGGCTGTTTTAAGATACAGCACCTAAGCACGTTCTACTTAATTACCAGTCTGTTCACATGGCTCCTAATTACTGTATTTTCTAATTTGCTCATTAAAGAATCTCACTACTACACTGTTCCTTTTTTGTTTTAAGAAAATGGAAGTGCCCAGCAACTCACCTGTATGAGACAATCCATACTACTTAGTATTTTGATCCCCCCCCCGAAGAAGCGCCATGCAAATAATTTCCACTAACAGTTAAAACCATTATTTCTGATCTTCACGCTTTGTGTTTCCTGTGGTTAAAAGCAAAAAAATATAGGGGTGCTAACTGTGCCTGTGTGGCTCATACAATGCCAGTTTTGATTTGTTTTTACTTACTTTTGTATTAGATGTTAGTTCCACATTTAGATAAACTGAGCATTTGGGGATAAGAGTTTGTGACAAGATTTAAGAGTGTCCATGAAGGGTATAAAAATCCACAATAAATTATTTCAGATAAGTTGCCTAAACCAGAAATGAAATTGAGAACACAGGCCATAAAAATGAATGACCAATACCACCTTCAAGACCAATCTTTAAAACTGGGTGTGTGCAGGCAACAGATTCAAATACCCATGCAACCATGAAGTTCATTAGCGACCTAGCATCAGTTGCTATTTCTTAGACTAACCATTGCACAGGATGGTTGTGCAAATGCAAAGTTTTCAAGTTATCATATTGCTCCACTTCCAATCAGTGCATATCCTGTAACTTTTAATGCTGAAATCCTGTAACTTTTCATACTACAAATGTGCTGTGGGGGTGTTGTCCTGCTTTCATTGCACAATAGTCTTTTCAGGCAGTGAAAACGTAAAATTGGGGAAGCATCACAGAACAACTAATAAAGCAGAAGAAACCCACCACTAATGTGCTATTATTGTATCAAGAACACATCACATCTGGAGAGGCCTTTTATTCACTCATTACTATACAGTATCTAGCCCTGGGCCACCTTGAATCTGACTTCTGTGGAACTGAATGTTTTGAGGTTTACAGAATGAGGTTACATTCACATGAACAGTTATGCTGTTTAGCGCTCTAATTCTCATGAGCCACCAAGTCATTCCATGCATTCAATCAGTGGTCCTACTCATGTTCCCCCCACTGGACAAAAGGAAGATGGGCTGCATTTGACATTACTAAAATGGTGCAGATGTGTAGGGAGTAGCATAAAGAAACCACTTCCTATTCTGTTCATTCCTTGAACAGAAGTACTGGCCAGACCTGGAAGTATAATGAGTGCAAACCAAAAAGTGTGCACTCCTACAATCTTTCCTCATTCATAAGTACAAATGTTGAACGGGAAGGCAGGAGGGTCTACTTTCTCTCAAACAGTTATTGCTGGAATAACAATGTTTCACTGCAATCAAAAGCAAACTAGTAATTTGTGAAGTGGCTTATAAGGTATGGGTGGGACGCAGGTGGTGCTGTGGTCTAAACCACAGAGCCTAGGGCTTGCTGATCAGAAGGTCGGTGGTTCGAATCCCAGCGACGGGGTGAGCTCCTGTTGCTCAGTCCTTGCTCCTGCCAACCTAGCAGTTCGAAAGCACGTCAAAGTGCAAGTAGATAAATAGGTACCGCTCTGGTGGGAAGGTAAACAGCGTTGCTTTGTGCACTGCTCTGGTTCGCCAGATATGGCTTAGTCATGCTGGCCACATGACTGGCTGTACGCCGGCTCCCTCGACCAGTAAAGCGAGATGAGTGCCGCAACCCCAGAGTCGGCCACGGCTCAGGGGTCCCTTTACCTTTATAAGGTATTCAATGATGGAGCTTTTTTCAAAGTGGGACTTCATCCCTGGTATTACGGCTATTAGATGAGAAGCCACTTTGAACAGTGACCCTGCTTATCTTAAGCAGTGCACTGAATTTTAGATTTCACTGGAGATAGTGTGACTTCCACACTCAAAACAACAATTAGCAGCCAACATTTTTGTTTCTTCACTTTGCTCCACCAGCTACAAAAAATTCCTGGCCATCTCCTTCCTCCTCGATCTTGAGCTTGGCAACTGTTACTGGAAACAATTCCAGACCGAGTGTTTCTAAGCATGTGCAGAGTGACCTTTCTTTCTGAAATGGAAGATTACTAGCTTCTGTCTTTTAAAAAAGACCAACGGATGCATTACCCTTCAAAAATGGCTAGAACCTGTACTTCCTGTTCTGAAATTTGGCCAAGGGCTTGGTTGAAAAAGGCTGCCTGCCTTCACCTTGAGGCATTATCGCAGTCCCTGACTGTGCTCAGATAAAACGAGGTGGCTGAGTTTAAGGTGGTCGTAGCGTGGATTTTACCACTCAACGTTTGGAATGCCCCCTCTAATTAAAAACAAGAACCCCAAAGCACCTAACTAGGGAAGCAGCAGGGCAGGGAACGGTCTGTGATAGAACCTGGATGTCACAGCCAGTACCATCATTAGGCTAACTGGGCATCAGCCTTGGGCACAGACCTCAGAAGGGCTCAGTACCAACTTTTGTGGGGCACAGTTATGCAGATCCTCCAAGTGTCCTTATTTTCCAGGTTCCAGTAGTAGATAGGTAGCCGTGTTGGTCTGCCATAGTCAAATATCTGTATCTGAAGAAGTGTGCATGCACACGAAAGCTCATACCAAGAACTAACTTAGTTGGTCTTTAAGGTGCTACTGGAAGGAATTTTTTTTAATTTTGACTTATTTTCCAGGGACAGACCTGGATTTACAGAAGCCATCCCAGTTTCTAATTTGATCCTGGAATGTCCTGCTTTTCCTTAGTACGTCCCTATTTTTATTGGAGAAATGTTGGACGGTATAGAGTTATGCGACTCTGGAGCCAAGGAGAAAAGTAACTATACAACTTTTAGAAGACATCTGAAGGCAGCCCTTTATAATGAAGTTTTCTTAATGTTTTATTATGTTTTTATATATGTTGGAAGCTGCCCAGAGTGGTTGGGGCAACCCAGTCAGATGGGCGGGGTATAAATATTATTATTACTACTACTACTACTACTACGGGATAGAACCTCCCTATTTTCAACGGAGCAATGTTGGAGAGTGTGCATTATACGGATTATTTTTTGTTGCCTCTTATCAATTTCTGACAGTAGTCCATTTTATATTTCGAATAATTTTATCACTTTTAAAGGAATTCATACAAAGACATTCCTTTTGAAAATCGAAGCTAGTCTTTTTTTGTTTTGGAGAGGGGTGCAAGCTGTCGGCCATGCCGCAAAAGAGCCTGCCACCTGCGCTGCTTGGCGCGCGAGGTTCCTCGGCGCAAAGAGCGGGTTGCTCGCAGGAGGAGCGCAATCCGCGCCTCGCCTGCGCTCACCTGCCACCTGAAGCGACCCAGCTGCCGCCTCCTCTTACCTCCGACTGCCGCGGCTCCTCACGGCGCTGCTTTGCGCGCGGAGGGCGCGTCCCTCGGGCGGGAAGAGGAAGCGTGCCGCCCCAGCCACCCCCGACGGAGCCGCAGCCTCGGCTCGCGTCTTGTCCCAGGGCCTCCCTGAGGAGCGGCGGTGGCGGTGGCCGAGCCCGCCCCTCTCCCAGCCTCCATCGCGGCTGCCCGCCTTCCTCCTCCTCCTCCTCTCCCAATTCCCATCCCCGAGCAAGGCGGAGCTGGAGATTGAACCTTCGGCTGCCGCTCCCGCCGCCACCTCTCCGCCCGTCTCCCAGGCGCCCGAAGCGAGACTGCCACCCCCTTCCCTCCCGGTGCTAATTTCGAGGGGGCGACGCGGGGGCAGCAAACAAGGGGCGGCGGGGGTCGCGCCTTCTCCGGCGGCAGCAGCAGCAGCAGTAGCCGAAGCCGCCGCAGCGCCCTGACGAGAAGCGCCACAAAGGAGCGCCAGCGGCGGCGGAGCTTTGCGCCGCCTGCGGAGTCGCCATGAGCTGGGGCACGGAGCTGTGGGTGAGTAGTCCGCCCTTTCATTGTGTCTGGTGGTTGGGAGGGGGGGTCGGGTCCACGCTCGGAGGGAAGAAAAAAGAGGGAGGACGGCTTGGTTTTTTTTTGGGGGGGCGCTCCTTTGGGGAGGCGCCGTACCCGGGGATGCGCGCGGGTGGTCGGGGCGCCTTTGTTGGAGGAAGTGTTGTGGGGAAGCGCCCGAGGGGGGTAATGGGTACTGAGGGGAGGCGAGTGGGGGTTTTTTGGGGGGCGGGTCGGGGAATTTCCCCTGGATAGGCGAGCAGAGGGCTGGGAAAGGGGTGGGGGGACGCCACACAAATCATTTGTAATTTTCTTGGTGGAGGCGACCCCCTTATTCCTCTTCCACCCCAATCTCCCCTGCTGGCGTGTAAAGCGGGGTGCCCCTCATTTCAGGACCCTGGGAGCGGTGAAAGGCGGGTGAGACCCCCGCATCGGCGCCCCCCCCTCTATGGGCGGTGCGTGGGTTGCTCTGGTTTACTTGCCATGCAGGGTCTCCCCCCCCCCCATCTCTTTCTCTGTCTTCTTTCTTAAACAAAGGAAAGGTGTTCGGACACAAGCCACCGGTGGCACATTGAATGCACGGCTTGGTGAGATAAGCCGGTGGCTCTGCGCGCAGTTTGTGTATGTAGCGAGCCCCTCCCCTCCCTCCCTCCCCCCCCACCCCGCTTAAGAAAATAAAGGTGAAAATGACTTTCAGGTTTGATTGCTTCCCTTTGGTGTGAGTCAGCTGCGCCTTGAATCCTGCTTGAAGAGTTTCAGACAATACTGGGCCACTAGGGAAGGGCTACGACGAGAAAGCGATGTGCTGGGTGGGGGGGGGGAGTCGAAAAAGACGAGGCGAGGGGCTTTTGCTGAGGGCGCTGCAAGCTCCGTTTGGAAGGCAAGTTGCAGATCCAGCCTTTATTTGCGTCCATTCGAACTCTAGGGCTAAAGTCAGAGGAATTGCAGTCTTATTGTTGATGCAGGTCAGGCAGACAGGTCTGAGTCACTGGGAAACCCATATATTAACATTCTAAGGCGCTGCTCCTTGGTGCAGAAAATTTTGTGCATAGTACTACACTGCTTTCTGACAAATCCTTGGGTGGGTCGAGAAGCAAGCAAGCGGCTCGTATTGCTGTTCAATGGCACGCAGTTTCCTTTCTTGAAAATCTCATTACTTAGAGCTTGCTGATTGCGACAGGGGTAGGAAAGCCAAGGTAAAAACAGCTCCAAGGAGCCAACAACATGACATAGTGCCTAAGGCACCAGCTGCCACTGGTCCGTTGTACAGATGAGCACTCCCTCAGTTGGTTCAATAAATGGAAGGAGGGTCATGGTGAACTTTTGAGGTTGGGGAAATAATTTTGAAGCCCAATTCTGAACCATATAGTGGCTGGTGCATGACAGTCTTCAACAAAAATGACGTAGAGCTATTAAAAATAGGTTTTTGTTGTGTGTATGGGCTATCAGCAAGCCCTGTCATTCAGCGCTTTACGCTTGGCTCTAGCTTAAGGGGTACTTTGATGTTGGCTTCAGTAGACTACAGAGATTTTCCCGTCACCATCTGCATTATATTACAATAAGCATTTTTACAAAATTTAGTATTACATCAAGTGTTTATACACACCGTTAGCAAAATAAGGACACAGAAATACTGTATAGTCGTACCTCGGAAGTAGAACGGAAGTCCGTTCGACTTCCAAAACGTTTAGAAACCAAGGCGCACGTTTAGAAACCAAGCTCCTGCAGCCAATCGGAAGCTGAGTCAGACGTTCTGGTTCCCAAGAATGTTCACAAATCGGAACACTCGCTTCTGGGTTTGCGGTGTTTCTGAGCGAAAACGTTCAAGTCGCAAGAGTAAGCTTCTTAACATTTTATAGCCTGTTGGTGTCATGTCAGGTTATAGTGTTTTCGAACCTGTTGGTTTGAAAATAAATTACATATGTTATGTGTATGTAGGCAGCAGCAATAAAGCTTGAAATGTGTCTGTTCATAACCCCTCTTTTTGAGGGATAGGTAAAGGAATCAGGCTAAGCATTTAGAGGGACGTGGGTGGTGCTATGGGTTAAACCACAGAGCCTAGGACTTGGTGATCAGAAGGTTGGCAGATCGAATCCCTGTGATGGGGTGAGCTCCCGTTGCTTGGTCCCTGCTCCTGCCAACCTAGCAGTTCGAAAGCACGTCAAAGTGCAAGTAGATAAATAGTTACCGCTCCGGCGGGAAGGTAAATGGTGTTTCCGTGCGCTGCTCTGGTTCACCAGAAGTGGCTTAGTCATGCTGGCCACATGACCCGGAAGCTGTACGCCGGCTCCCTCGGCCAATAAAGCGAGATGAGCGCCGCAACCCCAGAGTTGGTCACGACTGGACCTAATGATCAGGGGCCCCTTTACCTTTAAGCATTTAGAATATGGCAAGCAAATCTGCAATCCTAACCCTGTTTGGGAGTTAGCTGCAATGAACTCAATAGGAGTTGCTTCTGATTGATTACAGTCTGATTGACTGGATTCTGCCAATATATGCTACTTGAAGTAGCCCTAGGTATCATCTTTTTTCTGTGTGTCTTTGTGTGTACCTGACTGCAGTATAGTACATAGTGGCAGGCTTTATTCAGAAGAAACAGTGCAAAACATGTACTGTACGCTTTTGTTCTTTACTATGTCATTTACCAGATTTTTCAGGTTTTCTTATTGTTTTCTCATTTTCTTGTTTTTCTGGATTTAAAGCTGACCTGGAAAATCCTTTGAAGGCACAAATAAAAAACCTAAACTTTCAGTGCATTCTAAAACACTTGGTTTTTCCTTAAAATTAGGCCTACATTTATTCCTTGACTTTCTGGATGAAATAAACCTAAGCCTATGTCTTTTAAATTGCCGAAAACACAATGCTTACCCTTCCTCCTGTTGACTTGGTGCCATTTGTTTCAGGTTGTCAGACCCTCTTGACCTGTGTAGATGATCTGCTGATATGTTCCTTTCTAAAACCCTGTCCTGTCTTGTTCTATGCCTCCTGAGTCGTAACAGTTTCTGAAGGGAAAAGTGTGCCATTTCTCTGTCAATATATATTGCTATTGGGCAGTAGTGCAAGCAGCAGCAGCTTCTTCTTCTCTGGCAATCACTCGTAGCCATGTAAGATTGTCTTCCATAAACACGGTTTTAACAATGAATCCGTAAGTGACTGTGGAGGCCAATTCTGGATCCACACGTCCTTCCACAGTGGGGACATATGTTTCCGGGCGGGAGTTGATCACGGTGAGGGTTTGCCAAGCGTGCCTTCCTCTTAGCACCTTTCTCCCTTGTGTCCTGAGTTCGAGTGTCTTCAAAGCCCATGACACCTTTGGTACAAGCTGTTCTCCAACTGGAGCGCTCGCCGGCCAGTGTTTCCCAGTTGCCAGTGTTTATACTACATTTTTAAAAGATTTGCCTTGAGACAGTCTTTAAACCTCTTTTGCTGACCACCAGCATTACGCTTTCCATTTTTAAGTTCGGAATAGAGTACAGTGGTACCTCGGGTTACATACGCTTCAGGTTACAGACGCCGTTAACCCAGAAATATTGCTTCAGGTTAAGAAATTTGCTTCAGGATGAGAACAGAAATTGTGCTCCGGCGGCGCAGCAGCAGGAGGAGGCCCCATTAGCTAAAGTGGTGCTTCAGGTTAAGAACAGTTTCAGGTTAAGTACGGACCTCCGGAATGAATTAAGTACTTAACCCGAGGTACCATTGTAGTTGCTTTGAAAGACGATCATAAGTAGCACTACTATTCCGGCATATGCAGTATTAATTGGAACCAGAGAAAAAATATTTATGCAAATGCAACAAAGCATTCTTCTGCACAGCCAGTGGAAATGGGCGTTTATTTACACTTGTATTATTTTTATTTATCACCTACTCTTCACCTGTTATGGTCCCAGGGTAGGTCACAACAATTTAAAATGCATCATTAGAAACAGTTTTAAAACTTAAGCAATCACAAAAAAATAGGGTGTGTCCTGAAGATATGTACCTCAAGTACCAGAGGCCAGGGTAAACGAAGCCTTTATAGTAGAAAGCAGTATTGAATCTGCTAGGTGAGTTTACCATCTGCAATATCACCCGCCGACTGCAGATTTCTCCTGCTGCCAGTGCCACTGCTGCTTTTGTGTACAGTGGTACCTTGGAAGTCGAACAGAATCCGTTCCAGAAGTCCGTTTGACTTCCAAAATGTTCGGAAACCAAGGCGCGGTTTCCGATTGGCTGCAGGAAGTTGCGAACGCTGCGGGTTGCGAATGTGCTTCCTGCATGGATCACGTTCGCAACCTGAGCGTCCACTGTACTAGAATATGGAGTACTGGCCTTAGCTGGAAGCAGCCGTAGCTGGAAATACTTGTGCCTCATGTGACAGTTTTGGAACCACCTGGCTTACTAGCCTGCTTCTTCCACGTTCCAGCACAATGGAGTTATAGTAAAAAACTTTCCACCCATATTAACCACTGAACCCTTGTGTACTGGCCAAAGATTGAGGTTTCTGGCAAAACATGTCATCTTTGATCTAATTTATATCATGGTAGCATTTAGTCTTTAGCCCTGAAGACAGTTGCATTAGCAGGTGTGTCTCATTAATTTATGATGGGGATGTATGTGGGACAGCATTGGAGCTCTAAAGCAGAGGAAAGACAAGAACTAGTATGTAAAAGTAATAGCTTTTCTCAAGTCCTGCTATGAAAATTGTAGAATTGTGGAGGTGGAATGGGCTATGGGGGGTCATCTAGTCCAACCCCCTGGCCAATGTGGGGCTCTTCCGCTGCTCCAACACTTTTATGGGAGATGAACAAGAAAAAAATCCGCTGTGCACCTGAGAATTAGGATTAGCTCCTGTTTGCACAAATAATGATGAATTAGACATTTGAAGGATTGCAGGTTTTGATAACATTGATGGCAAAGGAAGACATGTCATGAATTGTGGTGGCAGACAAGCTTTCAACCTGGCTTGTCTTTAAAAAACTGCCTAGGATGTGAAATCTCTATGTGGGACAAGAAGCTACAGTTAGAACTGGATATGGAACAACTGGTTGGTTCAAAATTGGGAAAGGAGTACGGCAAGGCTGTATATTGTCTCCCTGCTTATTTAACTTATATGCAGAATTCATCATGCGAAAGGTTGGGCTGGATGAATCCCAAGCCGGAATTAAGATTGCCGGAAGAAATATCAACAACCTCAGATATGCAGGTGACACAACCTTGATGGCAGAAAGTGAGGAGGAACTAAAGAACCTTTTAATGAGGGTGAAAGAGGAGAGCGCAAAATATGGTCTGAAGCTCAACATCAAAAAAACGAAGATCATGGCCACTGGGCCCATCGCCTCCTGGCAAATAGAAGGGGAAGAAATGGAGGCAGTGAGAGATTTTACTTTCTTGGGCTCCATGATCACTGCAGATGGTAACAGCAGTCACGAAATTAAAAGATGCCTGCTCCTTGGGAAAAAGGCGATGGCAAACCTAGACAGCATCTTAAAAAGCAGAGACATCACCTTGCCAACAAAGGTCCGTATAGTTAAAGCCATGGTTTTCCCAGTAGTGATGTATGGAAGTGAGAGCTGGACCATGAAGAAGGCTGATCGCCGAAGAATTGATGCTTTTGAATTATGGTGCTGGAGGAGACTCTTGAGAGTCCCATGGACTGCAAGAAGATCAAACGCATCCATTCTTAAGGAAATTAGCCCCAAGTGCTCACTGGAAGGACAGATCGTGAAGCTGAGGCTCCAATACTTTGGCCACCTCATGAGAAGAGAAGACTCCCTGGAAAAGACCCTGATGTTGGGAAAGATGGAGGGCACAAGGAGAAGGGGACGACAGAGGATGAGATGGTTGGACAGTGTTCTCGAAGCTACAAACATGAGTCTGACCAAACTGCGGGAGGCAGTGGAAGACAGAAGTGCCCGGCGTGCTCTGGTCCATGGGGTCACGAAGAGTCGGACACGACTAAACGACAACAACAACAAGGGTGTGATTGCAATGAGAACTGATAAATTTCAATTTGTGTCTGTATTTCTAATAGTATATGCCATTGTATACCTATTGTAGATTAATGGGGTTTTTTTGTTTTTTGTTTTAAAAGCACTTTACGAATTTGTTCTTCTGGCTATACTTTGTGCCTCATAACATTACTTATAAAACAAGTTCTTCATGTGTAAGGATTTACACTGTGTGCTCATAATATTTGGATATTTTTGTATCTTTTGATACAGAATTGGAGTCTGGCAAGTTCCAAAAATGATAATAACACACTTATGAGCTGACCTTTGGAAAGCTATAAATCTGTTTCTTTTGCTTTATAGTGCAGGAAAATGGCTTCAAGGCTTCTTTTGAGATGTGTGTCCCCACAGATTATAGGCACTCCCTGAAATGGCTTAATCTCTGGTGTGTTGTAAACACTTGCTTCCCCTCTCCCCATGACCATGTTTTTATTTTTGCTTTTTATGTACCAACAAATGATGTATATTCATTACCTCGATTTGACTACCTTATTTTGGGAGGAATTCAACTTTCCACCAGTGCAAGCATTTTAGCTTGCTAGACACAATGATCCCACCTCCTCTCCTGGCTTCCCCAACCAATGAGAGGGGGCAAGTGTGGGGAGGAGTGGGGGCAAAAGTTCTTGCACAGGGCTTCTGCTAACCGGACTTGTTACATGAACCCTGCGCTTTGTAATTAAACAAATGATTGAGAATTAGCTCAGGGGTTTAACACATTTACAGTGTATTAAAATGCACGCCTGCTCAAAAGTAAACCCCACCGATTTCCCAAGCAGTGTTAGAAATTAGCCAGGCGCCAGGTGCATTTTGCAACTGGCATGGGTCCAATTGTGACCAGAGATGGAGATCTCCGGGTGCGAGGTTGGGGACTGACATCTTCATCTGGCTGGTTCCTCCATCTTTCTTAAGCAGGTCTGCAGAACAGCTTATTTACTGCATGTAGATTCCCACCTTTTTCTCCAAGGTGTACATGGTTCAATCCCACCCCCCCAGTTAATCCCTACAACGCCCCTGTGAATTAGGTTCAGGGGCTGTGACTGGACCAGGGTCACCCTGTCAGCTTCACGACTGAGTGGGTATTTGAACCCTGACCTCGTCCAACACTCTAACCATTGCACCACACTGGCTTCCTACAGTTATTCTGCTCTGAGGTAGCTATATAAATTAAGTAGGTAAATTAATAGGGTGAAAGCAAAATGCCACTTAAAAAAGGATCTGAAATATTTTCATTGAAGCCTGAACTGGCTTTATTATGTATTGTTCTATTTGATGTTACAATGTGTTGCAAACCGCTTTGAGATTTTTTTCCTTTAAAATATAAAGCGGTGTTGAAATGAAAAATAATAATTAATGCCATTGCAAAAAAGGCACCTAGACATTCTTTGGCAGGGACCTTAACCTAGACTTAAGGTGACACAGCATCCTTTGTAAATTGCCTCCATTTTGGGGCATCTGAAAGGGTCCTGAAGAGACCCCTAAGGAATCCATCTTTGACTTGTAGCTTAACTTACATTTTACTAGTCGTCGTTCCTCCCCCCCCCCCCCGACAGTGTATTTGGAAAAGAAAAATGCAGCAACTGTAACTCTATCTATTAATTTCTTTTGGATGCTCTCTTGCACTTAAGAGTAGTAAGCTGTAATGGAATGTGGTTGTGGCAGATAGATTTCTAGGCCACGTATTGCAAAACGTTATGACTCTGGACTATGATGCAAGTTTTTTGTGTGTGTGTGTGTGTGTGCTCCTGAGTGAGTGCCTTTACCTTTTCAGCCGTGTTTCTTATTTATTTATTTCATGTGGATGCTTTCAGACTTGAGCTGATTCTTAGATAAGGGCTTTTTCCTCTGCAAGTTCCGTAATGGAACTGACTCCCTTTGCTTCAGTGCTGTGGATAGATAACAGAAAGCCCACAGAAATGTTACCAGTTTTCCTGCGTAGAGGCAGCTTGAGTGACAGGTTAGGTGAGTTACTTGCCTGGAAGGAATTGTTATTGCCCACAGGTGAGTTGGCTAACTGTAATGCTACCTTACTCTAGAATGGCAAAGTTCGTTGAGGCATGAAAATGTAATGGGGGGGGGGAAGCAACTTACTAGGCCAATTGCTGTTCCAACTGAATTTTGTTTTACTTCACCCTGTTAGTCAATATTTTTCCAGCAGTTGTCTGAGTCCATGGACATGTGTTTCCAGGGAACGTGAATCACTGATCCTGAGGGTTTTTGTTTTTCTCCGTTAGTTAAATATTCCAGATTGACAGGGATATTCCAGTGGTTTTCAACCAAATTGTTCTAACTCAGTGTTTCCCAACCTTTTGTGGGCAAAGGCACACTTGTTTCATGGAAAAAATCTCGAGGCACACCACCATTACAGCCCCGTGACGTCAGCACGCAGCGTCACGCCGGGAGGGACATGAATTGCTAGCAAATTACATAATCACCTCCTTGAGAGCTGGCTCATCTTCTCCGAAGGCAGAACCCCATTAATTAACAGCACAGACTCACACCATAGCCAAGACGAGGGGGGAAAACCTCAGTCATGCACAGTCATGCACATGTGGGGGCTAAATGAGGACGAAGACCGGGCAGAGAGCAGGGTTCAAATCACCCCACCTGGCCAGGACAATCCCTGGGTGCTCCCTTGGGCCACTCGCCTGACCCATCTCGCAGGGCTGTTGTTGCGAGGATAACACGGGGAGAACCACACGCGCCCCCGGGAGCTCCTTGGAGGAGAAAGCGGGCGATGAATGCAATGCACGAAATATATAAGAGGCGACCAGGTTTTGCAGGTGAGGGGCCCCCGCCAGCCTCCGCTTCCAACACCCGGCGCAACGACGCCGAAGTTTCCCCCCGGGCTCGGCTCGGGGAGCAGCGCTGCTCCCCCCGGCTCCCCTTCGCCCTCCCGGCTCTCTCTGCCGCCCACTGGGGACCCCCCTCACCTGCCAGGTCCGGAGCGCCGGTGGAAGTTGCATGCATGCATGCAGGGCGCCGCGTTGCCATTGCATTGCACTGCACTCCATGCAACGCCTGCACGCATGCATTGCCTTGCACACCCGCCAAGGGGTCTCCCCGCGGTCCGATGCGTCCCCTCCGGCGCGGATGCAGCATTGCAAAAATAAACACACACCCCCGACGCAGCCCTACCTGGGGGGCAGCCTCCGCCTCCGCCGCTCCGCCTCCGCGGGGATCCCCGGGCTGCATCCTGCCGCCCGATCTCCGCGGGGGCACAGGCAGGCTGCGCGGGGTCTGCGCGGAAGAGCCCCTGCCCACCCGGCCGCCGCCGCTGCGCTCATTCCATGGCCGGGAGAAGAGCGCTTCAAACAGGAGGAGGAGGGAGGCGCAGAGCGGGAGGGGGGGAGGGAACCCCAGTGGTCATCTAGTGACGGCGCCCCAATCGAAAATTTGACTTAAAAAAAAAAAATCTTTCGAATTTTTTAATTTTTCCCGCGGCACACCAGGCAACATCTCGCGGCACACTAGTGTGCCGCGGAACAGTGGTTGGGAAACACTGTTCTAACTTATCTGCTGAAGTAAAAACTCTTCTCTTCAATTATAGTTTATCTAGCTCAGTAGTTCCCAGAACTATTTGCTAAGTGGACATGGTATTATTTTTCAAAATAATACCATCTGTCCCCATTTTTACTTTACTAAAACCACATAGCTTCATTTTTTGCTTCTTTTTTTAAAGTTAAGATTGTCTACACTTAACAACCCCCTGCTTCTTAAGAATTAAAATATTTCTGATAAGAAGCTACCTGTCAAAATATCTGGCATATTTGAGACCACTGAAGTGCAATTATTCCATCACAGCTGGGGGTGAAAGAATGAGGGAGGCTAATATCAAATTAAGCTTGAAACCATGGCATAGCGGAAACACAAATAATACATTCTGACAGCAGGATTTGTGAGCATTGGCTGGGATCCAAAGGGCCACACAAAGTGTTCTGGATGTGCACTGAAGCTTTTCAAACTCTTCCTCCACCATGATCACCCAAGCCCTTTGTATGCTTTGAAAAGCCAGTTCTGAATACCAGGCAACCCACCTGAGCGGTTTTCATTGCATTGCGAAAAGTTGCATCCGGAAGAGGGGGAAATTAGCAATCCCTTCATGTCTAAGGAGGAGCCTAGGTGGTGGTTGTATTGACTACTACTCAATTTATTTATGCACCATTAAAATCGCAGAATGGTTTACGGGATTAAAGCCAGTTCATCAAGTAAAATTATAAATGCTTAAACTGGCAACAGCAACAGAGTATTTCCTGTAGGCACAAAGCAGCTTGATGGAGGATGAGCACCCAGGTGGCTGTTCTGGTCCATGGGATCATAGAATTGTAATGTTGGAAAGAGACCCTGAGGGCCATCTAGTCCCACCCCCCTCTGTCCCCTGCAATGCGGGAATATGCAGTTGTCCCATACTGGGGTTGAACCTGCAACCTTGGTGTCAACAGCACCATGCTCTAGCCAGCTGAGCTATCCAGGCTATGCAGGTCCCTTTTAGAACTTTGTTGTGGCATGGATCAGCTAACTGGAGATAAAAACAGTGGGTTAGACAGAGGGACCTTGTTGCATTTCCATGCTGCGCAGCGCTAGCCCTTTCAGCATTGCACAGCAATGAAGTTGACCGGACAGGGTTCTCTTCCTCCACGGTCTGCTTAGTATTTCTGAGCTGTGTGTCAACTAAAGGCGAACCAAGTTTCTGTGTGTGAGAATGGGAAGCGAGCTTCAGCTTCACCCACTTTGAGGTAAGCAGCCTCCAACCTCTTTCCCCTGGGAGAATGTGGCCATTGGTGACTGTGGAGAGACTTTATCCCTCCTTCTTTAGTGTGCAATGAAACACCGTGTCTGTTCAGTTCCATGTTTCCAGGCTTTGATTCTGCAGTTGTGAGTAATGTGAGTATGTGGCCAGCAGTGGCAGTGGTTGGAATAGAGTGCGTGCACATTACCTGCTTGTGAGGTTTCATGTCCATCAGCCTCCCCTCCCCTTCTGCACCGTGCATGTTTACCTTTGCACCATCTCTGTGGGAGACATTGATACTAGCTGTTAGAATCATAGAATTGTAGAATTGGAAGGGACCACGAGGCTCTAGAACCCATGACTCTGAGATTAATCTCAGCAGAGCTATCCATCCCAGTGAGAAAGCATTGTTCCACCACTGCAGTTTAGTGAAGACAGCATACACTTCAGAGAGAGGGAGACATGGGAGATACCCTGGTTACTTGCGCTTTGTCCTTCTGTCCACAGACGTAGGCAGGTGCTGTTGGGGACTCGTGTCTGACAGTACACTTGAAATGGTTTGGAGTTTGCAGTGTTCTCTTAATGTTTGTATGGAATGCTGTCTTTTAGTGCATAGTACCCTTTATCCAGTTTCAGTCACCAAAGTTCCCCCCTTCTGAGCTCTGCAGTATGCATAAGTTTAAGCTGCAGGCATATATATAGCCCATGCTGTTCACACTGGCTGGAGCTAATGGGAATTATACAGTGGTGCCTTGCAAGACAAAATTAATCCGTTCCGCGAGTATCTTCGTCTAGCGGTTTTTTCGTCTTGCGAAGCAACCCGATTAGCGCTATTAGCGGTTTAGCAGCTATTAAAGGCTTAGCGGCTTAGCTGCTAAAAGGCTATTAAAGGCTTAGCGGCTTAGAAAAGGGGGGGGCGAAAAAAAATCTCAAGACTCGCAAGACATTTTCGTCTTGCGAAGCAAGCCCATAGGGAAATTCGTCCTGCGAAGCGCATTGAAAAACGGAAAACCCTTTCGTCTAGCGGGTTTTCCATCTTGCGAGGCATTCGTCTTGCAGGGCACCACTGTAATCCAAAACATTTGAATGGCACCAGATTTTTGCAGCGTCACATGCTGTTTATTAGTGAGCTCTGTTTGGTGCCTTGGCAGAAAGTTTGTGTACTCATCCTTTCGGGCAATTGTCATTTTTTTCCAGCTCTATAAAATCTTGAAAAGGAGGGGTGGGAACAGAAGGGTATAATTAAATGTGCTGACTTTTATTGCCCAGTGCAATTGGTCCCCCAAAGTACAGAATCTTGGCTGATCTTTGTAGCTGTAGTTCCGTCTATAATAAGTGTTGTTCAGCAGCAGCTGGGTGATCCTTGATGAAATGAAGGCTGTCAAACAGTGTTATTAGGCACAGGGCTCCTCACATTTCCAAACACCAAAATGGTACCTCATTAAAATAAAATAAAAAGTTTGGTAAATGAAAGATGTTTTGTCAAATGCATAGATTTCCCATAACTCTGAAATGGGTGGAATCTGCAGTCCTCCAGATGTTATTGGATTGCAAATCCATCTCTCTGACTGTTGGCTAGGCTGATTGGGACTGATGGGAGTTCGAGTCCAACATATGAAAGACTTCAGACCCCTGGATCTCTGTTCTCAAACACTGCTTACTTGCTCTTGTTTTGTATGCTGTGAAATCACACTGGGTATTATTGTTCTACGAATCAAACATTTCCTTTGTATGATACTCTCGTAAAAGACACATTGTAAAACATCAGCCATTGAAAATATCGTCTGTTTCAATAAACTGGTTTATTTTCTGGTACATAGTATTTGCTCTTTAACACTTATGCTTATCTGATATTTGCTGAAGAGAGAGGGAATGTGGCAGAGGTTTGGGCGCAACAAATAATGCTTCGTGAATGCTCCATTCAAACTCTAATGGATTTGCATGTTTCCACCATTGTGAGGCAAATTGCCAACTGCTAATAGAGGAGGCCATTGATAACTAAATTATAGATATATAAAGTACTCTCGAACATATTTATAGCATTAACTATTACATAAGTAATAAGACTAACTCTACGGTCTTTGTACTCTTGGCAGCTGCTACCCTGTTCTGATGCTGGCATAATGTAGTAACAGGGCTGTTCAGCCAGCAGCAGAGTCTACATCAGTGCAATAGCTGCAGAAACCGCAATTTACGCTGATAGCTAGTTCCACAATCCTGGGAAGTTCTATCACCAGTAGTTGAGCACAGTGTTGCATGCTGATTGCGCCCACATTACTGAGCAGAAAAGGCAAAGAGATCAGCAGCTACAACTACAATATACAGCTGTCTGCTGCTCAGTGGGAGAGGGCAACGTAAGTAAGAGGAAGAGAATATCGGTCTTGGGAGTCCTTTCACTGGAGGTGTAAATGTGTCCCCGGCAAAGCAAAGCCTATCCTAAGATGGTCCTGCCAGCACCGGTAATTTCAGGGCATGCATTTCATGGGTTTGAGTTTATTTGTCACTGTGCGCTTAAAGACCACATTCAAAAATGGACACATTGGCTGCAATGAGCACACACAGCGTCTGTGCTTGTAGGCTCCTTTAGTCTGTTCTATGAGCCAGGGAAATCCTCTCTGTGCCTTGGGGACAAATGTATGAAAATGGGAAGCACACGTGTATTTGTGTGTGTGTATGTAGCTCTGTTTGAGTCTGTTTGAGTCTACAGAGTTTTACGTTGTGCTGTTAATAAATCTTTGACTAGAACACCGTCTGTGTTCGACAAGCTTAAGCCTGTTTTAATCAATTGTACAAATACGTTAAATGTAAGCAACTCATCCTACAGTTGTTGTTGTTGGGTTTAATTGGTGATAGCATAGTTAATATCACAGCAGTTGATTAAATATTAAACGGAACTTCTGGTTCAAGCGTTATGTATGCTGACTTAGCTCCACATTAAGAAATGGATCTGGTGTTCAAAATACACGATCGATACAAATTTGCTCAGCGTGGATTAACGTACGACTTCCTTCTCTGTCAAACTTGTAGACATCTTCCAAAACAATGTTAAGATGGGCTGCCAAAGATAGGCAGATGAGAACTCCCACTGTGAACCAGGAAAGTCTTAACACATTTAGATAAAATGGAAAAACTGATAGTTAACTGTGAGCATTAGAAGTCTGTGCTCTCCCACGTATTACTGAAATCTGTTGGATGGGAAATTAACCCTGTATCAATTGTGTCCACCAGGTTTCAAGATATAGCACCAAGTTAAATTTAAGGAAGCATAGCCCTGGTCTCTACGTACTCCTGGTCAGGTACCCTGTTCAACAGTTGGCCAGTTTTTAGTTCTGTAGCTGGTATCTGTTTTAATGATACTGTTTTATATATTCATGTGATTATTACTAATTTGTTGTAGTTTAAGGAAATCTCCTTAAATTATGGAATGAATTGCAGTGAATGATTGCACCTTAGCACTCCAGTTGGATAGGGGACAGGTAAGGAAGATAATGTCATGTTTCTGTTTCTAGCCCAAAGCATAATCTTAACTTATATTTTAAGGAGCTGTTTATAGTCTCTGGGTGGATGTTGATTTTGGTAGCAGTATTTTCCCACTTTGCTTTTTTGAAGAATGGAGAAAGAAAGAGATCCTTGGGACTATTAATGAAACCACATGTCACCCGTGTTTGACATAGCTATTGATGTCCAAATTGGGGTGGAGTGGGGGATCTAAGATGGGTCAGAAGCCTGCTAGCCTACCATGTGCTTGTGGATGAGACTGGCTGGGAAAGAGATGGGTAGGACTACAGCTAAAGAAGCCAACTAAGACATCTGGCTATAAAATACATGCTTGATTGGTATAACTTTTCTCAATATTACATGAGCAGCCATAATGATAATAATGCTTTTGTGACCTTAGGAGGCTGGCATACGTTGACTGCAGTGATTGACTAGCTTGGTGGGTTACAAGTTTCAAAGCCTGATATAAGACACGGGGGAGTTGGGCTACATGTCTGCTCTGTTCTACTCCTGATATATTAAGCAACTTCAGCAGCACTGGGGTGAAAACAGCAACAGCTGGAGTCATTTAGGCCAATATGGAGAAATGGTATTGCCTGGTTGCACCATATGGTAGCTTGGTTAGTGTGTGTACGTGCGCGCGCGCGCACACACACACACACGTCCTGCCTATTGTACTCCTCACTCCACCTATAGATTATGATGGGAGCATCGCCAGGCAGGCCAGTATAATGTAGTAATATTCTGCTTGTGTGCCTAGAACTTCAGGCATGAAATGGTTTGCAACATCTATCTGGGTAAGGCTCAGAAAAGGCCACCCAGTGGGATGTGAAACTAAGTAGATTCAAACTCTCACACATTCAAGTCTACAACACACCACACTGTTATATGCATTGCATATAAAGCCATTGCTTTTTTAGGATGGAAAAATGAGGTTCCCACCCACATCCATTCTAAAGAGCTTAATTTTTTTTAAGTTAAGAGACCATGCTCAAGTGGAGTTGGGAGAGCAAACTTACGACTTTTTCTTTTCTTAAGGCTTACGAAATGCTTTAAAATGAGCAGACTAAGGAATGTGGAAGATGTATTGCTGTATTTAGTCCCAGAGACTAAGAAATATAAGGCACTTACTTAACTTTGTGGCCCAGGGAGGATAGAACACCATTAACGTGACTAATACCATTGCAGCTGTTAAAGTGACCCACCCTGTCCCTAACCGCTGGGATAAAAATGAGTTTAACACTTCTGGATTGCTTTGTAAGTCTCTTTTTTTGAGGGGGGGTCATTATTTCACAATAACGTGGGGATGCCTCTAATATTTATGTAGGCACTTGCAGTCATGATGTCAAATTGATCAGAAGGTCGGCGGTTCGAATCCCCACGACGGGGTGAGCTCCCATTGCTCGGTCCCAGCTCCTGCCCACCTAGCATTTCGAAAGCTCGTCAGAGTGCAAGTAGATAAACAGGTACCGCTCTGGCGGGAAGGTAAACGGCGTTTCTGTGCACTGCTCTGGTTCGCCAGAAGCAGCTTAGTCATTCTGGTCACATGACCCAGAAGCTGTCTGTGGACAAACGCCGGCTCCCTCGGCCTATAGAGCGAGATGAGCGCCGCAACGCCAGATTCGGTCACGACTGGACCTAATGGTCAGGGGTACCTTTACCTTTAAGGCTGCAATACTAATCCAATTACCCGTGAGTAGGCTCCATTGAATTCTGTAGGTCTTACTTCTGAGTAGACATGGTTCGGCTTACACTGCTTAACTCAGTGGAACTGACTTCTGAGTAGACATACCTAAGATGGTGCTGTGAGTTTATCTCTCTTGGAAAGTGTCATGGAATAGTGAGTGATGCTAAATTTTTCAGTTATGTTTGCTCCAAATTAGGATTGTATATAAAGTAGTACCTCAGGTTACAGGCGCTTCAGGTTACAGACTCCGCTAACCCAGAAATAGTACCTCTGGTTAAGAACTTTGCTTCAGGATGAGAACAGAAATTGTGCGGCAGCAGCGGGAGGCCCCATTAGATAAAGTGGTACCTCAGGTTAAGAACTGACCTCCAGAACGAATTAAGTTCTTAACCTGAGGTACCACTTTAATCTGAATGGAACCCAGATGGACCAAATAACAATTCCTTCAAGTGAGCCACTTGCTAAGATCCACCCCTCAAAAATCCCTTTTCTGTCCAGATATATAATATACCAGTAGGCTGGTAAAGTTTTGGACACATCTTCCAGACTGTCTTATATAATTCTGTGCTCCGTGACACCTACCAATGGATAGCTTCATGAACAGAAGCTATATGAAATATAGCTGACAAATAGATGACTAGCTTTAGTAATTCAGTTTCAACTAAACCCTGGAAAATCTTGTTCAACAAACAATTCAGAATTTGACAGCTGCCAACGTGGGTTAGTCTTTTCATTGTCTACTAAATATGCTTAACATATTGTTCTGATTTCTACAACAGACTGTCCTTGCTGTGAAAAAGTTAGTAAATCAATACGCTTGCTTGACTGCCCTATGTGGGTGTGTCTTTAGACGCATATAAAGCATATACAATAAAGCCTTTTTCATAACAACCAGTGTTATGAAAACAATGCAAGGTGATCATACAAGGCTGTATTAAGGACAGAACTTTGCTTCTGAGTAGTATGACAGTAGCTAAAGAGAATGTTACATCATACAGTACAGATTGTCATTTACTTTTCTTTCAGTTGTTATTTACTTTTCTTTGCTTAACGGGGCTTCATCCTCAGCGATGCAGTTCTAATTAAGAAATGCTGCTGTCAGCTACTTTGATGTTGGGAATAAAAGTGCAGATAGGGTTCTTTAAAGAAAAAAGAGGATGTAAGAAAAGCTCTGCTGGATTAGACTGTCAGCGGTCAGCAAACTTTTTCAGCAGGGGGGGCGGTCCAGTGTCCCTCAGACCTTGTGGGGGGCCGGACTATATTTGAGGGGGGGGATGAACGAATTCCTATGCCCCACAAATAACCCAGAGATGCATTTTAAATAAAAGCACACCTTCTGCTCATGTAAAAACACGCTGATTCCCAGACCGTTCGTGGGCCGGATTTAGAAGGCAATTGGGCCGGATCCGGCCCCCGGGCCTTAGTTTGCCTACCCATAGACTAGTTCTTCATCCTGCTCCCAGAGTTCACAATCAATTGGCTATGGAAAGTCCTCAAGCAGCACATTAGGGCAATGGCCCTGTCCCTTTGTGGTCTCCCAGCAACTTGTGTTCAGTGAAATATTACCTCTGATCCTGAATGTAGCACTTCAGTAGCCTTATTCTCCATGAATTTATATTGATTCCCTTTTAAAGGCATCTAAACTTGCGGCCGTTGCTTCATTTTATACGTGCTATATGTAAAGAAAGCGCTTCTTTTTAATCTGTCTTGAATATCCTACCATTCAGTTACATCAAATGGTACCCTATTATCAGCTTTCTTCACAACATGCATAATGTTATAAATAAATCTGTTATGCCTTTCCTTACTCATCCTTTTTTTCTCTCTCACAAAAAAGCCCCCAAACATTTTAATTTTCCTTGGTTGCGTCAATTTCCCCAATCATTTTGGTCACAGTTTGCTTTTGGTTTTAATTTATGTTGCTGAGCTTGTTCCTGTTGGAAAGCTGGGGTTTGTAAGAGGTGGTGTGGTTACTGCCCTGGCTTCCTTGCCCCCCCTTGCTAAACTTGGGTGCTTCGACTTCTATTCTCCTGCAACTTCTGCTGCAGACAAGGAAGTCTGCAAGATATTTTGGAAACGTAATTGTTCAAAAAGTAGAAATGCCAGAAATATCCCTAGTAAGTTTGCAAGCAAAGCCAAGCAACGGGGGAAGAGCTTTTGCGAAGGCACCAGCTGTTGGAAAGGAAACTGCTAAATATAGGAATGCTGGTTAGGGCTGTGCAAAATTTTGTGGGTGAGATGGAGGGATGTTGTTGGGGTGTGTGGGCAGGGGAGGGAGAAGGACTGCAGCATTTCCAATGAGTCAGCATAAGCAGAGTCATACTTGGGGAAATACCTTTGCATTACTAGGGCTATTGGTGCGGACAGAACAATTAACATGTCCAGAGCTGCTCTGACAGATTCCCCTTAGCTTGCTGGAAATGCAAATCAGAATCTCTTCTAGCTTCCCCAACCAAGCAGTGGGGTGAGAGAGAGGGAGGAACAGAAAAGCATGCAAGCTTGGCAAAGCCTTCCACACCCACTGAAACTTACTCCTTGGTCAGGCTGTGTGTGTGTTCCCACTTTGCCATTGCTCAGCTTCTTCCCAAACAACTGAACTGCAGGGGTTAAATCTCCCCAACTCAAACTGCTTAGCAGCTGGTACAGAAACAGCTGATTTAGGGCCAGGAGGGTAGTAGTTCTCCCACTCAGGGTGCTGAGCCAAGGGGGGGTGCAAAATTGAGAAGATCCTTACCTCTGGTTAAGTACCATATTTTTCGCCCTATAGGACACACTTTTACCCCTCCAAAAATGAAGGGGAAATGTGTGTGCGTCCTATGGGGCGAATGCAGGCTTTCGCTGAAGCCTGGAGAGCGAGAGGGGTCGGTGCGCACCGACCCCTCATGCTCTCCAGGCTTCGCACACCTCTCCGCAAGCAGCGGGAGCCCAGCGCTGGGCTCCCGCTGCTTGCGGAGAGTTGCCTGCATGCTGAAGCCTGCATGCGCTGAGCTCAGCGCGTCCAGGCTTCGTGGACCTCTCAGCAAGCAGCGGGAGCCAGCGCTGGGCTCCCACGGCTTGCAGAGAGCTGCCTGTTTGGGGGCTGGAGTCGGGGGAAGCTCGGGCTTCCCCCGCCCCCGCCCCGCGCCTGGGGGAAAAATAATTTCCCCCCCTTTATTTCCCCCCAAAAAACCTAGGTGCGCCTTATGGGACGGTGCGTCCTATAGGGCGAAAAATACGGTACTTAATTCGTTCCGGAGGTCCGTTCTTAACCTGAAATTGTTCTTAACCTGAAGCACTATTTCTGGGTTAGCGGCATCTGTAACCTGAAGCGTATGTAACCTGAAGCGTATGTAACCCGAGGTACCACTGTAATTAAGAAGATGCATGGGGGGGGGCAAATTATGCAAATTTTGGCCTTGCATAGGGCACTATATTACGAAAGATTATCCAATATGCCTCTGCCAATTTTCTTCTTTCTCTTTTATATGCTGTAAGTGCAGCAGTGCTAACTGTGGCACAGAGAACAACACCTCAGCCCAGTAAAGCAGAACTCAAGGCTACTTCGGGAGGAGAAAAGAAACACTGAAATAACTCTGCCAATTTTATTTCTTTTTGCTGGAGGAAAGAGAAGAAGTGGAGCTCTGCAAGTGTGGAAGCGGCACTTGTAATTCCTTGAACCAAAGATTGTATTAAATGCTATCACAATGATGAATGTGATATTTTGACCATTTGCAGCCCTTATCCTTTTAGCAGAGTTTACATCAGCATTTTTGCAATTTATTTTTTAAAAAAGATTTTGTTGCTCACTTTTTATTTTAACTTTCAGACCGCTCAGGAATTGGTGTATTTGCTCTTATTCCCTGCTAGTAAAGCTTCTTTGCCACTTAGGGAGAAAAAACAACATTAAAATTGACATAACAGATTCTTAAACTCTATTGTAAGTGCTGTAATTCCCACAGGTGATTCAAAGGGTGTTTTCACTTCACTCTTGACATTGGTATAAAGAAGATTAGCATGTGTAAATAGGTTATGAATTTCTCAGTACACATTAAGGGCATTGATGATTTTAAGTTTTCACCACATTGTGGCTAAGATGTTAAAGGCACCTTCAAAATACCGACCCGACCCGACACCCCCCCCCCCATATTCTGCCTGGAGGTAAAATTGAGAGTGGACCTTAGTGGTCCTTTATAATCCCTTCTCTGACTCATTCTGGAAAGAAAGTTACAGGTCAGCTGGAAGGTTCTGTGTTTTGTTTAAATACAGGCACCCTCTGTTTGTTTGAACGTGTTACTTTCTCCCCCCCCCCAATGGAGGGAGCACAAAACAAGATGCACACTTTTCATCTTGGAGAGCCCGGTAATATCTGAACAAGCGCTAAGAACTAATCACTTTTGAGAATAAATCCAAGCCACCATTAACTTTGTCTCAAAGCAAACTCTGTTATGCGAGATGTAGACCTTAGTTGTCAGCAGTTGCAGCGCTGATATGGATCATTTAACAAGTTTCTGACCGAGTAATTCTTGTATTGTGGCACCTTTTTTTATTGAGATATGATTTCTCAGAGTAAGTTATATTGTTCAGCGTGGCAGGAGGGGAAAGCTGACTCCAGGAGTTTTACCACTAAACAATATAACTTGCGTAATTTTCCGTAGCGATAGCTATCCTCTGAACAACGTGAAGGAAAATTGTGAATAATGAACTGAGAAACTATGAGCAAACAGCATAAGAAGCCATTCCTGATTTAGGACTTCTTTCCAAAGATGACATTTTGGAAGGAGTTTACAGACCTTACTCACTTCAACGTAATGTGTAAAATTACAACACAATGATCATCACAGTCTCTCAGAAAAAAAATATTTTTTTTCCCTACCAGACAACTTTAGGACCAGAACTCTGTGTAGCTGACCTGGTTTTCAGCTGGCAAGGCTGTGGTTCAGATATTCTGTAGCAGAGGTGGTGTCATTGGGGGTCAGTCAGCAGATTTCGGAAGAAAACAAAATGTGAATTCAGCTGGCTTTCCATAATAGAAGGTTTTACATAAGTGCTTGACAAAGACTTACCATTGGGCTTTTTAGAGAGTGCAAGTTTAAACAGGCAGACCTGGAGGGAGTCCGCTTAAACATATAACTATCTGAACTTTGAGAAGCCTACATAATACAGTCGTTTACACTAGTGACTTCTGGATATTTCAAGCACTTAGTGTACAAGGAAAGAGAGAGAATCTGGCAGCGAGGTTTCATTTGTTGTGTCTTAGATCTAGAAAAGTAGGATTTGACTCATGAGAGCTGGTACGCTACAGAATGATTGTACAATTAGAAAAGTTTTGACAAATATTGAATACTAGCAGGGACTGAGTGCCCAGTGCTTAGAAGTCTCAAAGTTGTGATTTTTAAAAGGATAATATAATTTGTGGATTTTGACCTGTCAGGTAATGTGTTTTTATCTTGTATTTTATTCTGTGAACCACCCTGAGATTTCGTGATGAAGGGCAGTATAATAAATTGAATAAATAACAATAGTAGTAGTAATGTCAAGAATCAGGTCAAGTTACACACAGGTAATGTTCGGTCTACCATCTTGATTCAGAATGGCACCTGCCACTCCCCATCTCAGTTCATGCCAAATTTGGCAGCTGAACCTATGCCAGAAAACAGGTGAAGTCATGCCAAAGTGACATTTCACTCCAAAATATTGATTCAGCATGGTGCCTGGCGTCCATATGACATTGAAGTCCACCACCCATGCCCCGGAAATCCCTATGCTGAGTTTGGTGATGATAGCCTGACAGTCACCCAGACACAGAGAGCACAAACACTTCCCAACCTATATTGTATATATAGTTATATGTGAATTTAAAGGCCACTAAGGAAGAAGGTGCCAGGGCCTTTAATTACCACACTTTGAATATTTTATTGAAGTCAAGGAACAGGATAGATCTAAAAACCTATCTTAGATATTTAAGAAGTCAGTACTTGGGCTACTGCACACTTTCTGGATTGGTCATCTTGAACAGGAGCACGTTTTCTGAAGCATCCACGTGACGTATGCAGATCTAAGCTTCAAGAAAAACACAGTGATCAAAAAGTGATTTGCAAAACTAAAATGTTTTTCTATTCTGGAAAACTTAAGCACGGGGTATTTCGTATAGACGTTTTTGAATGAAGATGGAGCTACATAAGGCAAGAGTGGCAGCCCTATGTGGAGTGCTGATATAACTTACTGGTTATATTTGGTGTCATTAAGGTGGACATCTTTCTGCCAATAACATGTAGTGGGACACATGACCAAGTGTACTAACTTATGATAATAGGAATACCGTTTTTGGTGGTGACGCTGTATTCTGTTCTTAGTCTCTCCTGAAAGGAGAGTCTTTTTGGATGGGCAGATGTTGGTATTTTGGAACGCTTTCAACATAGTTACTTCCTATGACAACAAGTGAGCCATAAAGGGACTGTGCATATTAGTTCCATGTGTACATTTTCAAATAGTCTAAATTGTGGAACAGTGACTCTTAAGCGTGTCCTTTCCAAAAACCATTAAACAGCTGCAGAAATGTAAATTCTCAGTTAAAGTACTTCCTTTTGAATGCTCCTCTGCGATTCATTATAGGCCTTAGTAGACTATGACTCTCTCTTCTGGTATGGAAGCGTTGAGCTTCATTCTGCTTGAAAGCTGAAGTTAAATATCTGCTAGGGCTCATCATCATAGCCCAAGTGACTTAATAATAATAAATGCAACATTAATTAACAAGTCATACAATTTATAGTTTTATTGTTAAGAATAAGTGTTGTATTAGCTGGGGAGGTGCTATGCTCTAACTCTGGCAATAGCAGACAAGTATAATTAACCATAGCAATATTTTCCACAATTCTCTCTCTCTCTCTCTCTCACTCCCCCCACAAATCCTCTCTTTGGTACTCATCAAAGGCACCCTTCACATGCCTCGTGCTGATTTAAGATTCTTGGAAAACAGATACTTCAGTCACTATGCGTTGTCAGTTAGTCAATTGCCCATTGCTGTTTGTTCCAGCACTCAGAATGTATTGCAGGTGAATAGACCACTTCTTCTGTGCTTATTTAACTTAGTTCCCAAAGGAACATGATTGTCTTTTAAGTCTTAAATTCCTTGAGGATTAATATTGGGGGCGACCTAAAAAGGGGGGCCAAAAGCCACCCTCAAAGGTTATCAGCCATCCAGGATCATAAATACTCTGCAGGTGTGCATATCCCTGTCATTCTTTATAAGTCCTTTCTTTTACCTGTGACAACTGAGGTACACAATGGAAAAGATTAAAAGGATCAGGCCTAGTGGGTTAGATAAACCTAGTTGGATAAGAGTTAGAATTAGATAAACCCAATGAAAAATTCTTCCAGAAATAAAATATCCAAGCTTGAGTTCCTAACTGTCTTGGGTTCAGCTTCATTATTAGGTTCTATGGAGAGTGGTAAATACATATATTGTGTGCACCTTGGCCTAACCACCATCTTAGGGATGTGTACAAACAGGTTACCACTGCATATATTTTTATATTATTGTAATACGATGGTTATACTTGGTCCCTGTTCATTACCTTGCTGCATTATTTTTTTTGTATCAAGTGAAGGTTGAGATCCTTTTTGAAGGCAGCACTACATATTATACATCATAGCAACCTTACATTGACTTACAAGAACATGAATTGTGGCAGCAAGATCATCCTTATTCATAATAGGGTGCAGTTGGTGCACCAGATGATGTTGGTGGAAACTGCTTTGTACTACAGATGCCACTTGGGTAGCTATAGACAAAGATTGATCACCACCAGCATAAAGGGAAAATGCAGCATTGTTCAGCACAGGCTGAACTCCTACATCCTGGTTGAGAAAAACAAAAACTAAAAGCCTTTCACTTATAGTACTTCCTTTTGAAACCCACAGGGAAGCTCTTAATATTCAATTTTCATATAGGATGGTGCTGTGGTTCCCTCGGATAGTTTGAGAACCTCTAGTCCAGTGTTTCCCAACCTTTTTTGGGCAAAGGCACACTTGTTTCATGAAAAAAATCTCGAGGCACACCACCATTACAGCCCCGTGACGTCAGCGCGCAGCGTCACGCCGGGAGGGACATGAATTGCTAGCAAATTACATAATCACCTCCTTGAGGGCTGGCTCATCTTCTCCGAAGGCAGAACCCCATTAATTAACAGCACAGACTCACACCGTAGCCAAGACGAGGGGGAAAAACCTCAGTCATGCACAGTCATGAGGGCTAAATGAGGGCTAAATGAGGACGAAGACCGGGCAGAGAGCAGGGTTCAAATCACCCCACCTGGCCAGGACAATCCCTGGGTGCTCCCTTGGGCCACTCGCCTGTCCCACCTCGCAGGGCTGTTGTTGCGAGGATAACACGGGGAGAACCACGCGCGCCCCCGGGAGCTCCTTGGAGGAGAAAGCGGGCGATGAATGCAATGCACGAAATATATGAGAGGCGACCAGGTTTTGCAGGTGAGGGGGCCCCGCCAGCCTCCGCTTCCAACACCCGGCGCAACGACGCCGAAGTTTCCCCCCGGGCTCGGCCCGGGGAGCAGCGCTGCTCCCCCCGGCTCCCCTTCGCCCTCCCGGCTCTCTCTGCTGCCCACTGGGGACCCCCCTCACCTGCCAAGTCCGGAGCGCCGATGGAAGTTGCATGCATGCATGCAGGGCGCCGCGTTGCCATTGCATTGCACTGCACTCCATGCAACGCCTGCACGCATTGCCTTGCACGCCCGCCAAGGGGTCTCCCCGCGGTCCGATGCGTCCCCTCCGTCGCGGATGCAGCATTGCAAAAATACCCCCCCAACGCAGCCCTACCTGGGGGGCAGCCTCCGCCTCCGCGGGGATCCCCGGGCTCCATCCTGCCGCCCGATCTCTGCAGTGGCGCAGGCAGGCTGCGCGGGGTCTGCGCGGAAGAGCCCCTGCCCGCCCGGCCGCCGCCGCCGCGCTCATTCCATGGCCGGGAGAAGAGCACTTCAAACAAAACGCCCGGCCCGCCAGGCCACGCTGGGAAACGTAGTTTGCGCACCCCGCGCGGGCGCGGAGCCCAAGGGCAAGGGGACTACGGATCCCGGCAGCCCCCGCGCCGGGGACGGAGGGGGAGAGGCCGGGTGCAGGGATGGAGGGATGGGTGGACGAGCGAGTGAGTGGCAGCCGCCAAGCCTTGGCCGAGAGCCAGGAAGGGCCTCCCCGAGGAGGAGGAGGAGGAGGAGGAGGAGGGAGGCACAGAGAGGGAGGGAGGGATGACCACAGGGGTCATCTAGTGACGGCGCCCCAATCGAAAATTTGACTTTTTTTAAAAAAAAAAATCTTCCGAATTTTTTAATTTTTCCCGCGGCACACCAGGCAACATCTCGCGGCACACTAGTGTGCCACGGAACAGTGGTTGGGAAACACTGCTCTAGTCTTCCTACATGCATTAAAGCAATACTCTGCACTTGCAGTTGCAAAATATGCCAATCCCTGTTGACTTTGCTTTTATATTCTATTTCAGTTTGGGGTTGTAATATTGATAATGGGTATATTCTACTTCTACTTTGCCATGCTTATTTCCTACACAGTAGAAAACTGTGTGATAAGATACCACCTTCTTCTGCTCAATGGTAATGAATGCTGTGTTTGGCTGTAGGAATTCTGAGATATGTTTTCTATCTCCAGTGTCTCAACTCTAATATGTGTATACCCAGTCTAATCTGGTGGTGGCCAACCTGTGGTCCTCAAGATGCTGCTGGACTTCAACTCCCATCTACCCCAGCTGCATGGCCAACGGTCAAGGTTAATGGGAACTGTAGTGAGGCAGCATCTAGAAGATCACAAGTGAGATGCTCCTCATCTAATATCTCTAATCACAGGGGAACATGGAATCTGTTTGGGGATAAAACTGAACACCAGTTCTGAGAGTAGGAAGTGAACCCTAACAAATGACAAAGCCACTATACATATTTCATCTTGTGATAGTATTACCTCAATAGTTACCTTGGGCATGGTGCAGTGTAGATTGATCTTTGCTTTGCTGCCAGGTGAGCCTGGTGACTTCAACTTCTAATAAAAGGAATGTAAGAGGAGCAATGCTGGATCAGACCAGCAGCTATCTGGTCCAGCATCCTCTTTCTCACAGTGGCTAACAAGTTGCCTCTGGAGAGCCCCAAAACAGTACTTGAGGGAAATAGCCTTCTCCTGTTGTCCCCCAACAACTGGTATTCAGAGGCAAAGTCATGAGATGAGAATTCTCCTGGGTTCTGAGAGTGACAAGGTATGAGATTTTACTCTATTAATCAAATTTGTCTTCATCAAGTTGTGCTTTGGGATCCAGTGGCAGGAAATTACCGTATTTTTTGCTCTGTAAGACTCACTTTTTCCCTCCTAAAAAGTAAGGGGAAATGTGTGTGTGTCTTATGGAGCGAATGCAGGCTGCGCAGCTATCACAGAAGCCAGAACAGCAAGAGGGATTGCTGCTTTCACTGTGCAGTGATCCCTCTTGCTGTTCTGGCTTCTGAGATTCAGAATATTTTTTTCTTGTTTTCCTCCTCCAAAAATTAGGTGCGTCTTGTGGTCTGGTGCGTCTTATAGAGCGAAAAATACGGTAATTGCTTACATTGCCTCCCCCCAATTTGCTTGAGTTCTGTTTGTGAGGAGATCTAGCAATGTTTTTAAAAATGGCACTTGACTAGTTTTCCACAGACCTGGCAGTGTGTCAGAACAGTGAACTAAGAAGTCCAAACTAGGACAGCAAAAGCATTGTTCTTGTGTTCACGGCAGGAAGCTTGTTCTAATGTCTCTGACTGTTGGTTCAGTTCCAGAGCACCTTATTGGAGTTTCAGTGCAAGGGTGAAATAGTCAAAGCAAATGGATAAAGCAGAACAAAATGGAGAATAGCCAGATTCTAGTAACTATTAACTTAATGAAATGCATTATGATGAATGGATGAGATACATGTGACATTACACCTTCCCCCACCCAAACGTTGCCTTGCCTACTTCCCAGCACATACTTGGACTCGTGATTTAAGATCCATAGTGATGTGCTAGTACCGTATCACACAGTACAGACAAGGCTGTTGTCCAAGAATGGGTGGTGCTCTAGCAAAAATATGGCCATATTTCAAGCTAAGTTTTCACTTACATTGTGTGATGCAGATGTATCACATCTCTGTGTGGTTGAGGTCATGGATTTACGGAGATGCTCTGTTGTTGTTCTTCCCCCACCCCCAAAATGCTTCATCGTTTGCAGAGAACAAGGTTCCTGGATTATTAACGTCTTCAAGTTGAAATGCTTAATATTATTGAAGAGTAGAGCACTACAGTGGCCAAGCTGGTCTTTAAGGATCCGGTGTTTTGAGTTTGTCAGCAGCACATCTTCACATTCCTTCTCATTGATCCAGTGTTCGTCTACATACTTGGGTTGCAATGAAGAAGTAGATGAATTATAATGTGGTTGGGATGTAATATATGGCCATATTTACCCAGTATGCTGGATATAACTGAGAGGATAATAATAGAAACCTGATAGCCTTCATTCTTTTTAAGGCTGAGTTTTGGCTTCCATTTGCTGCCTCATATCGCTTTACCATCTACCATTGCCATTAATTTTTATGTATCGTCTAATCTTCAGGTGTTCTATATATATTCTCAAATATATTGCATGTAATGTAAAATGGCTTAATGGCAGTCTGAGACCATGCACATGTTTTGAATATCAAAGAGTTAATTACTAGGTTTGTTGAACATTAAAGCTAAAGTTGCAGTTGAAGCAATCACCTTAAACAAGGCAAACTAATAAAAATGAAATCAGCCTGAAGCGCAAGTTTCAATTATGGGCATGCTTTTAGAACTAAGCCTCTTGGCGATCATGAACAGTTCAAGTGTAGTCTTTATGCACTGAAGCGTTGAGGTTTCCCTTTGTCTCATCTTCCTCTTCTCTGTGGCCCAAACAATAGCTGCAGAGCCTTGGTTTATTTATTTCATGTGTACGGTTTGCTTCTCTCTGTTGAGCCCACTCAGCTTCACCACACTGTGGCGTGTGTAAAACTGGAACAGTTGGGGGCACATTGAGGCCATGAGATAAGCATAAGTAGAGTTTGAGGGAGGCAACAGCCACATCTCTGCCACAACTGTGTGGGAGGGACACGGGTAAGAAGGAGTTATCTGTCAAAGTGAACTCCACCGCCATTACTAAGGAGAGACTCCATTAGGGACTTCGTCTGAGCTCAGAAAGCACTACAACAGTGTTTCCCAAACTTGGGTCTCCAGCTGTTTTTTTTTGGACTACAACTCCCATCATCCCTAGCTAGCGGGGGTGATGGGAATTGTAGTCCGTAAACAGCTTGAAACCCAAGTTTGGGGAACACCGCAATAGAAGCTTCCTTCATGCTCAGCTATCTGAATCCTAGAGTATATTTCAAATATGTACTATAATCTGTAGTAATTCTATGTAATATATAGATATGTAAGTGCTGGGGTGAGAAGGATTGAGCATATAATGCCCATCCTGGCCTGACTTCACTGGCTGCCAATTAGTTTCCAGGCCTGGTTAAAATGCTACCTGCTCCCCTATAAAGCCACAAACGGCTCGGGACCACAATACCTCAAGGACCACCTCTCCCCATATAAACAGACCTGGACCCTGCAATCATCATCTGAGGCCCTTCTTCATGTGCCTCATTCATGAGAGGCCAAGAGGGTAGCAACATGAGAAGAGGCCTTTTCTGTGGTGGCTCCTCACTTGTGGAATTCTCACCCCAGAGAGGCTCGCCTGGTGCCTTTGTTACGTATCTTCAGGTGCCAGGCAAAAACACTCCTCTTCTCCCAGGCCTTTGGCTAATTAAACAATCTATGGCCTTTAAAACTGTGTTGGGGGGCGTGTTTTTGTTTTTGTTTCTAAGTATGTTACATATTTTTGTGTTTTTGTTTTGTAAACTGCCCTGTGATCCTTGGATGAAGGGCAGTATAGAAAATTGATCAATAAATGGAATAAAATAAATAGATACACTTGGTAACAGAAACCTCCAGTGACTCACTATGTAGGATGGACACTGGGTTGCTGAACTAGAGATGAGAATTTAGTCACTAGCAAGGGGGTGGGAAGAATATGGCTTTTCCGGGAAGAGGGGAGGTAAGTCAGCAGCAAAAGAGTAGCAGAACCTGGGATTCAAATACATACTGCAAGCTCCGCAGTTCAGCTCCTTAAATCTTGACCCCTGACCCCAGCTGGACCTCGTTTTCAAAAGATGCTGAACTAGATAGACTGTCAATTTCATTCAGCAGGACTGCTCTTATGATTGTGTCTTTCTAAAAACAAAAAAGCGCCTTATGTATTGAAGTACCGTATCCTAGTATCTGTTTTCTTTGTGTGATTATGTCTATATTTTCAATTCACTAAATGTGTAGAAGACAGAACGTAGTATCTGAAAACAATGTGGGTGTGTGTCATCTTGTTCAATTTAGATTTTTTTCTGGCTTGTGTTTTACAGGATCAGTTTGACAATTTAGACAAGCACACACAGTGGGGCATTGACTTCCTGGAAAAATATGCAAAATTCGTTAAAGAAAGGATAGAGATTGAACAGAATTATGCAAAGCAATTGAGGTAAGTTTTATTTTACAAGTTTCATTACCCTTCAAACTTCTATTACCTTTTAAACTATTTTGGTGTTTTGTTTTGTTTTTGTTTTCCATTTCCCAATTATATTTTTAGTTAAAAGTAGTTCCCGTACTGTAGGAGAAATCGAATATGCAATATTGTTGTCCTGGAAGAATAGCCATACTTGACCCACGTAGCTAAAATCACATTTTTTCTTTTCCATCTGAATTGGTTACTCCTTACTACAGATTCATGGGCAACATGATTTTTTATCCCCCTGTGTCGGCAAAAGCTGAGACATGTTTGTCATTCAGCACAAGCAAACACAAGCTTGCAAGTAGCATAGCATGCTTTGCAAAGCAAGCAAGATGGACTGTCTTGATCAATATTCATTGAATGGAGGAACCCCTTAACTGTGTTACACTGAGGACTGGTGCTGTGGCTCACATTTCTTCCATTATGGTTGCTATGGGGAAGGGTGCTCGAAAAACCTCTGAATTAAAATTCAAGTGCTCCCTTATTTTCTTTTAAGGCTGTAAAGCTTATCTGTATGTAAAGGCGTAAATATACTCACATCCAGAATTGCTTTGCTGCATCCACTGCAGCTGCTTTGTATTGCTGAAGAGGCAAGCTGTGTTGTTTTTTTGTGCTTCCGTCAGCATGTGGTGCAAACATCAAAGAAACCTCAGCATTTTCCTCTACTATCTTCATTTTCATTTGTGGGTAGGCACCACTGGCCACCTTTGGAAAGCAAGGGGAAATCCTGTTGCTCTAGTTTTTCTAGCCAGTTCCCCTTGCATGTACTGGGAACTGTAGACATGTTTATCCTGGGGCTTTGGGGTGAGTTGTGAGAGGCACTGAGCAGTGACCTTACTCTGGAAGAAACCCTTCTGCAGTACTGCATGGAGACAGCCTCCCCCTGAGTCAAAACAGTAGTGCTGAAGACTTCTGTTAGTTTTATGTAGAAGCATGTAATAGATTCTGGAGATCCAGTCCTTTAATATGCACAGCAAAGCATAGAACAGGGTTT
Organism: Podarcis vaucheri; assembly: GCF_965113315.1. NCBI lineage: Eukaryota > Metazoa > Chordata > Lepidosauria > Squamata > Lacertidae > Podarcis > Podarcis vaucheri. The sequence goes on from NC_138764.1 coordinate 29,913,477, forward strand.
GGCAGGGTTTACCTTGCCTGGGTCGGTTCACTCCAGCGGAGATCCCTCCATGGGCCGGATCCCGCGTGCGCCCATGATTGTCTGCGTAGACACAATTTCCAGCGTCTGTGCAGATGTGATTTCCTGTGCCACGAAAGCAAGTCCCCGCAACGCGCTGCGCCAGTTTAGCGCAGCGGATGGCTCGGTTCAGGGGTTTCTCATGGGCTGGTTAAACGACCCCTGTGGGCTGCTTGTGGCTCATGGGCCTTAGGTTGCCGGCCTCTGGCATAGAATCAAATTATTTGACCCATTGAAATGAATGAACAACATAGTAATATTGATTAATTTCAGCTGGTCTGCTCCATGAAAAAGAATGCCACCTATCATGCCTTAGCAAACAAAGCTTCAATATTTTTTTCTTGTTTTGACACATGCAGAGTCTGTATCTCTGTATTATCAGAATTGCAGGAAAAATAAATGTAGGGCTGCACAATAAAGTGTGTGCACTGCTTTTCTCGACCAGTTTATTGAGCGGCCTTTTGGCTGTGAACTTTTCCACATGGAACTTAACCGATATATTTTAAGCCTCTTTTCCATGAACAGTGTAAACAAATAATCTGCTTACATGTATTATTTTCTGTGCAGGGGCCCATAGGTAAGAAGCAACAACTGTTTTAAGTGTATGCGTATCTTAATCTTTGGTGTTAACTGGTCTACTATATATGCATTTTTTTAAAGACTTCACCTATCAGCTTTCAAGTAACCTGGGCTGGTAGTTTCTTCTGAAATGGTAGTAATTTGGGGTGTATGCCGATGTGCTCTATTTTTACTTCAATCTTGTCTTAGAAGCTAGTAAAGAAAAATAGGGGAATTCCAAGATAAATAATAGGGAACAGTCTTGAGCCTCAGTTGTTCTTACCTTCTCTGTCTACATTCAGTTGCAAACAGGACCTGAGCCCATTGTGGGGTTTTTGTTTTTGTTTTGCAATTATCCATTCTAATCCTAGATACATAAGGATACATAAAGTTATCAGCTGTTGTTTATGATTAAAGTAGCCAATGTTGATTTAAAAGGGGAAACAGTTTGTTCTGTTTACTTCCTCTCTTGACTACAGCTAAGTGTTTTAAAGGCTAACTTACTTTCTTCTTACAAGCAACTGTTGTTGTTCTTTTCACATTAATACTCATGTCCTGAGTGCAGCTTCGTTGAGCTGTATATATAAACGCTCATCTTCACAATAACTGAGTGGCTAGAAGACAAAGGTTTTGCGAATTTGCTTGACTTTTTCTCTCTGAAGAAATGAGTAATGTGTATTCCATATTCTAGATTTCCAGTCAAGGACAATTCCATTGTAACACGATACAGCAAGGTATCTAGAGGGAATTCCTTGATTTGGAAGCTGAAGAAAGTTGCTTAAATGGCTTGATTATCTTCTGCAGTGGGAAACTATGTAATTGTGCACAGCCAAATGAAGATTTAGTTACCTAAATGACTATATTTAGAAACTTGGCAAGCTGTCTGGATGCTCTACTAGTTTTAATTCTAAATTGGAAACAAATGGTCACGATGTGGGCCCTTGTTTCTGAAGGCTGTTCTTCTTTAATTGAAATTGAAAACATAAGTTGTTGATTATTATCCAAATGTAGATGTGGCAGACTTTCCTTGAACAACTGTGCAAATGGACTCTTATTCAAAAGAGATTCTGTGCTGAAAGTTATTCCTCCCCATTATTATTTACAGAAGTTTTTATCGGAGGTAGAATGCCTTTGTTTCATGAACAGAATGCTGCAGCTAGCCTGGTGCCTGGGAGCAGCCTCCGGGACCATATAACTGGTCCTAAAGGATCTCCACTGGCTCCCAGTACGTTTCTGAGCACAATTCAAAGTGCTGGTGCTGACCTTTAAAGCCCAAATGGCCTTGGCCAAGTGTACCTGAAGGAGTGTCTCCATCCTCATCGTTCACTGAGGTGAGGTCCTCTTCTGGCAGTTTCCTCACTGCAAGAGGTGAAGTTACAGGGAGCCAGGCAGAGGGCCTTATCGGCAAGTGGAACACCCTCCCTTCAGGTGTCAAGGAGATAAAGAACTACACAACTTTTAGAAGACATCTGAAGGCAGCCCTATATCAGGAAGATCTTAATGTTTGATCCAGGGAGTTTTCTCTTCTCATGAAGTGGCCAAAGTATTGGAGCCTCAGCTTCAGGGCTGTCCTTCAGATCTGTCCTTCCAGTGAGCACTCAGGGCTGATTTCCTTCAGAAATGGGCTGGGTATAAATAAAATCATCATCATCATCATCATCATCATCATTATTACATGTGGTGCGCAATCCAGCCATAGTTGGTTCTGAAGACCTATTTATTTCACTGAGAAGGTTAAGCAAGTGCTTAAATTTCTTCCAGTGAAACCTAATTAAATACAGTGGCGGTGGCAAATTCTTTTTTCCATGGAGCATTCTGGAGATAAGGCAGGACACCAGTGTGAAAAAGGCCCTATTTTTAGTCACCATTCAGCTATGAAATGGTGCGTCTGATTCATTACTATGTAACCGTACAAAGTGAAATCCACTAATTAGCGTTCCTTTTCTTTTGTGAATGCAGTAGATAACAATAGTACTCGAACTCTGATCGTAACCATTTAAATTAGATTTGTGACCATCACAAACTAGAAATCTCGGGTGAGAGTTCTATATGAAGTTGAATCTGAGCAAGCAAAAATAGTACAGCTTCTATCTGAATTATTTTTTTAAAGTGTTCGAATCAAAAGATTCCAGGGCAATGTACAACATTAAGAAGACGTTTTACAGAGCATAATACTAAAAACATAACAAAAACCATAATACAATAATAATAATAAAATAACCATAACAACCATCTCTGCCCCCTGCCCCCCAGCTTTAACAGGCCATAGATTATTTAATGGCCAACATCATGGGTAAAGAGGAATGTTTTGCCTGGCACTTAAAGATCTGTAATGATGGTGTCAGGTGAGCCTCTCTAGGGAAAGCATTCCACAGACGGGGAGCCACCACAGAAAAGGCCCATTCTCATAGACAAGCACAGGGTCCAGGTCGGCTCATATGGGGAGAGGCGGTCTTTATAAAGTATTAAGGTCCTGAGCTGTGTAAGGCTTTATAGGGGAGTGGGTGGCATTGTGGTCTAAACTACTGAGCCTCTTCGGCTTGCCGATCAGAAAGTTGGCGGTTCAAATCCACGTGGCGAGGTGAGTTCCCGTTGCTCTATCCCAGCTCCTGCCAACCTAGCAACACAAAAACACACCGGTGCAAGTAGATAAATAGGTACCGCTGCAGCGGGAAGGTAAACAGTGTTTCAGTGCACTATGGCACTCCTCACGGTGCCCCGTGGCACCAGAAGTGGTTTAGTCCTGCTGGTCACATGACCCAGAAAGCTGTCTGTGGGCAAACGCCAGCTCCCCTCGGCCTGAAGCGAGATGAGCGCCACACCCCATAGTTGACTGGACTTAACCATCCAGGGGTCCTTTTAGCCTTTGCCCCCTTTACCTTTATAGCACTAGCACATTGAAACTAATTGGCGGCCAGTGCGGATTGCTAGTTGCCCTGGTGCATTTTTATGCATTGCAGCCTTTTTAGGAATTTAGTGCCAACACTACCATATTGCAAAATGGCAGAACCTGGATTAGCTATCTGCATGGCAATTAGTAATCTGCAGTTGTGACCCTCCCCCACTGTCAGTCCAGTCTGTCAGGGAGTATGCATGTGTGTGCTTTCCTGGTAAGTATTTTCCATTCTTATCTGCAACACACCAGAAAATCTCTTCAAAAGACTCTCTTGTGCAGTTGCCTGGTTACAGCATTATTGTTTCGTCTCCTGAATAGTAATGAGTTAGATTTTAAGCCTTCCCACTTTGCTCAGCTCTGTGCAGCAGACATAGAGATTAAAGATGGATAACGTAATGTAGAAAGGTATGGCTTTAGGTAGCTTAAGAATGACATTTCCCTCTTTTTGGCCAGATCTATTGTCGTCTACCTTTAGTATATGTTTTCCCAAAACAAGCGATGTAGTCCAGTATCTAAAAATTCTTTAATATATTCAGAGTGCTGCACCATGTCATAATAAATCTAATATTTATATTCATATTTGATAATATGATTTTTATTAACATCTCAATACTGAGACTTCCTGAAATATGGAGGGCAGCATCAGAATCATGTGCATTGTCATAACAGTGTATCTAGTAGGTAGGGAAACTGGTGAGATAATAAATACCCAACAAATTCTACAGGGACACATTTCATAGCAGGCTGTAAAGCAGGGGTCGGCAACCTAAGGCACATGGGCCGGTAGCGGCCCACGAGGCTTGTCTAACCAGCCCATGGCGACCTTCGCTGCCTGCTTTTACCAGCGCAGCGTGGGGACCGTCTTCTGGGTTGATGGCTCCTGTGCGCATGAAATAGCGCACAGAAATAGCGTGCGCACATGTGCGGGATGGAGAAGCGCCCATGCGCATGTGTACACACTATTTCCAGTGCATTTCCGGATCGGACGAGCGCCAGAAATAGCTTGTATGCATGTGCACGGGCGCTCCTCTGACCCGGAAGAGTGCGCATGCGCACACGCTCCGGCCCATCCTCCAACGGCCAGAGTGTCGACCCACCCATCCTCAGATAAGGTCACCAAACTCTGCTGTAAAGGGTTGTGCCTACCTCCCCAGAACCTTTTTCACCATGGGAATGCTTTCAGCTGGGGTTGTCAGCCAGCTAAAGGTTTTTAAAAACTGATTTATCATTTTTGTGTTTGCCGGTTTGTCAATTACCGGTACCTAAAAATTTGGGAGGTGGGGTGGTGTGGGGAACGGAATAGAGTATCCCAAAGGAGGGTGGCTGCCTAGCTGAACAGGAGCACTCCTGTTCGGAGGTAAGGCTACACTGCAACATTTTGTTGCCGGTTGCTTTGTATTAACAAAGCCTCCACAAAGGTGCCTTTTGAGATACTAAAGGACATGTTAATATAATGTATGACTTAATGAACAAGAGATACTACTTAAGAAAGGTCTTTTAATAGCTGAAAAATTGTTCCCTTTACAGTAATGTATCAGAACCCAAGGAGCCTTGAAAAATAAACAGAAGTATCCTTAAAATTCAGACTCGCTGATTAAAATTGTCTCTCCCCCCCCCACCTTGATTTATCAACAGACTAAGCTGATTAAAACTTGCATTCCGAGTTACACCATTAAGGAAGGTGAAAAACCTAACAAGCGCCTTCTAAAAATAACTTGTTTTTGCAAGTAAAATCACGGCTGCAAAATGCACAGGCTGTTATGGCTCAGTGCATTATTTGTGTAAGGCAACTTCCCTGTTGTATATTACTGAAGCATGAGAGTATAATCTGAATTTTTAGATGCACAAAACTATAGCCCACTCAAATTGCTGCATAATAGTGAACTCTTTACTATGTGCACTCAGCGATGACTCAAACCTTTGGGATGCTGGAATACCAGCTGAGAATCTGGAATACCAGCTGAGAATCGTTTACATTTTATCCAGTGGCGCACCTTCACTGTTGTTAGGTTACATTGGTCCTGTTTAACAGGGCTGTCTTACACATATGCGGCACAGCGCCCCCCCCCGGTTGCCCAGTCCCAGGCGCGCAGGAGGGCGGAGCCGCCCGCCCGCTCAGCATCTCACTGGCTCGGTCGCCCCCCAACTCCCGGTGCAAAGCGGCACTCCGACCAACGGGTGGGCTCTTCCCCAGACTCGACTCTCGGCCTGGCGCCCCCGACAGCCCTGCGCCCGGGTGCTCTGCGCCCCTAGCGCTTATGAGTAAGGCGGCCCTGCTGTTTAACGTGATATGTTACAAGTGCATGGTTTTCTTCCACACGTGTGGAAGATGGAGTGTTTCATTCACTCAATTCTTTCTTCAAATGAACGAAGAAGAAGAAGAAGAAGAAGAAGAAGAAGAAGAAGAAGAGGAGGAGGAGGAGGAGGAGGAGGAGGAGGAGTTTGGATTTGATATCCCGCCTTTCACTCCCCTTCAGGAGTCTCAAAGCGGCTCACAACCTCCTTTCCCTTCCTCCCCCACAACAAACACTCAGTGAGGTGAGTGGGGCTGAGAGACTTCACAGAAGTGTGACTGGCCCAAGGTCACCCAGCAGCTGCATGTGGAGGAGCGGGGACGCGAACCCGGTTTCCCAGATTACGTGACTACCGCTCTTAACCACTACACCACACTGAACGAAACAATATAGTTTACCTTCTATCCCTGGCAAGCACATACTTGGTTTGTTGAACATTAAAACTAGCCTATTTTCTCCAATCTGTTGTTGTTGTTGTTACAACAGAGTTGGTGCCTGTTTCCCCCCAAATAGCACTAAATTGGAGCGTTGCCCTACCTCCCCCTTAGTATGTAAGTGTGAGCATCCAGATAACCTTATTGTCTGTTCCTTGTGTAATATATTTGGAACCCCTGCCCTTATCTTATATTTGACATTCCTGTTGAGCCCAGTAGGATTGGGTTTGTGGCACCTTACGTTGACTGTGGACCAACTAGAGCCAGTGTGGTGTAGTGGTTAAGAGTGGTAGACTCGTAATCTGGTGAACCGGGGTTCGATTCCCTGCTCCTCCACATGCAGCTGCTGGGTGACCTTGGGCCAGTCACACTTCTGTGAAGTATCTCAGCCCCACTCACCTCACAGAGTGTTTGTTGTGGGGGAGGAAGGGAAAGGAGAATGTTAGCCGCTTTGAGACTCCTTAAAGGGAGTGAAAGGCGGGATATCAAATCCAAACTCTTCTTCTTCATGCTTCTGGCTTGGCTGTGCTAGTTCTTGGTCATGGAAAAAAAGCAGCTGCACAAACAAAGCGATTTGTCAGAAATTCAGAATTTTCCTGGGAAAGTACTGTCAAGTTTGCAGCTATTTTCCCCGAGGATGAAATTTAGTAAAATGCTATTTCAGGACTTTGGCATGTTTGTGTGTGTTGTTGTGTTTCCGGATCTTATAATTCTGCTTGCATCCATTCTTGACATCTATTCCGTTCTGATAAATTCCAGAAAGTCTTGCTTGTGTAGCTGCACCTTCTTTGCATTACGTGGTTGTGTTTCCATTATCTATATTGCCCTAGAAACTATTTGGCACTTACATAATGCCACTAAACAAAAGTGTGATTTGTGGGAGTCTTAGCTTTGGAGTGGGCCTTCCATACTGCAATAGTAGGGTTTCCTAAATTTGTCATAGCCAACTGACTTTCCCTTTGGAAAGAAAACCAATTTACTGCCATAAGGAAAAAGGGAACTAAGCATCACTATTTGCTGTGATGTATCACACAATTCTTTCTTTAGTATAACCTAAACAAAGCTGTTAGCTTTACATTTCATATACAGTCATACCTTGATTTTCAAACAGCTTTATTTATTTATTTATTTATTTATTTATTCAGTCAGTCAGTCATACCTTGGTTTTCAAACAGCTCTCGAACGTTTTGGCTCCTGAACGCTGCAAACCCGGAAGTGAGTGTTTTCAAACGTTCTTTTAGAAGCTGAACATCTAGCAGGGCTTCTGCAGCTTCCAGTTGGCTGCAGGAGCTTTGGTTTCTGAACGTTTTGGAAGTTGAACAGATTTCCGGAACGGATTCTGTTCAGCTTCCAAGGTACGACTGTACTAGTAGACACAAGTGCTTTTTGAAGAGATGGGTTGAGAACCCAGATCTCTGGTATAACAGAATATATTTTCATCAACATTCTATCATGGCCTCTTAAACTGAATGTGTTAACCATATGTTAATGTTTAAATCAAACCATCTTCCATAGTTTCCCTTTGTGAGGAAAGTTTCCTATTGTCATCAGCTCTTGCTATTTTTAAATAACTCAAAAACCTCTTTATTTCTTCATTGCTAACTTCTGTGACTTTTCTTTCCCTGGGATTATGTGAACGTTGTAGTGTTTAGACGCAATATAACTTTTATATACCCAATGAGTATAGCAAGAGAGTTTGACTTTTAAGATTTGATAATAAAACCAGGATCCGTAGTGGGACTAATAGCCCAAGGGGAAAGTTGTACAGAAGTTTAGTTCCATTTCTTTAATGCATCGCTTGGGGAAAGAAAATAGATTTCCTGCTGAAGAACATGAAATATATACATTATTCCTTTGTGGGAATATTTGTGGGCAGTGAAGTAACTTGAGGCCTCTGGAATCCTTGGAATTCCTGCTGAACTCTTTAAAATGTATTAAACTAGGCATTCTGTTACTGTTGCTGCTCTTTAGCATCATCAGGAGAATAGCCTATTCTGTCTGGCTGAAACAAGGCATCTTTTTACCATACTGGAAAGAGGCTGCTAAGAAGTGTATTATAATTATTCATTAGAAATTAATTTGCAGTGTCTATAGGACAATTCTCTCTCTCTCTCTCTCTCTCTCTCTCTCTCTCTCTCTCTCCTCCCCCCCCCCCAATTTTTGGCCCCTGTCTTTGTTTTAGTCGTTCTAGTCTGGATAAGCATAAGATAAAAACAATAGGTTGGCATTGTTCCTAGTTGCTCAGCGGTGGAACAATTTTCACTCCTTCCTGCTTGCAACATTTGCGAGAAATCAGGCACCCATGTTTATTAGTACCAAGGGCATTGTGCATTTATTTTGTCCAGAAACGCATAGATATTAAAACATGCACCTCACTTTGATGCTTTTCGTCAATCACTTCATTCTCCTCAACTTATAATATTGTAAACAGGAAAATAAGCTTCTTTTCTGTTTTGGTTTCTGAGAAGAATAAATTGTGACTGTTTCATTATCATAAACTACATCTTTAGTGTGTACTCTTGGATCCTTGTTTCTGATAAATTATTTATTGTCAAGAAAAACATCTTAGTGCTGTGAGGAATCGAGGTATATTCTGACGGAGGTGCTGGCATTCAGAAATGATTACATCACAAGGTGTTTATTGAAGTAGATCCTCTTCACAGGAGATATGTGAACTGTAAACTGAGGACAAAGGGCTGTTCCCTTATTCACCTAGTTTGAGACTGATCCTTAGACAAATACTAACAGAAATTTATTAATGTCCTTATTTAGTAGAACACTATGTTTTCTTCCCTTAACAGAAATCTGGTGAAGAAGTACTGTCCTAAACGTTCATCCAAAGATGAAGAACCCAGGTAAAATGAGCATTAGTTTTCTATTGTCTGTCAGGAAAAAAAAATAATCACAGTGTTCAATGACTGTTATTCTCTGGAAATACTTTGAATGAAGGCCTCAGTCCTAAATACTTTCACACATCTGTGTACCTTTGTGATAGGCTGGTGTGTGTTTTTTACCTCCACTTGTGTGGTAATAAGCTCAGTTTAATTCAATAGGACTTGCTTGCAAGTAGACCTAGTTAGGATTGTTCCATTAATTTCATACCAGCTTACATTAGAGTTTGGTTTTTAATGACCAAATATAAGGGTTGTCTCTGTATTCAGAAATCAGAAAGCGAAGGCTTTATTAACACTTTCTGCACTGCTTTCCAAAGGATGTTGAATATTTAAGTTGTGAGATCGTGTTTAACTCTCCTGAGAATCCCTAACATTATACCCATGTAGCTTTGCTGTAAATTCTAAGACTTGGTTCTCACACACAGCAGATGAGGAAGTAAATTAGACTCTGGGCTGTACCACATATTTTAGGTAGGAAGTAATGGATGAATGATCTACCATACAAAAGAAATTCTAAATGCAGAAAACTGGCATATTGGGAAGAATGCTAGAATTCTTCTCCCTTGACATCTAGTTTTCTTTGTGGAGTTAATCAGTAGTATTTCCACATTACTACTCCTCATGGTAGCCCCACTGAAGTTAATGGACATGGCTAACTTAGGAAGAAGTTAGGAGAAGTTTCAGCGGATCTGGTCTAAGTAGGACTTAGTTGAATATCACCAAGTGTTTCGTAGGGAGAATCGCCAAACCACACAATCTCCCATCCGGTACCTGAAATAGGTAAAGCCCAGAAGTCGTTTTATCTCTTCATTTTTGCTGTTTTGCCAACTAGACCTGAATTCATTATTTTAGCAATGTTATTTTTGTTGCATTTCTAGACACCAGCCATGGCACATTAATTTTCTTTATCTCAAAGCCAAACTTAAGTATGGTGACACTTTGCAGTGTCAGCGCTCCCTGATTAAAAGGCGGTGAGTTGAGTGCTACAAAGTGTTGTTTTATTTTTGGAAAAGGTTCCTTTGTGAAGCTGTACATTGAAAACTACTATAGAGGAACGCTGCAAAGCTGTATGTTCTTGTCAGTCTTGGCTTGTTGGGTGGGGTAACTTTCTCTATATTCTGTACTTTATATAGTTAACAGTCTTTCAGCATAGTATGAGGGAGAAAATAGCAAACACTCACCACCACCAACCTACTAACATTGATTGCTTGGCCATCCTTAACACGGGGGGGGGGGGGAGTGAAATTTAGGTTATTCCATTATTACCAGTGTGGACAGCACAGAAAGCATCAATTTTTTTTCAGATGCCCTGGTCGGAGATTGATCAAGGCTGATTTTACAATTGAAGGCCGTCATTGAAGGAAGACGGTATTCACTGGGTTACAAGAGAACAAATTTGGTCATCTAGCCCAAAATCCAATTATCGATGAGATTTAAGTTCCATCAGCCAAACACTATTTCTCATGGAAGATCATTTTGAGCCCCTCTGCTTCATTTTAACCTTTTTTTTTTTAAAGAACAAAACAAAACAAAACACAAACCTAGATGACAGGACTTCCAAGAAGCTGATATGGAGCTCAAGACCTGAACATTTAAAAGAGATGGCAAACATTCCACAGGCTTATGAGGTCTTTAAAAAAAATAAAAAAATACAGTGACATGTTTGTTTGTTTCTCCCTTCCATACACATTTTCTCCCCTTATTTTTTCCTCCTCCTTCCCACCCTGCTCCCCCCTTTGTTTTAGTGCCAGCAATAGTGTGGCACCCTTCCCCTCCAACCAAAAGAGGTGAGCAGGCAAACAGGCAGCTGTCTTCAGAGCTGGTAGCAAATTTGTTCAGTAGATCCATCCATCGGGGTGCATAGAGTGGCATGGTTGGCATGTTCCACCCTCAAGATCAAGCCAAATCATCTCTGCAACAAGTTCAGCTTCCCAAGCCTAGGAAGTTAAGTCCATTCCTAGGCTCAGTCCTTCTTCCATTTCGCATCTTAGGAGATACCACTATACTGCAGGGCTTTCCAGGTAGTGTTCTTTATTCTTTTCTACCTTTTGAAATCTGTTTTCATTTTTTTAAAAAAACAACAACAACCAATGTGCGTGAAGAGAAGTGTATTTGGGGCATCTCCACTGTACATCTTTCTGCAATTCGTTTTATCAAGGTTGTACCCCACGCTAACTGTGATATGTTTTATGGTCCATTTATGGAACAAAAGCTGTAACTTCCGGATAAACAGAAACATGACATTTGTTTCCCTCCTCCTTCTTCACTGTGTATTGCCAGGTTTACCTCATGTATAGCCTTTTATAATATCCTTAACGAGTTAAACGACTACGCGGGACAGAGAGAAGTAGTAGCAGAAGAACTGGGACATAGGGTATATGGAGAACTGATGAGATATTCCCATGAACTCAAAACAGAAAGGAAAATGGTAAGTCACGAGGGGTTCGCGATTGTAGAATTTATGCGATTATTCTTTTCACTGTTATCAAGGTCTCGCCTGTTGGACCAAATCTTCTTCGGTGTAGTAGTGGTGCACAAATTTGAATTGCATGGTTTTTTCCATACTCCTGTGACAAGAGAACAGTGTACCACAAAAGCACGCGTGCTTCTGAACAGAATGAAAGGCCGCCCAATTTAATAAAGCATTGCTTGCTATCTTATATTCTAGAATGTTAGTGTTTGTGCAGTCCATTCCCCCAGGTGCCTGCTTAGAAGCCAGTCGCACTGCACAGCATTCAGGAATAACGGCTTGCCCCTTACTTGGGTGTGTTTTAGGATTGCATCCTTTTTTTATACTTCAATTATATGCCTCCTCAGGTGTTATGCAGAGTCGGAATACAAACGACTGAAATAAATAACTTTTGTTTTGATTCTGTGGACAACTGTTGTCTGTTGTAAAGGCATTTAAAGTACAGTCGTACCTTGATTCTGGAGCGCCTTGTGACTTGAACATTTTGGCTCCCGAATGCCGCAAACCAGTGAGTATTCTGGTTTGCGAACCTTTTTTGGAAGCCGAACATCCAACGCAGCTTCCGCGGCTTCTGATTGAGTGTAGGAAGCTCCTGCAGCCGATCAGAAGCTGCGCCTTGGTTTTTGAACTTTTCTGGAAGTTGAGCGGACTTCCAGAACGGATTCCGTTTGAGAGCCAAGGTACGGCTGTATCTTTTAATTCTCACACATTGGTCTGAGAATTAAAACATGTGTGTCACAGCCCAGAGCCATGCATTTAAGGGAGCTGCATGTGCATTCGCTGGTCTTTGCCACTGTAGGCCAAGTTATTTTTATTCAGATTATAAAGTCATGAGCCTGGGCCCTTGTAGATTTGAATGTTGCTGTCTGGTGCTTGGAACATTTTAGGTGCTTTTAGAATAAAACACCAGTGATGAAGGTCCTGTTGAGTTTTAATAGCATGACTCCATCAGGCACAGGAGATGCAGTATCAGAAACTAAAAGACAAAGCCCCGACTGCACTCATGGTGCAGTTTCCTTGTGCACATTTATAATGTCGCCATAGAAATAGGGTAATATTTCCGGGTAGAACTGATGTTTGTCCAATTGTTTCACTTTAACAAAACGGGTGGAAATCCAGTTCCTTCTGCTGTATTTCAGTAGATTGGAGAGCAGTAGAAAGTGTGGAACGTTTTTCTTTTGGAGGAAGCAATGTGCATTGTGGTTTGCTGAAACAGGTTTGTTTCCTCCATGCAGTAGCGAGGAGGAAATAAACAGACCCAAGTAGGTTTACTTTGAGGTGCAAACTAGGCCACTGTTGTTGTTTGGGTTTCTTCAGTACACGCAAGTAAAAGACTGTAAATGCCATATCAGATTTTGAAAGAAAAATAAATTAAAACCCTCTCGTTCGTAATTTTTTAGCACCTTCAAGAGGGTCGAAAGGCACAGCAGTATCTTGACATGTGTTGGAAGCAGATGGATAATGTAAGTTTTCTTCTCTCTTCTTGCCCCTATCTTTTCCTGTTTACTTTTAGGATTACAAAGTTTGGTGGGCAATTGTTAAAGAAATTAACTGAAGATTAGCTTTGTTATCATTGTTATCTTTGTTAAATAGACCAGATAGATTGCTGTGTTTGCAGAGATCATAACAGCTCATAACTTCTCAGTGTGCAGTTCAACAGGAATTCTGCCTTGAAGGATTTACAGACTTCAGCTATGTCAGAATTTATTGAAAATGCCTCCCAGCTCTATGATTCTTAACATGGTTGCTGAAATCAGCCCCCGGCACAGTAGAATGGCAGATCTAAATATATGTTGCTATTGGGATCTTTTAAAAACAAGTGAGGATTTTGCAAGTGTCTTTTATTAGGCTTGAATTATAACTTCGGTTTTCGTTTACTTTTTTTGTTTGGCTTTGCATAAAAATCAAAATGAACTATGTTAAGACAAAACCTCACTTTTGTTTAAAAGTTGTCAGTCATAGTATACTAATAGAAATTAGTGGGATTCCACCATATTAAATAGTTGAGTGAGAGCGAGTATATGAGTATTTATATGGGTATACACATGTGAACTTTAGCGTGTCTTTGTAGTATTTTGTAAAAAAACCAACAACAACATGATGATGTTACCATTGCAGAGTAAAAAGAAGTTTGAGAGAGAGTGCAGAGAAGCAGAAAAAGCACAGCAATGTTTTGAGAGACTGGACAATGATACTAATGCCACTAAAGCAGATGTTGAAAAGGTAAATATTATTATTATTATTATTCCTATAACAGTATTTGCATTTTTTCAAATAATGCTATCTTTTTAAAACTTAATGTGCCAACCAAGGGGACAGTGAATCAATGGCTGCATTCAGACATCATGTTTTGTTATTTTCCGAAGGTTTGGAGGATCAGGAACAAATTCTGTGTGCACGTGTCCCAACACCACCACCTTCATAGGGCCTAGTTTATTAAACGGTTTCTCATTTGATCAATTCACGGTTTGCTGTTACATCTGAATTGCCACAGCGTGGTTTGTGCAATCTCTGCAAACCAGAATCGCAAGCCACAGTTTGCTCTTGGTTTGCCGTTCTGTTTTGGAGGGTTTGCCAAAGCCATAGTTTACCAATTCAGAAGTAGCAGAGAACTGTGGCTTGATCGACCAGGACGTTTTGTCCAGTGGAAGTTGCAGTTTTCTGGATGGTATCATCTTGGTTGCCACTGGTGAAAAGAAAACTTTAGTGGCTGAAATAGGAACTTTCAGCAATATGGGGTTGTGTGCCATATTTGTTGTCACTTGAAATGAATGGAATTGTACAAGTAGTGTTGGTGAGACAGTCACATATTGTCTCTCTTTCTATATGTGTACATGGCAGTTCCTTATTTTTGGTCATTTTAAAATGTTTTGTTTGAGAATAGCATGGTGAGATGTACATGCCTAGCTTAAAAATTCAGATGCTTTTCTCTAAATGAGAACAAGCTACTACAAACTTTTTGGAGTGGTTACGAATGTTTATAAAGAGAAGTTTGTACACCTTAGGTTGTATTAAAAGTCCTGTGGTTCCTCCAATCCACTGAAGCAGATTTGGGTACAACACGGGGCATACACAGGGGAACAAAAGGTGGAAAAGTCATTCCGCTCATGCATTTATTTAGTTGAATACTGTCTACTGACCCCGCAAATGCTAATGTAAGGTAAAGGATACAAGGGCTCATGAAAGGTGATGGCATTTCACTTACAATGACCATGTTGCTAAGTAAGATTTTGTTTAAACCGAAGACTTCTAGAAAACACTGTCATTGAACTGTCTCTTATTAGGCAAAGCAGCAATTAAATCTCCGTACACACATGGCTGATGAGAACAAAAATGAATATGCTGCCCAGCTGCAAAATTTCAATGGTGAACAGCACAAGCATTTCTACATTGTCATTCCTCAAATCTATAAGGTGAATTTTAGATCTAAATTTTGTTTCGATTTTTATTTATTGCATTTGTATACTTCTACTGGGTGCCCAATGTACTTTACAATTTTCACTATTGGGGGAAAAACATTATTTAAACTGCTAAAAGTGTGACAGTGACTTCTAAGCTCATCCACACTGCTGCTCGTCACATGATTTCTAGGCACAGGTCAGAAATGTTTTCCTTTTGTTCCTTCGCTCTCCCCAGGAAAACCCTCTGTTTAGTGCTGAATCAAAACAAACATCAGTCTGAAGAAAACTCAATTGACGTTTGTTCCCATTCAGTGCTAAACAGCCACTTTTCCTGGGGAAAGTGGCAGGAAAATCTTTTGGACCCATGCTTAGATTTGAGATGGTTTGAGAACACTGCTGTAAACATAAAAATTATAAATGTTTTATCAGCACCTTACATAGTTCTGCTTTAATCCTTCACTGTTAATTTACATTAAACTACGATTATACAATATTTGAAAAGATATTTACAGTAGCATATCATTTGTCTTGCTTCCTGACATTCCCTGTTGTTTTAAAATGAAGTAGATTGTTGGTTTCCATTCATTTGCTGCTCCTGTATACTTATTTTTAACTTTGCAGTATTCAGTTGCTCCCACAACTCCCTGGTTCTAATTTCCTTGGCACTTAAAATTCTTGCCATTGCTAAAATATGTAGTACTTTTGTTTGATATATTTGTGGAACAAAGCAACCATGCAGATAAGGGTTGAGATGGTGAGGGGAAAGAAAAAAAAAGAAAAGAAATCCTTTATTAAGTTACTATAATCCCCAAATCACTCACCTTCTGGTACTTCCACTGGAAATGATGAATATCAGCTTTTCTTTCTACACAAAACTAGCAATTACTTTCTCTGGTTTTCTTCATCATTTTGAACTTCTGTGCTGACTGTGGCCATATTATCATTATACACCTTTAGGCGCCAGGCAAAAACGTTCCTTTTTAACCCGGCCTTTGGTTGATCTTATTGACATCCAACGGGACGCAGGTGGCGCTGTGGGTAAAATCTCAGCACCTAGGACTTGCCGATCGCATGGTCAGCGGTTCGAATCCCCACGTGGTTATTGGGTTATTGCTTTTGGTTTGATTTTATATGTTGTGCTCTTGTTGTGAACTGCCCTGAAACCTCTGGGTATGTTGTTGTTGTTTAGTCGTGTCCGACTCTTCGTGACCCCATGGACCAGAGCACGCCAGGCACTTCAGTCTTCCACTACCTCCCGCAGTTTGGTCAAACTCAGTTAGTAGTTTCGAGAACACTGTCCAACCATCTCGTCCTCTGTTGTCCCCTTCTCCTTGTGCCCTCAATCTTTCCCAACATCAGGGTCTTTTCCAGGGAGCCTTCTCTTCTCATGAGGTAGCCAAAGTATTGGAGCCTCAGCTTCAGGATCTGTCCTTCCAGTGAGCACTCAGGGCTGATTTCCTTAAGAATGGATGTGTTTGATCTTCTTGCAGTCCATGGGACTCTCAAGAGTCTCCTCCAGCACCATAATTCAAAAGCATCAATTCTTCGGCAATCAGCCTTCTTTATGGTCCAGCTCTCACATCCATACGGTGGTGTATAAGTTGAATAAATAATAATAATAATAGTGGCATAGATTGCAGCTATGGAGAATGTTACCCAAAACAAGTAAGCAAACAAAAAACACACACGCATACATCATCTGGCCCATACATCTCTAAGCATGTATCATTGTTTTTTAAAATGAGTTTGTATGTTTTGTGGAACTTGTGTTGCTTTTAAAAGCAAAAAAGCCTTCACAGCTACCTTTTTGCAAACCAAAGTTTCTCATTCCTTATATTAATTTTTTAACTCAGTTTCCCTCTGTTTATCCTTCGCTTACGTTGCAATCTGTTCAAGGGTGTTCTCATTTGATGAACCAATAGAAAAACTGTTTGTATTAATTTGCACCCAGCCTGATATATGCCAGTTACCCAAACACTGAACTTCCCTAGTTGTCCCATATTAAACATTCCTTCACCAATATTATGCTAAAGGGGAAATTTCTGGTGCTAGCTCTTCTTTTTAAATCTATCCCAGGTTTTTAAACATGTGCCAATAACATAATTGTATCTGTTACAACAGTTTTTCCTAGTACTTCCATTCATAATAAATTCTTTACTGTGGTATTCATTGCTGTTTCTTCCATTGGTCTATATAATAAGAGTTTTTGTTCCTAAACAAAAGGACTCCAGCGCTACAATAGCTCTATTAAATCCCCCTCTTTCTATGCCTTACAGCTTACATTTTTAGGTTCCTTAGCTCTTTTTAACATTCCATATAAATACATTGTTTCTGCCATTCTTGAATAATTTGGCCTGAGATTTTGGAGCAGGAAATTTTGGCAGTGCACGGACTTTTATTGTGTTGGTTCTTCCCAATAAAGACAGTTTCAGGGTTTTTCCCCCCACATCTTCATATCTGTTTCATTAGCATTATGTAATTAAGTTCACACAGATCCTTCAGATGTTTTCTTTAGCATTGGGTTATTGGCAAGGGAAGTATAATGTTTGCTGACGGGCACCTACACCCTTGTGGAAATTAATTGAAACAAACAATGTAGTTTATTGTACAAAACTCACATATACCTGTACAAAACTCACATATACATGTACATTAGTAACGGATATGACCGCCGCTATTTTTAAGCAGCATTTGAACATGGTTTGGCATGGAGTTTACTAGTTTCGAACAGTCACTGTTGATTTTCGGATCCCTGTACCACACTTGAATCAGCACCTGAATGAGCTTCTCCATAGTCGTACAGTCTGCAGCAGGGAGGCGACTTTTGCATATAGCCCACAAAATTCTCAATGGGATTTACATCTGGGGAATTCCCTGGCCAATCAAATACCTGTATTTGCTGCTCTGTCATGAATTTCTTCACCACTTTCAATGTGTGACAGGGGGCTAGGTCCTGCTTCAATATCCCAGTATCGTCAGGATACCTCTTTTCCAGCTGGGGAATAACTCTCTTTCGTAGAACCTCAATATATTGTGGCGAGCGCGTCATTCCTTCTATTGGCTGCAGGCTTCCGACACCATAATGATCAACTGATTTTTCGTGTTTGCTTTGAGTACAGGATTACAAGTAAGATAGAAAATATGGTTTGTTTCAGTTAATTTGCACAAGGGTGTACATTGTATCAGATGGGGCATCAAGTGGCTGAAAGAAGTTACCTCTTCTGAGCCCCCCCCCAAAAAAAACCCCAACAACCCTGAGTAGTTATGTCAATGTGCTCTCACACCTGGTGGTTCTGTTGTTGAATGCCAGGTTAGAAAACCATATTCCTTGCCAAGAAACCTATTTGCCTGGCAGCCAGATGTGAGCTACAACTCCTCGTGTTGGACCAGAGAGACAAAATTGTTGGAGTTGGAGAACTGGTGGTGGTGGTCTTGCAAGACTTCAAGGACCATACCTGGTCCGCCTCAACTGCTCTAGCTCAGCACTTCATGGTCACCATGACAAACATGGAGCTGTCTCAATACATTGTGGGGCCAACACATATAAGTCATTCCCTCAGTCTGTTTTTTTTTTGCAATGGAGCAGGTGAGGTAGCTGTCAGGTGTGCATAGGATTGCAGCCTCTGGTTTCTTTCCGAGGTTCTTAACAACATCCCCCAGTTATTTTGGGTTGCTTCTTCTTCTTTGAACAGCATCTTGTTTAATACAATACCAACAAGCCATTGCAAATGAACAAAATTCCACTGGAAGGCTATCGTAACATTTACAAGGAAATACTCTGAAGGAAAATCATGTTTGCTTCATAAACATGAGCAAATTTTCAACAAAATATTTGTTACAGGATAATATAGAAGCTGCAGCAGTAAAGTCTGCATTCCGTACATGTAAAAACGAGTCTTTTATTTATGATGTAAAATAAATCTTCTGTAGATGACAGGTAGTTAAAACAACACAAAACATTTATAAACAATAGTTTTTCTCAAGCATAAAAAGAAATAAGTAAATGAATGAATCTATTACTAACTCGCTATGAAACTGAAAGTGGGAGCTTTTCATTGCCTTGCAGATGCTAAAGAGGGAAGGGAGCACTGGTCTTATTTTCCTAACAGGAAACCGTGGTTAGGTTAACCTAACCATGGGTTTAGTTAAAATGAACTTTGGTACACTCCTATGTCACAGGTTCTTTATTAAAGAACCTGGTACAGGAAAGCAAACTCAGCAAATTGGTGATGCTTTAAACAAAATTGGGAGGAAATGTAGCCCAAATATACGAGTATCTGTATAGTACTGTATTGTCATAAGAATACTCAGGCTTCTTCTTTATAATTGTAGCATCTTCAGGAAATGGATGAACGAAGAACCATCAAACTTAGTGAATGTTATAAGGGGTTTGCAGATTCTGAGCGCAGAGTTATCCCAATAGTCTCAAAATGTTTAGAAGGAATGACTGCTGCGGCAAAATCGGTTGATGAACGCAGGGTAAGTTGATATTTTGTAGGATTCAGATTATCAGTGTAGAACTCATTGCTTTGGAGGTAAATCTAACGTAATTGTGGGTCTGATCATGTCCTACTACAACTAAGGCAAGGAATTAGGCTGATCAAGCCTATGAAACTTGTGTTCCATGAAGCCAAACCAAGCAACAAAAACAGAGGGTTTATCAAGTCTCTTGTGTGCCTTAACTCTCTGGCAGACAGCTTTGTTGGGTCATGAGACCTAGTGCAAGTAATTGTGGAAAGGAGTCTGTGTTTTATTCAGACTTTTTTTTTTTTTACCCATTCTCTCTTTAACCTCTCTCCCTCTTCCTCTCATTAATTTATGATGCCCGAATAATAGATTACTTTGATTTTTCGACATTTTGTCCAATGGAAATGTTGCTGGATGCTGTTCATTGTATGAGTCCATTCTTGCAGACCTTGTTGTTAATCTTGAGATGAAATTTCTTCAGCAATTTGAGTAATCCCAGGGTTTGGGACTTCACCTTGGGAGCTTATGTATTTCCTGGATGGAGGTACAGTGGTACCTCGGGTTTCAAACACCTCAGGTTACAAACACTTCAGTTTACAGACTCCACTAACCCAGAAGTAGTACCTCGGGTTAAGAACTTTACCTCAGGATGAGAACAGAAATCACATGCCGGCAGCGGGAGGCCCCATTAGCTAAAGTGGTACCTCAGGTTAAGAACGGACCTCCGGAACGAATCAAGTTCGTAACGAGAGGTACCACTGTATATACGAAAGTTTCATTTTTGATGTGATGGGATGTGGAGGAGCAGGATGCTCAGGGAACAAGCATTGTTCGCTCTCTCTGCAACATTATCTTTTCTAAATGCCCTGTAGATGGTAGTCTGCAATTTCCCCTCTGTAAACGGACTTAATTCTTTCTGGAAGATCAGTAATTTCTCCTGCTGTTTTAAGTTACTCATTTTTCATCTGCTGCATTGGTAATAATGTCATTTCAGTTAAGCTTTCTTGAGTAATCATTTTTTTTTAAATAAACATTGCATCTCTCCCATCAAGGACTCTCAAATAGTAATAGACTCCTTCAAGTCTGGTTTTGAACCTCCTGGAGACTTTCCATTTGAAGATTACAGTCAGCACATTTACAGGACTGTTTCTGACGGAACAATCAGTACACCAAAGCAGGAAGGGGTGAAAATCGATGCAAAAACCACCGTGGGCAAGGCTAAGGGCAAGCTGTGGCTTTTTGGAAAGAAACCAAAGGTACAACTTTTAAAATATATTTCACATGAGAACACACTCAGGATTTGTGGTTAAGGGATCAAATGTAGTCCTTTGGATCAAAATAATGTCGTTTTGACCTTATATAATTTTGAAAGACAGTTTGCATTGCCCCAACTGTCCATTTAGGAACTTGGTTTTGGTATCATATGTCTGCTTTGCCCCACCCCAGCTATAGTATTCTAGCAGCAGAGGAAACCAGTACAACTGGGGTAGCAAAATGCCGCTGGCTTTGCTGGAGCTATTACAACAGTAGTTAGTGACCAGGAACTGCAAACTCCTGGTAACATGTTACACCAATACTCAAGCGCAAGGAGCCTGCTGCAACTATTTTGACCAATAATAGCATCCTCTGTGGCTTGTGTATCCTCTGTATATGTTGGAGTTTGTTATTGTGTTGAAACTGGAGGGAGATCAGATCAGTTGATCGTGATGGGTGTGTGGATCATCTCTTTAATATCAGAGATTCAGCCGCCTTCTGGCTGTGGTCCATTTAATTGTTTTAGGTACTGGAGGAACTTGCATCCTGCCTGTAATGTGCAATTTTAGAAACTGATGTTTTTGTTTGAAGTGCATGGTTTTGGCAGGTCAGTTTAAAGATATTCAAAGGCACCTGAAGGTTAAAGCAAAGCAGGTGATATATTGCTTTGGACATAATGAAAGAATAATGATATGAAGGCAAATTGCACCTTACCTTTGCAGAAGTTCTTAGTATATAGAGCAACAAATAACATAAGCAATATTCTTTTTTAAAAACAACAACACGAATTTAAATTTCGTGCAGTGTGAGGAAAAAATTGTGTAGAACACCTAAGAACGGAATAACCTTCCTTTTCCAGCTGTGCAGCACATCTCCATTACCTTATGAATGCCATTCCTTAAGTCTTCCTTTCCGCCCATATGCTTTGAGGATATAAGAATTTTAACATTAGAACATTTAGAATAAATTTTGCTGGGTTTTTTTTTTGTAGGGGATATGTTTTTATTAATTCAAAAAGTTCCTAGATGTAAAACAAACAAATCTAAAGCCTGTTATCTTTCAGCAATGTGTGTTATCTGAAGGGTGGTTCTTGGTGTTGTTTCGAAACTCGCACGTAAAAGGACATTTTAAACCATTTTAACATTGTAACTAAATATTCTCCCTCTCTTACCTTTTAATTTTCTTACTGTGTTGTGTATTTCTGATGGTGAAAACAGTGGAGAGCCTTGTGACACCTTAAAGACCCAACACATTTGTTATGCCGTCAGCTTTCTGATTATAATATTTGATGGTGGTTGTTATGGGGTGAGCGGTGGGGGGGCGGCTGGGACTGATGGTCTGCTTCTGAATTGAAAGGGGGGGGGAGACAGAATTTTCAGTTCAATGTTTGCCTTATCTGTTCCTTTCTTTATTTCCGCATCAGCCACAGTCCCCTCCCCTTACCCCTACTAGTTTATACACGTCCAGTACTTCTAATGGTTCCCAGTATCCCTTATGCTCGATTGAACAAGTCTATTATTGCATGAGTGAGATAAAAACAGGGAAGCCCAGAATTTCTTCTTTCAGAAGCCTCAAAAGAGGGGTAAGTTTTATGACGGGTTTTAGGTGCATGACAGTGCTATGAGCAGTGTGCTTGTGGTGTGTGGCTTTTCCCAGTCTTCTCCACCCTCATCATAAGGCTGAAGATCCTATCAGAGGTCATTGTGCTTTGCAGCTCCTTGTTCGGAATAGCTGGCTCTTCGAAGGGCGCTGGGTGCGCATTCTCACAATTTTCTCATTCGCAGCCATGAGTGTTCTTATTATTTTATTTTATTTTTAATAATTTTTATTAACTGGCCAATCAAATTAAATCACATCACATAAATTCCGAATTACAAAGCCCATATTTCAAGATCCGAAGGGGGATTCTGATCATCTTCTTACTACTGCATTAATGTCCAAATCAGTCCACACTTCAAAACGACCTTGACAGATTAGAGAACTGGGCAAAAACAAACGAGATGAATTTTAACAGGGAGAAATGTAAAGTATTGCACTTGGGCAAAAAAAAATGAGAGGCACAAATACAAGATGGGGGACACCTGGCTTGAGAGCAGTACATGTGAAAAGGATCTAGGAGTCTTGGTTGACCACAAACTTGACATGAGCCAACAGTGTGACGCGGCAGCTAAAAAAGCCAATGCAATTCTGGGCTGCATCAATAGGAGTATAGCATCTAGATCAAGGGAAGTAATACTGCCACTGTATTCTGCTCTGGTCAGACCACACCTGGAGTACTGTGTCCAGTTCTGGGCACCACAATTCAAGAAGGACACTGACAAACTGGAACGTGTCCAGAGGAGGGCAACCAAAATGTTCAAAGGCCTGGAAACGATGCCTTATGAGGAACGGCTAAGGGAGCTGGGCATGTTTAGCCTGGAGAAGAGGAGGTTAAGGGGTGATATGATAGCCATGTTCAAATATATAAAAGGATGTCACATAGAGGAGGGAGAAAGGTTGTTTTCTGCTGCTCCAGACAAGCGTACACGGAGCAATGGATCCAAACTACAAGAAAGAAGATTCCACCTAAACATTAGGAAGAACTTCCTGACAGTAAGAGCTGTTCGACAGTGGAATTTGCTGCCAAGGAGTGTGGTGGAGTCTCCTACTTTGGAGGTCTTTAAGCAGAGGCTTGACAACCATATGTCAGGAGTGCTCTGATGGTGTTTCCTGCTTGGCAGGGGGTTGGACTCGATGGCCCTTGTGGTCTATTCCAACTCTATGATTCTATGATTCAAACAGAGTTCATAATTCTATCCAGTCTTATCTTGCTGTTTCCACATCACATCTTGTTCATATATTCTCTTTTTTTCTTTATGATCTCTTCTGATAGTCTCCTTAAGCCGATAAACACCAATATTAATCCTGTGTGAATTTTTCCGTTCTTCCAATCCTCAAATCGAGATGGTTTCCATATATCATCACCTTCATAGATAACATCGCTCTTTCCATCATTAATCTCGCAAAACTGTCGCTCTTAAGTCCCTCTGAGGAGTTTCACCCACCACAGCCATGATTGTTCTTAATGCATAATATGTTTGGGGGAAGGAGAAGACAGGCTGTTTTAAAGAACAGAACGATAATTAGTTTGCTCTTTTTCTAATGATAATAATAATAATTTTATTATTTACAGACCTCCCATCTGTCTGGGTTTCCCCAGCCACTCTGGGCGGCTTAAAGCTTATCTAAAAACCTCCCGATATAGGGCTGCCTTCTAACCTCAGTACGTGGATTTTATCAACACATTGTCAATTTATTTGCAAGCTGCCAATTCCAGAAAAAGCACACACTATAAGAGCAGCTTACCATTGGATGAAGAGCAGCAGCGTATCACAAAATCGATATTCGCAGTCAAAGTTTCATAATGACAGCAATAATTAACACTACCTAGCAAATATATCGGTGCAAGTTTTAATCTTTTTTTTTAAAACCAGAAACAATAAAATAAAAAATTAAATAACGAAAAGCATTTAGAGACCACAAATGTAACAGCGTTATTCCTCTCTCGGCAAAACCAGTAAGGGGCCAGGGGCCAGATGGACTTTGAAAAGTTTCATTCTGTTCCTAAATGCCACAGCCATTTAACTGCTAAATCCACCAAAAGGTAGCTTGGACCTTTTGAAATTTCTATAATATTTGTTATTTCTTGTACTGTGCGCAAGCCAGAACCATAGGGTTATTTTTCCTTCTCTTTTATGAACTGGCCCCCTAGTGGGCATTTGAGTTCAGTTCTTTCCTAGTCAACATTCTGCACATGCACCCACTGACAATGCCCTATTATCAGAGCACATGGTGTGTGTTTTTAAAAAGGATGTTAGTAAATGGCTCAAATTGTTAATTTAACCAGTATGTTAAGGCATCTTATGCGAGTCTCTGCAGGCCGTTTTGTCTCGTAGATGACAGATTGCATCGGCCGACATTAAAACACAGTTTATTGGGGAAAGTATTTCAGAAAAGTAAGCCAGTTTAACTAATAGGAGTACATATACCTAAAATGTTTTTGTTTTAGAATTTATTTCAATGTAGTATGATTTTTCATGCAATGTACTTTGCCTCAAAACATTTAATTTAGATTTGTTTTCTTGGGGGCTTCGTGTGGTTTTCGTTGGTTTTGGTTTTGGTTAAACTGCGTTCCATTCCTGGGTAACTGCTAAATGCCACTTTTTGAGAAGAATCAAGGAAGTATACTTAACTAATTTATACTGGCATATTCTGCAAAGTAGCATTTGTTCTAGGGATCAAGTGACTGCCAAACAGCGTTGATGATTATGTCATGATAAATGAACCAGCAGTAACTCCTTTGGTCT
Source organism: Podarcis vaucheri (assembly GCF_965113315.1). Taxonomy (NCBI): domain Eukaryota; kingdom Metazoa; phylum Chordata; class Lepidosauria; order Squamata; family Lacertidae; genus Podarcis; species Podarcis vaucheri. The sequence continues at coordinate 29,938,548 of NC_138764.1, forward strand.
ATAAAACACAGTCTTTTGTATATGAGAAACTGAATTTTTTTTTTGGCTGTTGATAACCAGAAGCTGAATGCATTTGTCAATATACAAATATGCAAATAAAAATTATAATTAGGAAAAAAACAGCAATTGGTTGCAGTTTAATACTTTATACTAGTCTTAGCTGGGGCATGTTGTTCTAGAGAAGCAGATCATAGTCCATAGATATCCTAAGCAATGCCGGTTAATGATTAGAGGAGTTCTCTCTGTTATGGAAAGGCAGTTCCTTAACTTGTGGGTTTTAAGTTGGCGCACCACAGCATGGTAACTTCTCTTTTAAGCAGTTTGAACCGTGCTCCTAAAGATTTTAACTCTACACCCCAGAATTCTTAATTCTGCATTTGCAATATATTCCCTTTATCAGGAAGGTTTTAAATGTTTGATTCTTTATGATGTTTTATATATTCTGCAAGCCTGCCAGAGTGGCTGGGGAAACCCAGCCAGATGGACGGGGTATAAATTATAAAACTATTATTATTATTATTATTATTATTATTATTATTATTGCAAAAATTGAGAGTTTGCTTATATTTAATTACATTTCCATACCTTGTTACGTGCTCAAAGCTCAGAGTTTTGGATAGGTTTTTGGTAAGGGAGAAAGTAATTTTGGCAAGGGTTATTTTTGTTGGTCAGGAAGAAGTGGAGACAGCTGGAGTTAATGTTTTCAGGGTGTCGTCGAGATCCATGGAACTGGATATTTAGCCAGATTCTGCGCTAATATTAGATCTTCTGCTCAAATTGCACATCCCTAGACATACAAATGCGCACAGGCCAAGCCATGGTCAGGACACAGAACATGTGTTCATGATCAGGACCATTCTTAGCATGGTAACTTGTTAGCACAGCAGCAGAATCTGATCCTCAATGAGCTGCTTTGGAAGTTGGCTGAAAATGCTCCTCTTGCACTCCTCCTATCGATTGATCCTGCTGGATATATTTGCAATAATGTGTTACTATTTCTTCATTATAGACGAGGAAGTGGCTACCAATTCTTTTTAGCATAGTCATGGAAAATTAAAAGGTGATGGGATTGAAATTAAATTTTATTTCAACATTTTCTCATCGCGCTGTAAATTTGATCAAATTACTATCAGCAGTTACTAGCCTGTCACGTTGCATCCCTTGAAATATGCAACCAAATCTTTTTTTCCTTTGTTTTAAAGAAACAAGTTCAGGCCAAACGTGCCTTGTGAAGTGCACACGTATTATTTATCTTTCACTAGTTCCCTGCCAGAATCTGCAAATAGAGATTTTGGTGTGAATGCTATTGGCTGGAAAATCTTATAGGGAAAAACAAATAGACCTGGAGACCATTTGTAATTTAGCTACCCTCTTGCAAAATTCCTAGAATTTAGGGGTATGATTGAGCACATGTAGAAAACCCAAGGGTTCAGTCCTTAGGGATCTCTAGCTAAGAACCTTTTTTCTACAGCTCCAGTGGATTCGAATTAAAAGAAAGGAGATTCCAACTAAACATTAGGAAGGACCTTCTGGCAATGAGAGCTGCTTGACAGTTGAATGGACTCCATCAGAAGGTGGTGGACTCTCCTTCCTTGGAAGTTTTTAAGCTGAGGTTCAGTAGCCATCTATCACGGATGAGAGTCCTGCATTGCAGAGGATTGTTTCTATTCTCGATAGGTGCCTGCTACGTCATGCTCAGTAGTCTTTAAAATTCCCATAAGCAAGCCTGCTGTTTGGCGATCATTAAAATGGGATTAGATTAGTTCTTCATGTGAGCAGTCGGGCTATTGTCTTGAACCAAAGGCTGCTCTGCGCACATAGAGCACCAGTTTGTGAGGTCTGGAGTTCTGCTACCTTCCGGTGACTTGTAATATCTGAGCAGGTATAAAAGAGGTTCCTTGATATAGAAGAGTGTGAATAGGCTCTGCATGTTAAAGCCCAGAAGATGTTAGTATCATGCAAGATGTGTACAGTGTTCCAACTATTTCTCTTGGTGTAATTTACTATTCATGATATAATGGATGGAAAGCTTCTGTTCATTCCTTGCTCTCGCTATCAGATGTGCCCTCCAAAAAGCCTCTCATAGGGGATCAGGCATCAGGCTTCTACAAGGGGAAGTGGGGAGGATAATTGCTGCAATTTGGTCTTGAGTTCCTCTCACTTTTTCCTCGCCCCCCCAACTCCATGCCTTGCCTACGATATTCAAGATGGTCTTCCAAACTTCCAGTGAGACCTTACTGCAGGAGGAAGAAGAGGGCGGAATACTTTCTTTCCAGGACCTTTCTTGAGTTATCTTAGGATCCAATCCATAGTTTTGCTGGTAGGGGCTAAATTTGTCAAAGCCTCTCAATCAATCAATCAATCAATCAATCTTTATTACGGTCAGAGACCAGACTGCAAAGCCTCCCACTTTCTAGTACATTAGTGTTTTAACAGGCTTTTAAAAAGGCTTTTAAAAGGAAAAGGAAAAATATTAGTAGAAGTCGAGAGTGAGATGGTTTATGGATAACCTGAGAAGCAAAATATTTCAACTTCTTCTGCCTGCATAAAATATTACTCTAGACGCTGGAACATCATAAACTCTTAAACTGCTCTCTGCTTCATCCATCAGGAGTCCCATCCAGTAGCAGCTGGGCATACAGAAAAGAAATGAAAACTAATGAAATCTTCATGGGCATTTAAGTCTGAATTGTTGACATTGTCCATCCAAATGTAATAATAAATACAGCTGTATGCCTTGTTTTTTATTTAATACAAAAGAGCAGAGGGAAATGTAGCAGATGTCATTTGGTAGAAATCACGACATGACACACAAAGCTAGATATGATGGATAAATATTTTTATTGTTTGTTTATTGCTTCTTTTTTTAAAGGAAAATTTCCAAATGTTTACACATGGGACCTTTTAGTGCTTCAGTTTGCTAGGGAGACAAAAAAATACTGCAAGTGTTGGTTTGGATATTCGCCCCAGTTGTGAGCTACTTTTGTTTGGAACTTAATAATCCCCCCCCCTCTCTCTCTCTCACACACACACACACACAGGGTCTCATAATTGACCCAAGTTGTAGCCAAATGAACAAATAGTGTGCTTGATTTCTGTTATCTTTCTACCCTTTGGGGGCGGGGAAAAAAACTAGAAATCGGTCAGATCACACGTTTCTATGCACAAAGCTACTCCTTTTCTTTCCTCATCCTCATAAGCTAATCACACAGATTCAGAAAACCAGTTTAAGTGTGCAGTCATGATGACTTTTTAAATGAACAAGCCGGTCTACCACACAGCAACCTATACCACAAGACTCAGTTGTAATCATGGTGTGATCCATGAATTTCCTAATCACAGTGACTTAACATTTCATCCAGTTTTGCCAAGCAATAACTTCCAAAGATAATTGCTAGGATAGAGAGCAATCCCAGCCATGTTTTCTACTGAGTCCTGGGATCCCAAGTCTAAAGATTTGTATCGGTGCATCACCTACAGCAGCATTTGCAAAACTGATACCCTCCAGATGTTTTGGAGTACAGTTCTCATCAGCACCAGCCACTAAGGCCATGCTGTCTGGGGCTGATTATAGTTATAGTCTGAGACATCTGGGAGGCACTAGATTGGCAAAGATCGCCCTACAATGTTTAGTGCAGTGGGTCTACAGCTCTGCCATATGGTCATATTATGTGGTACACCCTCTTAGTCACAAGCATGTTGTTGCTCCAAATTCTGGGTTCCAATGTATATTTTGGGTGTGCCCAAAGGCTTATGCCTCGGTTGTGGCTTTCTTTCATCGCGGCACAAAAGGGTGCTGTTTTGGGGGGGAACCTCCAAATGCTGCTTGGATAGATAGAACATATTGCCCATAATTTTGAGCCTTGGCTTTTCATCGCTCTGTATGGTCCAAAGCAGTTTTCACAATTGATTGTTTCACAGTTCCTTGTTCTAACCCATATTTCAGGCATCCTTAAATGGAGTCATTTATAAAGCAAATCATTGGCATTTTCTGTTATCACATCATAATACAAGGTTGCTAATTAAGAACCTTAATAGGAAGGCTTTTCCCAGTGCTTTTCAGCAAAATTGGATACTGCCAGAATAAGATAAGAAGCCATCTGTGTCTTTTTTCAAAAAGATATCGTGCCCCAGAATCAATCTGTGTATGTCTTTTTACCCCTTCCCCATTTTTATTGGTGATTTAGAATTGATATGTTTCGTAACGCTTGAGTATATAATAAAGTATACACAGTCATATGTCGAATTATAGACTACAGTGGTACCTCGGGTTACATACGCTTCAGGTTACACACTCCGCTAACCCAGAAATAGTGCTTCAGATTAAGAACTTTGCTTCAGGATAAGAACAGAAATCAGGCTCCGGCGGTGCGGCGGCAGCAGGAGGACCCATTAGCTAAAGTGGTGCTTCAGGTTAAGAACAGTTTCAGGTTAATTCAGTGGCTTGAATTAATTAATTTTATAATGAATGATTTTTAGAGTGTTGTTTATGCTGTACTTTTGTACTGTTTTATTGTTGTTAGCCGCCCTGAGCCCAGCTTCGGCTGGGGAGGGCGGGATATAAATAAAATTTATTATTTATTATTATTATTATTATTATTAAGAATGGACCTCCGGAACGAATTAAGTACTTAACCTGAGGTACCACTGTATTACTCTATAATAGCCTCCAGTAATAAATATTTTGATCTAGAATCACTTTGATTAGAAAGCGTTGAAGATTTTTCACATGGGCTTTTGGGAAATAGTCTTCCAGTTATTCAGTTGCAAAAGTGTTGTTTCCTCTAACTATTCACTTGAACCTTACCGGTAACTTGAATCTGTTTTTGAGCAAGGATGATGGAAGTCCTCTGATTGCCTAAGAGGTTGGACTTCTTTGGCCACGACATTTCTTTACATCAGCCATATCCACCTTAGTGACAGTTGTGTTGGCCGGCCAGCTACTTGCCCAAAAAGATGAAACCTAACTGTGGAAAATAGGAAAAACCAGGTTTCAGAACATCATAAAGCGTTGCTGTTTTGCTCCCGGAGCTTCGCTAAACAAGACTCTGTTTACAGTAAACCAGGTCATTGCCATTGTCAAACGCTTCTGCTTTGTGTAGTGTTCCTGTGTGCTTTGTTGTCGTTTCCTTCAATGTAGAAATACGTTAAAGAAATAATAGTTCAACAAGATTATACTATATTGCACCTTTTCAAGCCATAGGCTGTCATCCCATGGCTTGAATTGTGACTGCTCTTCAATTCTGCAGTGCCTTAGATAATAGTTAAAATGTTGGGAACTTTATGGGGTTCTATTAATTAAGGTTAAAATATCACACACAAAATCTTACTTGGCATCAAGCCCCACTGGGGATTATTCCCAAATGAATATGCAAAGGATTGGGCTGTAAAAGATGCAGATATATATATATATAAATCTTCCTAAATAATGCTTGGCAGCATGAAAATAATACCCTGTTTCTTTCTGTTTTCAACTGTACCGGTCAGTGGTCTGTGAAGACGGTAAGGCCTGTGTGCTGTAAACTTCGTAACAACAGCATGAAAGTAGCTTATTGAAATCGTGTCCATCTCATAGTTGCTTTGAGTGAATTGGTATTCAGATGCGTATTCTTAATCACTCTTTGTCTCATTATCCATTTGTGCTTGGTGTGAACAAAATAGACTCCTGACATTGCACAGAGGAAAGGAATTCAACCAATAGGCAAGGATGTACTCCTGTTTTGCCTCCATAAAATGAGACTGATACCTACTCAATCCAGAGCTTCCTTTTCCTACAAGGTGCTTGTGAACGAGGCCTACAAGGGAGTCAGTCCTGTGCATGCCTGGAGCTATAGTATCTGAGTCCTATATTTTAAAAACATTTCATTTAGTCCATAACTGATAACCATGGTAGTTATCGCAATACAGTTTCTGAAAGTCTTAGTTGAAGACAGCTGAACATAACCCACCCCCACCCCAACTTAACACATTCTCTTACACATTCAAAGTAGATGGATTTTCATGGCCAGGTAATAACAAATGAATGTACTAGGCGGTCATTTTCTGAGTAGACCCACTGACTTAACTTAAATCCGTAGATTTCAACAGCCATGCTCTATTGTGGCTTAGCCAGATATCACTCACTATTATTAGGACTTGGTCAAAACTGCTGTTGAAAACTTTTAGCCAATGATGGTGGTTTTTTTAAAATGAAGTCGCCGGGCTGTTTACAACAATCAGTGCTATTTAACAATAAATGAAAATAAAGTAATTAAATAGATTAAAATTATTCTGATTAGTGTAAAAAGTCAAACGTTTATTCTGAGCTTAAGTTGTATCGATCACAGGAGAAACATGCCTCAAAGCTTCCTAGTTTCTCTGATGTGTATGGCATTGTTCATTGATCATACTGTTACGTAACTTCTTTATCCTTATTTGTAAAATCAGCAATTTTATATAACTAAATTCTACAACTTAGTTAAGTGTTCACAGTAGGTGTGGCAGACAGAATCTGGAGAGGAGGATTCGAGATACTATTCTGTTTCCTTTGGTAAAGGAGGCATGAAACATAAATAAGATACCTGTATTTATCCCAGTACTTAAAATTTACATATAGATTCATATTTTTAATTGTGTTCAGTAAAAAATAATTTCTGTGGCAGGAAGCTGTTGGCAAATTTTGCTCCTTTATTGCAGACAGTTCCATTTTATTTCAAATAAGGTTTGAAGGTAGAATTATGGTGAAAGTACAATGGAAATGAACAGTTAAGGGGTTAAGTTCCATTGATTCTCATGGAAATTAGAAATGCCTATTTTTTGCGAGATTGTTTCCATAGTTTCTCCTTTGTGTATATTGAGTGAAGCCTTTATTATGCTTAAAAATAAAAGACAATTATGCGAGAGCAAAAGTTATCTCTTATAAACTACCTTGAGCGACACAAACCTAAAATCCCTAATGCAGCTCATTGTTCTTAATTAGAATAACTTAATATAATACACAGTGCATGATAATTTTATAGTTTTGCATTTAAAATCATGATTTATGTAGGAGCTGTTTAGCACAAGTTCAACACACAGAGCAATGCTTTTAAAAGGAAGGCTTACAACTCTGCTGAAAAGGAGATTAGTATGAGATTTTGGAGGGAAATTAACTTAATAGGCCTTATTGTTTTACAGCCCTTTGAAACAGATTCTCTGAGCAGATGGCAAACCGTAAACACAAACCGACTTTTGAATTCTTGTTTAGCTTGTAATTACTGGTTGGTGCTATAGTTAACTTATTAAATGTGCTCAAGTAGGTGGATTTGTGAGCCTTTTCATTGAAACACCCTGTTTGTAGCTCAGAACTTGTTAATTATAGTCCAAACCAACTAATGTTGGATGTGGTAAGAACCTTTTGCATTGACTTTGGTGGAAGCAACTTTACAAGACTTCGGTAAATTGGAGGTAAATCGTCACATTTGCTTCTGAGCATGTCTGCATTGATATTTGGCAGATTTTAGCAAGAGAAATCTTAGTTGGCCTATTCAGTGCTTTCTTCTTCTAGAAAAATAGGTGCTGCTACGCACCATGAAATTGTTACAGTAAGTGCCATACATTTTAACAACAAAAAGAGGTGCCAGTACTGTGAATCATTGAGTACCCCCTGGAAAAACAAACAAGCACGATGGGCCTGCTTCTAATGAATATCAATAATAATTCTTAGCTGTATTCTGAACCAAGTGGTAGAGGCAATAAGTTAACTTCTGAGCCATCAGACTTTCATGTAGACTTCATGCTGCTTTTGATATAGCCTGCGGTTAGAGGATAGAGGGAATAAACTTAGATATAGTATGAAGATGCTGTGATGGCTACCACAAGATGTAGCGATGGGTACCAACTTAGATGGCTTTAAAAGGATTAGAGAAATCTGTGGATGGCAAACTGCCAGTGAATGGCTGAGCACTGCCTCTCATCTTGGAGATGGGATGCCAATGATTGGGGAGAGCCTTCAAAGTAAGCTCCAAGTGGCAAAGCAGCTTCTCTCTCCTCCAGATTTCAGCGTGATGGAAGAGAACCTCTGGGAGGCTGGCCTGTCGCCACAGCAAGCTTGGAGAATGGATTTGTGGAGCGTTCTCAACAGGATAAAGAGTTGCGTGCAACTGGGAAACCTAATAATGTATTCTGCTGTTTCTAAATTGCAGAGCACTTTGTTGTCACCATGTTTGCCTATTTTAGCACCATTGAAAATGAATTAAAACCACAGTTTGGCAAAACTAACTTAAGAAATGGAGTATTATAGGCTTGGTTTTGCTACAAGGCCTGCTTCCCTTCTTGCAGCCTCTCCCCAGTGCCAATTTCCCCTCTCTTATCATCACAATTCCCTGGCAAAGAGATTAACTATCATTACTCCTAACCAGGATTTCCCTTATTGCAAAGTCAGGTGCCCATTTTTAAACTGACTTTTCAGATCCCTGGGTTCAGCAGTGCTGAAAAGTTTTAACTTGGGTGCCAGTTAACTTTTTAGCCGCTATTCAGGTGAAAGGGAACTTGCTCTCACTGCGGAGGAAAGCCTCAGGGTGGCTTTCAGTTAGCAGGGAGCCAGCACTTCATCTGTGCAAAGGAAATGCATTTTTTAAAAAATGTATGTTGTGGCAAAAGGTTTAATGAATCCAAGCCACCTCTAGGAATGATGTCTCCTCCCAAAGAATTTTCAGAATTTGAATAGATCTATGGGATAACTACCCTGAGACAGCCATCCCTGCACTTAATGTGCACAGTTCAGGGATGTTTTCAGATCTGTTTAATAAGATTGTGCTTAAACCTGCGGGTATGCAATGTAAGCCACTTAATAACATCACTGTTGCTAGTGCCTTGTTGTTGTTGTTGTTGTTGTTGTTGTTGTTTAGTCGTGTCTGACTCTTTGTGACCCCATGGACCAGAGCATGCCAGGCACTCCTGTCTTCCACTGCCTCCCGCAGTTTGGTCAAACTCATGTTAGTAGCTTTGAGAACACTGTCCAACCATCTCGTCCTCTGTCGTCCCCTTCTCCTTGTGCCCTCCATCTTTCCCAACATCAGGGTCTTTTCCAGGAAGTCTTCTCTTCTCATGAGGTGGCCAAAGTATTGGAGCCTCAGCTTCACAATCTGTCCTTCCAGTGAGCACTCAGGGCTGTTTTCCTTAAGAATGGATAGGTTTGATCTTCTTGCATCCATGGGACTCCCAAGAGTCTCCTCCAGCACCATAATTCAAAAGCATCAATTCTTCAGCGATCAGCCTTCTTTATGGTTAAGAACTTTGCTTCAGGATGAGAACAGAAATCACACAACAACAACGGGGCGGCAAGAGACCCCATTAGCTAAAGTGGTACCTCGGGTTAAGAACAGTTTCAGCTTAAGAACGGACCTCCAGAACAAATTAAGTTCTTAACCCGAGGTACCACTGTACTGGGGAAACCATAGCTTCAACTATACGGACCTTTGTCGGCAAGTTGATATCTCTGCTTTTTAAGATGCTGTCTAGGTTTGTCATCGCTTTTCTCCCAAGAAGAAGGCGTCATTTAATTTCATGACTGCTGTTACCATCTGCAGTGATCATGGAGCCCAAGAGAGTAAAATCTCTCACTGCCTCCATTTCTTCCCCTTCTATTTGCCAGGAGGTGATGAGACAGAAGAACATTATTATGCCAGCTTTTAATACCTCTTTGGATATTCACAGCCTGTTTCCTCCCCACCCCCACCCATTGTTTTCCATCCCCAAGTTCCTTATGGGTTCTCTTAATGAAATTTTGCCTTCTCTCTGTGATGAGGCTGGCTTGACATTTAAAAGCCCATATAGATCGGTAGAAAATCTCCTGAACTGGGAATTTGGCAGCTCTAATAATGTTCAGATCCAATAATTTTGTGCTCTGCTAGTACTTTTGGGCACAAATAGTTTCATGTTGTCCCAGTAAGCTCCCTGTTGAGAATACCATGTTGGATATTTCTGGCATCGCTGCTCCTTATGACATTGATTACGTCACATTACTTGTTGGGAAAGGGGTTTCCGTGTTCCAGAAGTTCTTCCCTTCCTATTGGAAAAATTGGTGAATAATCTGTGGGGATCGTCTTCAGTGGTGGGGAGGAGCAATGTGAGTAAGCTTTATCAGGGTTTGAGGTTCAGATTCATTGTGGCTTGTGATTTTGAGGGGTGGATGTCTTATCAGAAGCAGTAATGTTTGTTACAAGAGGCTAAACATGGCTACTTTTACCATAATTTACCCTAAACCTGTCTAGTCTTGCAACTGCTTGTTCCATAACGACCAGAGGTTTTCCAGCAGTGTCACCGATTGAGCCTACACTCCCCTCATTCAGGCATTTGAAATATTTTGCAGGGTTCCCCCCCCCCCAAATTAAAGATCCTTTTTTCATTCTGGTTCACTAGTATATTTCCACACACACCCCTTCTGAGTCTATTGTCTCTGAAATGGATTTGCTTTCCCTTCAAGATTATTTAACACATGGAAGAACTGTTTATAATCTTTAAATCTTGAAAATCTCAGATGGGGGGGGGGAGGAATCACAGACCATCAAGAAAATAATTCAGTCTGATGTGTGCATCCCTGCCCTGGAGCTATGCTTTGCAGCATTGTGGTGTTTAAAAAAACAGTTCTTCCTCCAGTGAGGAAGTCCTGTTGGTTATGTGTGAGGTGCCAGCAGAAATGTAAGTAGCTGCACTTTCTGAGGGTTGTATTTTCACTTGGTTTCAGGGCCCTGCTCAAGAAGATTTCAGCCACCTGCCTCCAGAACAAAGGCGGAAAAAACTGCAGCAGCGAATTGATGAACTTAACAGAGAACTACAAAAAGAGACAGATCAGAAGTAATTTTGCTTTTCTGTTATTGTATCTTGACCTTATCTTTACTTCTCAAGATGTCTCTTCTGCAAACATCAATTTGTCTTTAACTTTCTCAGTGTTGCTCATAAATCCTCTCAAACCCCATAGTTTTGGGGGTGTCCTTAGTGTTAAGAAATTGTACTGCTTTCTCTTCCTCCCTCCTCAGTTTCATTGTTGCAAGGAAAACAGCTTTCTAATTCGATATACTTTTTTTTTCTTTCTACAGAGATGCGCTCATCAAAATGAAAGATGTATACGAGAAAAACCCGCAAATGGGTGATCCGAGCAGTCTTCAGCCAAAGCTGGCTGAAACTATGAGCAACATGGACCGCCTTCGAATGGAAATTCACAAGAATGAGGTTAAAATCTATTAAGACATTTCGAAAGAAGGCTGGTATAACATTTCAGATGCCTCTAGATAAGGAATCCTCCAAAAAATTCTGAAAGGGTATTCATAATGTGGGGAAAATCCTAGTTGCTTTTGCACTCCATCCATTTACAACAACTGCCACTTTAAAGCCACCTGGCTTTAATGTTTCCAATTTAGTTAACAAGGAGAGATTTGTAAAAAGTCCTATGGCAGTTCTTGCCTGTACCTTTAGAGGTGTTCGAGCCCTGAAACAAGAAGCATGTAGCTATTCTCTACAGAACCAAATAGCTGGAAGAGCACTGGTTTGAAAATATTTTTGCAGATTCAGTTTTTCTGTATCTGTGGTACCACAGAGCTGACAAATCGTGCACTTATGGGTATGGATTGGGAGACTTCCTGAACAGAGGAGTGAGTTAAGAGAAACTGAAGAATTTTTAATATAGTACTGGCGGCGTGTAGTACTTGTATATACCCATCAACTGCCCCCCCCCCCGGGACATCCCATTTTTTTCTTGCAAGAGGACAGCGACCAAAATGGCCGCCACAATCTCCGGCTGCACTTTTTTCAGGCATGGCACCGCAAAACGCACATTTTTTTGGGTGCTGTGCCCCAAAAAGCCCTTTTGGGAGGAGCCACGAACTTGTATGGTAATGTGAGTTGTGCAGGAGTGCAGCCCGGGAAGATGGTGTCCCAGTTTTTGTGCCCCTTCATATTGCTCTCAGTTCCAGAATATTGCTTTAGAATACGAATCTGTTTTGAGAACAGTTAAGATGTTTGTTTGGTCTCTTAAGCATTTATTTTGTTACTGGTGCCAAATGATCTCTCTCTGTCTGTCTCTGTCTCAAGGCCTGGCTTACTGAAGTTGAAGGTAAAGTAGCAGCAAGAGGAGACCGTAGACACAGCAGTGATATCAACCACCTTGTAACCCAAGGACGAGAGAGGTCACTATATTTATCTTTTAAACAAAGTTCCCTGTCTTTGCACTGTCGTTTTCTAAAACAGCAGTCACTGCATCCATCTAGAATTTGATTAAACAAAAAGTATTGCCTTTGCCCCCAGAACCTCCCCAAACCCTTTTCCACTTAGTTTTCTTTTCTTTCCTTACTTTAAGCTCACTTCCCAGTGATCTAGCCCGGGGGTGGGGAACCTGTGACCTGCTGCATATTGTTGGACTCACATCAGTCCCAGACAGCATGACGAGTGAATAAGTCCAGCAATAGCTAGAGGTCGATGGGTTGCCCATCTCTCATCTAGGCACTGCAGTTGTAATTGCTGCATTACACAAAAGCAACGTTTTTGTTGCTGGAGCTGAAAAGAGAAGGTGGAATTGCAGATAAATTAGGACTTCTTCAAATCTTGTCTTTTCCTCTCGTGTGTGTGTGTGTGTGTGTGTGTGTGTCCAGCACATTTTAGTGTTCATTTTGTACACCTTTTGAATTACGACCGTTTGAATGCTTGAAATTTGAGTGATGAGTGTTTAAATTTATAGGCTTTCCCTTGGAATGCTTTTTTAATTATTGTATCTTTTCATTGATTGCAACACTTTAAGATGAGCCGTATCCATTTTTAAAATGAATTATTTGATTAAAGAATTGCATCCAACTTCAGATAGTTTCCTATTCCCTATTCCCTCCCCTCTCCTTAAAAGGGCCGGTGAGGTATTTATCTCTCCTTAGCTGCAGTTAAGGAACAACCGCTCTTCACCTTTTTGTAACTAGCAAGGTGAAACTGAGGCTTAGTCAGTCCCTGCAATGACCCAAGGAATGTGGCCTCTGATTTAGAAAGCTGTATCAAAAAGATGGAAACCACACACGTACAATTTGTATTTTGGGTAGCCGATGAGGAACGGAGCCCGTACCCTATCTTTTGCCTAGCAAGCAGACTTCAAGGACTCTGAATGTTCTTGCTTCATGAGCACAGTGGTACCTCGGACTAATAACAGTCCTGTTTAAGAACGATTCAGTTTACAAACTCCGCAAAACTGGAAATAGTGTCCTGGTTTGAGAACTTTACCCCCAGTCTAAGAACGGAATCCGAACGGTGGAAGGGCACTGGCAGCAGGAGGCCCCATTGGGGAAAGCGCGCCTTGGTTTAAGAACGATTTTGGTTTAAGAACAGACTTCCGGAACAGATTAAGTTCATAAACCGAGGTGCCACTGTATTGGCATACATGCATACAGTTGTCTTTTCCACTCTCACAGCCATGCATGGTTCTGGGGAGGCAGAGGAGAAAATGATAGCAGTTGCATAATTCTCTTCCCATAGACAGAGCTTTAAAAGAGCATTTCTGTATTCTGCCTATTTTGATCCGATAAGCTCTGTTCTGAAACCAGAGCTCCTTCTTCATCTAAGGACTGTCCTTGGATCCTATCTATACTCCCTGCCTATGCCTGTATTCATCCGTAGCAATAAGTATTTATGGGTTTGCCATGCACAGTTACTGTGAGCTGAAACGGGGGTCAGCAAATGTTATGATAAGCTTATGGGAAATGCTGGGGTTCTTGGTTTGCAAAGTGTGAAGGTTCCCTTGTCTCAACCATTGCATTGCAGCCCTGAAGGGAGCTACACCGATGATGCCAACCAAGAAATTCGAAGCCCACCCCAGCAGCACGGCCCCCATAACGAATTTGACGACGAGTTTGAAGATGACGATCCCTTACCAGCCATAGGACACTGCAAAGCTATCTATCCTTTCGATGGTAAGATTAGCTTAAGGGAGATATATTTACAAACACACAAAAATGTGTGTGAATCCTATATATGGCAATTACCTTTTGCCTTACCTAGATAATAATTGTCTGCATATAAACGATTCTAGCAGCTGGTTTTGGTTCTGGGAAATCATGCCATAAATCATTTTTGTTTAACAGCAGAAAAATGCGGCAGCGTGGTAACAAAACAAATATGTTAGATTAGAAAAACAGCCATTGGCGCGCGTTCAGCTTTGCAACAAGAGACCATGTTTTGTCTCCTGGCCTACAATTGGAACATATGCTCCGCTTCACAGATTTGATGTTTCCTCCCATGGGTGGAAAACGAGAGCCGAGGGAGCTTGCATTTAAACCCTGCGAGAGCTGTGGCGAAGGTTTTCTTATTGTGTGTGCGTGTGTGTGTATCCCCATTTCCTTCTAGGTCACAATGAAGGCACTCTGGCGATGAAAGAAGGGGAGATTCTGTACATCATAGAGGAAGATAAAGGGGATGGGTGGACTAGAGCCCGGAGGCAGAACGGAGAAGAAGGATACGTGCCAACATCCTACATCGATGTAACTCTAGAGAAGAACAGTAAAGGTGCAGTAACCTATATCTAACCTCCAGCCCGTCAGCTTAGCAATGAACATTCCTTAAAGAATCCTGAAGCACACAGATGGATGGAAAGTGTTAAGAGCATTCAGGAAGCCTTTCAGTCTGTTGTTCACCATGTGAGCTCGTCCGGGGATGTCTACTGAAGCTGGAAGAACGTCTGCGTTTAAATGAGTCTCTTGACACAGCTTTGGCCAGTGCCATGTCCATAAGTCTTCTTTCTCTGCCTCTGTCTGCTTCAGGGCTTCTAAGCGTTATCCTACAATCAATGGTTAATCTGTTATGATTTTGATAGTTTTCTTTATTTTTATTTTTTGGGGAGGAAAACTTTTTACTGGCTTAAATGTTTTTTAAAAATTGATCACTGTTACTATTATTTCCATCGCATCAGTGTGTACAGTCCGTTAGCCAACCCCTGCCCTCTTCCCAAATCCGCCCCACCCCAAAAAAATTTTCCCCAATACCCAGCTAATAACTATAAGCCCAGTGCAGTGAAAATGGCCCTGCTGCAGATAAAGTGGGCGAGCGGCTCTGCTTTTGCTTTTCTGAATGCAAGCCTTTCCTCCTTGTTCCCTTGCCCTGTTCTGCATTGTGCATGGAAAACGGCTGGCAATCCAGTGCAATGAGGGGCAGTTCAGAAAACAAAGAAACTGTTTCTGCTGTGAGTGTACAAGCCATTGCTTAGGTGTAAGAGGTTCCTGCTAACGTTTACAAACATGACTGTCGTGTACGCATTATTGCAGTTTTTACTTTGCAACATCAATGAGCAGCACTTTCCCATCTTACAAAGGATGAATGTGGAAGGTAGCTGGGGAAGTGAATAGCTAGTAACTGGGGACTCCGCAGGCGTGCAGCATTCTGATGTGCCCTGCTTTACTTCGTTCCTACCAGTTAAGGACTTTGAATGTAACGTGGGTCGCTGAAATGACTTCCTTCTGCTTGGGATTCCTGACGAGGCTATTCTGTCCGTAAAAGGCAACTTCCTCTTCTCTTGCACCGACACTCTTGGGGGGGGGGAAAAACTCTCCTGGGAAATATCTATTCCAGGAGTCCAGGCAACGCTGCATCTCAATTTCGTGTGCACGAATTCGGTGTGGACCACCCCATTCAGTCCACCAGAAGGAGCATATCTCATACGTGAAGGAAGGCGGACGCTGGTGAGCTCCCCTTTGCTCAAATGAAAATCCCTGTGTGCACATTGGAGCGCCCAGGCCTGGAATAGAACGCTGGACTCTGATGATTGTCGCTGATGCACCTATATAAGTAGAATTTTCTAAGTGCTACTAGATAACCTGTACATTTTCACTTGGTCTGGGGAGTTATTCTGGTAGCAAAGTTGCACTAATTTGCTACTGGATGAGCTGCTGTCTGGAAGCTAGGAATGCTTGAAAAGACTTGGTGCCATTACCTGTGCATTGGATTTATTTTCTAACCATTTAGAGGGGTTATTTTATTTTATTTTTTACTTTATTCTTCTCTCTCTGAAGGCCTCTGGTAATTCTGTTCTTCTCTTTTTTCCTCTTGGACTGCAGGTTCCTGAAGCGGGTTTCTGAGAAAATGGGCGAGATGTTGAAGGAGGTTACATGCAGCTGCTTTTTTTATTTTAGGGGGGTGGGCGAGGGAAGGAAGGGGGTAGGGAGTTAGGCCCAGCAAGATGGGCAAAAGCCAGTTGCATGAAGGCATGCAGGCAAACATGACCCACTAACCATGTTAGCATCCCTCTGTGTATTCAAAATCGTTACAGTAAAGCCACAGCTCCATTTCAGCAGAACCAAACCACCTGAAAACGCATTCCTTCTGTGGTTCTGAAAAAGCCCTACTTTTGCTGTCTTCCCGTTGCATTGCCTATTGGCTGTTTCGGCTGCCTCATTTTCCATGCCCATTTTGAGCTGGCATTGAATTGAAACCATGTCATCCTTCACAGTCTCTGCCTGTGCCACCTCCATTCTCGCCCTAACCTCCTCCTGCATGTCTAGATACGTATCAGGACTGCCTGCCTAATGTTTTGTATTTCCATAGCTCTTCCTCCTCTTCTGCGTTCGTAGCAAAACCAGACTTTACTGTAGTTCTGTTATCTCCAGCACTAAAGTTTGTTTTCCTTTTCATTTCAGTTTCCACTTAATGCTGCTATTGTTACCTTTTTCTTTTTCTTCTCATTATGACCATCATCATTACATTCCAGTTCTTCTTTTTTTGTGTTGCGAGTGATGTGCAAAAAAACCTAACATTCATTTTGATTTGGGGGAAAGGAACGTGTCCCAGCAGCCCATCCTCAGCACCTCAATAACCTGTGAGCACTGAAAAGCCTGAGATTTAACAGCACAGATTTTTTTTCCACCACAAGACAAAAACGACTGTTTTCAGAAGTGCTTGCCATTCAGATGCTGCCTTAAAACTCTCGAGTGCCTAAATCTGTTGATTGCCAACGCTTACCACTTCAGTATCCCACAAAGGGCTCTGAGCCTCTGCTCCGAATGACCTCCTGCATCTTTCTACAGTACTACAGCTGCTGGTAGCCTTGGCAGATGCTTTCTGGGCCTCTGCCACAACATGATACATGGTGCATTGTAAACTTTATGCATTGGAAGCAAAACACATGTATCGTTTTCATTTTATGTCTAATGAATGTTTTTAATAGGATTTTTATGGAGCCTTTTTTTTTCTTTCCTTGATTGTCTCTTATTTCTTGAGTTGGCGGGGCAGGGTTGGGTTGGGGAAAGACTCCAGTTTCTAATTAACTGCAGTGCTAGTCTGTTTCCAAGTGACGCTTCATTGTAAGGACCATTTGAAAAAATTGGAGTGATACTTTGTAATGATCTATGTGCACTTTTACTTGTAAACATTTGAGATTTGAGAAATGTTTATACATGTAAATATAGTTGTCTGCAGCACACACCCCATATTGCCCACGTTGTTTTGTCTGCCATTTGTGAGTTCTGTTAATGAAATCATCCCTACATCTAAAATAAATAGGGGAATCTTAGAATATGGGGAGTTGGGAGGGAGGGAGGGAGGAACCATTTAAGTTAAAAGCTTCATTGATCCAGCTTTTTTTGCTGTTTGTGGTAATGTTAAAAACAAACCAACCAGTTTTCTAGGGGTGGGGTGGGGGGGTGAAGCAATATTTGGACACAGCAGTGCTGGATTCCTTTAGAACTTTTTTCAGTGTTATTAGGAATTGTACTACCAGTAAAACTAAATCTGTGTGACTATTGTGGTCTCTTCTTTTTATTATTAAGTGTGCCACTATTACGCAAATGACATAGTGTATTTGCAGGGGCAGCGGGGGGGAATTAAACACTAAAGGTTAGATTTTTTCAGATATCGTAAACAGGGTTATTTATATGATGTGACCTCTTTACTCATTACTGACAAAACTACATTGTATTAGTCATCCAGCTTTTGGGTTTTTAAAAGACCAACCTAGTGGTTGTTTTTTTTTTAAAAAAAAGAATATTATTATTTCAAAGTTAAATATAATGAGAAAATGTTCTCAATATAACTTGCAGCCAAGAGCCCTGTAGATTTTGCCTAATGAACTCACGGGCTTCTACTAAATAACTCAATAGCAAAGGACTAATAACCGTTCTTTCATGCTACTGTTTTTCTAGGAACAGGATTTGTTTCCTCAGGAGATATTCTTTCTGTGGTATAAGGCACAGTGAATTTATGAGGGTTATTACATTTAAAGGGAGGGGGGAAATATTTGTACTTGCACAGTTAGCTAAAATCATGCTGAAATTTTGAACATGATGAATTGTCTTGAGTCTTACAACTTTCCAGTAATTTTTAATCTTTTGTGCACGTGTTGATTTTTAAATGTTTAAATGCTTTGTTAAAAAATAGTGGTTCTCTTGAAAATATTTTCATGGAATTAAAAGCAACCTTTTCATGGCCCGGACAATTTCCTTGTCTTCTGTTGCAGGCGAAGGAATAGGTGGCTTTAGGTGCCTCCCCTTTTTAATGTTAACATGCTCTTTCTTGGAATAAGGCAAGAGCGTTCATTTGGTTAGAAGGACCAAGCCCCCCGTTTTCCTGTTAGCAGGCCCAGTTCAGACAAGCAGATTTAATCCCTGGTGCCAAAACTAAGGCCCCAAGTTAGCTGAACAATTCCTTTACATGACCGGTTAACTTGCATTCTATAACCCTTAACTTAGTTCCACTTGAATTTCTTCACATGCTTTAGGAAGGAGTTAGAGGATGGAGCAAGCTGAGGGGCAAAGAACCTCTAGTAACATCAGAGCCTTTCAGCATGCCTGGGTAAGTGACCATATAACAAATAAGCAGCATTGTTTGATCTGGTATGCAGAGGTGGGTGGAGTACAGAATTCAGTGGGGGGGGGGAGTGGCTGGTGGTTGGAGAATTCAGGATGGAATAACTTGGGACATTGTCATTGTAGCTTCTGTGCAGTTCCACATATGCAGAAAAGAGCTTTGGAGCTTTGCAAAGTTTTTGGAGCAAGTGTCTACCCAGCCCCCTCTCCCTTAATCAGTGCCGTCTGTATGTGTGCCAAGGAGTAGCAGCCAGCATGCTTGCAGATCAGTTACATTCTCCATTTGAGCCCTGTTTTCCTTGGTAGACCTTTGGGCAGCTGCCTCCTTCGTCTTCTGCTGGCTTCAAAATCCAGAGCGGGCCTTTTGTGTGCTCATTCCTTAGCCTTCTAATGCCAAAGAAGTGGAAACTGTGTCAGAATTTTGTGACTCTTGACTGGGAAGCTGCAGATTAAGACATGCCTTACGATGATTGCAGGGCATGTGCTTGAAAGCGATGAGGAATATACTAGAGTGTGAAAGCTATCCAAAAAAACCCTTGGCATTATTTTGCTTTACTTCTTTCTTTATTAAGTGTCGCATTTCCCAGCTTGGCTAGTTTGATAAAAAGCTGTGGGCAGCAGGCCATGGTGGAATCAAGTGCCTTTTTTTGTTAAGTCTGGTTGTTTGGTCTGTCTTGGGATTCCTGTCATGGTCACCACCATGCCTTCCAGCACACAGGCAGAAAGATAGATGGGTGTTTTTTCTTGGAGCCATTGTTGAACAAACTGGTTGCAGGGAGAGAATGTTTTTGCCTGTATAGTTCCCTGATACTTTATGAGGAGGGAACATATAGGTACTTTAAACAAACAATAGTGTGGCTGGTGCTTTATGAAGTATCACAATCCAAAGTAGTCACCTTCCCTCCCAAGCCTTTGTCTACTCTTTCTCCATATACTCTGCAGACGGCTTGATTCAGGCATCAGGGGATCTGAGAAATGTTACGTGATATAAGTAATGAAATACATTTGTGGTAACAATTGTGGACAGGAGGCAGTGAGGGCTCTCAAGGCAGGAGAGCAGAACATAAAAGCAGTTTTAGCCAAGGAAGGGGGCCAGAATTACAATGTTGTTATGACGTGGTGAACTTACAGATGCTGCTGGATGCATCCTTTATTTTGTAATTAGTTTTGAAGGATTTTGTGTTACAAGACAGACAGGGGTACATTTATCATTACCACTTCATTTACATTTAGTGAAACTTTTGTTGCAGACATCTTGTGGCTGGGAGAAAAAAAGAGTGTGGGGGGAGAAGGTACTGTTCTTTTGTTCTGTTGCCTAGTGTAGGGGTTTGTGTCAGCATCATGTGGGTAGGTCCTTTACGTATTAATTTTTCATTGATATTGTGAGAGATTAGGGGGGTCCTGAGCTTGCTTGGTTGCAGTGTTGCTAGTGTATATGTGGGGGGTCAGGTTAGCCATATTGATTTGTATGCTTGGGGGGGGGAATAGGTCATTGTCCTGTCTATGTGATTAAGGGGGACCATACTGGGGTGAAGGCATCCTCCTTTGCTTGTCCCTGTGCTAGTTTTAAGTTTGTTGCTCAACTTTTCTAATAGGGCAGTTTGCCATACATTTGGTACCAGTGGTCTGTGTTCATTCCTGATAGGTCCTTGCAGTGTCTAGTTTTGTTTCTGGCTGCTGAGAGCAATGCCATCATCCTTTATCACTACCCTTGCTGCTTGGGGCTGATGGAAGTTGGAGAGAGAAGAAAGTTCAGGAGGAAATATGAGCAGGTCAGTTCTGGACAGCTTGGGCCCCTCAGTTTATCCACTCCCATTTCACTGAGGCAAAAAACCCCAAAACACTTCCACCATGAGATGCTTTAATTCACAAGCGCATGTACAAGTTTCCCTATCCGTTTTAAGGGATATCATACAACTGATACCTTCTGCAAAGCCATTCCAGTAACTTCTAGTTTTACTTACATTATAGTTTATTAATAACATTATTTGATGCAAGACTAAAAATACTCTAATAAAACCACTGTGTCAGCAATACTTTACGTAACAGGACAGTGTCTTTGTTGAGCGAGAGATAATTAAAGATATCCGTAATAAATAAATAATGATTCCTTTGTAAATCAGTAGTCAAATCTTATTAGGCAACTAAATAAAAAAAATGCACATGGTGCAATTTACAAATCCTGAAGGTGCTGCAAATGAAACTGCATACAGCAGAAGTATGCAAAAACGACTGGCAGTGGCAACAAGTTCTCTCACACCCCCTTCAGCAATTCTTCCTCGATTATGACCCAGAAAGCGCTACCCTTTTTCTCAATGGGCCGTGCCTGTGAATTCATATTGTGATCCCTGTTTTGGCTGGAATCACTACTGCCAGTAAGGAGAAACAGTTTTTAAGAATGTGCCAAACAAAAAGTCAGTCAGGGAATGCAAATATTCCTGGGAAATACTTTTCAGGAAGTACTTCCTCCCCCCCCCCCCCCCCAGGCACCCTCTTCTTACTCTGAGGGGATAGGGAAAGGCAAACATTTGATACAGGGCTGTTTTACAGTGTATTTTCTTTAAGTTAAGTAACTGAACCAACTGTATAGTTGAGTGTCCATTGAGCATTTCACTGCTCAATCTGCTTTGCTAAAGGGGGTTCTAATTTTCGGGAGAGTGCAGTTAAGATCTGGTTGAATTTCTCGTATCTTTCACTTTGGTTAACTTGTGCTCCTTTGCTGCCCCAGAGCAATCTCATCTGAAATTCTGTTTTGAAGATCTCATTCATCTCGTCGTCTGGCTGAAAACCTGATGGGAGGAAATGGAAAACAAATTACTGTAAAATAGCCGCCTCACCATGAAGGCATCCAAGACAAGCACCTTTTACTGCAACAGACTGAAAAGGCCAGCTCAGAAGTCTGGCAATGCTCCTTCTATGCAGGAGCATCTGTAGAAGCAAACTTCGTGATCTGGTGATAAACCACGTTGTTTACCCTGCTTTCCTACCACAGCGCTGCAAGGTGTCAGAGTGACATCGCTGAGGTGGTTTCGCCCCAGGGAGGAAGCAGCTTCGCAACCCAGTCCTTCTCCTGCTTCTCCACTGGCTTGCACAGGGCTCCGTTAACGGCCTAGGTAAGGGAAGCAGCAACCACACACCTTTCGGCAGAGCAGTTTCATGGAGCTGCCACCTTGTGCAAGCTGGTGGCTCCGTAAAACTGCTTGGCTAAGGCAAGGACAGCCATGCTCCTCAGCAGAGCAGTTTAAAGAAGTGGAAGAACAAGCAGTATTGGCGCCTCACCAAAGCAGCTTGTTCTTTCCTCTTTACTGGTATGAGGGCAGTTTCACTCAGTGGTATATCGCGGGTGAAGCTGGACTCAGGAGGTATATACCACCTGAGTGAAGCTGCTGTTGCAGTCTGCCCATAAGGCAAAGGAGCTGCCACTGCTACGCCACTGGGTCAGATTACAGTGGTACCCCGTAAGACGAACGCCTCGGAAGACGAAAGACTCGCTAGACGAAGTTTTTCGTTTTCTTAGCCGCTTCGCAAGATGCATTTCCCTATGGGCTTGCTTCGCAAAACGAAGCTTGCCCCGCAAGCTCCGGGGATAGCGGGGAAGCGCAGCGCGTCTTCCCCGCTGTCCCCAGACCTCTTTTGAAGCAAGGGGCGGCGGGGAGAAGATCGCTTCTCCCCGTTGCCAGCCCCTCTCTCCCCGGACCCCTTTTGAACCAAGGGGCGGCAACGGGGAGAAGCGATTCTCCCCGCTGCCCCTTCCCTTGCTTTAAAACAGGTGCGGGGACGTCTCCATAGGAACACATTGATTGATTTTCAATGCATTCCTATGGGAAACCGTGCTTCGCAAGACGAAAAACTCGCAAGAAGAAAAAACTTGCAGAACGAATTAATTTCGTCTTGCGAGGCACCACTGTATCATTCTTCCACATGACTGCATCCCTAGGGGATGTTCTTCATATAAAAAACTAGCCACTTTGAGGAGGGTACCCGAACTGGAGGGCTGCCTCCCATCCCCCCAGTGACCAAACTGGATAAACAAGGAAACTAGTTCTGGATCTGCCAATCTCATCCCATAAAGCTTTTGTCATCTTAAAAACCTTTTCATCCAACCATACTTTAAACCTGGTAAGGAGAAATGTTTCTCATAGATGTATCGCCTACAACAAAGCCTAAACATCAGCTTCTTAGGCCCCATTTGAAGCTGTGGTGCTTCAAATATAACTAGTCATGGCAAGTACCTAAAAAGGGCAGGTACTTTGTTCCTCAGTTGAATCAACTTGCAAGGCTTAGCTGGTTCCAGCCTACAACACTCTATAGACATGGGCAACAAGCACAGCGTACAGCAAAGCTGCTACTTTATGCAGACTGCAAATACCAGGAGGTGCATTTGATGCACATCCATCCTGCAACATCACTCTGCAAGGGAAGCTCTAAGAAACAAGACCTGCTTTCAACAACCCTGGATGCGATTCCATCCCCCCTCATTTCTGTGGAATTAAACAGTGTGCAGCAGTACATTCCCCTCTTACCTGCTAACATCCTTTCCGCATTTGCGCTGTACAGGTCAGCATTCTGCGCTATCAAGCGAGCAGTCGCCAAGTGTTTCAGCATTATTTCGCAGCTTTGGTCCGTGTTCTCCCACACGTCCATTCCCTCAAACACAACAGCCTGGCGCTCCAGAAGCATAACAAGAGGCATCAGCAGGGGTACAGTGACCACATTCTGTGGAACGCAGGTTGCCTCTGAAAAGGAGGTAGCAAACAAAACATTTACATTTTGCCCCCTTGCTAGCTAGAGGAACCAGCCTATCTCATGTCATACACAAGCAGGATTTCATTAATTTGCTGGCTATTTAGTTCTGTAATATGACCACCAATTCGCCCCAAGCAAAATGCTGGCTGATGTAGATACAACCCCTTTCGTTGGTTCCTCCTTCTCTCCCTAACCATGACTTGTGCTCTTTCTTTGGCAAGTGGATAAAAAAAGTTGACCTGGCCATAGGTTTCTTCTTGTTGCATCACCAGAGAAGCAAATTAGGTGTTCAGTGGAAATTATTCACTGTTCCTGAAAATCTAATTCATGCATTGCACATGGATTATTTTGTTCAAAGCATTTCAGTGACAGGGAATGATAGAATACCCCTCCTTCCCGAGTTATTTTTCCCACACAACAGGAATGAACCATGAGTAAGGCAGGATGTCGTTACATCTAATGCATTTTGTCCGTTACCATCACTTTTAGGACTCGGGCTTTCTCCCGCACTCTCCATTAATGCAATAACAGATGTGGCCTATGGACTTGATTAGACTCCACTGATGATGACAGTGATAAATGTGATGCAGCTGCCCTAACTTACCTCTTCCTTCATGCAAGGCTTTGCTGAACGGCTTTAGCTGCTTCTCATATATAATGGCTGTTTGTGTGTAGCAGTGTCTCAGAGCGGTCCACGTTTGCTCTAACCTTGTGACCTGTAGAGGAAGAATAGCCAAACTGTCAAGCAGTCCCTGAACAACAAAAATTGAACATGGTGCAACTTAAAAGAAGGGGTATTTCATACAAATCAGCACCATTTTGCTGCTGTTCCATCAAGTGTGCAGTTTGCATCCTCAGAGAGCAGAGGCTGCCGGTGGGAAACTGCCATAACATGCTGTATAAAGCGGCAGACTAGAACATTTGCTTGTTAGCTGAAGCCGTCCCAGCCACCAGCCCTCCTAGGTGTTTAAAAACAGCTCATCCCAGCAAAGGGCTGCAGCAAATCTGCTTCCTTTAAAGGACTCCCTTTTAGCAGTAAGCTTGGTTGGGCCCTCCAACCTGTTTGGAGTCCCAAATTTTGGTCTCCAGCTATTTTTGGACTACAACTCCCATCATTCCTAGCTAGGACTAGTGGTCAGGGATGATGGGAATTGTAGTCCAAAAACAGCTGGAGAGCCAAGTTTGGAAAACCCTGTAAAAACAGTTCTTCCCAGATATCTGATCCCAACAAAGGGGTGTAGCAAATCTGCCACACTTTGGAATGACTTGTTTTTTAGCAGTAGGCTTGGGCCCTCCCAAGTCAGCAGTTCAACTCAACAAACCCTCCAGCCTGCCATTTTACTTGTGGATGTGCGTTACCCATAAGATCTAATGAGCTTGGCTACACTAAAGCTAATTCCTGTATAAATGATGAATTTGCAAATCTGGAAGCGGATCGTTGATCACCCAGCATATTTCTTAGCGCCTGTTAGGAATAATTGTGCATCTTGAACTACAATTGTAAATGCTATTCTGCGGTGCCGGAATAAGAAGCGCTGTGCACAAGGATGTGAATGACGTCTACTCAACACTGGCTCAATCTCTAGCCCTAGGGTTTACTCACCATATTTTAGTAAAGATACAAATATGAGCGGTAAGGAGGACAGCCACAAATACAGAAATGCCGCAGGTCTGCAAACACTGGCCAACCCCACTCGATGATCAGGGAAGATGGGACTAAATCTGGAGAACCATTCCTGACAGTAAGGTGGTGTGTGTTTTTTACCAGCCCTGTGGATCATTTTTACCTACCAGTGAGAGTAGCATTGAAATCAGTTTGGATTCTTTGCTGCTCTTCACTCGCAGCCTTCACTCTTTGCCTACACTTAATTCCTTATACTACAGAAGGCTTCTTAATTATAGTTGAGGAAATCCTGGCTTACATGCTATTTATTAAGGTTAGCAAGCCAATTATGAACGTTGGTTAATGAGTGAACTTAAACCACAGTTAGTAGACGATAGTTAAGTTGCTGCGATGGGTTCAAACATAATGCTAAGCTGTGATTTAATAAACAATGGCTTAGTTTTGTGTGTGAACCCCTCACGTGGGTGCAATCTTACAGTCTGCAAAGTGTCCCAGGAGTCATAGGATAGATTGGATCTACCCATCCAATATCAGAGAGGAAGAGCCAATGTTGGAGACACCTCTGGTCAAGCCAGGGTGTTGGGAGGAGGAGAGTCGGGTATTCCAGAACAGGAAATGAACAGAAGAATGCCAGAACCTTATCCAATGCCTTGCTCAGCACAAAAGGCAGTTCCTCTTCCCCCACACCTTAAGACTGCATGTTAAATAGTTTAATGTGGGGAATTCCTTTTACCTGAGGCATTTCCAGAGCTTTCATTATAGCTGAAAATGCATACAGATCCCCCATGGAGTCTTTGAGTTCCACAGCGACCTGGATGATCCTGTTTAACGTTGCAACTCGTTCTTCCAAGTTTCCTGTGCAGCCGAGAATATCAACTGCTATCCCTATTGCCATGGTGTTGTGTCTAAAGGGGGAAAGAGATCAGAAACAGTCTTAAGATATCAGGAGAGCCATGAGATTTCACGCTGCCCGTGGAACTGAATCCAAGCACCAATATGACCTTAAAGTACTGTGGTGATGTCATGCAGCATGCATTTATTTATAATAAAGCAGGAGATCTGAAGAAAACAAGTGCTCTCTGTTCTTAGAGGTTGCACAGCACACTCGCAAGCAGGCACTTCCTTCCTGGAGGAACCTTTCTGAAAGTGTGTCTGTGGATATTATTGTTTTTATAGCTTTAAAAATGCTTTTCTTCTTACTGCTCCCCAAAATAAATTGTCCAATTAATCATTTAGCCGATCAAAATATTTAAGTCAATTAAGTGAATAAAAATTGCAAGTATTGTTAAATACATTTCAATCTGCCGCAGTGTGACAAATCTCTATGTAAGAGGAAAATATTCGTTTAGAAGGATCACACAAGAATAATCAACCTGCCAGCTTTCATTGGCTTAATTAATGATTTATTATCAATGTGGAGATGGCTCCCTCTTAGCTCATTTCTTTGTGCATGCAGCAAACCATGATCCCTGGGCTTAGATTTACATCCAAAATCGGAATTGTCATCTGTTCCGCTCAATCCAAGCAAGATTGGCTTTACTCTATGGTTTGTTTGAAGCATGCCAATCCAGGAATCATGGTTTGTTAACTCTTGCTTGCACTAGGAAAGGAGTGCAGTGGGAGCCCTTTCCATGTTTACAATAAGCCATTATCTATGGGTAACCATGATGTGGGACATGGCCATTGTTTCAGTATGAAAACTAGCCAATCATCAACCTAATTGGCAGCTTTTCAAAATCTTTGGGGCTATTTAAGCAAGCTCCAGCAGTGAGTTTGAGAACATTCAGAGTGAATTCTCTCAACGCCTAACTCGTCGTAGCTACCCACCCTTTCAAGGAAGAAGAAAGGGAAAGGAGAGACAGTAATGCCTGTGACCAGGCATGACGGGCCAACAAAAGAATGCCAGCCCAGTTGGAAGGGCCTGGGAGGAAAGAACTTGCCAGCCCCCATGCTGGCAGCAGAGGTGCCAAGACTGGCAAAGCAATTTGAAGATGTCTGTGACAAAAGCACAGGAGTGGGTCATCTCGTTGCTTGGCAAGAGGAGCAGGAGGAGCTATTTGCCAGTCAGACCGTTCCGTGCAATGGGTCTCTCTCTGATCTGGAGCAGGAAACCATGGCAACCACATGGTTGGCTAAAAGCTCTAAACCACTGCATGCAACTTTTTGAAGAGGAGGGGCAGCCTGGTGGCTTTGAATGCAGACAAGGTATTATTCTGTAGGCCTCAAAGGAGGCTTTCAAAGTCCCTGAAGAGATGTTTTGCACTTAAGATTCCTGGGATTATCTGTGCTGGCGACATGTGGGAACATAAGGCATTTAGTTTTTCAGGTCTTTTTGGACTTATTTCCTGCTTAAGAATACCTTCCATTAAAAAATAATAATACTTCCCTCGATATCATAGTTTATTTACAAAAACCTGCTCACAGTTCATGATTAAATGCTTCCCAACCCACCCCCGCAATGTTGGTGTCCATGTAAACATGCTCAGAAGCTAATAATAATAATAATAGGTTCAATTTTTTCCTTGAATAGTCGTTTTGTAAAAGGTGCTTAGCCTCTCAGCAGCCCACCAAAATCACACCCTATCACTGAGAATCTATTAGTATGTCATCCATTAGGAATCTATGCCATAATAGATAAATAGTGGGAGGAAAGGCAGAACTGACAAATACTTTTTTTACAGAGAAGAACAATGAACCCCTGACAATTTTCCTCGGCAGCCTGACATTTTCCGCAGAGCCTAGAAGGGGAAGGGAACTTGTAAGGTAGCAATAACAGCGTTTACCTTTCAATTATGTCGAGGCGCAGTTGGTGTCCATACGGCAATGTAATAAGTTCCAGGCCTGAATTCACTCCCATGATTCTCCTCATCTCTTCGGAGACCTCCAGTATCCTAGCAACCTGTCAAGTGCAGCAAGAGTGCGTACGGAATGAGTCAGGGTGGAGACAAGGCAGCCTGAACATTAACCAACATTTATGCTGAAAACCCTCAGCAGCCCCAATTGCTCCTTACTGCTTTACATGCCAGAGCAGCTACCATCCAAAGGCTGCCAGCCTGCTCAAGCAATTCATAAAACGTAAAGCAGCTTCTCTCTCGAAGGGACACATGATTGTTCCGTTCAAATGCTTCATGGGGATCCAGTGTTGGTTATACAGAGCTCCTGCTAGGGTTGCCAACTTTTCAGCCTGCAACTGCAACTGTGCTTTCAATAGCTGCTTTTATCAGATGGTGACGCTTGTCTCCACACTGTGAAAGGGTTCACCTGTTGATTTCTATACATGGGTACTTTTAAAGCGACAAAAGAGCAGGTCATTTTCCCTGCTCCTCCCAACCCCCAGTCAGCTGGCAAACCCCCAAGCTCCCCTTTCCTTGCTGTTCCTCATTCCACTGCAGCCCACCATGAGCCTCAAGAGCTGTTCCCCATAGATAAAATTCCCTTCCATGGTCCTCGCTTGGGTGGAACTGTTACCAAGCTCACGGTTCCTTTCTCATCTTAACACTTAATTCTTTTTGCAACGAATTTTAGCATGTCAATAAGACTGTTTCTCTAGTTGAATTAGTAACTTTTAAAAAAGCCAAGCAAATATACTCAAGTGTATAGATTTCTACTGCATACAGTTTAAGCTATAGGTTTGTTTCAGCTGTGTTGGGAAACAGTAATCAACAAAAATTGTCCATTTGAGCACAGCGTAATCCTAGCAGGCAGTCCCAGGACATGGTATAGAAAAGGCACACAATGGGGTGTTGTCAAACATCCCAAGAGCTGGCCATGTTGAAGCTACAGGGGTACTACCAGAGAGATCTCTGTGTGAGATCCTAAGTTTCATCATGGAAGATGGGTTACAAGCATAGGAAACAGTGGTATGGCTTTCTCATTTACCCTAACTACAGGTGGAGAGGGAGGCAGAGAAAAAGCCCAAACAGAAAGGCAGCAATCTCTAGGCTTGCCAGGGGAAAGGTGAACCAATCAAGAGATCAATCTATGCTAGGATTTGTTTAACCTCCCGCACAGGAACACAACACATTTGTTGCACTAAATGACATGAAGCAAAGCAAATGCACCTCAAAAGGTGAATTTAAAGCGGTTTATTAAGGCCTGACGTGTTTTAAGTCAGACAGCTCTTCTTCAGGGCTAAACGAACCCCTAAGGAATTGGGTTTGGCTGCTGGCGGCTGTCTTGATTAAACTGTTGCCCACAAGTCAACCGCTTTGAAAAGCACTTGAGCCTTTCAATAAAATGCTTCAAATTCACCTCCTTCCTGCATTTTTGTACCCCTTCTGCTAATTGTTGCCATCCACTGGTCTCAAGGGACAATGGAGTGCATCTCCAGTGGTAAAGTCAAACCACTAGAGAATCACAGCACCTGCTGTGGCTGCAGAGACCTCTAACTCATAACTGCTGCGTTACCAGCACCAAAGTGACCTCTCCAGGGCATAAGCCTGGGCAATGCATATGGAAGTCCTGGGCTGCCCGAACAGGTCCTCCCTCTCAGCCTCATTGATGTGGTCCAAAGGAAAGCAGGGCAATATGTTTGGCACCAGCTTGACTGCAAGAGTTGCCAGAAGGAGGTGTACAAGGTGCCACCCAACCACCTTAGGGACTCCACTCTGGATTTGTTGAGGGTTTACTCCTTAGCCTTTTCTTCTCACAAAGATGTCCCTCAAGGCAGAGGGTCTCTGCTAATAGTAGCCATATTATACACAATGCAACCCCACCCATTCAACCCACATCAGTTGGAGGTGACATGACCCTTGCTGCTAACAAAAGGGGCATGCCGGTGAAATACAGTGGTACCTCGGGTTACAGATGCTTCAGGTTACAGACTCTGCTAACCCAGAAATAGTACCTCAGGTTAAGAACTTTGCTTCAGGATGAGAACAGAAATCGCACGGCGGTGGCAGCGGGAGGCCCCATTAGCTAAACCGGTACCTCAGGTTAAAAACAGTTTCAGGTTAAGAATGGACCAGAACGAATTAAGTTCTTAACCCAAGGTACCACTGTAAAGAGGTTTATGCACAATTGTCTCTTCCTTTATGACCACCATGTTACTGTGATTTGCCCAAACACTTAAGTCACTTGTGCATACAGGAGGTCCTGTGTGAGATCGTCTGGGTTAGCCATTCACCCCCTTCCCAAGATCATCACCAGGAGGTGTGTTACAGCAGCAGGCCTGTGACAGCATTGCCAGCTTTATCACCAACAGATAAGGCAAGAGAAACATCTGGCACATTTTACAACATCCGCCAGAAATCTTTGATGAGTCATAATGGCCTCATATTTTACAGCATCGTCGAAGTATCCAGCATCATCCTCATGAGGGACCTCTAGCCCCTCTGGGCTGCAGGCAGGTGGCACTAAGTGTCATTAGTAATATTACCCTCACTCTCTCTAATAACGGGCCCCAAATGCTACTTGGCTTAACCAATCTCATCTGGAGACCCTCCTGTGACCGGGGCAAATGCAATGTCAGGAGACAGGCAATTCCTCTAGTGCCCGGTTTAAACTGAACATAAATATAGATTAAGCTCTCAGAGTGGAGTGCTCTAAGTAATGAGGAGAGTGCCGGAAAGGTCCTCACCGTCCCTCTTGGTGCAATGGACTGCAGCTGATGCCAACTTGATTTACAGAATCCTCAAACAAGCTGTTGATTCTAACAAGCCTGTAATAGCTTTAGGGGGAAGCATTCAAAGGAGTGTCACTGAACCGATGACAGTAAGAGGGGAGATAAGCTGTGAAGCAGTATGTAGATAATGCCATTTGACACCTGGGTGGTATCAAGCAGGGATTCAAAGTAATGGGTCATTCTCACAGAAAGTGAGCGGGGAAGATGTGCTGCAGCACAAAAGACTGCTTTTAATCCCCATCTCCCAAATAAAAACAAAGCTTATCCCATTAACTTAGGGTGTTTCCATATACAGTGGTGCCTCGCAAGACGAAATTAATTCGTTCCGCAAGTCTCTTCGTCTTGCGAGTTTTTCGTCTTGCGATGCACGGTTTCCCATAGGAATGCATTGAAAATCAATTAATGCGTTCCTAGGGAAACCACCTTCAGACCAGGTCCGGGGACAGTCTGTCCCCGGACCTCTTCTGAAGGCTGGGGGGGGGAACAGGGGCTTTTCTTCCCACCCCCAGCATTTTAAAAAACCCCGGGACAGCGGAGGACTTCTCCGCTGTCCGGGCGATCTTAAAATGCTGGCGGGCAGCATTTTAAAATCGCCCCGGGACAGCGGAGGACTTGTCCGCTGTCCGGGGCGATTTAAAAGCCCCTGGGAAGGCAGGCGGGGGGACAAAGACTTTTGCCCCCCGCCCGCCTTCAGAAGGTGTTCCCGCCCCGCCACCCGGCTTCGGAGCAGTGTTCCGAAGCCCGGCGGCGGGAGGAGGCGTTCCCGCGCCACCGCCCGGCTTCGGAGGAGGTCCGAGGACAGTGGGGAAGACGCGCTGCGCTTCCCCGCTGTCCCGGATATTTCCCTATGGGCTGTCGTCTTGCGAAGCAAGCCCATAGGGAAATTCGTCTTGCGAAGCGCCTCCAAAACGGAAAACCCTTTCGTCTAAGCGGGTTTTCCGTCTTGCGAGGCGTTCGTCTTGCGAGGTACCACTGTAGCAAGCTCACCAGCCAACTGTTGCCTCCAAACATGAAACAAAACCTAGAAGAGGTACTTGTGATCACAATAGCTTGAAGTGACCACTGCAGGTTTGTATACAGCTGTTGCCATATCTTCCCACCCTGCCAGTACTTTTGGATAGGCATTCGTCAGCATGGCTCTTGCAGTATGCAATGTGACCAGCCCATAGAATCACAGAATTGTAGAGTTGAGAGAGATCCCAAGGATCATCTAGTCCAACCCCCTGCAATGCAGGGATATCAACTAAAGCACCCATGACAGATGGCCATCCAACCTCTGCTTAAAAGCCTCCTCCAAGGAAGGGAAGTCCACCATCTCCTGTTAGAATCTCCTTTCTTGTAACTTGAATCCATTGGCCGTACCCTCCAGAGCAGAGAAAGCAAGCTTGGTCCATCCTCCATGTAACAGCCCTTTAGATATTTGAAGATGGCTATCATATCATCTCATTTTTTAAAAAAAATCTCCTAGACTCCCTGTGGCATTCCTAGTGATATCTATCACAAGGAATCCTGTCCTCTGCAAAAACCTGCTGCTTAAATTGGCAAACTCTAGAGCCTGCTCCCAAGTATACCCCAAACAACTGCCAGGAGGATCTAAATTCTTTGTTGCTACAAACACAGATAGCTTCACTTATTTCAAAGACAGCTCCGCTAGAGGGCAGAGTTAGCATGCCAGGAATCTTGGATCCAGCTGCTGTGGAGTCTATGTAGTTATTTGCTACCTTGCTGGCTGCATCCTGGGACAGATACACGGGAAATAGAAAGTGATTTGGGCTTTTACCAAAACTCAGGTAAGATCAATACTCCTACAATAAATGAGCATTCCTCTCTAGCTCTTGCAGCCTCTTCTGCCAATACAATGCACAAAACTATTTCCTGGAGCTGACTGCTTCCTGACAGTCACAATTCCTTCTGGGCAAGTAACATGCCAGAAACCACTAGCCTTGATCTGTCCATATATGAATGCAGCCAGTCAAATCAGCAACAGCACCAACCGGCTGAGCTCAGCGGAGGCAGGTTTAAATTCAGCTCCCTTCTGCCCCTCTAATTGCTATGATTTAATTGAGGCTACGCTGTTCTGGCTGCTAAGTCAGATCTGGAGTCAAATGTGCTGCATTATGCTGTTCTGCATTGAGCGTGCAGAAGCAGAAATCAAGCACCATGTGTTCTGTGGCTCAAAAAATGCCTTTCACCAGAGATGAGTTGGTGCACAGGCTGCATGAACCCTCTCCTGCCACACTGTCCTGCTTGTGTTAGGGTCCGTGCTGGATTACTGCAGTGCACGTGTTATGCGAGGCTGCTTTTGAACAGCATTTGAAAACTTGCCACTGGTCCAAAATGTGGCAGCAAGCGGTGGAACCACCAACACAATAATTTTAAAGAACATACTGTACACATGTAAAGCACAAGAGAACCCTGGGAACTGTAGTTTCCCCTCATAGAGCTATTACCTCCCAGCACCCTTAACAAACTACAGTTTCCATGATTCTTTTTTTTTTGGGGGGGGGGAGTCATGTGCACTGGATGTACTTTAAATGTAGGGTGCGGATGGGCTCCTTGTCATTAAGAAGGATCTGCCACAATGAAATGCCCTTTTCCTAGGTTACTAGTTTAGACAAATTCCTGGTCTGATCTAAAATGGCTACTACTCTTGAAAGGACACTTCCCTTTAGCGTTATTTACCATATTGGCCGGAATGGAAGACGCACCCGCAAATAAGCCACACATTTAAAATTCAAGGTTTATTTGTGGGTGCAGCCCACCTCCTGGCACTACCTCCCCAAGCCAGTGCTGGGGGAGGCTTGGGAGTGGTGGGTAGGCGGCAAACCACTGCCCTGCGCTCCTGGGCTGCTCTGGGGGGAGGGGGGGAAGAGCCATGCAGTTTTGCCAGCGGCCTCCCCCCATTCCCCCTTCCTTAGGAGGCTTGGGAGCAGCGGGCAGGCAGTGCGCTGCTTCCTTGGGGGGGGGCTACGCATTAAGGTCATGAATATAAGCCGCTCTTTAACTTTTTACGGCCCAAATTTGGGGGGAAAGTGTGGCTTATATTTGGGCCAATACAGTACTACTACCTTTTTTTTTAAAGAAACAGACAGTTTACCTTGCAGTCCATTTTAAGCATATGCAGAGCGATTCTCTTTGCACTGTTGTTTGTGAACAGCTCCTTGACCCTTTTCAGCATGGCTGTCTCCAAGGGTTTGTTTTCCAAGGGAAGGAGCTTGGACCCAAAATCGTTAGGCCTGAAACTGGAGACCATCTCAAGAACAGGCGCGACAAAGACGCTGCTCTCTTGGCACATCTCCGTCTGGGCCACGAGTGGGTCCGCAGCACTCAGCAAAGAGTCATTGTCGCCCAGGATCAAGTAGCTCCTTTTGGAATGCCTGGATGAATGTGTCCCATTCTCCCTCGTTGCCAGATGCTCTACAAAGCTGTCCTTCTGGCATAAAGGTTGCTTTGTCACCCCGCAGTCTGTGGGAAACGCTGCGTTCAATTCACAGTACAGGGCCTCCGAACCGTGCGGTGGCCTCAGAAAGGGGACTTTGCTGGGCTTGGGCGGAGGCCTGGGGTACAGCTGGCTGTCAGAACCCCTGAGAGCATCGATGAGCTGCAACTCAGAGGCAGCTCTCCGGAACATCTGAGGGCTCAGTGTGGGCTCACTGCCTGTCCTGAATGCTGGCGACTTGGGACAAGGGCTGGTTTCAACTTCAGTTCCCTGAGATGGGTACCTTGAACCTGGAAGTTAAAAGGAGGAGGCAACACAGGTTAGGAGCTAACAAATGGCAAGGGAGCAGCGCTTGTCAGGGAGACAGAGAAGGAAGAAGACTTCCAAAATCTAGAACCACATGCCTTGGCAAGAAATGGCAGGCTTTCCTTCCCATCCCAGTCATTGCACAGGTGATGGGTGAGCAAGGTGTTGAAAGGCCGCAAGTGTGGCTGACCTCAGGAGTCACTCACGCAAAAGGGTATCACAAAGCAATCTACCCCCGTCAGGTTTTCACACACTGAAGTGGCCTTGTGAAAGTGTTCACTCAACAAATTACAGGCTGTTTTTTGAAGGGTGGAGCATGCAGGCAACATGCAGCCCCCAGGCCCATCTTCCCTCCTCTTCTGTGCGCTGCAATGTACTCACATTCGAGAACTGGAGTCCCCTGAAGAGCACAGAGGGAGGGAGGGATGCACAAACCAGTCATTCTCTGTAATGTCCTGGAGCTGAACAGAGAGGCGTACTAGGCTCCCTTGTGCCCTTGCTAGAGGAGCTGAGCCAGAGTGGAAAGGCATGATTTTTGCACCCCTCTGGGCCTGGGCCCTTGGCAATTGGGCCAAACCCTAGGTGCGCCCTTGTCTGGAGAGGCAGGAGGGTTCAGAGAGAAAGAAACCGGGTTCTGTCAAGCCAAGCAGGCCTTGCTCTTCAGGCAAGTGCTGCATTCTTGCACAGAGGCATCATTTCCATGCTGGACTTATCATATCTGAACATAATGAATATGTCACCCCTGGAGCTAATTTTGTCAACTCATTATTTCCTTGGTTAAAGTATTTGTTTGTTTGTTTGTTTTTCTATCCTACCCTTCATCTGAGGATTTCATGGCAGTTAACACAAATACACATACCATAGTTACAAACCAAACAATATATTTGGGATGCCTTGCATTCTTCCCAATGCCACATACTTAAGATGCATAGTTTAGAGACAGTGAAGCGTAAAGCTCCACCAATATACAGGTCCTCCTCCCCCCAAAAAATCAGAGATATACAGAGCAGCTGCACTGTCACATTATTCTGCAGTGAGTATGATAATGTTCTGGGCTGTACAGTCAGAAGTGGAAAATCTCCAGGGCTTGGAATAGGAACTGGTTTGTAACTGAATCTGATGGGTAAGAGCAGAAATGAGAGCTTGTGACTCACAAGAAATAGCCCCACATTTTGCACGGAAAGAACATTTTCCGAAAAGGGAACCTGAGTGCACAAGGAGTTATGACAGGAATGGATTTCAGAGCATAGCTCATGTAAAGCCAATTGTTTCCAGAATGCAGGAAAATACCTACAAAGACCTTTAAGGCACATGCAAATCACTGTAGATGCAAAGCTCCAGGTGGCATGTGAGATTTTTGCTGAGGGCAACTTTTGCTAGATGGAAAAAGCAGGGGGGCAGGAGGGGGGCAATGTCCCACACTCTCCAAAGTCTTATGAGGCAAGTCCAGCCAACACTCCCGCCTCTTGTTTGGTTCTTCAAAATTGGGGGATTGAAGAGAAAGGCAGGGATTATGCAATGAATGGGTGGCATGTACTTTACGCACACACAATGTGTTTGTTGTTTTCTTGTGCCCAGACAATAAAAAGTGTACAATTCCCCAAGGACATGTTTAAAACAGAAGCTCAATGAACAGCAGCCCACCGCCGCAACACCCTCTGTTTTGCTCCAAACACATAGCTCAGGTGACACATACTGATGGGCAGGTAGCTTTCCGACTGGTGAGCCTTCAGGGGGAATCTCTTCTCCTGAACATGGTCCAAGCAGGCTGGATGGCTACCGCTTTTTTCTTTGTTTCTGTAAAGGGGAGGAACGTCACAATGTTAATTCATGTTAATTGATTTTTTTTATGTTCTCCATTACGCCTCTGCGCACAGACCATACTCTTTGAGCCATGAGCTGCACATCCCTGCTTGATCTCTTCATTGCCAGGCCGCCAGGCATCTGACTCTCTTGACTGATGATCCCAAAGCACAAAACCACAAAAAAGTCTGTCTCCATCACCATATCTATAGACATGGTATATGTCTATAGACATTCTCACTCTGAACCCAAGCCACCTTCACAGGATTGTTCTGAGGATAAAATGGGGTGAACTTTGTGAGCAAAAGGAGTGATATTAATGAATGTGGATTTAGTTGATTTGCAATGCTACTTAAAAAGCAGTGCTAGGAACAAGGATGTCTGGATCTCTAGAACCTTAAACAGCTGGAGGATGGGGGAAAGTAGGGAGATGGACTTGTAACAGCAGCACTGGGCGTGGGGGTGCCTAACCTTTCTCCCAGCAACAGAAATCACTGCCACAAAGCTACTAATAGGCTCATTCGGGGGGGGGGAGAGATAAAAACACAGGCACCAGCCTTTCCCCCAAAACAGGGCTAATAGATGTTTTAAGAGCAAAGGGTTGATAGATTTTAAAAGAGAACCAGGCAGGGACAAAAGGCTAAAGAGCCCTTCCCAAGTAGTAGTACAGTGGTGCCTCGCAAGACGAAATTAATCCGTTCCACGAGTCTCTTCGTCTAGCGGTTTTTTCGTCTAGCGAAGCAACCCGATTAGCGCTATTAGCGGTTTAGCGGCTATTAAAGGCTTAGCGGATTAGCGGCTAAAAGGCTATTAGCGGCTTAGAAAAAGGGGGGAGCGGGGGGGGGAACGGAACACTCGCAAGACGTTTTCGTCTTGCAAAGCAAGCCCATAGGGAAAATCGTCTTGCGAAGCAGTTCAAAAACGGAAAACCCTTTCGTCTAGCGGGTTTTCCGTCTTGCGAGGCATTCGTAGAATCATAGAGTTGGAAGAGACCACAAGGGCCATCGAGTCCAACCCCCTGCCAAGCAGGAAACACCATCAGAGCACTCCTGACATATGGTTGTCAAGCCTCTGCTTAAAGACCTCCAAAGAAGGAGACTCCACCACACTCCTTGGCAGCAAATTCCACTGTTGAACAGCTCTTACTGTCAGGAAGTTCTTCCTAATGTTTAGGTGGAATCTTCTTTCTTGTAGTTTGGATTGTCTTGCGGGGCACCACTGTAGCATTTATTAAATTTGCATACCAGCCTATACCTGTAGATCTCAGGGCAGTTCACAACATAAAATTACAGTATTAAAAAGTATGGCTTCCCCCAGCTATTTCAGACAAACCAAAGCTGTTTTTTAGGCTTTTTTTTTTTAAAAAAAGTCAATAAACCCAATCATGGATCTTCCACACAGATCCATGAGTAGAGATGGGCTCCCCTTGGCAGACAGTTGCTCTTCAACATGGAGTGTGATGGGAAGGGATAGAGCTTCCTTGATCATGTATACTTTCCTCTCCTCCCTTGTATAATTAGAGCCACATTCTGATCTCCTGAGTAGGGCGTCCATCTCAAACTCTCACAGATGCTGCAAGATAGTCGTACCTTAGAAGGTTTCCTCGGGCTGAATTCTGCTCTCTGGCCTGGCGAGTGCACATATTAAGGCTCAGTCTTTTTGGAGTTTCCACTTTTCCTTCTGGAATGCTGCCCTCCCTTTGCAGGGCTGGGGAAGTGCCATATTTTTCTTCCAGACACCTCAGTGGGACAGTCCTGTTGATGGGCTGAAATATAATTGCCCCGCTCTGCTTTGAGATTGGCCGGCGGTTCCCCACATAGCACCGGACCAGGCCAGGGATGCTGTCGAAACTTTCGTCCTCAAATTGG
This sequence comes from Podarcis vaucheri, assembly GCF_965113315.1. Taxonomy (NCBI): domain Eukaryota; kingdom Metazoa; phylum Chordata; class Lepidosauria; order Squamata; family Lacertidae; genus Podarcis; species Podarcis vaucheri. The sequence continues at coordinate 29,976,736 of NC_138764.1, forward strand.
TACTGAACACGGCAGTAGGCTTCGTTGAGCCTCAGGACGGTTTTGTTGATCTTGAAGTGCTGAGAGGTGTTTTTCCATTGACAGGTAAGGACAAAATTCCCAGGGCTTGAGAGAGAGTCCCTGATCAAGAAATCTCCATCTCTCTGAACAAGGCTTTCAGACACCTTTAAGAGAAAATCAGAATGAGATTAGCCACTATTGGACAAGTGTACCCTTACTTTATTTTACTGAAAGCCTCAGCGTGTGTGTGTGTGTGTGTGTGTGTGTGTATACACACACTACGAAAGCATATATATATATATATATATATATATATATATATATATATATATGCAGGTTTTGGTGTCTTCGGGTGTCTTCCCGTGTAAGAGTCGGGGTGTCTGTGCGACGTTTCGACGAGGTCTCACTCGTCATCTTCAGGCTGGTGCTTTCGGCTTCTTGTTACTGGAACAGAGCAGAGTCTGGTGTTTGAGTTCCTATAAATACTGTTGAGGGGTGTGGTGTATAGCCTCCAACGTTCTGGGCAGAGAGGAAGTTCCTAGATTAGTGTGCCTTTTCTTCTTTTGTTCCTTAATTACTTGAGGGATATCTTGGGTGATTTCATGAGTGATATTCTGAATACCACTGGGTGGGTCATTAAGTGTAGATTAGTTGCTAAAGCTTTCGTGTCTTGACCTCTTGAGCTTGTGAAGAGTTTTTCTGAGAAGATGGCTGTGCTGCATTTAGTTGTGCTCTGGCTTGGCTTCGTGTATAGGGGCGAGCTGTGGTTTTGTGCCTTGTGCCAGCCAGATCTGTGTAGGGATTGCAGGGGGGTGCAGCATCCGGAGGTGCCACTATAGTTTGGCTACTGGATGGAGTCCAGATCTGGCTGGCACAAGGCACAAAACCACAGCTCGCCCCTATACACGAAGCCAAGCCAGAGCACAACTAAATGCAGCACAGCCATCTTCTCAGAAAAACTCTTCACAAGCTCAAGAGGTCAAGACACAAAAGCTTTAGCAACTAATCTACACTTAATGACCCACCCAGTGGTATTCAGAATATCACTCATGAAATCACCCAAGATATCCCTCAAGTAATTAAGGAACAAAAGAAGAAAAGGCACACTAATCTAGGAACTTCCTCTCTGCCCAGAACGTTGGAGGCTATACACCACACCCCTCAACAGTATTTATAGGAACTCAAACACCAGACTCTGCTCTGTTCCAGTAACAAGAAGCCGAAAGCACCAGCCTGAAGATGACGAGTGAGACCTCGTCGAAACGTCGCACAGACACCCCGACTCTTACACGGGAAGACACCCGAAGACACCAAAACCTGCATTCCTGTACCCGTGAAAATCTACGAAAGCATATATATATATATATATATATATATATATATATATATATATATATGTTACAATGCTTCATTGTACTCTATCACAAAAGTTGTTGCATTTAAATAAAATAGCAAAACATTAAATATATATCCTAGAGCAGTGTTTCCCAAACTCAGTCCTCCAGCTGTTTTTGGACTACAGTTCCCATCATCCCTGACCAATGTTCTTGCCAGCAAGGGATAATGGGAGTTGTAGTCCAAAAACAGCTGGAGACCCAAGTTTGGGAAACACTGTCCTAGAGTAACCATTCCCACAACCGGGTGTCCTCCCGGTGTTTCCAGATGTTCACCATCCCTGACAATTCACTCTGAGGCTGGTGTGAGTTGTAGTCCAGCTATAGTTCTGGAATAGGACTATACCACTATTCAACATAGTCAGCTAAGTCACAGGCCCTTCCCCTTTTCTGAGCTTCCCATACAGTTTTTCCATCTCAGTGATACGGAAGACTTCAACCTGGCACTCTTGTCTTCTGGTATTGTGCTTAGGCTCCAGTGCCTGACAAAGATAGTTCAAACTGCTACTTTTAAATTTGGACCTTGCAAAAGACTAAGATCAGCTTCGCAGCCCAAATTCTGATTAGCCTAGGAATATAAGGAGAATCCATAGGATACCCTGTCACAGTGAAGTTAAATTCCTACCCTTGTTTATATCTGGAAACAAGGCCATGGAATCCTTTGAAGCTCTGGTAGGCACCTGGCACCCCAACATTAGGAAAGGGGTTCCTCATTCACAACTCTGAATTACTGGGCACACTGAGATCTGGACTGCAAGCCAAGACACCTCCATTCCTTCTTGCTAACACTGAGGCTATGGACACATTACAGGCTTAAAACACAGCTAGGTTTTTCCTTTTCTCAATCAGGATGGAAGAGATCGAGAAATGCATAAAACTGCGGTATTCCATAAGGAAAGACAGGATAGATGTGGGTTGTGGGTAGAATCATGTGCACACTGCTTCCTATACCAGTGGTGGGAGCGCACAGGATGCAGAGTAAACATGAGTGTGTATGCAGCCTGAATAAGGATTGTGAATGGCTCTCTCAATAAGAACTGTTGAGTGCCATTTGGTCATGTACTGTACTCAAATGTGTACTGCTTAAGTAGTCAGAGAGTGTCTCATTAGCCTTAGCATCCCACTGATTCACTTTGTTTTCAGCTCAGATGAGGATACCTGCTGTGTTTTCAATCCACCTAACACAGCTAATTATGAAGGCCGTAGCCTGCAGGAGCCCAAACCGCAATAAACCACAAACGGTTTAAGATTCCACACAACAAAACAAAGCCTTTTTTAAAGCTGCTACAAAACAAACATAAAATACGCTTCTGGGATTTTTACGGGCACACCAAACTGTAATCTGCAAAGGCAAAATAATAATAAAAATCATGACGTGATCGGAACACAAAGAGCTTTCACATCCCAAAGCTAAAAAGATGCAGAGCTGTGTGACTACACAATGCGGTCAAAGCCAACAGAGCTTACAGTGGCTCTCTCTTTCCAGCTAGTCTCCTATATTCCCACATTGCTACATGTCAGGGACAAATAAATTGTGCGAATATAAATTAATATACAATTATTTAAAAGAACCATAAACTGCTCAAGCAGCAGAAGGAACACTTGTATAATGAAGGAAAGTTTAATCCTTTTCCCTTTGTGGTGGTGCCCACTACAAAACTGCTACTGGTGTGTGAAGAACTTTGCACTAAATACATCTATCTGTTTCTAGCTTCAAAGATGGGATTATCTTCCTGGGATAAATTCCTGTTCCTACTAAAAGACATGGATAAGTATTCTGCATCCAGGACAGTGAGGTTTCCTGCTTGCATACTGCTTAAGTGCATTAATACTAAAATATTAATGGAAATGCTATTGATTACAACAGAGATGCTTGACTTCCTTGTGGCATCAATATTTGATATTTTAAATGTTTTCCTCCCTTGAAACTATTTCTGAAATCTTAATTGTACGTGCAAGATTTGTTTCTTTGCTATACAGTCGTAACTTGGAAGTCAAACGGAATCTGTTCTGGAAGTCCGTTTGACTTCCAAAATGCTCAAAAACCAAATCGCGGCTTCTGATTGGCTGCAGGAAGCCGCGGAAGCCCCGTTGGACGTTCGGTTTCCAAAAGAACGTTTGCAAACCAGAACAATCACTTCCGGGTTTGTGGCGTTGGGGACCCAAAACGTACAAGTTACAGGGCGTTCAACAACCAGGGTATGGCTGTATAGCCCAGGGGTTGTCAACATGGTCCCTACTGCCCACTAGTGGCCTTTCAGGATTCTAGGTGGGCGGTAGGGGGTTCTACGGCACAAGCTGAATCCTCCTTCCCTCGAGCACTGGTGGGCGGTAAGGAAATTCTACCATCAAGAAAGATGCATTAGGGGGCGGTAGGTATAAAAAGGTTGACTACCCCTGACATAGCCAAACCAGCGCAATAAGCAAGTGGCTGTGTCAGAATAAATGCATTCTGAATCTGAGTGAGTCCTGCTGCTGCTCATCCACAGCTGAGGGCAAAGCTAGACATAATGGCCAAAAGCACCAACTGTAGCAGGCTGCATTTCACCACCTTCTCAAAATGGCTTGCTGGAACAGGGCCTTCTCGGTAGTGGTGCCCACCCTGTGAAATATCCTCTCATCAGATGTCAAGGAGATATACAACTTTTAGAAGACATCTGAAGGCAGCCCTGTATAGGGAAGTTCTTAAATGTTTGATGTCTCACTGTGTTTCTGTATTTTGTTGGAAGCTGTCCAGTCAGATGTGCGGGATACAAATAATAAAATTATTATTATTAATTATTCCAATCTTACAATCACATAAATGTAGCTTCCTCCGCATCCACAAATTAATTCTGACACTCCCTCTTTTTCCAATTACAAAAATGAAAAATAAAAATAAAAAGTGAGATAGTTAGAATGGCAACTATGGTAATGACCAGGTTTTCACCCCATGAAAAAATGTGCAAATGATGGCATTTTGTATGTATTTTACTATGGTGAGAATTTTTTCTGGTAAGCACAACTTTAGAAACCTCGCAAATATAATTGGATTCACTCTGTTTTCTCTAGATTGTGCCCATTGTCATAAAGTATCCTCCACACAACCAAAACCGTAGCTGGGCTAAGATAGAACTTTTTATTTAAATTGACCCTAAAAGTGACCTCATCAATGCCTTTCTTCAGTGGGTTCAATATACTGGCTTTCTTTGCCGTTATCTGGCACAATTACTCATAACTCAAATTTTTTAGGGCTCTCGTCTTTTTCATCAGACAAGCTTTAGCCAATAAGCATGTACATCACATGGCCACCAGATTCTGCTATCTCTGAATGCTTTCCAGGGCTGATATCCACAGGGAGGCTCATAACTCCAGAGGTCTGCACTTTGATGACTAGCTCATGCTGTTTCAGTTGCATTAGATTAAACTAAAAATGTCTGCTTTCAGACAGATGTGGAAACACATGTAAATATGGTGAAAACCAAGAAAAAGCAATGTGTTGCTTAATGCTTTAAAATGGCCTCACATGTCCTGATTCCCAAATTATCATCATTATAACATTATTCCGTTTCCAGTAAGGATCAAGCAATTTCTGTAGCTAGAGCATACATTATGTGCTCAAAATCTTGCTAATCAGTAAACCCGATTCCTGCAATCAGGGATAAACGAAATAAATTAGAAATATCTGGCTGATTTTTACATAAATTTAGTCACATTTTCCAATAACATGGATCTCTCTTCTCCAGGATAGGACTGACAGGGAGCAAGAAAGGAACAGCAAAATTATCAAAGCTGTGAAAGCTATCAGCTTGCTTGCTTTTTTTAATAGTAAAGATTCTCAGAATAGATCGGAGTGTCAATTTCTGTGCCAGAAAGGAGACTTAGCGGTTGTGTGGCCAACTCTCTCATAGCTATATTCCCAGCTATACTTAAAGCATCGCCTGGGAGTTTATTTTAGCATTGAACCTCTGGTGATATAATTGGGTTAAAAAACTAACTAAATGACAGTTCCTGCGAGTCTCTTTAAGATAATCTTTATATTAAATAAACAAGCTGAGGGATAATTACAGGGAGAGTAATATTGGGATCTTGCAGGTTTCCTCCGTATCATTTGCGACCGCTCTAAATGGGTAGCAGGCGTGACTGAACTGGATCTAGGCTCAGAGTCAGGACGGAGATAGGTTTCTGCACTTCCCTCTATATATGCAATTCTTCCTCCCATAATAACATCCTCAGGTTTTCGCTTTTCTTTTCCATGCTCCATAAATGCTGGATTTGAACTACTGATCACAAGCGCATTCATAATAAATTTGAACCGATTTGCAGAAGAAGAAGAAGAAAACCAGTGGTGGAGGTGAAAGACTTGAGATAGAATTGTGAAATACCTGGATTTAGTAAGCAAGGAAGAAAGAACGGGAAAAGAAAACAAGCTGGCAGAATTACCCAACAGAGAGACCAAAAAGGGACACACCTGTCGTGGAATACGTCCATGATACCAGGCATGGCTGCGCAGATCTTCACTGCTCAACTGGAGCTCCTCTTCCAGCTCTTTCTTGAGTTTTTCTGGGGAACTCTCCATACCCAGCCTGTCCATAACATGCTTTTCCTTGGAAAACTGCAAGAGGGAAAGAGAAAGGAGACTTGATCACCCCAGGCCTGACGGAACGCCTTATCTTGCTCAAAACTTTCATTCTGCCCCATGTGCCATGAGACTCGCAACAAGCCAATGAAATCCGCACGCCACGTTTTACGAGCCTTTGATCCCTAAGCAGTATTTGTGGAAGCTCCTGCCAGGTGAGAAGCTAGGTAATGATTACATGCTGCAAGGTGATATTGTAAAATGTCCCACCTGGATTGCTTGCGATAATAACTGGCGTGCCTGCTGAGTCATTTCTGTACCTTTGCAATAATAACGCTTTATGGAGAAAGGAATAAAAAGAAGATCCCAATTTGGGAGAGCCATAATTGCTCAGTCGTCAGCCATGTGCTTTGCATGCAAGAGATCCCCAAGGCTCAATCGCTGGCATCTCTACAGCAGGGCTGGAAAAGAGTTCCTGTCTGAAACCACTGGAGAGCTGGTGTCTGTCATTGGACAATACCAGCTCAGTATAAGGCAGCGCCAGCAGACAATTCCATGTTTTACACAAGTTACACATTATTGCTAAATGATTATTGCCAAAAAAGAAGAAAAAGGTGCATCAAAAATTGATTCATATGACCCTGCAAAGTACACCATAATCACATTGTTTTCCTTTGTGACACCTCCTGCAATACCTTCAGCAACAATTTAGCTCTCTCTCCTAATCACTTAGGCTGGTTCGGACCCCATCTGCATATAAAATAATAAACGGGCTTGGGTATATTTCTGTTACAAAGCTTAAAGTCATGTATAGCACAGGGTGTTTGTGGTTTGGCTTATTTGTGGATGATCCTTATCAGTTTTACTTCCTCCTGTGAAACTGAGCCTTGTCAATTTCACTTTCCCACTTTGGACTGCAGAAGCCAAACGGAGAAAGCTCAATTTTCCAGCAAAGGAAACTGCCTTATAATCAGTCATACTACTTGTGTGTCTACCCCAGAACTGTCTACCTTGACTCTAGAGTCTTGGGCTTATGACTTTCCCAATTTCTTTATCTGGCAATTCCAGAGACTGAATCTGGGAATTGTACAAATAACACACTCTACATTACTGAAGGTAAATAGGTACCACTGTGGCGGGAAGGTAAAAGTGTTACCATGTGCTCTGGCTTCCTTCACGGTGTTCATTGCGCCGGAAGAGGTTTAGTCATGCTGGCCATATGACCCAGAAAGGTGTCTGTGGACAAATGCAGGCTCCCTCAACCTGAAAAGCAAGATGAGTGCCGCACCCCATAGTCAACTTTGACTGGACTTAACTGTCCAGGGGTCCCTTACCTTGTCCTTTACCTACACTACTGAGCTATGGTCCATCCCTAGAGCTCACTCCAAAGTGCCCCCTTTTTTAAAAGAAAGGGGGGAACAAATAAAAGCCAGAGGGGGTCACAGTTCTCTCTCTCCCCCCTCCACAATAATCCAGCCTCCTATCACCTATATCCTGTCCTAAGTGTAGCAGTGTTCAATATTAGGGATTATTAGGAAAGAAAACATATTTGGCTTATTGTATAAATTTCTAGTCACAACATATTTTTTTTATAAAAACAGTGCAGAGCAAATGGCAACCCAACGCTATTGTGTTTAGGGATTTTATTTTATTTTTAATATATAAAAAAACTACAGAGATACAAGATACAGTGGTACCTCCGGTTGCAGACAGGATCCGTTCCAGAGGTCCGGTCGGATCCCAAGGTTTCCGCAACCTGAGGACCGCTTCTTCCGGGTTTGTCGCGCACACATCCTGAAGTTTACGTAACCAGAGGGTTACGTAAACAGAGGTATGACTGTACAGATATATAAAACTATTTGAGGTGTGGGCACAAAGATGTTTCTCCCCCTCTCTTGGGGGTCATCCAATGAAAATGATTGGCAGAATATTCAGAATGGACTCAAGAACACACACAACCCATAATTCACTTACAAAATTTGTTGCCACAAAGAAATTATGTCCCTGAGCCACAGTTGTTGGGACAACACTGGGAGATATGCTGAAAGCGGAGCAATCACACAATGCCAGTTCATTCAGTACACAACTTAGATGAGACTGTTCTCATTCACATTCTCAACACACCACCCTCACTGTGTCAAGTAGCTCTCTCTCTCTCTCTCTCTCTCTCTCTCTCTCGCTCTCTCGCTCTCTCTCTCTCTCTCTCATCATCATCTTCCCTTTCGACAGGGCTCTGGCTAAAATATCCCCACAATTCTTCTTGGCATGATGTCAGTGACCTGTCCAATGAGAGATTCTCGTCTCTGGCACTCTGATTAAGGATCAGCTGCTTTGTTCTTCACGAACACTGAATTAGGAGATGTAGGGTTAAATTAAAAGATGTGGGAGCTGAGCTTAATCCCTCATCTTTGTTCTCTCCCCTCCAGTCTATGCCTGCTCCTTTAGTTCAAACAGACAGCTCACAAGGCTTCAAGCAGCATTTTAATTAAGCCCAGCTGGCTCTCTTGCTGCTATTATTGCAGATTTTGTTTCAAAAAGAAGGCATCTGTTACAATGATTTGTCCCCTACTCAGACATATTTGCTTTCTTTTCAATCTGGACTGTTTACATTTTGCTTTGTATGCTGTGACCTGGTCCCACAACACAACCAAAAACTGAAGAAACAGAAAACTCTCTCATCAAATCAGTGACTGATGCAAGAAACTGGTCCTGTGTTTCCCAAGACTCTGCTAGTCACACACAGTAAATAATAGTAAATTCCTGGGCACGATACAGCATTATTATCACATGGTCTGATCCCTAAAGCCATTTTCACAAACAACACTTAAAAAGATTTATTTTTTTAAATGCCCATCAATTTAACAAAAAGGCCATGTGCACTCACTCCCCCCCTCCCCCAGCCTGGTCCTCTTTTCTAAAAAGAAAAACAAAATATTGCCTGTCTCTAGCCTTACAAGGTACTTTCACAGTGTCTATCACTTGTCTATACACACACACGTATATCTGTATCTCTAAATCTGGGTATCTGCAGCAGCTTGCTGGTTGCTAAATAAATCCTTGCTTGCTCCTTCCAAAAACAGCAGCACGAATAAAGCAATGCAGAGTTGGAGACCCCATTGACTGTAGAGCGTTACCATGCAACAACAACAGCAGAAACATTCCCCTCACAAATGGCTGTGCATTTCTTCTTAGTAACTTGGATGAACCCCAAGGCCTCAAAGTGATGTGACTGCAACTCTGCGGTACTTGAGAAAGACCAAAGGATGCAAGTTCTCATCCTCCAATCTAGGTTTTACTATGAATGCTCTGATCTTGAGAGCTCATCCTCCATTGTATGCACTGTAGGAGGCATTTACTACAGACTTCCTCGTTGTGCTGCTCCCTTGTGCAGCTAGTCTATTAAACTACTGATAATTGGCCATACCGTTAAGAGGGCATTGTTCTAAGTGGAACATTGCCAAGAAGATAGACTGTTGTTCTTAGCTGACCTTTTTAATGCGATGGGAGCCAAGGCTGGCTCTATTGTTCATTTTCCTCTGGTGTTTCGCTTTCAAAGAGCAATGTTTTAAAGTCAGGGGCCAGGGAGAGCATCACCAAATGATAGCAGTTTATATACAGTGGTGCCTCGCAAGACGAAATTAATTCGTTCCGCAAGTTTTTTCTTCTTGCCAGTTTTTCGTCTTGCGAAGCACGGTTTCCCACAGGAATGCATTGAAAATCAATCAATGCGTTCCTATGGAGACCGTCCGGGGACAGAGGGGAAGTGCCGCAGGCCTTCCCCTCTGTCCCCGGACCTGTTTTAAAGCAAGGGAAGGGGCAGCAGGGAGAATCACTTCTCCCCGTTGCCGCCCCTTGGTTCAAAAGGGGTCCGGGGAGAGAGGGGAAGGCGCGCACACGCCTTCCCGTGTCCCCTCTTTTGAAGCAAGGGGCGGAGGGGAGAAGATCGCTTCTCCCCGTTGCCACCCCTTGGTTCAAAAGGGGTCCGGGGACAGAGGGGAAGGCGCACGCGCGCCTTCCCCTCTGTCCCCGGAGGTTGCAGGGCTGGCAACGGGGAGAAGCGATCTTCTCCCCGCTGCCCCTTGCTTCAAAAGAGGTCCGGGGTGCGGGGGCAAGCTTCGTTTTGCGAAGCAAGCCCATAGGGAAATTCGTCTTGCGAAGCAACTCGAAAACGAAAAAACCTTTCGTCTTGCGAGTTTTTTGTCTCGCGAGGCGTTCGTCTTGCGGGGCACCACTGTACATGTATGATGCAGGTTAGGATAAGGTTGCCAGATGTCCCCGTTTCCTGGGGACAGTCCCTGGATTTACAGCTTTCTCAGAATTCACATGTGCATAGCAATAAGTGTCCCTGGATTCATTGGAAAAAATCTGGTAACCTTAGGTTAGGCGCCTACCAGAATTTAGAAATACCATTTCACATCACTGGATATTTATTTCTACCAAGTTAACTTTGACCTGAACCCCCCCCCCCAAAAGGAGTAGATCACCGCCAGTTTTTAATTGTGAGTAGATTGCAGTCTCTTGGAAGTTGGTCGTCATCATGGCTGCAGGAATAAAACGGGTCTTCCTTTTACTGACCTGATAGTAAATACATTTATTTGTACCATTTTGTTGTAAAAAAGGGATTAATATTTCTCTCTACATAGTAAGAATGTAGTGCCTCATCACAATCCTGGATTTGCACGAAGTCAGGACAGTAAAAAGGAGCACAAGAGAAGGCTGGTTCCACAAGAGCAGTTGCCACGGTATAGGAACAAGAGAGAAGGGACACTGAAATGGGGAAAGTGATGGTTTAAAACAACAGCAGAAGTTTGAGTAAAGCAGAGATGGAAAGGACTGAGAGGAAAATGGAGACGGCGGCCACACGGATGTTACTAGCCCAGAGATGGAAGACGACAAAGTCCCTACCAGAGAAGAATGGCAAACTGGGGAGACCTGGCCAGATGGGTGGTGTATAATTATTTTTTATTTATTTATTTATTTATTTTATTATTATTATTATTATTATTATTATTATTATTATTATTATTATTATACTATGACGAAATGGCAAAACTGACCAGAAAGCTCAGGAACCAAAAATACCAAAATTTTTATAAAGAATGGGAAAAATTTATAACTTATCCGGGAGACCACTGTAAGCAGATGAAAACATTAGCAGGATTACAACACTTGTAATGTTGCAAATATTATGGACAAAATGGAGTGACATAAAATATGGATTACTGAATAATATGGAGTTGAATGGGTTGACAATAGGACCCATGGAGGGCAACGTGGGAAGTCCAGAGATTCGGATGAATCTCTAAATATGGATATGCATTTTGTATTGTTATAATTTTATACTTGTAAAACCAAATAAAAATTATCAGTAAAAAAAAAAGGACAGAGAAAATGGTGGGTAAGTGCTATGGGATATTTGAGTGCTTTGCATCCTTCTTCTCTCACACATAAGGCGGCTGAGGAACGGAAGCAGGGGAAGCTTGGGTAAAGTGAGAAGGGAAAGACACTGAAAGGGAGAAAAGTGGCTGTTCTGAACAAGGCAGAAGTTTGAGTAAAGCAGGGGTGGAGAGGCACTGAGAGGAAAGTGGCAGCTGTAAGAAAACAGCAGAGGTTGAGTAAAGCTGAAAGTTCACATCATATTGAGCTGATAATGTTGTTTCCTCTCCAACATTCACATTATAATCTGTGGTGCAGAGACAATAAAGCTGAAGGTACAATTCTCAACAGTTCCCTTCTCTTCCTCTCTCCCCTCCCTTTTCAGTCTTGTGTAAATCATGCCCACTGTACATTACATGCATTCACATTACATTGCATATACAAGTTTTACCCTCAAGAAAGGAATCAGCCAGGTAAGCAATTGAATCAGCCTTGTACCAGCAACTGAACCTGCTCTAAATGTCAGAGCTCAGCCTTGGAAAATCTGAAATGATGGGAAAGTGCTCCTATACAAGGCAGCTTAAACCCAGGCACCTCTTGCTTTTTAAATAAAACACTCCAATCTCATAACACTCCAATCACAAAACAAATACTCCAATCTCACAACAAGTTTCTTCACCCCACCCCCAAATTATGAATTCCGTCTCCCAGATTTAGAAAGTCTCCAGATTGCCATTATTTTTCAGGAGGGATTCATACAGATACCAAAACATGAACAAAGGGTTGCACAATTTAAGTGCATTAAAGTACTCCAGTGGCCTACCCCAACAAATCCACTTTTTTAAAAAAAGCAACCTAGCCAGATGTGTGGGGTATAAATGATGGTGGTGGTGGTGGTGAAAGTGTTATGAAAGTGACAAGGAAATGCACTGTGGGGTGGGTGGATGAGTAATCAGAACCTGTGTAAATGCCCTGTAAGCAAATCAGGACAAATGCAGAATGAACGGCCACTGGTGTATGATCACTCTGTAAACAAAACAGAACAAATGCCCAATAAAGACCAGGCATTGTACAACCAGTGTGTAAGCTTTGTGCAAGCAAATCAGGAACTGATGCTGAATAAACAGGTCATCTGGAGGAGCCCTTCACTGAAAATAATCTCATTTTATTTTGGGTTTGCTTTTTCTCACAACAACAACAACAAAGCCCCTGGTGAAATAAAAGAAAACAAGACAGTGGCTTCAGTTTTTTTGTACATCATCTCTAGTCTCTCTCTCCTCGTTAGGGGAATGCATTAGCAATCTTCTCCATCTCTTTCGTAAAGTATTATTTACGTCTAGCGTACCTAAACAGTTAGTGTGGCTTCCTGCTCTCTATGATTAAAAAAAAAAGGAAACCTGAAACCCTGATGAGATTTTGCGTAAGCTGTTTGTGCAACTTTTTGATGTCCTCTGCCTTCCTAGTAGGCTATCAGCCTTTCCTGCTGCTATGCATAGAGCCCTGCCAGGATACACTGAAATTAACCCCAGGAGCTGCCAGTCAAGGGCTTCTCACTTATGACAGGAAAGACCTCTGTGAGCAGATTTCACATTTATGATGAGGCAGAATGCAGCATATTCAGAATACTCTCTGACTCTACCTAAACTACTGATCCTACAGATGCCCACTTAGGTACGGCTTGCAGTAAAAAGTAGCAAAATACAGAAGGCAAGTAGGCCAAGGAGCCTACAGTGGTACCCCGCAAGACGAACGCCTCGCGAGACGAAAAACTCGCAAAACGAAAGGTTTTTTCGTTTTCGAGTTGCCTCGCAAGACGAATTTCCCTATGGGCTTGCTTCGCAAAACGAAGCTTGCCCCGGGGACAGCGGGTCTTTTGAAGCAAGGGGCGGCGGGGAGAAGCGATCTTCTCCCCGCAGCCCCAGGTCCGGGGACAGCGGGAAGCGCTTCCCGCTGCCCCCGGACCTCTTTTGAAGCAAGGGGCTGCGGGGAGATCGCTTCTCCCCACCGCCCCTTGCTTCAAAAGAGGCCCGGGGACAGCGGGAAGCGCTTCCCGCTGCCCCCGGACCTCTTTTGAAGCAAGGGGCTGCGGGGAGATCGCTTCTCCCGGTGCTCCGAAGCCGGGCGGGGGGGGGGGGGCGGGAACACCTGCCCCCACCGCCCGGCTTCGGAAGGCTGCTCCGAAGCCGGGCGGGGGGGCGGGAACACCTGCCCCCACCGCCCGGCTTTGGAACGCTGCTCCGAAGCCGGGCGGGGGGGCGGGAACACCTTCTGAAGGCGGGCGGGGGGGCGAAAGTCTTTGTCCCCCCTGCCTGCCTTCCCATGGGCTTTTAAATCGCCCCGGACAGCGGAGAAGTCCTCCGCTGTCCCGGGGCGATTTTAAAATGCCGCCCGCCAGCATTTTAAGATCGCCCGGACAGCGGAGAAGTCCTCCGCTGTCCCGGGGTTTTTTAAAATGCTGGGGTGGGAAGAAAAGCCCTTGGTCCCCCCCCCCCAGCCTTCAGAAGAGGTCCGGGGACAGACTGTCCCCGGACCTGGTCTGAAGGTGGTTTCCCTAGGAACACATTAATTGATTTTCAATGCATTCCTATGGGAAACCGTGCATCGCAAAACGAAAAACTCGCAAGACGAAGAGACTTGCGGAACGAATTAATTTCGTCTTGCGAGGCACCACTGTATTATAATTTAAATAGCAAAATACAAGAAGAAACTGAGCATGCTATAAGGTTGATGGGGCTGCCCTAAAAGCTGCTCCAGAAGCTGAAGCATGAGCCTATTGTGCTCATCTTATCGTGCTCTTAAAGCAGTTGCATTGGCTGTTAGTAAACTAACACACATGGTTTTAGTCTTGTCCTATAATGTCCTAAACAACCTGAGACCAGAATACCTGAAAGAGTATCTTCTCGCTTACTGCCCCCCATGACTGCTACAATCAGCTGATAAGGCTCTCCTGTACTGCTGTCTGTGGAAGTGTGATTGACATCAACCAAGCAGAAGGGCCTTTGCTGTGGTGGCTCCCTTATTGAGGAAACATCTCCCCTCAGAGCTTAAGCAATTGCCCACAATGATAATGTTTATGCACCTTCTAAACACACCTCTGTCCTCCCAAGCAAAGTCACCATACTTTTAAACCCTTCCCTGAGTTCTAAGGGTTTTTTAGCTGTTGTTATTTTAATGTTAGATATGTATTTTAAAATTGATGTACACTACCTCATGATTAGGGACGCGGGTGGCGCTGTGGGTAAAAGCCTCAGCGCCTAGGGCTTGCCGATCGAAAGGTCGGCGGTTCGAATCCCCGCGGCGGGGTGCGCTCCCGCTGCTCGGTCCCAGCGCCTGCCAACCTAGCAGTTCGAAAGCACCCCCGGGTGCAAGTAGATAAATAGGTACCGCTTACCAGCGGGAAGGTAAACGGCGTATCCGTGTGCTGCGCTGGCTCGCCAGATGCAGCTTTGTCACGCTGGCCACGTGACCCGGAAGTGTCTCCGGACAGCGCTGGCCCCCGGCCTCTTGAGTGAGATGGGCGCACAAACCCCAGAGTCTGTCAAGACTGGCCCGCTTGGGCAGGGGTACCTTTACCTTTACCTCATGATTAATGTGTGAGGCGGTACAGAAATGTTTTCATAAATAAGCAGCAAAAAAAACCCCCAACCCGAAATAAGGGTAGTCCAAATGACAGCTCATGCCCACAAGAGACACAAACAGCAACCTGCTTACTACAGGTCATTCCCCTTTGTACCATAACTGCTGCACTGTCTCTGCACAGACAAGAATATAAAATGATGTCACATAATTATGAATATTCATTTGGAATCCACCCTGACTGTTGTGCTGCCAACTTCTAAGAGAGATGGGAAAGAATTTGTGGTAGAGGCTCATGAGATCAAGAGCAAGACCTTAGAGGATTAAAGACAAAGCTTTGGGAGGGGTAAAGGGGTGGAGCTCATGGTACAAACATGATGCTCATCTAAGGCAGAGGGCAGCCAATGTGGCACCTTCTAGGAGTTACTGGATTATAGCTCCAAATATCCCTGGCCACTAGCGAACAGGGGTGGGCTGATGAGAGTTGTAGGCCACACCACCTTGAAGGCATGTTGGGTATCGCTCATCTGAGGTGCATGGCTATTCCATGTGCTTTCAAAGTCCCCTGCTACCATGCAATAGCAATATTGGTTGGGCATGTAGAAAATAAAAAGCTATCCCTTGCAATCCTATTGGACTACAGTGGTACCTTGGATTAAGTACTTAATTCGTTCCGGAGGTCCGTACTTAACCTGAAACTGTTCTTAACCTGAAGCACCACTTTAGCTAATGGGGCCTCCTGCTGCTGCCACACCACCGGAGCACAATTTCTGTTCTTAACCTGAAGCACTATTTCTGGGTTAGCGGAGTCTGCAACCTGAAGCATATGTAACCTGAAGCGTATGTAACCCGAGGTACCACCGTATAACATTTCCTCAGCATCAAAGTTTATACTTCCAAGGCGGAAAAGGCCTGGAGGGCAGGGATCAGGTCTTCTAGGGCTCACAACCAATAATAATATACAAAACTATCTAAGCTCCACAGCATCCATCAAGCTTCACAACTATATTCTTAGCGTGCTTCTATTTAAACTAATGTACTGGCTCTAGTCAGAGCTAAGATCCTGCCTTACAATCTTGTCAGCACAGATCTAGCTGCATTGCAGGGGGTTGGACTAGATGACCCTTGGGTCCCTTCAAACTTGTATGATTCTGTTATCCATTTCAACTTAAATCCCCAGAGAGCAAAAGCTGCCATCTCTGGTCCTCTTTTTCTATGCTTACAAATGCTTTAAAATAGAACTTTATTGAACATGAAGCAGCAGAGATCTCAAAAGTTCTGCAGTGCATAACCAGCCTATTTTGAAGAGCTGGGAGCCTCTCAAATAGAATCTTATTTCTGAACAGGGCCAGATGGATTTCTATATAAAAATAATGTCCCGTCCCCCCCATCCTGTTTCCCCAGAGGACATGTGGATTGGGTCAATGGAATGTTACCATGACAACATGCTGCATGATTTTAGGTATTAGGCCATTGTGCCAAGATAAACAACGTAGTCAAGAACTGTAGCTCTAATTCTACTTTGATAATGAACGCTAAGCCTCAAAATTCACATGGAAGTTTTTATACCAGCCGGGCTAAAATAATGGCTTTTACAACCTTAATCATGACCTTAAAACCCCTTCTTAAGCGGCGTGTTTGAACCAGCAGCTTTCTTTCCATTTGTTCTTACGTCACCCCGCAGTAAATTCCTAAGTTGCTCTTCTGCGAATTGCAGTCTACTAAACAAAGAGAAGCATAGGGGACTCCTTGTGAGTAAATGCCTTCCAAGACAAGTTGACATGCTGGCTTTAACAGCTGCATGCACAGCAAAAACTCAACATGTTTTCCTCAGCATCAAAATATAGTAGCTTGCATGGGCATAGCCAGGATTTTTGTTGGGAAGGGCAGGCCTTTGGGGGGGGCAGAACCTCAGTTAGCTATGTATTTGGATTGATTTGGATTGATTTAGGGGGGGGCAGCTGATAGCAGGGGCAGCAAACAGTGGTGAGATAATAATGTGCTGGGTGGTTTGCCCTGCACCCCCTAAACTAGCCAGCTGCACTGAGGTTGTCTAAGATTCTGCCCCATTACCAGTGTTGAAGTAAAATTCTGTTTCCAGTCTGGTCACCTTCTGTACATTGGAACAGAAGAGGGACACTATCTTGCCATTTGCCTCAGGCAGCAAAATGTATTGGGTCATGAAATACTCCCTGCCACCCTGCTTGCCCTGTCACCATTCCTCTGTCAGGGGCCCAGGTAAGCCCCACTCCACATCACAAAATGCAGTGTACACACACCATTTGAATGGCAATGCCCATCAACTTTGTTGAGGCCTGGCCCCCTCAAAATATTTTATGGGGCACGGGCAAAGGGCCTTTGATTCCCTAGAGGTTGGCTCCTATATCCCCCAATGCAAGTCTGTACCCAGACTAAACAATGCTGAATCATAACCAGGATTGCCCTCATAACCAGAGTTTGAAACCAGGATTTGAAGATAGTTATGTAAACCCTGGTCATAATGAATTGATCACATAATGAATAGATCACAAACAATTAAAACCACAATAGGAGGGCAAAATTCACAAAGGGAATATATGAGTCTATGGCATGTTTCTGACCTCCTAACTGAGGGATGGAGTCACTGTTGTTTATGAGCGTCATCTTTTGACAGTGATTATTATTAATAATAAAATTATCCTTAGAATTGCATACTTAACAAGATCTGAGATTTTGGTAATACAGCACTTTTTAAAAAATGTATATAAATATATTTTGCTAGACCCTTTTCACGAAACTCAGTAAAAAGTATCTGATAAAAGAAAGTACATTGTGTTATGAATTTCTATATTAAGTGCCTGTGTATTATTTTTAGTCATATAGCATATCACTTTCAGTTTCCCGTAAAGAAAAGCAGAGATGTTTTGAATGCTTTATGTAATCTGATAACCAATTTGTAAATAAATCCTTTTTGCAACTACTGACTTCACATTTTCTTTATGATGCAACCTTCTGTCTGTTTACAACTTCAGGTTAGCAGGCAGCCTAAAGTTTAAAACAGGGATTATTGAATAATTCAGTCGTAGTAAATTTCAATGCAAGTTGACCTGATCTGCATGCATCTTCTAATCTAGACTATTATTATTAATACTACATATTTATTTATTCATACCTCATCTTTTTCCCTGATGGAACTCAAGGCGGCTTACAGATAAAAAATCATTAAAATACAATTAAACATTAATTCATTAATATTAAGACTATGTACATATAGAAAATTGGTTGAAACATACCAATAATTACAATAAAAGCAGCACAAAGAAAAAAGCATGGGTCAGAAAATATTTATCCATCCTTCCCAAATGTTTCAAAGATCAAGACCACATATCTAAATATGTTTTAAAGGCATATTTTAAAAGGAAGTATGTTTAGAAGAGTATATCTGGAAAGAAAGGATGCATTTAAAATGTTATACTCATGAGTTTTCACACAGATTTTAAAACAAATATTGCAGATTAATTGTGGAAATGGCATGGAAAGGACTTGTGGGTAAAAGAATGCAAAAAATTACCAGACTGAAAATAAAGCTAATTTTTCTTATTTATCTTTTCAGCTACTAGTAGTCCTTATACCATTTCTATCCACAACCAGTTCAGAGTGGCATACCTGGGGATTTTCCACATTTTATCTGTGAGGTAGGAGGGAGAGACTTGGCTAAGATCAGTCAGCGAGCTATGCGGCTGAGCAGGATTTTGAACACAGGTCTCTGTGGCAGACTCCAACACTTTAACCACTACACCACAACTATGCCTGGACAACAGTGTGTAACAACATAAAAATGTGACCTTTTCTTGATCTGTAGATAGAATATACGTGTAAGTACAATCACACACACTTCCTTAACATTACAGACCACCTACCTTGACACCAATAATGGCCTTGCGGTGATAAAAACAGCAGAGAGATGCTATGAGCGTTTGAAGAACATTGGAATCTTTCGGCATTTTCAGATCTTTTGTCCCGTAGACCAACAACCTCCCTTGGCACACAAGAGGAATGGTCCCTCCCAGCTACTTCCAAGAGCTCCCACTGAGTTTAGCTCCTGCTTTGCTGGGTCTTCTACACTTCCCCCCCGCCCTCCCCAACCTCATATTTTAATCCCAGGCCGTTTCCTCAGTGAAAGCTGATCCTGTCATCTAAGAAGGTCATCTCCCGCTTGCTTCCAGCAATGGATCAGAATCATCATGGGACTTCATTCAGCTTGCCAATGAAATCCTAACCCTCAAAGAGAGGGAGAGGAGGGAGCGAATCTCTGTTTGGGAATCCCCCAGATTACAAACCACAAATCCCCAATCCAGCAAGAAATTAATCATCACCTTGTTCTTCAGCACGTAATATATTGAGTCATTGGGCCCAGAAAGGTTTCCAAGTCCAGTTATACCTCTGCAGCCACACACACACACAAAAAGCAATGCCCATGATTGCATCAGTAACATTGCTACGTACACGACTGATAAACAGAGTTCGGGGGTGGGGGGAGATCAGTTGGTTGCCTAGGGGGTTGCATGTCTCTGTTACTCATCATCTACACTGTTACATCCTAGTGCACAGGTAACCAAGGGAAAAAAGTCGAGACTGTTTGTCTTGAAATAGGAAGCTGCTGACAACCTGTCATGCAGCAACAACAGAGCGCAGCCAGTAGCATCATCACAGCCGCTGCTAGCGTCATAGAAGCAAACACAGCCTTCCTCTATTTAATTAGAAGATAAGTCAGTCAATTGCCAGAGCTGGTGAACACAATTATGCAGCCTTCTGGAAAGCAGCACTTACTACAGCTCTCTGGGCAGCCTTTGGGTAGGAGGCAACTGAAAAACCATGGGATTGTTGCCATTGATTTCAATTGAAACAGGAGATTTCAGCTTCTGGGGTGGGTGGGGGCAAGTTCCTTTGAAAAGACAAGTTAAGCCAAACTTTGTCGCTGGCAGACCAGAAATAAAGGTCAGTCTATACCCTATGGTTCTGAACATAAAAAGCTCAACACAAATAAGGATTATGCAAGGCACTATGCACTTTTAAAACATATCCCTTTCAATGCTTTCCTTTAATTATAGGTTGCATTGCAGAATCCAGACTACAATGCGCCGTGAGCAGAAAGTGGAAGGCCTGTAGAAAGGAACTTGCAGAGTAAAGGGTCCCAAATGTGTCAAGTTAGTGATCCAAGCCATATACTGTAAAGAACGAACAACATACATATAAAAACAAGCACACGGTGCATTCTCAGCTGGAAGAAAAGCCGCTCCAAATCTGCAATACAATGGTCAGACCTCTAAGCAAAACTCACCTACCAAGTCATGTCAAATGACATTTTGGTGCAATTTCACACCATCTAAAATCCTGTCCCAATGCTGAGGCAGTTAATATAGAACTACAGTGGTACCTCAGGTTACAGACGCTTCAGGTTACAGATGCTTCAGGTTACAGACTCCGCTAACCCAGAAATAGTACCTCGGGTTAAGAACTTTGCTTCAGGATGAGAACAGAAATCGGGCGGCAGCAGCAGCACAGCAGCAGCGGGAGGCCCCATTAGCTAAAGTGGTCTTCAGGTTAAGAACAGTTTCAGGTTAAGAACAGACCTCCAGAACGAATTACCGTAAGTTCTTAACCCGAGGTACCACTGTAGTAGATAGGAATCCTCCAATATAACTAAGAAACATTAACATCATAACCTCATACATTTCTATTCAGAAGCAAATCCCGCCCTCAGGTTAAGTGGCTACAAGACTGCAGCCTAAAAGGTAACGGAGCTATCTATGCATTAAAAAAACAACATGTGGTTCAGTCCTTTCTGGACTCTTACCATTTCAGAGTGGAGAAAGGATTTGCATGTTTGAATACACTCCCATGTCAAAAACCTTTGCCTGTAGAAAGTTAGCATGCTGTAAATAAAAGAGTTAGAATCATAGAATCATAGAATCATAGAGTTGGAAGAGACCACAAGGGCCATCGAGTCCAACCCCCTGCCAAGCAGGAAACACCATCAGAGCACTCCTGACATATGGTTGTCAAGCCTCTGCTTAAAGACCTCCAAAGTAGGAGACTCCACCACACTCCTTGGCAGCAAATTCCACTGTCGAACAGCTCTTACTGTCAGGAAGTTCTTCCTAATGTTTAGGTGGAATCTTCTTTCTTGTAGTTTGGATCCATTGCTCCGTGTCCGCTTCTCTGGAGCAGCAGAAAACAACCTTTCTCCCTCCTCTATGTGACATCCTTTTATATATTTGAACATGGCTATCATATCACCCCTTAACCTCCTCTTCTCCAGGCTAAACATGCCCAGCTCCCTTAGCCGTTCCTCATAAGGCATCGTTTCCAGGCCTTTGACCATTTTGGTTGCCCTCTTCTGGACACGTTCCAGTTTGTCAGTGTCCTTCTTGAATTGTGGTGCCCAGAACTGGACACAGTACTCCAGGTGTGGTCTGACCAGAGCAGAATACAGTGGCACTATTACTTCCCTTGATCTAGATGCTATACTCCTATTGATGCAGCCCAGAATTGCATTGGCTTTTTTAGCTGCCGCGTCACACTGTTGGCTCATGTCAAGTTTGTGGTCAACCAAGACTCCTAGATCCTTTTCACATGTACTGCTCTCAAGCCAGGTGTCCCCCATCTTGTATTTGTGCCTCTCATTTTTTTTTGCCCAAGTGCAATACTTTACATTTCTCCCTGTTAAAATTCATCTTGTTTGTTTTTGCCCAGTTCTCTAATCTGTCAAGGTCGTTTTGAAGTGTGATCCTGTCCTCTGGGGTGTTAGCCACCCCTCCCAGTTTGGTGTCATCTGCAAATTTGATCAGGATGCCCTTGAGTCCATCATCCAAGTCGTTGATAAAGATGTTGAATAAGACCGGGCCCAAGACAGAACCCTGTGGCACCCCACTAGTCACTCTTCTCCAGGATGAAGAGGAACCATTGATGAGCACCCTTTGGGTTCGGTCAGCCAGCCAGTTACAAATCCACTGAGTGGTAGCATAGTCAAGACCACATTTTACCAGCTTCTTTACAAGAATATCATGGGGCACCTTGTCAAATGCCTTGCTGAAATCAAGGTAGGCTACATCCACTGCGTTCCCTTCATCTACCAGGCTTGTAATTCTGTCAAAAAACGAGATCAGGTTAGTCTGACATGACTTATTTTTCAGAAATCCATGCTGACTATTGGTGATCACAGCATTCCTTTCTAGGTGCTCACAGACTGTTTGCTTAATGATCTGCTCCAGAATCTTCCCTGGTATTGATGTCAGACTGACTGGGCGGTAATTATTTGGGTCCTCTCTTTTCCCCTTTTTGAAAATAGGGACAACATTTGCCCTCCTCCAGTCTGCCGGGACTTCGCCTGTTCTCCAGGAATTCTCAAAGATGACTGCCAGTGGTTCTGAGATCACATCTGCCAGTTCTTTTAATACTCTTGGATGCAGTTCATCTGGCCCTGGAGACTTGAATACATCTAAACTAGCCAAATATTCTTGTACTATCTCCTTAGTTATTCTGGGCTGTGTTTCCTTTGCTGAATCATTTGCTCCAAATTCTTCAGGTCGGGCATTGTTTTCTTTATCGGAGAAGACTGAGGCAAAGAAGGCATTGAGGAGTTCAGCCCTTTCTGTGTCCCCTGTTTGCATTTCACCATCTTCTCCTCTGAGTGACCCCACTGTTTCTTTGTTCTTCCTTTTGCTACGAACATACCCATAAAAGCCTTTTTTGTTGCTTTTAACCTCTCTAGCAAGCCTGAGTTCATTCTGTGCTTTAGCTTTTCTGACTTTGTGTCTACACGTGCTGGCTATTTGTTTGAATTCCTCTTTGGTGGTTTCCCCCCTTTTCCATTTTTTGTACACATCCTTTTTTTAATCTTAATTCAGTTAAAAGTTCTTTAGATAGCCACCCTGGCTTCTTTAGGCACCTTCCATGTTTCCGTCTCATTGGTATTGCCTGACGTTGTGCTTTTAGTATCTCCCTCTTAACAAACTCCCAGCCATCATGAACTCCCTTTCCTTTTAGTATTGCTGTCCATGGGATCTCACCCAGCACTTCCCTAAGTTTTATGAAGTCGGCTTTCTTAAAGTCAAGAAATTGAGTCCTAGTATGCTTGGCTGCTACTTTCCGCTGTATAGTAAACTTCAGAAGAGCATGATCACTCACGCCTAATGATCCTTCCACATCTACCCCACTAACCAGGTCATCAACATTGGTTAGGACCAGGTCTAAAATGGCTGTTCCTCTTGTTGCTTCTCCCACTTTCTGGACAATGAAGTTGTCTGCAAGGCCAGTGAGGAATCTGTTTGACCTTATGCTCTTGGCTGAGTTTGACGTCCAACAAATATCCGGGTAATTGAAGTCCCCCATTACTACTATCTCCCTTCCTTTTGCATGCTTGGCCATCTGTTCCAGGAAGGCATCATCTATGTCCTCCGTTTGGCTTCCATATGGAGTTCTTCCATAGCGTCCTGTATCAATTCCAGTTTTCTGTGCTTAGATACATGTGACAGGCTTGTTTTTAAATGTGGTGGGAACATTCCAACTTGTGATTTCTAACCAAACATCTGAAACAGAGTACAGGCCAGAAAATATTTTTTTGAACATGAAAGTTCCACAATGCAGGCAATATGAAAGAAGTCATCTCCCCCTCCCACTTGACATTATAAAAAGTTACTGGAATTCTCCACCACAATATGTTTATTATGAGGCAAGCATTTAAATAGTTTCAAGTACATGACCAGCCATATATAGTTTTGAAAACATCCAAATGTTTAATTTTAGGTGTTTAATTTTAGATGGAACCAGAAATCCCTTGCCAAACAGATGCATAACTTGTCCATAATGTGTTCACAGAGCAGCCAGACAGGGGTTGGATTATGGGAACAGCTCTCTTCCTAACAGTAGTTCTATAGTTCTATAGTTTCGGTAAAGAATATTTTTTTTCCTGTTGTTCTGACTGCATCTGATGGAAATTCTAAGTGCAGACAGGGTAGAAGAGCTATGCTGGATTAACTAATCCAGGCTTCCTCAAACTCAGCCCTCCAGATGTTTTTGCCTACAACTCCCATGATCCTAGCTAGCAGGACCAGTGGTCAGGGATGATGGGAACTGTAGTCTCAAAACATCTGGAGGGCTGAGTTTGAGGAAGCCTGAACTAATCCAAAATAAGAAACACTGCAACGAAACAGACGATCTAGTTGGATAGTGATTTATTATAATCCCTAAACCTGCTGTGTCAGCAAACAGATGCTCAGGAAAGCAGATTTTGATTATAGGCCTACTGGTGATGTGATAAAAGTTTTGCTGATGCTTGCAGGGACATTTCTTTGCAAGTATAGGAAACACACATCTTTTTTTGGTATATTCATATTCCATCAATGCTCAGCTCAAGAGAGTCCTGCAATAGCTTACAAAACAAAAAGTGTTTTTCAGAACAGCTAAAAATGACAATAATTCAATAGGATGGTCACTTATGCATTGTAAAAGAAAGAAAGAAAGAGGTCACAGATTTGCATAAATGTACACCTCTTAAGTTATATGGACAGATGCAAAATTAAAAATAACTGTTTTAATTTAAACAGAAATACAATGCATCTCACCATTGTGGAAAAGACTATGACCTTATATAGAGATCTCAGAGCTTGTTTTTTGGGAAACCTTTTGAGAGCAAGAGCTGATTGGACCCTCACTCATCCCAATTGTGATCTTTTGGCAGGCCACAATAAAGCTGTTACAAACAAGGTGACCATTTATTCAATAGCAGCAAAAAAATCACTATAATTTCCTAAAGACTTCTGCTGTGAACAGCAAACAGGACCACTCACAATAGTATGCTTGATGTTCTTGTTAATCTCAGTTTGTACTGATATTAGTGTCATATATTATGAGTGCTATTTTCTGTCCCTGTTTCTCTGGTGTCTCTCTTAGCTGGAGTCCTAATCTGCTACTAATTTGTGATGGTATCTGTCCTATTCCTCTGTTTTGTAATTGTCATTGTGACAAACGCAAATAAAATCAATCAATTCTATTCTACTCAATTTGCTCTCCAAATCCGGGCCCATTTTTATGGTTTTTTATCTTTAAAACTGACTTGGACCAGGACAACCTTTGAAATAGGACTGTCCTCTGCAAAGCTGAACACATGACCATTCTACATCTCAACTGTTTCCACTTAGTGCCTACTTTATTGATCCAATTTCACACAAAATGGATTGGGCTTCTGCATCAGACGAAATCCACTGAGGGCATTTGGCGCACAACACTGAAAGTGTATCTCTGCATTTCCTGTCCCTTTAATGTGAATGTAGAACCAACCTAGGAGAAGTCACTTTGTATTCGATTTAAAAGTAGCTCTCCTGCTTTTTATCCCATGGGAACGATATACACAGATGGGAACAAACTGCCAGAGAGGTTCAAAGGTCAATTTTAAGGTCATGAGCAAAATAACAAAGCAGCAGTTGTCATATATCCCCTAAGCCTACTAATTGTGATGATATAGCTGGTTACTGAGATTCGTCTGGCAAGCAATTGGTGTAGGAGGTTTGTTGTCTCTACACATAAAAATAAACTGAAAGTGTATTGCATGAAAGTACAGCATCAGATCTACCCAACAGAAAAGCTCTAGTCAGCACTCAATTATAATCTGCCAGAATACGGATGTAACAGTCAGAGGAAAGCATCTGTTTGTAGATTCAAGCTCACAGTGGGTGAACACTAGAAACTATTCTAACAACACACCTCATATTAATGTGACCATTCAGAATTAAAACAGCACTTACATAGCTGCAAAAATCAAGCTAAAGGTAAAGCGACCCCTGACCATTAGGTCCAGTCGTGACCGACTCTGGGATTGCAGCGCTCATCTCGCTTTATTGGCCGAGGGAGCCAGCGTACAGCTTCCAGGTCATGTGGCCAGCATGACTAAGCCGCTTCTGGCGAACCAGAGCAGCGCACGGAAACACCGTTTGCCTTCCCGCCAGAGCGGTACCTATTTATCTACTTGCACTTTTGACGTGTTTTCGAACTGCTAGGTTGGCAGGAGCAGGGACCGAGCAACGGGAGCTCACCCCGTTGCGGGGATTCAAACCGCCGACCTTCTGATCGGCAAGTCCTAGGCTCTGTGGTTTAACCCACAGCGCCACCCGCGTCCCTCAAAATCAAGCTACTGTTATTTTAAATACAGTGGACGCTCGGGTCGCGAACGTGATCCGTGCGGGATGCATGTTCGCAACCCACAGCTTTCGCAACCTGTGTCTGCGCACGTGCGGGTTGCAATTCAGTGCTTCTGCGCATGCACAAAGCACGATTAAGCGCTTCTGCGCATGCGCGACCACCGAAACCCATTCCGGTACTTCCAGGTTCCGGCAGTCCGTAACCCAAAAAAACGCAACCTGAAGCGGCTGTAACCCGAGGTATGACTGTACAGTCAAAGCCAAGTGACTGGCATGTAAAGTAAGTCAGAAGATGAACACAAAGGACTTCTAAATCCCACTGGTTTCAAATTTAAAAACATGCTTCCACTGAGATGTACTTCAGCGAAATCTAAATTGCATCTTGGCAGGTTGGAAGGCAGCAATGTGCTATTACATGTATGCATGCACTAACATATAGTGCCCTGTTTTTGTAGCATTCACATGGCATTTCTGCACATTACATAAACGATATGACTCCACCACTGAAGTCTTGCACCACTCCTCTTAAAAACTGCCGCCACTGCTTATAGGTCAGCAGAAAACAAAGCTTTCCACAGTGAAGCTCAACACAGACAGCAGTTTTTAAGTGACTTAATGGTGGTATGAGAAGCTTTTCTGCTCATGGTGCACTGTACATGAATATTCTTTTGTCCCACTGTTACCAAATAGAAGGTTCCTGGTGCAAATGGATGCCGCTTCCAGCTCGCGACATGTGGGGTTGCCAATTTCCACTGGTTGCCCTCCCAACTCTCCCCACCTTGTGGAACAACACAACATACACTCTGCAACATACTGCTCAATCAGTGTCCTCTGACTTTGTAAGGACTCGCATCACAAATTGGTCAATTGATGTCTATCTGCAGCCTTTCACAGGGTCAAATCATCATTTTCTCTAGCTCAATCCTGTTTGCTCTGACTAGCAGTATCTCCCACCCTTGTTCATTGGATCATTTAAATGGAAATGCCAAGGATTTAACTAGGAACCCTGAAGATGCCAAGCATGAGTTTCATCTCTGAGCCTCAGCCATTTCCAAAATAGTGACAGCCCAGAAAAATATTTTTAGTTAGAGACCACAGCTCAGCTGTAAGAAACATCCTTTGCATGCAGGAGGTCCTAAATTAAATCAATGGCATCTCCAGTTAAAAGGATCTGGTTAGTACGTTGTGGGAAATACCTTCTGAAACAGGGCCACGAGGCCGAATCTAGAACTGGCTGACCCTTCACAGGCCATTCTGACAGGTGGGAAGGGCCGCTTACCTGACATTGTATGACACCAGCGGAGTCAAAGTTCAAGCCCTGGGTGCAGCCAAAGCCTTATCTCTGCTAAGATGGAGATCAGCCTCTTCATGCTCTTTGAGAGTAAAAGGCAGCAGCACAGGTTTGTCTCTGCCCCAAATGGCCATATGGATCAAATTCAGAGACCTGGAAGGCATGGTTAGGCACATGGGCTGCAAGTTCCCCACTACTGCTGCAGAACCATTTCCATTTCCGATAAGCAACACCGGGCTAGATGAACAAATGGTACAAGGACGCTCCCTAAATTCTAAGCTATATATATATATCTTTGTCATAAGGTCACAAAGGACATTTTCATTCCCAAGAAGCAATATTGTCCTCCCTGAAGGCAACTGCAACTACAGCTATTGTTTTCTATTAAAGGACAAGAAACAAATGGGTGTTGCCCATGCTCTAGGAAGCAATTGTTCTTCTACGAAATAGGGTGCATATAAACTGGACAATACATGTAAAAATGTATTGCCAAAGCTTATTTTATGCCTGTTACTGCTAACTAAATGGCCCTGCTGCATGGAGGAACACAATGCACCTCTTTTGTGTTAAGAGCCTGAATCTAGTATCCGTATGGCAAGAAATTACACTCTGGCTCCCCCCTATGGATAACAATAATATGTTGGGAGAGTTTGTTTTAAAAACGAAACACTGCAGTGCAGCTCCTTTATTTTCCCTCTTTTGAGCAGGAGCTGAGAAACCTGCCCAGGCTGAATCTCCAGCAAAATGGTTTTGAGTGAGGTGAAAAAATGTCTCATTCTACTTTCAGAACTTTTTAGTAACCAGGGTGCCCCAAATGTCAGCTTTCAGAATTGCCTAGAAATACCTTTGCCACTTAAGGGACGCGGGTGGCGCTGTGGGTAAAAGCCTCAGCGCCTAGGACTTGCCGATCGAAAGGTCGGCGGTTCGAATCCCCGCGGCGGGGTGCGCTCCCGTTGTTCGGTCCCAGCGCCTGCCAACCTAGCAGTTCAAAAGCACCCCCGGGTGCAAGTAGATAAATAGGTACCGCTTTATAGCGGGAAGGTAAACGGCGTTTCCGTGTGCTGCGCTGGTGCAGGCTCGCCAGAGCAGCGATGTCACACTGGCCACATGACCCGGAAGTGTCTCCGGACAGCGCTGGCCCCTGGCCTCTTGAGTGAGATGGGCGCACAACCCCAGAGTCTGTCAAGACTGGCCCATACGGGCAGGGGTACCTTTACCTTTACCTTTGCCACTTAGGAGTGCAGTTTTTATCCCTGTTCCTTTCCTAAGTTTCTTATCCACTACTTCTTGGGCATCTGACCTAATAGAAGGATATGCAGATCTGTGACCCTGTGTCTATTTAAAAACCAACCAACCAACCTGTATTGAGAGAGAACTGACTAAACATAATGTGATAGTCTTGAACCAACGAACCGTACACATACTAAATTTTGGAGTTCTAACCCATATCAGATATACAGTTTAAATAACCCTGTGAGCTAGTCAGGGCAATCAATTACTGAGGCCCAAGAGTTGCGGTTCTCAAGGGTGTGGTAGGAGAAGATAGAAAGTGAAACAGGAAGATTCAATGACAATCAAATAAATATTTAAACATTTCAGTATTAGTATTATCAGTATGGGCTGGATAACAATTATTGTTAAAGCAGTTATTTTATAATTATCCTTTTCCAGAGAATCTGTCCAAGTCCAAAGTGAAGTTTAAGCAGAGTATCTCACATTTTAACACCAGATAACTGTTTTCTCTTTTGTATCAATGGGGGGGCATCATTCTACTTGTCACACTAGAGGGCAGTGTATTACCACAAGGAACATTGCATAAGTGGATCTAGCAACAGCTAAACCACAGTGATTTATGTTCAACCATTTCAATATAAGTCACCTGTCAATTACTGCCTTGGTCTGCCATTTTCAGAAGTTTAAATAAGACTGAGCAGTTAAATTGAAAATTAAAACACACACACTTGAACGTTTGTGGGTCTATACATATCCCTTTTTAGATTAATAGGGGACTGAGGGGCAGATGGGGCTCATCAATTTGGGAAGGTAGCCCCATCTAGGAGACGGAAAAGTCTGTTGTTGTTTTTTTAAAAAAATAATATTTATTAAAAGTTTAAGAATTAAAGAAAAAAGTACAAAAAAGAGAGAAAAAGAGAAAAAATAAACAATACAAATCAATACATTACAATACATATAAAAAAAGCAAAAGACACAATACATCAAAACAAAAACAAAAGCAAAAACAGTTAAAAGCACATCCAATATTTCCATATCTTTATCTTTCATTAACTTGTTTCATCGACCTCCTCACACCTCCCTTTTTGTGTTCTAGTTATTAATTATTTCAGCAAATCCTTTCCATCTTTCACAGTTTTCTGTCATTTAATTATCTTAATTTGTTTTAACCTTATCTTACCATTAAAACCCTAAAACTTAATTATACTTAACTCCTTATAACATTTCTACTAAAGCCATATAATTTCATTCCAACATTTTTCTAACACTCATTAATTTTGCAACATTACTCTAAATAAATTTTTTAAAACTTTTTTTCCAATCTTCTTCCACCGTCTCTTCTCCCTGGTCTCGGATTCTGTCAGTCCTTTCTATCAATACCATATAGTCCATCAACCTGGTGACTTTCTGTCCGAGGCTCTTAACTCTCTTCCATGTCCCTTCTGCAGATCTTCTTCATATTTATACATGCACTTTACTTTATCTTCTGCTGATCTTGTTCTTAATTTCCTTTCTTTGGCACTGAGGAGTAGATCTCGGGGAAACTCCAACCTAGCAATGTCTTTATTCCTTCTCGACGGGTCAGCCCATTCTCCATAGTCAAAACTAAAGTCCAAAAGATATTTCAGAGCGCCACTCTCCCCCTGACCCAAATCCAGATCCCAAAGGCCAGAGCATCCCTGCATTGGAGGATCTATCCAACTTTCCTTCTCCAATCCAAGCAGGGCTCCATCCCACCAAATCTGGCTTTCTCTAGATTCGATCATAAAGGGCAACGGCTTATGATCATCAAATTGCTTCTGTGAGGCCGGGCCTCTCTCCACTTGAATTACTTGAGGTTCAACAAAAACTTTCTTCTTCGTCTTCTCCACAGCTTGCCATGTCAAAACAGATTCCTGGGTCAATTCCTGAGTAATTTCTGTATAGATATTCCCTTTTTGTCCCAACTCAGTCATTTTTTGTCCCAAATTGTCAATTTTATTAATCCACACATCCGTCTTCTCATGAAGCTGTTCCAATAAAGCACTTGTCTTGCAAAATGCAATCACTAAGGCTTCTTCTGTCAACATTCTTGTCCAAGGTCAGACTCTGATTCTCACGCTCTTTAATCTCTGCAGCTGGAAAATTCCCCAGCTCCACTCCTGCCACAGTTTCAAAAGCTCCCTCTAGGGGAAACAATTTCTATTTGTATCCATCAAACGCAGATCCAGTGACAGAATTAGTTTGGATTTTCAGTTACTTTTTTTGCTTCTTTTAAGTGCAAAAGGAAACAATGGAAACAATATATTTCTCTTATTTAACTATCTGTCAACATACGTTTTATTCACAGTCAATGAACTTTCCCAAAATGTCAATCTTACTGGCAGCCCGTTCCCAGGTTCGAAACGGTGGTGATTTAACTTTCTTCACTCTCTCTCCTGCAGGCTTAAACGATCTAGAATTTCCCCCCTCTTCTCCTGCTTCCAAGGGGGGTTTAGTAATTTTAGCTGATGGAGATTTAATCCTTTACAAAAGACTTTCCAGACTTTAGCTTGCAACGTCTTTGCTTTGATCTATTTACAAAAGAGGAAGGCGGACTTCCAGTTTGAAACCTTCCCGTTTCGATGCCAAATTAAGATGTTTGGAGAGCCAATTTTCCATTCTACTCACGGGTAGTTGTTTAAAGTCCAATTGTCCACAGGAAAAAGTCAGCGCTCTCCGGCAACAGCAATGCGGCTTGACTCCATGAAAAAAGCAGTCGATTCGAAGCACCGCACCACTCACCCCACGTCGCTCTGGATCCCCAAAACCCGGTTTCCCCGTGAGTAGGGGAGGCGCGAAAGGTGCCAGCCGAATCCCACGTCCACAGGCTTCTCCCGCCTGTGGTTTTTAATGGGTCCCCGCCTCGCCGTGGCGGTCCAGACCCTAGTTTCCAAGGAGCGGATTCCTCCCGATCAGAGGAAATCCGCCATTGCCGGAGGCGCTAACCTGGAAGTCCCCGGAAAATTCTGATTCTAAACCTCTGGTGCCTCACGGCTATACTTATTTGCGAGACTTTGGGAGTAAACCCCGAGGAAAAACCTGAACCCACTGCCTTGTGGGACATCTTTGGGAGAAGAAAAGGCTAAGGAGTAAACCCTACACAAACCTGGAGTGGTGTCCCTAAGGCAGCTGGATGGTACCTTGCATGCCGCCTCCTAGCAACTCCTGCAGCCAAGCTGGTGCCAAACATTTTGCTCTGTTTTTCTTTGGACCACATCGAGACAGTCTTGTCATCTGGGCAGCCCAGGACCTTCATACACACTGTCCAGGCTTGCACCCTGGACAAGTGGGATGGACAACCATAGCTGTGCTTAAGGCTACCAGCATCACAAGGAAAGGGCAGATAGTAGCAGAAGCATTGTCATGCCTGCCAAGTAGGGTTGCCATATTCTGAAGACCAAAAAAAGAGGACACATTTGTCAACTTCTACTTTTAACTATGGATCACTATGACAAGTCTCATTTTATATACCTATGCTTGTTTAAAGTTGTTGCCTCCTAGTTTCCATCATCGGTTACCTTCATGCACTTTAAATATGTGTAGAGAATCTAAATGATGCAACTGTGGATGATGTGCAGATTCCAGAACAGGCATGCATCACTCTAAAGCTTGATAAAATGAAATTTGGATAGGATAGCCTTATTACAAGAATGTGATGCTCCTATATTTGGTTTTAAAAATAAAACAGTGCTTGGTCATGTTCATATATTTATGTATTGGTTATTTCTTTATTTTCTAAGCTCACATCCATATCACACATTCAAAGCACTCTTATAACACTTTAACAGCCATGGCTTCCTCCAAAAATTCATGGGAACTGAAGTTTGTAAAGGGTACAATTTACAGAGGTACCATTTACAGAGGTACAATTCCCAAACTTTACAGAGGTACAATTCCCAAACTGCTCTGAGTACTTACTCTAGAAGAGCAAAATATAAACTACAAATAATTTGAAACAAGATGTTCTCTACTCAGTTTTCAAAGCCATTTGTGATTCACATGAAGCACCATTCCTAATAGATTTCATACGACCCTCTTTTAAAATCTAGTAATGCCAAAGAGATGAGCTTCAGAAAAAGCCAACCTTCCGTGTCCAACAGAGAAACTGTTTCAGTTTATCTTTTTTGGCACAAACATTAATCTGACATGTGGGTGTGTGACCCACAATGGCAAGAAGATTAGTGCCGGTAACTGGTCACGAGTGCAATCATTGTCCAAAGAACCAATGAGTTGCAAAAATGTGCTTAGCTTTAATTTGGCAAAAGTAATAAAAGCAATTGCTCTCAGTTCTCTCTTGATTTACCACCCAATAAATGTCACTAGATGAGTACCAATGTTTCCTACAGGGGAGGTCGGCTCTATAAAACACCAGCCTGGGCTGTAAAGCCATGCGGATCAATGTTTCCCAAAGGAAATGCAAGGGCAGAACCAACAATGAGTGGCGGGAACTGGGTGGGTGGGTTACGAGGCTGAGGGTCGGTGGTCAATGGGCATCAGGGGCAATTCTTATTTTTATTATTCTTATACAAATTTAGAGACCGCTTCACAGCATAAAGCCATCAAAGTGATGTCCACGGTAAAAACAAGAGTACACAAGCTCTAAGAACAATAAAATCAGTTCAGCAAACTTCGAAACAATAAAACGTTCCATACAAACACACGCAAAAACCAATGGGTGGAATCCAATGTCAAGCTACTGTGATTATTCCATCTACCCGAGCGTTTCAGCTAAACAGAATGTGACATACTGAACAATCCCCACACATACACATATGCTGTTTTGGGGGTTCTTCTGAACTCCCCCCTCCAAGCCATTTTGGGGTTGGGGGCACAGGCTAATACACTGCTCCCCTCCCCACATCCTAACAACAACAACAACAACAACAACAACAACCTCATGCAGACAGGAAATGTTGCCACATGTGTTCAGAATTGTATACAGTAAATGAGATGACATTTGGATATCTTTTTTTTTTAGAAAAAGAAACCTGTTATGATCACTTTACTGGGAGCGGATGCAAGATAAAACCAAAGGCCTATCTAGTCCAGCATCTTTTGTGTCCCAGAGTGGTTAACCAGGGGCTTCTGGGAATCCTGCACGCAGGAAACAAGGGCAATAGAATTCCCCCTGCTTGTGATTCCTCAACAACTGGCAATTCGAAGAGTTACATCCCTACAGGTGCTCTCAGCGATGCCAGTGGGAAAACTAAGAACATGCCTTCTGACTGTAATCGCTGGGGGAACTGTAATAAATTCCGCAGTTCTATCCCACCAGACAATCCTCCCCCAAGTCATCTATAAAGAACTATTCTTCAAAGCTTGCGCCCAACATCAGTATTCAACAGTAATATTTCCTTTTAAGGCTGTGATGGGATTCGTTCTTCCACCTTCCTTTCTCCAGATCCATGCACAGCAGAAACAAACCTTCTTCTATGCAAAACAGATTTTCAGTGCTGACAGTGGGTGAGGAGGGAGGCCATGCCAGAGCGCTTCTACAAATTTTATTGCAAATGCTCCAGTACTGTTTTCTTCTGCACTCACAGCTGGCACTGTCTTAGCTGCTCTCCCCCACAGAGAGAAGGCATTTAAGCTGTTCATGTGCAGTCTCAGGCAAAGGCAGACGGGTGAGGAAATCCTCTAGAAGCCAGTTTGTCTTTCCATATTATTAAAAACAAAACAAAACACAAAACCTCTAAGGTGCATCTGACTATTATTCTGCCTTATTAAAAAGCATTTCTCTTTCATGAGGAAATACAGATTTTCTTTCACAGCTCCTTGCAAGCCGCCATCCCAAAGAAGATTGGCCTGTTTTCACTTGGGGAATAAAAGCCCAACTCTAAAAGAGCCATTTAACTGTGACCAGTTTCATAAGAGCTCACAGAACAAAGGAAAAGCCCTCGTCATATGGCCACTTCTCAGTACTGAGACTCCAGCAGATCAGTACATTCGCTTGTTCCCGAGACTGGTTTTTGTATAATTAGCAGCCTCCTTTTTTAATCCACAGAATGACCTAATGCATCAATACTTCAGAGGTTATAAAATGCATTCATTTGCATTCGGCTATTAACGCTAACACATACGACCTAAAGAACCATTAAGAATGCCTCCTCCCCAAGAATCTATGCAACAACAGGAAAAAATGAGTAGGCTAAAAATATCCCTCCTCACATGTCCCTGAGCAACATTAATTCCTTCTGCTTTCACTCTCCACTGCTGTAGCCAAGGCAGAGCTCTTAATTTACATCCAAAAAGCAAGACTAATAATTTGCTTCGGAGACACAGAGAAGCGTTTGTCAAACTAGAGGAAAGCACAGATGATGAAAGGTATTGTTCAAAATGAGACTATAAATAGAGTTTAAATGGCCATCATAGCTCAGTACTGTTTATTGCATAGACACATACAGGCTGTAATTATTTTCTTAAAAACTGGAGAAACTTTTATCTTCACTCAAATAGGTCTGGCAAGATCACACTGTATCCACTGAAGGCAGATGCCATGACCATTTGCTTAGTAGTAACATCGGACCAGCAAGTCGTTGCATTGTCCCGCCAAGATGTGGAAGTGAATCTTACCCATATTTCTGCTGCTGAAAAGCAACTTGGAAGTGGGCCAGTAGTGGTGGCAAGATTCTTAGGCATTTGGCAGGACAACACTAGCTTCTAAAGTGGCTTAATCCTATGAAATGCTACTATGTGATCCTATATCAGGTTGGTGGTGAAAAAGTTGCTTGGTACTAGTTGTTTTGACTCTTCTGCCATTGTTCTACCACTAACAGAAAATACTGAAGTATTTCTACTAGCATATAATCTCCATGCAATCTTAAAACAAATTGCAGAATGTCCCCATGCCACACAGAATTGTAAAATCGTGGAGTTGGAAGGGATGCTGAGGATCATATAGTCCAAGACCCTGAAATGCAGGAATATGCAGCTGCCCATACGGGGATCGAACCTGCAACCTTAGAGCTGTCAACACCTGCTATAACCAACTGAGCATGCCACTGGAATCTTTGAGCTGAGTTCATCCTGATCCCTCATTTATGGAAACAGGAACCCTAGTCAGAGAAAACTGAGACACAGAATGTTATTGTTTATACCCCACTCATCTGACTGGGTTGCAATGAGCTGAGACCTACAGAACCTGTACTACAGGCCATCTTCCTATGTTTTGAAATATAAAGAAGACTGAGACTGGCCAATGCAAGAGTTGAACTGATGAGAAGTTTAATTTTTATAAGTAAAAAACATTGAAAATGACAAAGTTGGGTTCTTAAACTTGCAGCACAAATTTGCAAATATTCCTTTGCTTTGCATTCTTTATTCTCACTCTGCTAGTTATAGGAAAGGGGAAAGCACTTTTCTAGGCCTGCCCTACAAACACTAGGAATCCTATTCAGGGAAGTTCTCCCCATCCCACTAGCTATTGCCTTCAAACTTCTGAACAGATTTAAGAGCAGGGAAACCTTGCTTTTAATTTTAAAAAAATAAATTAAAAAGTAAGTTGAGATACAAGTGACAGCACTGTACCTACTCCTAATTTTTGCACACGTATGATACAGCTATAGGATCCACACCATAGCAGATGCTGCAAAGCTTGCCATGTGCCTGTCCCAAGGTTTATCACTGCAAGAGCTTTTACTCTTCCTGTCACATGCAGAGAACCATTCTCAAAGTGGGTCAAACTAGGAGGAACTATTGCATAGATATCCCATTAGTTACACTTGAGAAGGCTTCAATAGCTAACTTCCAAACTTGGGTTTGGCCTGGTGGGTCAAAGTCTGAGACCCTCTGACCTATAGCTTTAAGCAAATGAATAATTTACCCAGACGTCTGTGAAATCCATTGATTGCACATATGCGACTATAAGCCCGTGCACATCCTCTCACGCCCTTGATGCGTCATGAAGACATCATTCATCCATGCTATAGTTCCTGCCACAGG
This sequence comes from Podarcis vaucheri, assembly GCF_965113315.1. Taxonomy (NCBI): domain Eukaryota; kingdom Metazoa; phylum Chordata; class Lepidosauria; order Squamata; family Lacertidae; genus Podarcis; species Podarcis vaucheri. The sequence goes on from NC_138764.1 coordinate 30,013,303, forward strand.
AAGCTCTACAGAACATTTCTGGGACACCAGCGGGCTGGAAGGGAACCCATCCCATCTTAATGTATTTGGAATCGGTCCAAACCACATCCTTCAACACCCCTGAACGTAATCTGCCGTGTGTAAAAGACACAAATTGCTGCAGTGAGACTTTTCTACAACCAAGCAGGACTGTTGTCTAACAGTCTGATCTGTTCATGATTACTTGGAATGAGTGGTGCTTACTCCCAAGTAAGTACACAGAGCTACAGCCGAAGGCCTATTTTTATGACTAGCTTCTTATCAAAGTTGCTTATTTCTATAAAAAGATTACCGGAAAGGAAGAGGTGAGATAACCAACAGACAGCCCAGAATGTGATTTAACTCTGAGCTCAAGGAAAACAAGCAGACTTTGTGCTTCAGTTGCAACTGCATTTTTTGTGCAACTTTAACACAAAACGAAGGGAGAATAAAAGTTAGTTACTTAAAAAAAAAAACCCTGAGCACCCTCAGGATCTGACCAGGCTATTGTTTGACTGTCAACACTTATGGTATGATTCCATCCCATTCAGAAAGGGAGTTCAAATAACATATGGAACCTTTTTATCATTATTGGGCTATCTATCTATCTATGAATTACACACACACACACAAAATACTATGAAATTTATATGTAAATGGTGAACATTCCCCTAAAATGCATGGTTTTTAATCTTTTTTTCTGGAGAATATTCATTCTCACACACATTTTTTGGGTAACTGAAACGGCATTGCAAAATCTGAAGAAGTGTGTGCTCTGGCTTGATAGCTATGTACATATAAAACTGGAACTGAATAATTTAAAATACCAACTGAAATAATTTTCTCCATCCCATGTTTCAGCAATATTCCCTAAGCCAATGTTTGTCTGCTTTCAGAACTCTGAACTCTGTTAATGACCACCACGTGTGTACATGTGTGTACACACACACACACACACACACACACACACACATATATATGACTTGAGTGTTTCACACTCCACTGCCTGGACTGTCCCTCTCTGCCTCCAAACTGGGAATGTTGAACATTTGAATACTTTCCATTATATGAAAATATGCAAACTCTCCCTGCAGTTAGAAGACTAGCACATAACGAAGATGTTTGCTATGAGTGGAAAAAAGCAGGTATCTACAATCGCTTAAACACATACCCCATGCCAGATGTTTCAATTGGAGAAACATTGAATGTTGTTGTTGCAGCAGCTTCCAAGTATGAGGCAGTAGCTTATCAGCCTGTAAGGCCTAGGACATTTTTTAAGGGCCTTTTACATGATGGCGTCACAACATACGGAAAATGACTCCCTTCTAGAATTTCATTTATAGAAATAAAATATTCTAGAATTAATATTTATAGAAATAAAATATATCCCACAGTGGCTTAAAACATAAGACAAGCAATTGGAAACACTATAAAATATCAAAACTATACACTAATAATGTTCAGCAGAATTAAATCAGTATTTAGAACAATTTCGATATGGGTTGAGTTCTGGCCATGGTCATTCTGATGGATGACCTTTACAGAGAGTAGGGCCAAGGGGAATGAGTGCAATCTTGCTCCTGCTTCTCAATCTTTCTGCAGCTTTCAATATCATTGACCAGGGGTTTTCAACCTTTTTGAGTCCACGGCTCCCTTGACCAACCACATTATTTCTGTGGGGAAACATGCTCTGAGCCCCAGAAGCCCTTGCCTGTAGAGCCAGCAGCCCCTCACCCCTTTTCAAACACCCTCCCTTGCGGAGTGTTCCCTTAGCCTCCTCTCCTCTCTCCTTGGGAGTCCTCTGGGTGGCTACCAACCCAGTCTCTGAGCTGCCCCCACCCCAAAGAGGGGTGCCTCCTCCCTGGCTAGCACCAGAGGCTTCATTTGCCTGGAGAGCTTGTAGCCAGGGCTGCTGCAACGAACAGCTGTGCATGCCTTTGGGAGGCAGAGACACAATGGGGCATCAGAGAAGGAAAGAGGGGCAGAGGCCCGTGTTGCCTATGGCACCCTGACCGTCATTCAAGGCACCCCAGGGTGCTATGGCTCACTGGTTGCAAACCGCTGTCATTGACCATGTATCTTCCTGGACTGGCTCTGCGGGAAGGGAATTAGAGCGCTGTGTTACAGTGGCTCCAGTCCTGTCTACAGGACCAAGTCCAGAAAGCGTTAATAGGAGAGTGCTTTTTGACCCCCGGTCGAAATGCTATGTGGTGTGGCTGTGATCTATTCAATCCCCAGTGCTATCTATCTGTGGAACTGGCACTATTACAGATGCCTCATAACACCTGTTCCACACCTGTAAGTCAATCTTTTAGTGTGGCAGCATCTACAACTTTGGAACCCCTTGCCTATTGACACCAGGCAGGTGTCTTTCCTGTATTCTTTTTGGTGCCTGCTTAAAATATTTTGTTTTTGTTTTTTGTTCAAGCAAGCCATCCCAGACATGTAGAAGCTTACGTGTGTTTTTAGCTACTGTTGTTTTTAATCATCTTTTGACTAAACTGTTTTTATCAATAATTTTAATGTTCTATTTTAAATTTTTGTAAAGCCATCAAATGGCATATAAAGCTTGTTTATATAAATATATAAACAAAATGTATTTTTAAAAAGAATAAACATAAAAACAAAATGTTCCCTTTTCCTGCATAGGTCAGTATTTGACTCTACTCAAAGTGCCCTGTTGCCAATGCAGTTTGTGGCACTAGGGATCAAACTGCAGATGCAAGACCATGAATACTGGAATATAATCAAAAGAAAATGAAAAAGCCCTTAGTGACAGTGCTGATTAATTACCAAGGTCACAAAGTGACCTTATCTACTTTCTACTTGTTTGATACAAGCACTCTAATTAGCTACCCCTTTTTTCCTTGAGAATCAAATCACCATAATACTGTGGAACAATGAACCAGAGAAGAGATACACTTGCAATTATTGGCATTTACTAATAAGATAATGAATTTTAGCCTTTTTTTTTACAGGGACTTGGAAGTAATTAAATAATATTTCATACCTTTACATACTCCATAGCTGGGTCCATAGCATTCTGATCTCTGCAAAGGAGAAGTACAGCAATGAGTACAAAGGCTTTGTCTGATTTAGAACAAAATCAACATTTTTTTTGCTTTTTGGATCAAGTGGCATGAATAATGCAACACACTACACACACAAGTTGAAAGCTTAGGAACTGTAGAGCATCTGTTTATTTATCTGCCATTGTTATAATTCACATACTATGTGCATCATGATCATGTTCATCTGATCGTATTCAAAGGCAGAATTAGAACCAGTTTACACAACCACTTTATACGATTGTTTACAATTCATGCTCACCTTAGAGAGATGATTATATGAGCAAGCCATGGTCAAATAGAAAAAAAATACTGAAGACTGCATCTCTCTCATTTATATCTCTTTAAAAACCAGATGCAAGGAGGTGTGAAACTGCTCAAGTAAATGAACCCGTACTATCAAAAACACACATCAGAAAAATACAGATCTGTACTGTGTTGTAATAATAAAGGGAAACCATCACAGAAGTAGTCTCTCTCACTTTGGGGAAGGGGCCATTTAAGTTGAATATATCCAAGAGGACCTTTAAATGTGTCTGATGATCAAGCTCTTCCCCAAGTGAAATAGAAATCACAGCTTTGGCACACATTCAGTTTGGATTGTCAAAATGTCAACACATATTGAAAATAAACACACAAAAGTAACTGAAGCCCTTTCTATGGATTTCTTAACTCGAAATAAGTAACTCCTGAGATAACACACGAGGAAGGCCTGGAAACGATGCAATAACGAATTCTATTTACAGGTAGATAGCCATGTTGGTCTGCTGTAGTTGAAACAAAATAAAAAAAAATCCTTCCAGTAGCACCTTAGAGCCCAACTAAGTTTGTTATTGGTATGAGCTTTTGTGTGCATGCACACTTCTTCAGAAATATAGAACGAATTCTATATTTGCTTTCAACTTACTGTGTTGACTATGGGTTTTATACAAAGCATGGGATGGTATTAGTTCTATTCAAACAAACAGTGAGCTATGCCAAAAGTTACAAATGAGATGTGGGCTGTACCCATGGTCTTAATTCTTCAGAACCACAAGAACTAGAAATTAATTGCACACACAGGCTATCATTTTGCTGCATTTTCTACCACACATTTTATCACATATCTGCACTTGGAAGAGCAATAAAATCATTCTTAACTCTTGGCAGTGAGATACAGATGATCAAGCTACTTCAAGGATAGGTTGTCCAAAGGAAGCTTGGCTTACTACAGTCATCCTGCCAAACAGTAACAAAAGTATTATAACACACCCTTCCAACGGCAACTCAGTGCGCCACACCACAACATCTTGTGTTGTGAAAGTTCCATTTGGATGTTCAAATTAATCTATTCTGGAGTAAAAATGAAGACGGCCAGCTGTGAATGTGTTTGTTTGTCTAAGGCGGCAATGAAAGTAAATCCCACTGAAATCTGAGGGCCTTACTTTGCGGTAAACACATTTAGGACAGATTGTGCTGTATGACAAGCATCTTCTTAGAAGACGTCTGTTATGTTGAACTTCTGCTTGTAACTTGATATCCAAGTTCAAAAAAATTTAATGGGCTGCAATTTACTTTCTCTGGAGCCAATTTGATAAGAAATTCTGTTTTCCAGTCTCTGCATTGTTTCAGAAAAGATTATTTTAAGCTCTCCAAAATCCAGAAGTCTATAAACTGAGGTCCAATATTCATGCTCATCTGAGTTAAATGACATGTGCACAGCTTCTGTCCTGGCTGGGATACAAAACTAAGGTAGCAGCAGAGTAGAGTAAGGTACCAGTTCAGAGTAGAAACAAAGACTGGACCAGATTAAATACAAATGTCTCCCATTTGCCCCATGTGTGGGCCCATACTGGGGAGCAAGAGCATGTTTCAGCTCCCTGTCCACCAGAGACGTAGGAAGGGGGGAATGGAGGGGGCGATCTGCCCCAGGTGCCACTCTGGGAGAGGTGACAAGATGGCGCCTGCCACCCCCCAGCTTTAGAGCGGCCAAGGACGCCCACAGTCCATATGAGCGCCTCTCGCACGGCGACCATACGGGATGCCACACATGCGCATCCATACAGGCTGCGCCGTCCCGGGAGCCGGAAAGGGTTCGCCTGCCACTGCTGTCCACCCAGTGCACCTGACCCATCTTTGTTGTTCCTGAATGTCACTGGATTGTATGCAAGTCTTATCCAAGAAAATAAAGAGAACCTGCTGGATCAGGCCAGTGGCCCATCTAGTCCAGGATCCTGTCCTCATAGTGGCCAGCTGGATACCCGTGGGAAACCCACAGGAGAGCTCTCTCGTCCTGCAGAACTGGTACAGGGGTACCTCAGTTTACGAACTTAATCCCTTCCGGAAGTCCGTTCTTAAACCGAAACTGTGCTTAAAGCGAGGCGCATTTTCCCTAATGAGACCTCCCACGGTTTGGATTCCGTTCTTAGACCGAGGTACAGTTCTCAAACCGGGACACTATTTCCGGTTTTGCGGAGTTTGTAAACCAAATCATTCTTAAACCGGGCTGTTCTTAAACCGAGGTACCACTGTATTCTGATGCACTGCTGCCTCAAACTTTGGAGGCAAAACATGACCATCATGATGAGTTCCCATTGATGGTTTCATGGAGGATAAGGCTATCCTCCAAAAAACTCCTTTAAGTTACTAATTTACAGTACCATTTATTGTTGCAATGTTTTAATGAAATGATTTCTTGTCACGAAGCTCTATTTTGAGCTGTCCCCTGACATTTTCCCCTTTGAGAGGAATTCATGCATGTGTGCGTGTGTATCAGAATTGAAGATGGCCGAATCCACAAGGATGTGCTGTACAGGGAGATGGTTTCAGGCACCAGGCCCTTTGTCAGACCAACTCTGTGTTACAAAGATGTCTGCAAATGTGACATGAAGGCTGGCAACGTCAACCCTGCCATGCAGGAAGCCCTTGAAGATGACCACAGCGCCTGAAGATGATCAGTCAGGTTGTGTATCCACAGCGGTGACCAGAGGAGGAATGACCACTGGGAAGAGCGCAGAGAGAAGAAATCTCATGGTGCATCTGCATCTGCAAAACTGGATGCCTTCATCAGCCCCAATTGCAAAGAAACATGTCTCTCCCATATCGGTCTCCACAGCCACAGAAGACGCTGTAATCTTCCAATGGTTTGACCTCACAAAGGTACACTCCTCCATTGTTTCTCAGGACAGATATATAGGTAGGTAGGTAGGCATCTAATATAAGCCAGGCTTCCTCAACCTCGGCCCTCCAGATGTTTTTGGCCTACAAGTCCCATTATCCCTAGGTAGCAGGACCAGTGGTCAGGAATGATGGGAATTGTAGTCTCAAAACATCTGGAGGGCTGAGTTTGAGGAAGCCCGATAATATGGTTTTTCATATTGACTTGCCATCTGTCTCCCCACCCCACAAACCAAAGACAGCTGGCTACAGGCTTGCGTACCTATGTGAAAACATTCCCAGAGCAGTGCCTCTTAAGGTTATCAGCTACAATCCCCCCCCCCAATTTATTTCTCTGCAAGCAACATATTAAAGAGACCAATAAAGAAAACAAACCGCCACTGTTACAGTCTCTTACCACCAATTCTAATTAGCCATGTTTATGGGGTCACCGGAGATAAATCAACAGGATTACAACTGTGCTCAAACACAGCTGCTCATTGAGACCTTGAGTATCAGTTGCAGTTGAAAGCTTGTTTCGCTGCCTTAATAAGCCATCTTTCATCCGGCATTATAAAAAGTTCCTAGTTAAAAGGGATCTTAACTTTCTGTAAGAACCTACCTACATCACTACCACCCTGGGGTATCTTTTGCTGTTTGCTTACAGGCTGCTTTCTACTTGCATATATGATGAAATCAAGTAAGCCGTGGGGCTCACACAAGTGTAGAGTTTGCACTGTATGTTTGGCTTCCCAGTCATCAGATAAGTCTTATTTCCATGTCAACAAAAGAGCATTTGATGTAGAGAGGAGCTCATTAGCATTGGAAAGGAAAAGATGTTTTGTTCTTTAGAAGATAAGAGAACAATTATAACAAAAAGCAGCTTCTCAATTGAAGAATAGCATCAAATTAGGAATTATTTGGGGTGACATCACAGACACTCAGAAACTGCACACTAGAGGCAAAACAACCCAGTGTTGCTTGCCTTTAGAGCAGGGATCAGCAAACCTTCAGCAGGGGGCTGGTCCACTGTCCCTCAGACCTTGGGGGGGGGTGGACTATTTTTTTTTTGGGGGGGGATGAATTCCTATGCCCCACAAATAACCCAGAGATGCATTTTAAATAAAAGCACACATTCTACTCATGTAAAAACACCAGGCAGGCTCCACAAATAAGCCAGAGATGCATTTTAAATAAAAGGACACATTCTACTCATGTAAAAACATGCTGATTCCTGGACTGTCCGTGGGCCGGATTTAGAAAGCGACTGGGCTGGATCTGGCCCCTGGGCCTTAGTTTGCCTACCCATGCTTTAGAGTGCTAACCTTTTGGAGGCATCAACATTTCCCTCCAGTTTTAAGTATCTCTCTCTCACACACATACCTCTGACTTGCAAATCCTGCTACTAAATGAGATCTTTCTATTCAAAGCAGCAAAGACATTACTGTTAGTATGATAGCATACTGCAGTTGTGCTGGATCCAGAGAACAACTCAGTTGTAAGCCCTTTTTAGGGTGAAGTCTTGGTGTGGTGCTTCAGTGCTGGAAGAAGAAATATTCGCCTTCCATACATACAAAAATTGATTAACAATTTTCACTCCATGTCCCTATCTGAGTTGACAAAGTTTTGATGTGACTGCAAAAATGAAAAATACACACACACTACAATGAGCCTTTCTTGAGACATATGTCCCATAGATGGCAGTCCAGTTTATTTGTGTTCATAATTTATATTGTTAATGTACAAGATGAGAGCATTAATAAAATGAAATTAATGAAACAAATTTGGAAAACTACAATATCCTTTTATTGAATTTGCATGTAAAAAGGGAAAACCATTTTGCACCACCTTAAATGCATGGTAACCTATGAAAAACTGCACTTGGTTAAATGCAGTGCTTTTTCCTTAAAAAAAATGTTTAGGGGTACTCTCATTTTCCTACTCATATTGAAATACTGCTCCTCAATGAGGCCAAACTTAGATTCACAAAAAGTTTAGGGGTATGCGTCCCCCTGCACATCCCCCAGTCGGTCTCAGATGACTGAGCTGGTGACCTGTACAACTGTTTGGTCTGCTGTCAAGGTGCAGAATGTCAATGCACAGCTCCAAGAACCCTGCTCTCCCTTCTTACAGTTCTTTATAAACTTGAACACCACAACCATTCAAACAGAGAACTGTAAACAACTAGGGCACATAGCTACCACGTGTCAGTGGAATTTCAGAACTCCTTAACTTCAGCAGGATCATGCATAAAAAGTTGCATAACATTACATGTGCAAGTGGCTCATCACAAGACTGATCCAAGAAAACTTTTTTGTCCTCTAAAACTTTGCATCAAGTAAATGTAGTTCACATTTCTATTGTTACAATAATCTATAGCATTTTAGCACCGCATTTTGCACACAATATTTGAATACAGTCTTTGAACAGCATTTTCACACCAAAAATAAAAGCTAAAAAGCAGTTTCCTTTAGGTTTCAAATAGCTCCACTTCTGTCATCTACCAAGCACTTCACAGCTGGACTCCAATTCATTATCAATGCTCATTCTGATGGCTCTTCGAGTACATGGCATGTGCTCATTTCACAAGTGAAGAGTTGTCTGTGTGTGTGTGTCAGTCACTAGTTCAGGAGATTTGAAACTGAGTAAGCGTGTAAGTGTAAAACAAATTTGAAAGGCTTCCCCTACCCAGACTTAGAATCACCAGAGCAAAATGTGAAAGCTAAGACACAGAGCACTGCAGTGAAGCTGGATCTCGGAAGCCTTTTTAAAACAGAAGAACCAAGTGTTTGGGGGACAACTATATTGTTCATTAAGTTCCTTATAATACCATTCAAACCTGAACTGTGCAAACAGAACTCCTATAGAGCTTCAGTACAGCATTCGCTGCCAGCAGCTTCTGAACTTACTGCAGTTCTGGGGCAGGCCATTACAAATTGTTCCTTGGTGTCACTGTGCTTACTTTTCCCAAGCTCCCAGCATGCAGCTCTACTCCTCCTGTACACAATCTGCATGTCAGGGGTGGTGTGGGGAACAGCAGGTGTTAGGATGTTTGCAGTTAAGGTACAGAAGGACCTTGACTGGACTTACATGGCCCGACTTGAGCATTTGCCAAAAAATACCTGTATGTGCAACCAAGACTTCAGGAATACATTAGGATTCAAACGCCAAATCAAATCCCAACAAGGTCAACAGGGTATCTTATCCATCTACCAAAGAAGAATGCTGGTATGTGAACTCTGTATACCAACATTGCAACAGACCACACTGTGCTCATAGGAAACTGTTTGTGGCTTACAGTTCTCTGAAAATTCACTTTTCTTTTCTTTTTAGCTGAAATGCAAATAAGGGATCTCAAATGCCAAGAGGTCAGAATGGAAGTTATTCATGCCTGGGGGTTCCAAGTTATGCTCTCCCTCTACCCCTCCCCATTTTGCTCCTCTTTTACATCAGCAATGGACACAGCGTTACCAAATGGTGCTGCAACAGTAATTTCCTGTATTGGCAGGGAGTGGGAATAAATGACCTTTGAGTTACCTTCCAACTCCAAGATTCCAAGTCAGATGAGGCTTAGGGAAGCTTGGCATGAAGTCAAAGAGCCAGGAGACAATGCCTACCAAGCAGTCTTGAATCACCTAATCAGCCTGGCTTCTATTTTGTTGAGGTCCAAAGCAGTAGAACTCCCAGCTGATCTCAAAATAATTTCTACCATTCACTTGCTGCGGCAGAGCTTCCTAAGCCATAACAGCAATATGGCTGGTGCTTCAATTATCCATGTAGCTGATGGACATTTGCAAAGCAATGTGGACATCAGTGCTCTCAGAATTAAACATGTCCTGGGTGTTTCAAACGCTTATACCCCCCTCCTTTAATAAGCATGCTTGCTCCTTTTAAATAGCCATAAATCTTTCCAGGACAAAATTATCAACAAGTTTATGTCTCTGCATTCTCGCAGCAACCGTTCTTCGCTATGCACTTTTGAAATACTTTTAAATACTTGAGTAGCTGATACTGAATGATGACTTGACTGAGCATCATGAGATAAGAAAGGAATTTTTAAATAAAGTAAAAAAAATAAATGGAAATCCGTATGCATAAGTTGCCTGAAGGGCACTGCGCATTCCAGAGACCTACCTGCATTTTTCTTCCCTGCTTCTCTCTCGTTTTTTAATGTCTTTGTAATGCGAGTTAAGTTCTGTTATGCATTACTTTCGCTCTAGAGTGCCAGTGTATATTTGCATTTAAAAATATGTATCATGATTTTGCGACCAGAGCATTCCTGAATTGTAGCCAAATTGAATTTTTGCACTACACAATCAACTCTACAGGTTTACTGTGAGAGTTACAGAGCCAAACAACAACAGTTGAAATCAGGACACTTGGTTTGGTCAAGCCTCCTCAGGAACGTGCTCAGAGGTAGATTTCAATAAAACTGTAATGTACACAAGTTATAAAGCTGAAAATACTCTGCCATAGCTCACAAACCATATGTGCTCTCAGATATGCCAGTAACAAAAGCTTCTCTCAGGACTGATTTTACATTCTGCAGCCCGGGACACATGCCTGAACCGAACGTGCATGTCTGCTTCATGTGCTTGGATATGTATTTTACAGAGCATCAAAAAGGAAAACATATGAGAGCGACAATGAGGAAGCTATAATGACCCCATTTCAAATATATTTTGGAAGGGACAAGTGTCAAAATATAAACGTCATACTAAACTGCTGATGCATTTTGATGATTCAGGTATTATTTCTTTTGTGCATGGCTTATTCATTTATTTATAATTTTATTGTTTATACCCTGCCCATTTGGCTGGGTTTCCCCATTCACTCCAGGCGGCTTACAGAATACATAAAACTTAATAAAGCATCAAACATTAAAAACTTCCCAATACAGGGCTGCCTTCATGTGTCTTCTAAAAGTTGTATAGTTCTTTATCTCCTTGACATCTGACAGGGAGGGTGCCACTACCGATAAGGCATTTTACATTTAACTATGTAAAATAATTTTATATACCACCCTTTTCCAGAAAGGCCTCAGAGTGGTAATACAATAATATATAAAATATATAAAAGGCATATATCTGAGCACTGGCAGCAAAAGGGAGATTTGGCCCAAGGCAACTCAAGGCAAACCTCTGCATCTCAAACATTCTAAAACTACAAGACTGCTTTGTTTATACTGATGGTGAAAGTGGAAAAGCATGTAGCACCAGCATAATGTTCACCATATAAGCTTGCAAATGACAGATACTTGGGACTGTTATTTATTACTTCATATATGCTTAGGAATGTTCTTTATTACTTCATATGTTTCTTTCTTTAAAGAGGAGACATAGCTAGAACAGTGACTCAAACCTGGCGAGTTTTTTTTGGGGGGCATCCTAGGCGTTTGTGAATTAAATTTTAAGACACACTAAACTTAGGGCACACTATTGTGCCCAGGAAGAGTTTGGAATTATTATACTGGGTTAAGCAAAATCTATGCCTGCCCTGTTCCCATTTCCAACTGCCAAGGCTGCACAAAACACCACTGTTTATGTACAAGCTAAACAGTCACCTGCATTTATAATAAACAATATGCTTAAACAGCTACATTCTTGCTTGCTTGCTTGGGGACATAAGTGCAATCTTTTACCCCACTATATCAACACACTAGATTGCTTACGTGAAAGAAGGCCTGTGAAATCCAGCAGCAGAGCATTCTTCTTCTGATAGTATCTCTGCCTATTTGTACCATCCAGTAAAATAGCAAAAGTTAGACAAGGCAATAAGTTCATAAACCGGCTCAAACAAGCAGCAACCTTCTGATAAGGTTGCTCTACAACAGCAATAAGCCCCCCCCTTAGGGCATTTCTTTCCATGTGATCTCAATGAAGACTTGCACAGCAGGGCCATGCACCCTGGACCACACAATTGTACTCCATGACAGCTCCTCCCAAACACCGTTGACGTGGTAGAGGACAGTCTGAAGAGGATATATCTAATGACATGTGTAGGCTCTATCCTACACATGCCAATCATGCAGCTCATGGAGACAGCTTACAATCCATTCAGCTGGATTTCCCCCTTCAGATCTTCCCCTGACAGGTTGACAAGTGTGAGGGTGGGGGCACAGACAATAGCACACACAGGGGAGCATGTGCTAATCTGCTGTCCCTACGCAACTGAGATCACATGGAGGGAACCACAGGGGCGGGTCTACTATGAAATTAATGAAGCTTAAGCTTCAGGGGCCCTAATCCGGGAGGAGCCCCAGAAGCAACTTTAGTCCACATTGCTTAAAAATTTGGGGTCTGGTAGACCCAATTTGAGTCGCACTTGGATGTTTACAAAATGTGTCTGAACTCAATCAAAGTTCATGTACGTAAGTTGACATTAAACAACAAAAAAACCCCATATATTTACTGTTAACATTGTGATTTCTAGTATCTGGACTGCTTGTTCTTCAAGCCCTTTTCAAAGCCAAATTATAAAGTTCAGGGAGAAATAGTACCTCATTTATAATAGCAAGCCATTCTTTCTTCTTTACAGTGCAGTAAATGTAACACCGTATTTTAAAAGATGTATTATCACAGATCTATAGAACTATTGTCCAAATATGTCTCTAGAAGTCAACCGATTCCCACACCCTTCTCTCTCTCCAGCATTCATCATCTGAAGTCTATCCACCTGCATGGAAAATAGGATTAACACAAACCACTCAAGAGATGATTATACACAGCTACTTTATAAAAGCTTCCAGAGCCAAGGATTCCACAACCTTCCCTTGGTGACTCAATAGCTGTTGGACTGTGGTAAGCAATATTACTGAGGAACACATCACCCACCACTGTCCCACATTATAGTACTTAGTGGCTACCATAATTTAAGGAAAAGTTGAATAATGAGTTCCATGGTGAAGAGATACTTGGCATTAACAATCCAAGTACCAAGTTGAGCAAACTAAAACATTTTAGACTAAGAAAAGATACCTCAAAGTTTTGCGTCATTTGCAAAATTGAATAAAGATCCCCTCCATCGCTTTCATCTGAGTAGCTGATAAAAATGTTGAAGGGAACCAGGTCTAGAACAGAGCTCTGCAGTACTCAGTTTGAAACCACCCTTCAGTTTGATGAGAAACCATTGGTGATCTGTGAGTATAGTTTTCCAACCAACTTTGCTGAAATCAAGGTAAATTACATCCACCACATTTCCATAATCAACTACACTACTAACCCAAAGAGAGGCAGGGGTATCAGGCAGAAGTTACACTCAACAAATCCATGCTAGGCTTTCTGCTAATCACTGCATTGTTATGAAGATGCTTACAACAAAATGCTTATTGGGACTTTATGTTGTAGCACAGTGGTTCCCAATGAGATAATTACTGAGGACCCCCTATTTTTCAAAAGCCAAGCCACAGACCCCTTACTTTTGAAAATTTTGATAACTCTATGGTAGTTAGCTCTACAAAGCATTTTTTTAACAAAATGTGGGGTAGCAAAGGATTTTAGGTATACTAAAAAACATGGACCATATAATTTGTGATATTAGCATGCAAAAATGACAAAAAATTAGTTGTGGGAGAGGCAAGGGATGGGGCTGCGGACCCCGTGTGATCCCTGGACCCCTAATTGGGAACCACTGTTCTAGCATCTTCCTTGGTAATGAAGTCAGATTGACCAGCCTGTAATCTACTGAATTCTCCCTCTTCCTTTTTTTAAAAGATGGGCCATCAGCCTGTTTCCTGTCCAGTAGAGTTCAAAGTATAACGTAAGGAGGCACACATCCCTCTGCATATCAGATTACTACCCCTAGAGTTTCCAGTGTTCACTCTCTGTTCTAGAGAAGGTCCTAGATGAGCACCAACCATTCATAAAGTTGTTTGTTCTGTCTGAATGCTGCTTTCTGCAAACCCACAAGATTATACTAGAAATGGCCATCCCACAATGATACACACATCTGCATAAATATCCTCAAGCATGACAAAGCACAGCCTTAGAGGTTTTCCTCACAGTGATGGGTTGCAGCCTGGGCTGGGCCCAAGCCCTTGTGGAATGTACCTATGTTTTCCGACCTTGCCTAGACCTTGCTGTAGGGTGAAGCGATGACACACCCAACCTAGTCAGACTCCAGGTATTCAGAGACTGTACAACTCAGTTACAAAAGCTCTCAGGCAGCAGTCTTCAGCCTGTAGCATCTTACTCCTGGACAGTCCAAGAGCAGCTGCTGTAGCCCGTCACAGCAATAGGAGCAGCTGCTGCACAGCAGCTGCACCCCATGTGCTTCCAATGCCAGGTATGCCAGCGGTTTGCCAGGACTCAAGTGCCTCCAATGGTACATGGCAAGGGAGAAAGTTTTGTGGACTGTGCCTTTTGCTGCTAAGTTTTGGAATAAATATTTGCAACATGGTGCTGTCAATGAATTCTTCTAACTATGCTTTAGTCAGAGTAGATCCACAGAAATTAATGGGTCTAAACTGGTCGCATCCATTCATTTCAATGGGTCTACTCAGGGCGCAGGTGGCGCTGTGGTCTAAACCACTGAGCCTAGGGCTTGCCAATCGAATGGTCGGTGGTTCGAATCCCTGCGACGGGGTGAGCTCCGGTTGTTCAGTCCCAGCTCCTGCAAACCTAGCAGTTCGAAAGAACGTCAAGTGCAAGTAAATAGGTACCGCTCTGGCGGGAAGGTAAACGGCATTTCCATGCGCTGCTCTGGTTTTGCCAGAAGCGGCTTAGTCATGCTGGCCACATGACCTGGAAAAACTGCAGACCAACATCGGCTCCCTCGGCCAGTAAAGCAAGATGAATGCCACAACCCCAGAGTCGTTCACGACTGGACTTAACTGTCAGAGGTCCTTTACCTTTACTTTTTTTACTCAGAGTATAACTAACATTGCACACAACCCAGTCTTTTTATACCAACTTCACTTTCCTGTCCCCCAACGCAGAGAGACCTAGTAGGATCTCTAATGAGACAGAGCTCCCAATGTGTCAAATCAAAACTAAAGATGTTTAACCAAACAAGACATGCTGTTGCAAACGGAGGCCAAAACAGACAAAGAAGGAATTTATGTGACAGATGCCTGCTGCTTTTGTTTGAGAGATGAAAGACGGACACATCTGCTAGTCTTTTTTTTTTTAAGGCTAAAAATCATTTCCCTTGTTAACCGCAATGCATAAGAAAGAACAACTGGGCACTGCAAAAGGAGCACATTGCTACAGTTACTGCTAAAAAGGATGAGCATCAAATGTAATATTGGTTCCTCTCAGGGCTATGCATAGAGAAAAGAGAGCCAATAGATATGGTCGTTTTAGGCATGGGCAGGGGAAGCAAGATGGTTTACTTTTATTCTGCCACTGTGCCTGCTACTCACTTAAAAAAAAAAGTTCAAGTTATTTACATATGAATGGCTGCTATAAGCAAACAAATAAAGCAACATCTGTAAAAGGACAGTATATTTACTTATGATGAGCATAAACAAATATGTGTTCACCTATGCATTGCAATATTTTAAGCATCACTAGAAATACCAATAAACTTAGGTAGCACCCACAGCAGGTTTAAAATGTAACATGATTTACCTGTGGTGGAAGTTCTCACTCTTGTGGTTTTTCTGGAAATACTCCCCTATAACACCTTGCATCAAAGGTTCTTGGGGTCGATGTGCTTTGGAGTATGGCGAAGTCCCCATGTGGCTAAAAACATCACAGGGTCCAACAGGAATGGTCCCTTTTTTCTTCCTCGGAAGGGTGCCATGAATGGAAACATCTTGACAGGTATGGGAGCGATGGTCTGCCAGAGATGGTTTGCTGCTCAAAAGGTCCATAGAAGATGCCAGCGAGAACTCATGGCTCATCTGCATATTTCTTGGGAGACTTGCAAATTTCCCAGCTGCTATCATTCTTAATTCTAGAAAACAAAAGTTGTGCATGGTGGAAGTTAGAGAAACACCAAAGCTAACTTCTTGGATCAGCGTAGGCTAAATCAGGGATCAATTGTTTCTATTCAAGTTGCTCATGTATATTAGATTCATTAAGGAAAAAAGAAAGAGTATATCCCTAAAATTAAGGGTTGGCAACTGAGAGCTCTGAAAGCAAGAAAGGCTGCCACAAATATACCCAGTTTTAGATTCTAGTGTCCTGGCTTTCACCACAGTAGCTGCTGTGACTTCCAAGCCAACATTGCACTGGCAAGACTTTGAAAAAATTTAGATGGAAGAGTGTAGTTGGAATAGGAATAACATGGGCAGCTGTTGATAACCGCTCAGTCATCCCTGATAGCTACTTATAAATGTAACTGAAAAGTCTGTAAAACAAGAGGGAAATCTGCAATAGTAGTGTCAATGGCTACTATTGCTCTGATATCCAACGTGACAGCAGCTCAGCTCACCAAGCTACCATTGTATACTGGTCTCATCCACTGGCGTAATATCTTACACAATGCTTTGCCAGTACAGTGGTTTATAGGATTGGATCAATATGCATGACAAGACCCAGGGCTGGAGACTCAAAACATACACGTGAGTGTTCGGAAGGATTTATGGAGGTTAGGCTGTTATTACCGAAAACATTTATCTTTCTAATTGTTTTTTAACCCCCAAGTTTTTAAGCAGGTCAAACATCAGCCAAGAATCATTAACTACAGCTAAGCTGTCAGAAGAGACTGATATTGTACAGACTATCCTCAATTTAAGAGATTACAAATCTAAGCTCAGCAAGGGGTGCCATTTGAAAAAAATTTCTTTAGTGCTGCAAGAAAGCGGCTTGAGAAGCAAAGGTATGCTCATGTATCTAAATGCCTGCCAACAAAAAATGCACGCACATGCTTGGATTGTGAGTTCCTGTGAGCAAAACTCTGCTCATGGGATGTTCCCTCCAACGTAAGTGGGGGAGGCAATTTTCAGATTCTCTATCCCCTTGAAAATCTGTAGGGGCCCTTCCAGAACAATGAAGTGGGAATGCAAGGAAAGGAGGAATGGCAAAAAGTGTGTCCCTGTCTTCTACCTATAGGAGTCTATGCTGGATCAAAATACCTTTGACAAATGGAATGAGACTTTCTCAAAAACGTGCAGCCAAGGAATTGCAGTCTTACAACAGATATAAATAGGGTGCACAAGCAGGCAAGGACATAACAGAGGTGTCAGTTGCAAGCATCCAAATGCCAACACAAATCAAAACATCCGAGTGAAATTAATGGAAGGCAGGGATAGTTGTGGACCACACCAAAAGAAATAATATCCATATCTGAGTTCTGGGCTGGGGGAAAAACCTGTAGCATTTATCCCATGGTAAAGTTAAGTGTTCTCAGTGTAAATGGTACAAATAGGTCACAAAATTACCTTCTCGTATACTTTTCTCATATGTTTCTCATACATGTCTCCTCATCTCTACTATTTGTAGCTGTTGCACTCTATTTGCATTTACCTAGGAGTAAACCCCATTGAACTAAATGGAACATACTGCTGGGTACACATGTACAGAATTACACTAAGAGGGTTATTTATATTCTGTGTTATTCCCCTTAAGGTACACACTCCTGCAACACTTTATCCTAAAAACACTATGGGTGGAATTCAATGTCACACTATGTTGAACATCCCACCTGTGCAAGCATATTAGCTTGCCAGTTGAAATTATCCCCCTTTCCCTGGTTTTCTGGGGGTTTTCATGAGTCCTCCTCCCAACAAGCCAATTTCAGGAGTGTGTGGAGTGGAGCCCCTTTGAGCAAGCCCAAACCCTTCAACCAACAAGGTTTCTTAAGTGAATCCTGCCCTGTGGTTTTATGTAACCCTTACAGGAGGCTCAAGAAGGAATCTTCCTCCCCCGGAGGGAATTCCCCATGCAAACCAATATCCCAGCATGAAAACATCCAAGACATGCTTCCTAATACAGGCAACCAGCATAAAATGTTCAAAGATATGGCTTTTTGCTGAGCCTAAGCAGTTGTAGAAGTTGTTCACTACACAGCTGGGAGATCTCAAAATGCCTTAAAGGATATAGCATTAAATTCAGAGATGAGTACTGCTGAAAAAGCAGATTTGCTGGGAAATATTCTTTTCTTCTTTCTCTGCCAGTGTCAGCTCAGTCAACCAGCTTCAAAGGTTGGATCAAGATGCTGGAGGGGTTTATTACAAAAAGATATGGAAACAAGTTTTGCATGCCTTTGCTGAAGTGCGATCAACTACAAAGCTTCAAACTCTGAGAACTAAGGTCACTTGGTACAATTTTTATCTAGGAGTTCCTTGATGTCCCCAGTTACAGCTACCAACTTTTGAACCAGCCTCCAAAATAACACCATTTATCTCCATGCTTTACAACTGTTCACACCGATTTCTTCAATGTTAAGCTGCTATTTAAAAGGCACAAGTGATATCACAGGGTATTTTTCCTGATGAGTTGGCAACCTGGTGATGAATCAAGGTGTGGACTGGGAAACCCACCAATGTTGGTTGAGTAGACATGCTTATACATTCTTTCCACGTTATTATTTTCATCAAGAAAATGACTACAAAAATAACCCTAGGAAAGTGGTTTTTTTTCTGTTTTCCTTAGAATGTTAGAGTAAACAGAATAAATGCAATGTAAGGAGCCTGTTGGATAATGATTAATGTGTGTCATTGTTAATCAGTTTCGGGTCCATTCAGGAAACCAGCAGGTATGAAGTACTACAGACGCACGTCAATCATCAAAACTCTGGTTGTTGGGCACACCCACAGGGATAGACTGGAGTGACATCACTGCTTAGGTACTACAAACCACAAGAAAAGTTATGAAGCAGACTGTTAAATCTTCTTGAATGCCAGTACTGTGGTTCAATCTACGCTCATTAAAAGTTTGCAAAGCACAGTCCCAAACATTCAAGTGAGATCATTAGTGTCCTTGCCCTGCTTATCTTCTTTGATTTGACTGCTTCTTAGCAAGGTTGTTTGAAATGAAGTTAAACATGCCATCACACTCTTTTGAAAGTTTTACACCAGTATCTAGGGCTATCTTTTTGCTCACTCTTGTCCTCAGTTAGGGAGCAAAAAAAAATAAAAAATCTACATACACCATATTTCCTGTTCCACATTCAAACATTCCAAGGCAGGAATGGCCAACATCTTGGGGGTGGGTGGGGTGCTACTTCCTCATGAACAGCAAGACTTCCAATGAGAGCTTCCCACTTACTGATCACACAGTGATCAGGGCAGGACTTTGGGGCAGAAGGCCAGTGCCTCACGAAACAGAAGAAAGAGGTCTCCCAAAATGTACAAGAGCTAGTTTATCACATTTTGAAGCGAATTAATACATGCTACCATCAAAAGAGCGCCCCCGCAGAAAGAACATTAAGTAAAGAATCTTGTTGTTGTTGTTGTTTAGTCGTTTAGTCGTGTCCGACTCTTCGTGACCCCATGGACCAGAGCACACCAGGCACTCCTGTCTTCCACTGCCTCCCGCAGTTTGGTCAGACTCATGCTGGTAGCCCCGAGAACACTATCCAACCATCTCGTCCTCTGTCATCCCCTTCTCCTTGTGCCCTCCATCTTTCCCAACATCGGGGAAGTAAAGAATCTAAAATTACTTAATTGCACCACCGAGAACATGTGTGAACCAAGTAGCTAGTCCAATGGTGCAGGATCATTGAACAAGTGTACACAGAGCTGACCTGATCAAAGTTTGGAAGAGTGAATCTTTATTATTTCAGCCTTGCATCTTGCAGACACTGCTGGGTCATGAAATTGGATAATACTGGGATCCAGATCAAATAAAAATGGGATTCGGCTCTGGGACAAACAAACAAACAAACAAAACCTTGAAACGACTTAAATTGCATCTCTAGAAACATGTTCTCTTATTAGCTGGGGGAATGCCTAAAACCATAACAAAAACAGATTCCAAAAACAACAAAGTATTATTTTAGTTTGCTTCTTTTGTATCTTTTCTTTTCAACATGTCACAGTAGAATTATATCTGCAGCATGGTCATTAACCCTAAGGCTAGTTTTGTTGACAGAAAGCTACAAGGAAGAGATAAAAGAAGTTAAAACCTCAAAACTCACAGAGAAACAGGTTGTTACACCAGCAGTTAAGTTTACAGTCTGTGGGTAGAAAGTTACACTTAGATCTGGAAGACTTGGGTTGAAGTCTATCTCCACCACAGATACATTTGCCAGCCAATCCACTTACTCAAACTAAACATAGTCTGGCACTGCTGGGACCCTGCAACTTGAGAATGCAGATTGGGGGTTGTGGTAGACATCACATTATCACTGTCTCCAAACATCTAAAACTTCTTGCCCACAAAGCTACCACATCAGGGAGCATGGTTTTGGCCTAACCTTCTCCCAGATGTGCTTGTTTTTAATCTGTGCCAAGAGTTTTTATACATGGAATCACCAAAAACATCAAATCCCACACACCTGAATTGTGAAATGGCACAATGCTAAGGGCTACTTGATATTTCTGAGGATGTAGATTGGAGGAGCCAATATGGGAATATGGGAATAACTATATTAAAGGAAATGATGTTGTGGAGCCAAAGACAATAAAGGTAACTCATTTGCAATTAAATTTGTCATTGATAGGAGGAAGAATGACTAAAATTATTTTAAAAGACATTCGGGTACCAAATGAACTCCTTTCACACACAGTTTAAGTCTAGGGATACCACTTACAACATATGCCTCATCCATCCTTTGGAAAGCTCAGAGCAGCTTACATGAAATTCACAGGTAGTTTTCCATCCATATACGGGCTAAGCTAAGATCAGCTAAGTTTACACAATCTAACTCAGGGATCAGCAAACTTTTTCAACTAGGGGCCAGTCCACTGTCCCTCAGACCTTGTGGGGGGGGGAGACTATATTTGGGAGGGGTGATGCAAGAGCACCACGAGCCCCGGTGGCTGCTTACCTGTGTTTTGCTAGCGGCAGGGGCTGGCAGCGGGACAATGAGCAGCACACGAAAGGGCTCTGGAGAAGGGCTGCTTAAAATGGCAGCCACTCAAGCACTGCTGCTGCTGGCACCAACAAAGCCCAGCCCCCTTCCTCCTCTAGGCAGGGCGGGAAGAACCCAGGAGGGAGGGAGGAGGCGCTGGTGCCGTGTGAGGGAGAGGGAAAGAACGCACACATGCTGATGATCCACACGGCAATTCCAAGACCATCCACGGGCCAGATCTAGAAGGCAATTGGGCCTAATCCGGCCCACAGGCCTTAGTCTCCCTACCCATGATCTAACTGTTCTATGGTGCCTAAGGTGTCTCTGGCTCCTATTCCCTACTATGACCTGCTTCAGTTGTGCCATTATTAGAGTAAAGCCAAATGGCTTTCTATACTGATCCTAAACATATTTATTTCAACTGAGCCTCCAAGTTTAGGATCACAGAATTTTAATGAAAATATAGATTCTGAAAATCATGAGCTCCCTACAGATAAATGACATTGATTTTTTGAGCCATTACTCTTCTGGATAATCTGTGAGGAAAGATTAACTGTCTAAACTTTACTGACCATATTCTGGTCTATATACACCCAGGCTCTAGAGATCAACTTCTCTTCCATATTTTGGTCTAATGAAGATGCCTGTGCAAGAATATCAGTTAATATTTCTATCAATAGAAAAGGCTGAATAGCCTGATCTAACCTAAGTTGGTTTGCATTTCTGCTTCACAGGCAGAGTCTTCCAGTATACATAGGCACTGCAATGAAGAAATCCAAGGCTTGCTTTTTCCTTTTTTTGACAAATGAACCTTTGAAAAAGAATACAAAGGGACTGTGGAACACACAGCCTGATAAAGATAAAAGATTATCTGGAGGGAATAAACACACCAAAAGCAAAAAGTCTGCTTAATTCCATCACCAACAAGTGTGTCTGCTAATTGTCAAAACTTCAGATATCAAAGGGTTCCACCTTTGTGTAAAGAACACAAGAAGAACCCTGGACCCTTCCAGCCCAGATCTAGTCCAGCATTCTGTTATTACTGTGACCAACAGATGCCTATGGGAAGCCCACAAGAATAACATGAGTACAATAGTTCCCCCCAGAACTAGTCTATGGCGCTACATCATTTTTATAATTAAAAACGCTGACTCATCTTTAACATACATTATGAACATCTGAATGCGCATTGGAGCTGCTTCCCATGACGACAGCATTGTGCTGAATCAGCGGGATGAGCATGGCAACTTCATTTCTACCCCAAGCCAAAAGTGAACACATCTGTGGGGGTAGCTCTCAGTTGCCTGAGCGAACTCTTTCTTTCTGTCCTTTTTTTACTCATTACTCATGCCGAGCCAGCCAAAATCGTAAGAATTAATGATTTATTTTCCAAGTAATTTTAGAGCCAGTGCATAGCCCAAAAGCAATCTATCTTACAAAAGGAAAAGCCAGAGCAGCAGCACGATACAAATAATTGAGTCACCCAGTGTGAAAACTTTTATTGTAATGGTTATGAATGTATTTGGTGAGGCTTCCTAGGCAGGTTAGGGCAGGAGCAGACTTCTCTCCCATTCGTACGCAGTCACATTTTTGTCTGTGTTACCTCTACCCTTCATTCTCCTCCAACGCCAGTACAGTGGTGCCTCGCAAGACGAAATTAATTCGTTCCTCAAGTTTTTTCTTCTTGCGAGTTTTTCGTCTAGCGAAGCACGGTTTCCCATAGGAATGCATTGAAAATCAATCAATGCGTTCCTATGGAGACCGTCCGGGGACAGAGGGGAAGCGCCGCGGGCCTTCCCCTCTATCCCCGGACCTGTTTTAAAGCAAGGGAAGGGGCAGCAGGGAGAATCGCTTCTCCCCGTTGCCGCCCCTTGGTTCAAAAGGGGTGCGGGGTGCGGGGGCAAGCTTCGTTTTGCAAAGCAAGCCCATAGGGAAATTCGTCTTGCGAAGCAACTCGAAAACGAAAAAACCTTTCGTCTTGCGAGTTTTTCGTCTCGCAAGGCATTCGTCTTGCGGGGCACCACTGTATCTCAACCCCAGGACACCTTGTCATTGAGCTCTGGCGCTAATAAATTTGTGTATCTTCTCTGGTGTTGCACTGACCAACAGTACTGAGAACCAACAAAGAATACACTTTTAATCCGACTTTTATTTTGGGGTAGCTCTTTTCTTGGGAACTATACAATAGATCTCTGGGGAACCTCTAATACAGTGGTGCCCCGCAAGACGAATGCCTCACAAGACGGAAAACTCACTAGACGAAAGAGTTTTCAGTTTTGGAGGTGCTTCGCAAAACGAATTTCCTATGGGCTTGCTTCGCAAGACGACAATGTCTTGCGAGTTCCTGCTGGTTTTTTCCCCTTTCCCCCCCTTTTTCTAAGCCGCTAAGCCGCTTATCAGCTGATCCGATCAGCAGATAAGCCGCTAAAAGCCGCTAATAGCGCTAATCCGTCAATGGGCTTGCTTCGCAAGACGAAAAAACCGCTAGACGAAGAGAATCACAGAACGGATTCTTTTCATCTTGCGAGGCACCACTGTAGATCAATGACAGGTTCTCCTGTTTTGTGCTGTTATTGGCTACAATTGCTCAATTGGCATTTCAGCTTTTCCCATCCACCGATTAAAGCATCCTGGGGAAATATTCCTCTTGAAGAACAGACCTTAAGTGAGGCAGAACAAAATACCTGATGAAATCACACCACAGCCCTCCCAGGTAATGAGGGTATGCCAAAAACTGCTTTGACCAATTCTGCACCCTGAAGTGAAGCCTTTTCTTGCCTTGGAGAGAACTTGATAAGATCGAGTTTTAGAATCACAGTTCTTAACACAGCATGGCGCAAAGGCCTTTTCCACTGGTATCTCCATATGCCTCCTGCAGTTGCTTCTAAAGTCAGGAGACCATCCAGAGTGGGATTCAACATGCAGAAGCTTCTGTCAGAAAACAAAATCAGCAACCCCTCTCCCTACAAGCCTAAGCACCTTTTGCTCATTCATATGGGTGTTAAGATCCCTAAATCTATTAACTGCCATATCTTAACTGTTTTATATAACTGTTTTTACTATTATACTACTTTGATGTGAGGCTACCATGCAGGTTGCTGATCAAATTACGTGGTCCATCAACACTGGAGCAATTGGAGCTCCTAGGCAAATTACTGGACCTACATATTCTTAATATGAATTATTCCTGTCAATGGGATTCTATATGACTGTCACATTAAACCATATGCATCTCTTTTGAGAGTGAATTTAAAATACACTTCCAAACAACATTATACAGTCAAAAAGCAACTAATACTATTTAAGAAGCTTCCTGCCACTTTTACTGAAATACAATCATTTATTTTTAATCCATTGATTGCTTAAAAACAGGCCCTTAACTTAATACGTTCTGCTGACAGCTCAAATAAGAGCTAATAAGCAGATTTCAGAGAGGAATGCAATTCATGATTTACCTCTTTTGATCATATTATATGACTCTTTGTGAAAGGTTCCCTCCATATTGAAGGAAGGGAACTACATTTAACCTTCTCAAATAGCATGTCACTCAGTAACATGTCAAGATATTTTACAGAAGGGATGATCAACCTTTCAACATCAGAGCTCCAAAACCCTTAATTCCTATGTAGAGAAAAATGAATTTTGGACAGATGAACTTCAGTCACGCCACAGGGCTGAACAGCTTAAAAAGCTGCACCTTCCAAAATATCCTCTTTTATACAACTATGAAAGTACAGGATCCCTATTGCTGAAAGGTTGGTCATCTCTGGTTTAAAGTGAGAGCTCTGTAATTCTTACCAGTTAACAAGCAGCAAACTCCCCAGTCCAGTGCATGCTTACTCAGCTGTTTATTATCAGATTTACTTAAAGGTAAGGGCAGATTCTAAAAGGACCGCTATGTTAGTGTCTTGCAATAAAATCAGACAGAACAGCCCAGTGGCACCTTGAAAGACTTAACTAATTTACTGTGACATAAGCTATTATCTGCCTTGTCAGATGCATGAGAGAGATCATGAAAATACTACGCAGACAAAACAGAGGCCTGGTTTGCACATAACACTACGTCATGGTTTGTTTAAGCCAGGGATTGCTTAAGTGTAGTTTTCTAGATGTTGCTGGACTGCAGTTCCCATAACCCTTGACCATTCACCAAGTTGACTAGGGCTGATGGGAGCTGGCACTCAACAAAATATGGAGGGCCACAGGTTCCTCACTCTTGATTTAAGTCGTGGCTTGTTTAACAAACCACAAATTTCCTCACATGATTATATTCTAGCTTGTTTCTCCAAGGTTTCTTTTGTTTTCCAGCCGTTCTCACATTTTGCCTTTTATTACTTGTTGAGGCTCTGGTGTTGAGTGGCCAACAAACCATAGTTAACGGTGCTGGGTTCCTGCATGATGCCAAGCAAGAAGGCAAACACAGTTTCATAAGCAAACAAACCATGGCTTTACACTGTGGTTTGCTGGTGGCAATTGTGGTAAGCTTCTGGGCAGGATTCTCACGTAACACTAACCCATAATTTAATAAGGTATAGCTGAAAAAACAAAGTTTACAGTTAGGTGCTAACCAGGCCAATCAGTCATACATCAACAATCTTCACTAGCTTCATTCTCACTAAGGTGGTCAAAGGGAAAAATCTGCCATGTGAGTCCCCAGCAGGAAATATGGCAAGATGCTGCCCAGACACAGTCTAACCACCTCCGTGAGGACAAGCAAGCTCTAGTCCAGAGGTGGCTAATTTATAGGCATCAGTTCCCACCATCCCTGAACATCAGCTGTCTGGAGGGGCACGTGTTAGTGACCTTCTACCCCAATGTTTCTCAAACTTGGGTCCCCAGCTGTTGTTGGACTACAACTCCCATCATCCCTGACCACTGGTCCTGACAGCTAGGGGTGATGGTAGTTGTAGTCCAACAACAGCCGGGGACACAAGTATGAGAAACACTGCTCTAGTCCATTAAAGACTATGGCAAAATGTGCTAAGTCTTTAAGGTCCCACAAGACTTTGCCGTTTTTACATCCAAGTATGCATAATTAAGATTGCAACCTTAGTAAGGACTCAAATTGGACCTAAAAAAAATTAAACCTAGTGACCAACTAAAAAAAGAAAGAAAAAGTCCTCTGCCTCTCTTTTGCAACTAAGCAGACTTTTTTCTTTTCTTCTGCATGTCGAGTCCATCCATTGTCCTCCCACCATTCCGTTACCATGATTTCTGAGAGTTGTCATGGATATGCATGTGAACTTTCCCAGACTAATAACTTTCCTAAGAGTAAACCTAAACACCCTTTTTTAAAATAATGGACTTCTAGGGAAATAAAGAAAATGAGAGAGAATGAATCCAGCCCAAAGTGGTTTATTGATGTAATCAAAGTATGTTTTTATTTACTCATCCAATTAAAACAGCCTAACTATGTAGTTAGCAAAAGTGGAATGTATTTCAGGTACAATCCAGAGTTATGGACATCCTTAAATGTCTCCCAATGGAATACAAGAACTTTAAAACACTTAATTATGACTAGATTGGATACACCGTTGTCATTTTTCTCATTCCCTGCCCCATCCCCTAATCCTCTATTATACCTTCTCACACCATTCTTGCAATGTAGGCTAGGCTGCGAGATCAAGAGATCCTCTTGATTACTGCATCAAATGCAGTTTCAGTTTTTGCTTTGAAAAAATATTAAAAATTGAGTGGCATCTTTTCTCTCTCCCTCTTTACCAATCTCAAGCCATTTCCTTGCCTATCTAACCCAACAGCTCACACCGGCTCCACAGCCTCTCTGTCTCTTAGTAGCTTAAGATTCACATCAGTTCTTCACAAAGAGAGAGTTCAGGGTGAGTCATATCCAGAGAAGTGGGCTTTTCTCATCTCCCTTCCTCCTCTCAGGGACAAACACAACCAGCTATTCATTCTTTGGCCAAACAAAGCAGGAGAACAATGTTGTCAGCAGAGTTACACAGGCAGCCCACTTCTCACTCTTTACTAACTTTCCAAAACACATTAGTTAGGAAGCCAGCCCCATCCTAAAGTCCTGCCTTCACTTAAGCCTTTGCCCATATAACACCGCCAAGGCTTCCTGAGCCGTTCAACAGTAAGGTAATTTTGGTGCAAATCAGTAAAACGAGTGAAAGGGGTTAGGTTAGGGGGAGAAAAGCAACATAAATTTAGTTAATTCCCAACTATAAGAATAAAATTCTATTTGATAGGACTCCTAACTAAAGAGGTAAAAAATTTTTAAAAGGCCAGCACATTTTAGAAACTTACTTTAAGAGGAATGTTTTGTACATCAATGCCAGTTGTGTCTGCTGAGAGAAAATCAGCTGGGATGCATAATGGGCAAATTCCATCACATTCTTACTACCATAGTAACCTGTTTTTTAAACAGACACACTTGCCTTTTACAACTCAAAATACGCAATTGCTGGCAACTCTTTAATAAAAGCTCTCTATTATTAACATCTTTCTAGTCCAAAGGAATCCCTGGTCAAATTAAGCAAAGCCAACATAGTGGAGAGCACAAGCGTTAGTAAACATCTTAAAGGCATCTGAATAAGCAGCTTAACCCTTGCAGAATACCGTATACACTGCAAACATTAGAATCTGGTATACTGGAGAGACAAGTTGGCACTGAAAAGTACAACAGAGCTGGTGATAATTATGATTATTGTTTTCTGAAGCACTTCATGGTACTTTACCAAATACAGAAGGGCAGGTCCTCGCCCACAATGAGTTTACCATACAATCAAAAATTCAACACATGAAGACAGAGAAAGGAGAGTGAAGTGGAGGCAAAGGAGATGTGCTTGCTGCTGTTACACATATATAGGCTTAGGCTGCAAACACACCATACTTTTAAAGCACATTCACACACACCCCAGAACAAAACACATCTTGGGAACTGTATGCGCATGCGTTTGTTATGCGTGATCAACATTGTAGCTCTGTGTGGAGCTAAACTACTGTTTCCAGGATTCTTTGGGACATAGGAACGGTACACAGGCGGTCCCGTAAGACGCAGGAAGTACAGTATTATATACCTATACACTGATGAATCACAGAAAGAAATTTAAAAGCTCTTAAAAGACCATCTCCAACCTCCTATGCCAAGGGAAGACAACCCACCAACTTTGACTCTCACTGGTAGTTCCAACAATGCAGAATGTTACAATAATAAGACAAGTGGATTAAGGAAGGGGTGAAAATCAGTTATGAATATTTTACCATATTATCCAGGATAATCTTTGACAACTGAATTTTTAAAGATATATTATACAATCATTCCACACGCACACACCTTCTTTACATATTCAGACTACCAGCTCTAACTCTAACACAATTAGTAAGCCACATCATGTGTGCTATTTGCCAAATGTAAGTCAATCTTAGACGTTTTGTTATTTACCAGTTATTTGACTTTGTACATTTAAGTTAGCTCCATTCAACGGCCTTTATATTAATCTTTTTTTGGGGGGGAGGGGGAGAAATAAACATGCCATATCTATATACATGTATCAGCCTGTATTCACAAGCACTAAACCATTGATTACGCTCTTCACTTTAATGCCCCATCAACATGACTCTAACGTGTGATGAAAAACCCAACCTTTCGCTCTCCCTACTGAGGTTATGAAGGGAACTGTTAAGTAATCTGCATTCAACAATCTTGTGTAGCCTTTCCATAGAAATCAATTTTGTTCCCCAAAAGCATTCTCTTCTAAAACCTGAGTAGGCAATTTCAGAATGGAAGCTATTCCTCCTAACTACAAACCAACCAGCATTCCTCTTGATGTAGTAGCCCAGGGGTAGGCAACCTAAGACCCGGGGGCCAAGTGTGGCCCAATTGCCTTCTCAATCCAGCCTGCGGATGGTCCGGGAATCAGCGTGTTTTTAAATAAGTAGAATATGTCCTTTTATTTACAATGCATCTCTGGGTTATTTGTGGGGCCTGCCTGGTGTTTTTACATGAATAGAATGTGTGATTTTATTTAAAATGCACCTCTGGGTTTTTTGTGGGGCATAGGAATTTGTTCATTCCCCCAAAAAAAATAATAGTCCGCCCCCCCCCACATGGTCTGCGGGAAGGTGGACCCGCCCATGGCTGAAAAAGGCTGCTGACCCCTGTAGTAGCCAGAAACCCTGTGCGCACTTCATGGCGAGTCTCGTTGGATCCGGTAGGGCTTACTTCTGAGTAAACATGCAACATGGGCCCGGACTACACACAGCCTTCTTTCTACTCCCGTCAATAATAATAATAATAATAATAATAATGATGTAACAAAAACTCCAGCTCCGCAAACCTTAAATCAACCCGGCGTTCTTTTTGCTGTTGCATCGAACGGAACTTTCCTCAAAAGAATACACCGGCGTGTATTTTTATTATTATTATTTTGGAAACCAACCACCCTGCTCAAGTTTTTCTTTCATCGCTCTACATAACCAAAAAGGCGCCACTCTTACCTCAGGGGATGCTGCTTCGCAGCGCTGGAAGGGGAAAACTCGGCAGCCGCGCACTATTCGCCCCAATTTGGGCAGCCGGAGAGACTTAGCACGCCGCCCCGCTCGTCGGGCGCGGGTCCACCGCAGGTTCTCTTCGGGCTCCGTCGTTCACCTTCAAGCGGCTTGGCCGGGGCAGGAGCGCTGCATGGTTCCCCGACCGCTGAGCCGGCGGTAGTGCTGCTGCGAGGCGAGTTTCGCGGCTCAGGCAAGCAAGCAAGCAAGCAAGCAAGCCGCCAACCAACCCCGGGCGGCGCGCGCTGCAAACTCAGGCAGCTGCAGGCACGGCGGCCAAGCCCCACACGAGGCAGCGCCGGCGCTCCGGGAGTGATTGAGCGCCGCTCCGCAGCCACACCCCTGCGCCGCCGGAGCCCCCTCCAGAGGAGCTATTTACATACGGTGACCTCCCGTTGCCCTTTGCCGCGTCGAGAACTTTTCCTTTAGTCCTCCCCATAATTCTTCCTTTTAAAACCAGCTCCCTGAAAAAGTCATGATTTACTACTTCCTAAAGGCAACCTTTTTTAAAAAAATATTGCCGCTAGGTCAGGCCAGGCTGTTAAGCGCAGCTGATTTCATTAGCTTGAGCCCCTCCCTTGACTGGCATCCAATCTTCCCAGCCATAGTTTGTGGTGGGTGGTTTTTTTTCCCTTCTTGTCAAAAACTATTCACCATGTCAGCCAAAGGGGCCCGCATACCAGCAAATAAGCACGCTTAATTAAAACAGCAGGTGAGGAAAGCAATAAACAAGACAGCCCTCTCGCCCCTGTGTGATTTCATCCTTCGCCAGGCTTAAGGAGAAGAGAAATTTATACCACCGCCCACCAAATGTGGATATCCGACGGGTCAAACTGAGCCGCAATACTGGCAGCCTCCAAATGGTCATATTATTGCCATGGTTTGAAGCAAAGCCGGCCCTAACATTGGGCAGGATTCAAGTGGTCCATCTATAACAGTGCATATACCTGAATCCACCCCCATTGTTCAGCCCGGACACTGAGGTCCAGCTCCGAGGGCCTTCTGATTCCCTCACTGTGAGAAGGGAGGTTACAGGGAACCAGGCAGACAGTCTTCTTGGTAGCTTGGTAAAGAGTTGCCAGCAATTGCGTATTTTGAGTTGTAAAAGGCAAGTGTGTCTGTTTAAAAAACAGGTTACTATGGTAGTAAGAATGTGATGGAATTTGCCCATTATACATCCCAGCTGATTTTCTCTCAGCAGACACAACTGGCATGAAGTACAAAACATTCCTCTTAAAGTAAGTTTCTAAAATGTGCTGGCCTTTTAAAAAAAAAATTACCTCTTTAGTTAGGAGTCCTATCAAATAGAAGTTTATTCTTATAGTTGGGAATTAACTAAATTTATGTTGCTTTTCTCCCCCTAACCTAATCCCTTTCACTCGTTATACTGATTTGCACCCAAATTACCTTACTGTTGAACGGCCCAGGAAGCCTTGGCGGTGTTATATGGGCAAGGCTTAAGTGAAGGCAGGACTTTAGGATGGGGCTAGCTTCCTAACTAATTTGTTTTGGAAAGTTAGTAAAGAGTGAGAAGTTGGTCAGCTCATCCCTTCTCCAGCCCCTATCATATCACAAACTGCTTTTGAAAGTCTCCTCGTTTTCAATAGAAGTTTGCCTTGCAGCATGAAAAACTGCCCGTTCCGAAATTCAAGTGCTTATAAATCTAGTTGCTTGGATCCAGGCCCAAGGCATGTTTTGGTAATCATGTGGAAAATGTGATTATATGGCTTAGCCAAGAGGGACTCTCATCATTAGTTGCCATTCGGACTGAGCTGGGACTAGAGGCATACCTGGGCTTGCTTGCACCTTTAGCAAGGCGATGTATTGGCACGAGTGCAAACCCATCTCCATTAAAAAACATGGCGTAATTCACAATCACAAATGACCCTTAAGCTGAGCATTTAACAACGCAATCCTATAAATGTCTACTCATCAAGTTCGTTGGGGTTTACTCCCAAGAAGCTAGGTGCATAGGACTGCAGTCTAAATCTAGCAAGCCAGAGGTAGGAACTTCAGACAATACCTCACTTGCCTTCTCACTTCTGACGAGGTGCCAGAAATAAGCCCCACTTAAGTCAATGGCCATTGCTCTCTGGGGTCTTGGGCGGGCTGCCCCTCCGCCAGATTGCTTGATCAGGTGCCTTTTCCAGTAGCACCAACTGTGACTTGTTGGGAAAATACAACTGGGCAAGACAGCTGGCCAGCAACAAACAAGCATCTAACCAGCATCAGGTCAGAAGGGCAGCAATTGGCAGACGGCAACATCCATGTCCAGTGTCTGCCACCTGAAGAACAAACCATAATACTCAGCCACGGTTTGAAATTGGCTTAGTTCAATAAGGCACAGTTAACACTAGCCACAGTCTGAGCTTGTTTGGACAGAATGCTAAATAATGGTTTAGTAAGCAGGCTTCAGGCTTAGAAGCTCCCCTCACATGGACGTGAGGAAGAAATCTGAATCTTTGGCTTGTCTGTTACTCACTATGTTGAAACCTGGATAAACTGTAGCTAGTCTTAACTTTGATTTAGGGAAACATGCCGACTTCAAACAACAATTCACAATCTTCTTTCCCTAAACCATTGTTTGCGGTTTGGATAAATCATGGTTAATTTAAAATGGAAGCAACTGCTTCCAGACTCTCTGTCATACATGTGCTGATGGAGGGAGAGTACCTGAAACTGAGGTAGTTTAGTATTTTGTCTTAACCAGATCATTTGTTAGGCATGAGAAGTTGTGGTTAGTTAAAAACAGCAGAAAATGCTTCCAATTTCCTCTAAGCCGTGCTGGAGGAGGATGGGGGCATATGGGCCTGAGGTTTGTGTATGTAACACTAAACTATGGCTTAGTGTTGTATCTAATACAGTACAGTGGTACCTCGGGTTACATACGCTTCAGGTTACATATGCTTCAGGTTACAGACTCTGCTAACCCAGAAATAGTGCTTCAGGTTAAGAACTTTGCTTCAGGATGAGAACAGAAAATTGTGCTCCGGCATGGCGGCAGCAGCAGGAGGCCCCATTAGCTAAAGTGGTGCTTCAGGTTAAGAACAGTTTCAGGTTAAGTACAGACCCTCGGAACGAATTAAGTACTTAACCCGAGGTACCACTTTATATAATTTTCCATATATGTATATTTTGTTATTTTGCAAAACTATGTGAGTACACTTTTTAAAAAAACTCCCTAAGAAGAAACCATTAATTTTGAGATAAGACAGCCACAGGCAGCCTCACCCAGAAATAGAAGGACTTTCTTTCTTTTTAATTCTAGGAATTACTGTACAGCCTTGTTTATTCATAAGGCAAGGAAGAGATATAAGAGTCTTTCAGATAGTCATGCTTTCTGATAAAGCAGAGGGTAAAGTATACATTACATGGGGAATGTACTATTAATATATAATGCAAAATAAGATAAAATTAGAATTTTTAATAGCCCTTTCTGATAAGAAAAGTTCTACTGTCTTGTCATGTGTTACTCTTTTTTGCAAATAGTTCCTGGAATAGCACTCATCAATGTGGTCTTGCAGGAAGAGAACTGAATTTGGTTCTGGGTTGAAATTACACATCTGCCATGACCTCAAGTATGTGGCTTTGGGCAAATTACCGTAAGTATATTTCAGCTTTGTTTGAAAAGAGCATAATAGTGACTATCACCTACCTCTCAGGGTATTGTGAGGACAATCAGTAAAGTATTTTGGGGAAGGGAAACAAAAGAATGAAAGAAAGCAAAATAAAAGTGTCTGACTTGTTCACTAGAGGCTTTGGCAGTGTTCTATCAGTCTTCTGCAGCCCAGAATTATAAGGAACTCCAGTTCATATTGTCCTGTACCGCATGGGCCTTATTTTCCATTCAATTAGCTGTAGACTTTGTTTCTAATAATTCATTCACACACTTACCCAGCTAATTATCATTGTTCTGTAGTGGAGGGAACAGGCAAGCATGTGCACCTTATTCTAGTTTAGGCCTAAACACAGAAGTCCAATTTGCATGATCCTTCCTCCTCATTAAAAGGAGGGAAACACTGCAAGAATTAGATCCATGGACTGGAGTTCACCATGTGAATATATGAATCAGTTCCTTTCACTGTGTGAATATATGAATCAGTCCTATTATATAATCTCTGTGTTTGGTTTCTGGGATTAAGCTAAATGCCTATCAGTAATTCATTCTTTTATATGTTTTGGACATTTCTATACACCTCATAATCTAAAAGAATTTGTGTTTTCAGATTTTCTGCTTCTTATTCTTATTCTTATTCTTGCTACCAATTCCTCAAAACTCCCACACTGCCTCAGAGTTGCCTCTCTCTTTCCTTGAATGTTGACATTCTGCAGCTGTGTTGTCTTCTGTAATCCCCAAAAGTTTTTCTTAACATTGTTCTATTACTTTCTTTCCTTTGTCTGAGTTCATAAACCAGGAGCTCAAAGGCTTTCCTGCTACTACATTGGTAATAATTCTGCCTTAGCCAGCAATTTATATTTCTAAATAAAACAATGGTTTTAAAACAAATACTGTTCCATAACTTTTGTCAGGAGTCTTGACTGCTTTTTAGATAACAATATTTTTTAACAACTTCTATTCCAGAACCTGTTGTGTTTTCATCTTTCTCTTCATCGCAGAAAGCTATTCCAACGAATGTTTTCTTCTCAAGCTATAGCTAAATGACTACAATCAAATTCAAACTGTGTAGATCTGTTGACTCTATCTCAAGGGTACCATGATCACAATGATTATTTTAAAACAAACTGTGGGTGAACATAATAATTGTGTCAACCAGAAATCTTAAGAGTCAAGGGTATGTGAAAGGCACACACTGAGCTGGCTGAGACATACAAATCTTGGCTTTGTGCCTGTGTGCTCCATCCTCATGTTGCCTCTTCCCTCCTCAGCCTGCTCAGATTATATTTATTTAAACCGTAAAATATAGGATACAGCATAGACATAAAATAAAACATTTCTTAAATAGCATCAAAATAAAACCAAAACCAAACCAGCAAAGGGAAAGCAGTAGTACCAAAGATCTGCAAAGCACTGAAATGCTTAAAAAAAAACAACAGCTGTAAAGCCTGGAAATCTCATAGTTGTAGAGTTGGAAGGAAACCCAAGGGTCATGTATCTAAACCAGGCATGGCCAAACTCGGCCCTCCAGCTGTTTTGGGACTACAATTTCCATCATCCCTCCTGTTAACTAGGGATGATGGGAGTTGTAGTCCCAAAACAGTTGAAAGGACAAGTTTGGCCATGCCTGATCTAATCCAACCCCCTCCAATGCAGAAATCTCAACATGTGGTTCCCCATCCAATTTTAAACCATGCCAGACTCTGCTTAGCTTTGCAAATGTATTAGCAGTTTCATTGCTGCACCACTCTTCACCAGGTGCTGAAAGTACCACAATGTAGACACAAAGCAAGCTTCTTTGGGAAGAAAATTCCACAACCAGGGCACAACTGAAAAGGTTGTGGAATTTTCTTCATAGACACACCCATCCAGAATGCAGGTGGCTTCTATTAACTGCAGTTTCCTGTTACATCTGAACCAGAAAGCCATGGTTACCAGGTTCCCAAGCAGTCAGAATCTGAAACCACAGTTTGAACTTGACTTAAGATCCTGCTTTGTTCTGACACTAGTAGCCATGATTTCCCAGTTTGGACATAACAGGAAACCCATGGCTAATGGAAGATTTCCTGGGTTAATATCAGCGTGCTGAGTAGGAAAGCATTTTTTTCTTATTTTATAATTCCTCTTTTTGCTGTCTTTCCTTTCAGACTATCAGGGTCATTGAACAGTAGATTGTTTTCACTTTAACAGGCTCCTGCCTCATCATCAAACTTGTCACAGAAGTGAGAGCAGCTGAGAGGCAAGGACAATTATTTCAAGATAACAAGATCCTGACAGCTGATTCCTGCTGTAAGAATGTTATAAATACAGTCACTCACAAGGGCAGTAAAACAGATGAAACCACTGGAGAGTATATTTAATTCACCTCAGGTGTCACCTTTCCTCTATTCTTTCATCTCCTTTGCATCTTAGCCTAAAATATTTATTGTCTTTCCTTAAGTCTTTTTTTTTTTAACCCAAGTGATCTAGAATTGGATCAAACACTCTGTTTTAATATTTCCAGCAAAAAAATAAATCAAAGTAGCTGAAGATTATAAACTGTAAATTTCAAAGAAGTACTGAACTAAATATGGAACGTAGACAGAAATTACCTTCAAAACATTCATCTGCAAAGGAAAGAGGAAGCACCAGTGGATTTGGAAACAAAGGGATGGAAGGAGGGCAAATAAAACTTATCACTAAGATCATAAGACGAGCCTGCTGGATCCGACCAAAGGTAGGTCCACTATCCTGTTCTCAGTGGCCAACCCAATGCCTATGGGAAGCACGCAAGCAAGACCACAGTGCACCAGCACTCTGCCCAACAGCTCTTCGGAAACCTGGTGCCTCCAGCAGCAGAGACAGAACACAGTCATGCCACCACTTGTGGGTTCAAAATCCAAAGTTTAGCTGTGCATGAAGAAGTACATTCTTTTGCCTGTTCTGAATCTTCCAGCATTCAAGTCCAACTAGGAATTTAACTCAACGCTTTTTTAAAAAAATGGGAACTACATTGGGCCGCTTCACAAATTCAACTGGCTTGAGGATTACCATGGTCGATAGTGTAGGCATAAATAAGGCACTTTGTAAACTGGGTGCTGTGGGATGAAAGCATCCCAAATGCGGAGTAAAAAGGGTCAATACTCACAAGGGCTATAGAACTGTGTGATGTCATATGCCTGAGGCAGTTATTTCAGTTGGTGCAGTTACGGAAAGTCTTTTAACAGTTTGAGCAGCAGGTATGTTCTGTTGTGCTGCTGCCTGCCTCAGAGTTAGTCTGTATTTATCTTGGATGCACATCTATGTAAGATGTCTTGGCAACATAAGCAACGCCTATTTGCGTTGTATATTTTACTCTGCAAGTGCAAGTACGCTAAGTAAAATGTATTTGTTCTTTAAACTTTAAAAGAGAGCACCTTGCGTAGTTTTTGTACGAGGGAAAAGGGAACTAATTAAAGGGTCAAACGACCCAGGGAACTAGAGTTTAAATGGGAACTAGAGTGTAATTCCCACAGGTGTGCCATACACAGGCCCAAGCATACATAGACTTGAATGGCACAATTTCCTCCCACCCTTAGGGAGCAGGAAGAACCATATGCATTGGACCTCCATAAGTACAAGACGGTGGCTGGAGTGCCCGGTTTATGTAATGTCTTATATGAACCATGGGGAGAAGTGACTGTACCTGCTCCTTCCACTACAGAATGCCAGTCCCTAGCTATGTCAGTGTGTAAGCTGAGCTTTCGCCCCCACCATGCAACACATTTCTGTTATGTTTTTTGGGGATTCTCCAAATCTTAGCTGGCCTTGGTAGCTAGCCATTATTTGTGGTTCTCTCAACCCTACCCTACCTGAGTTCTCTTGCATACTGAGAGTATTCAAGGGAATGGAAGGGCCAGCTATTAATTTTGTAGTGATATTTGCAAGTGTTCGGAAGTAGCAAAAAACCACAGATCTTGTTGCTTTCAATCACCTTAAAAGGATGGCATATAGTAGGGTGTTTGTTTGTTTGTTTGTTTGTTTGTTTGTTTGTTTGTTTTTATAAAATGATTTTTTTTTAATTGCCCCTTTTTCCAAGTTCCAGAGGAAGGCCGACGGAATAACCTCTCACCTCATGCCTGGATTTGGAGGTGCTCAACAAAAGCAATAATCCCTAGTTCTGCAAATCCTGGAGTCATGTGTGAGACTGCATTCCTACCAATCCCAAAGTCTGCTGCATATGCCGGAAAACTCAAAGGGAGGATCTGTCTCTTCCACGCTTCACAAAAAGAGACCCCCCCCCAACCTCCAAATCTGTTTCAAGGAGTAATCAGCATGCTGTCTCTAGCACAGTGGTTCTCAAGGGGTGTGGTGCGCCACACTGGTGTGGCAGGAGAGGGTGGCAAGTGTGGCAGGAAGAGTTGAGGACAATCAACATTATATTTGAGCAATGATTCATGTTCTTATGTAGCTGCATTGTTTTATAGTTTCTGCATGTCCCATGATCATATTATAAAGTAGTTGTGTTCTATGTTATATAAATTAGGCACTGCTAGGAATTCTTTCTTTTTGTTCTGCAATGTATTTCTCATCAATAAGAAATCCAGAGGGGCGCGAGCAAATTTTTATTCTGAAAGGGTGACCCAGAGGAAAAACGTTTGAGAACTACCGCTCTAGGAAGAACAGAAGCAGGACATGTAGGCCCTCCCTTAATTTGTGACCCCGTAACTGACACAGCAAATTGGGGGCTAATGCCCCCAAATGCAACCTTGTCCGATTGTCTCCAAACAGGTAAAGAAGAGTTTGAATTTGATATCCCGCTTTATCACTAACCGAAGGAGTGTCAAAGCGGCTAACAATCTCCTACCCTTCCTCCCCCACAACAAACACTCTGTGAGGTGAGTGGGGCTGAGAGACTTCAGAGAAGTGTGACTAGCCCAAGGTCACCCAGCAGCTGCATGTGGAGGAGCGGGGAATCGAACCCGCTTCACCAGATTACGAGTCTACCGCTCTTAACCACTACACCATACTGGTTCTCTGCCAAAGTTTTGTGCTCATTTTGTGCCACTTTGTGCTTCAAAGCCCACATTTTGTGTCACACACACCTCCACCAAACTGAGTAATCAAACATTCAAACCGGGGTCAAAAGTACCGGTAAATGGCCCCAAACCCAGCCTTGTCTGATTGACTCCAAACCAGTCCCAAGTTGTGTGCTGGTACATGAAGGCAACAGCCCTTCACAGTTACTTACCAGCATATAGTACCCAGAGGCCTTCTCCACTTAGTTACCATGGTTAATAGCCTTTGATAGACCTATTTGTGTGAATTTGTGACATCCTTTTTAAAAGAGTCAACAAAGCTAGGGACATTCATTATATCTTATGACGGTGAGTTCCATAAAGTCAGGGATGGGGAATTTATGGCACTCTGGGGTTGTTAGACTCCAACTCCCATCAGTCCCAGGCAGCATGACCAATAGTCAGCAATGATGGGAGCTATTCTCCAACATCTGGAGGGCCAGAGGTTTCTCATCTCTGTGAACATATTGTGTGAACAAGATTTTTCCTATTTGCACTTACAAGAAGCCCCCAAATATAAAGGAAATGCCTAGTGGGTGGATTTCATGCAGGGCAGAGTTCATTAGAAGCATATCTGAAGATACCCAGAAAGAAGATGGAATAGTTCTCATTTTTTAAATGTCTGAAAAACAACCATTTATTAAAAAACAACCAAAAAAACCCTCTCTTACATAAATTGTGCCTGGTTCAATTTATAAACTCACTCTGGAAGTTAATTCAAGTTAATATAATGAAATATCTCATGTTGTCTCAGCAAAATGGCTTCTTTCCAAAGTTCCAACATAGCAAAAGGAGATTATTTAGGATAAATTGCTTTAAATAACATTTGGAGTTGTGTAAGAATTCAGGAGCCTATGTCTCAATTCAAAACAGTTTTTGGCACACTTATAGAAGAGTAAGTTTGTATAACATTCTGACATCTGGCACTCAGTAGCTGTTATACAGAAGTTCGTTTTTGAAAGTTGCTGGTATAATTCAGAAATGTAGTGGAACACATACATTTAGCAGAAAATTTCTATTAATTCAATAAACTATATTAATATGCAGTGCAAACATGATAAAAAGACAGAGGCCACAATCCATTGACATCAATTAACAAATGAGTCATGGCTAACTTACGGTACTTATTGAGCAAAACAAACTTTCTCAAGAAAGAATCATAGAATCGTAGAGTTAGAAGGTATCCTGAGGGTCATCTAGTCCAACCCCCTGCAATGCAGGAATCTTTTGCCCAAAAGATCTCACCTGAGACTCCAGGAACCACTACCAGCCACAATAGACAATATTGTGCTAGTTGGACAAACAATCTGACCTGATATAAGGCACCTTCCTGTGTTTCTGCATTTGTGGTCTGGTGACCATAAGACTGTGGCTCAGAAAATGTAATACATCAACACAGTCTAAAAACACACTAGTTAAAAGCAGTTAATAAATGGTACAAAATACCAGTTCGTTGAATGCACACATTGGTATATCATATGA
Organism: Podarcis vaucheri; assembly: GCF_965113315.1. NCBI lineage: Eukaryota > Metazoa > Chordata > Lepidosauria > Squamata > Lacertidae > Podarcis > Podarcis vaucheri. The sequence goes on from NC_138764.1 coordinate 30,053,049, forward strand.
TTTTTCAGTGGTCACATTACTATGAGTATAGCAAAAGAAACACCACACTTCCTCATGAAACAGCCAAGTGCAACATAATGATGACAATTATTCAGGTCATGTGATCATGTATCACTCATATCATTCTTCAAATCATGCAGCATTGCTTCCTATTAGTTTTCCATTTCTTCAGATTAGTACTTGCAAATGAAAATAATGAAATGCAGGAGGACTTTGCACCATTTCCAGAGTTAAGAATTGAACTATTGCTTTCAACTCAACTATTGCCCCCGTCCCCCATAAAAGGAATTGGACTCTGGGTCACAGTTCCTTTCCATTCACAAAAGGGCAACTCAAGATTGAAGCTCTGTGTGTCATAATGACAACCTTATAGATATTCCCACTATTTGAAGGATGGCTGGATCTCTCTCTCTCTCTCTCTCTCTCTCACTGTATGGAACTTCGAATGAGAAACATGATATCTTGCAAGGATAGAAATTGCTTCAGTTTCTTCCAGCAATACAGTGGTACCTCTGGTTATGTACTTAATTCTTTCTGGAGGTCCGTTCTGAAACTGTTCTTAACCTGAAGCACCACTTTAGCTAATGGGGCCTCCTGCTGCCGCTGCGCTGCCGCTGCACAATTTCTGTTCTCATCCTGAAGCAAAGTTCTTAACCCGTAGTATTTCTGGGTTAGCAGAGTCTGTAACCTGAAGCGTATGTAACCTGAAGTGCATGTAACCCGAGGTACCACTGTAATACAAAATAAGCAATAGCTTTTCTTTGTGTGTGAAGATGTCAGTGATATTTTTGACTCAGTTTTGTGATGTCCACAAAGATGTGGCTCAGTAGGGTTCTAAACAGAAAAGAAATAAGGATACAGCTGGAATCTTCAAAGGATAGGGTAGTAGAGTCATTTGTCTCCTCATCCCACCCCAAATGGAACTTCCTTAATGACATACAAAAGCCAGAGCTGTTTGTTTACATTTTTGGCAACTAGGTCTACGCATTCAGCTCTTCTAAAAAAAAGGTAACAAGATGGTCTAGAAGTCTCCAGTTCTGATAACTATGAAAGGTAGCCAGAAGACCACACTGGTACTGATAGAATATTTGGATGAATAATAATATGGAAGAGTTTGAAGTGGAATGTTCTGTCGGCTGGCAAAGCTACTGGAGGGCTTGGCTCCAGTCTGCAATCTGCAAATCAGAGCCAATCAAACACACTCTTGCAGTGATAGTGAGGATTTTAAACATTATCAGAAGAACAGGCAATGATCACTACAGTGGTACCTCAGGTTACATACGCTTCAGGTTACATACGCCTCAGGTTACACACTCCGCTAACCCAGAAATAGTGCTTCAGCTTAAGAACTTTGCCTCAGGATAAGAACAGAAATCGGGCTCCGGTGGCGCAGCAGCAGCAGGAGGCCCCATTAGCTAAAGTGGTGCTTCAGGTTAAGAACAGTTTCAGGTTAAGAACGGACCTCCGGAACGAATTAAGTACTTAACCTGAGGTACCACTGTACTTTGCTATGAATGTTTACTTGATTGTTTTTCAAATGCTGCAATTGTAGCAGCATGTTGCTGTTGCTCTTGGATTTGTTTCAAATGAATCAGCATAGCTACCTGAAATTTTTTGAGAGATTTTACATTCCAGTTCAGTACGGATTTGCTGAAATAACTGGGTTCAGAATCAGTACGATTTTTAAAAAATCTATTCATTTTATCCTGCAGTGTTGGGCAAACTTTATGTAGAAAAAATAAATAAATATATTTTGCAAACAGAAGTATAAAAAGCAACAATAATTTGATGCTCTAGTGTAGTTCAAGTGCTAAAAGCAAGCATTCCCAGAGTAACTGATCATGCACTCTTGCTCCTAGACACAGCACTTTATCCAAAGCAGACACAAAACAAAAACTCTTCACAATGGGCTGGAGACCAGATAACAGCTTCTCATCCCCACTATGAAAACAATAGCCTGTAGTCACAGCTAACTGACACAACAGATCTGTTTAAAAGCAAGATTCCCAGGCTCTTTGAATAGGATGAACCTATTCTTTCACCAGCAATGCTGTGAAAAAAGGCAAAGATGTAGTTCAGGATCTTAGTTCTACAACTTGTAGTTCAGTTTGTGTCTAAAAAATAGGAGCAGAAATTGTTCCTGCCATTGATTCTACTGCTTTTCGTCAAGGTGGAAACCCTTCCAGCTTCTGAGTTCCCTCCTCAGTCAACACTAGGCACTCTCATTTGCACATGCTACATAAGATGTGCAATTAAGGAAACTCCCACACATTTATCAACAAACAAGGGACTCAGCATGCACAGCAACGACATAATATCCCATTCTCTAGCTGTGATCAAGAGATGAGGAGTAGGATGTGGAATTGTGAACTCCCCAGCTCCTCCTTTTTCACACACATATTTCTCACCATATTCTTTAGTGCCTTGCCTGAAAGTGAGATGTTTGATGCCGCTGGATGAACATTATAAAGGGCAGGAAGATCTTTTTCCATACTGGTTTTACCACCACTTCCTTCAATACTGTTGGAACAATGTCCCTTGCTCCCCAACCAAATCAGCCTACCCAGCGCTGGCTTCCTTAATCAACCAGGAAGGGCAAGGATTGAGCATGCCAAGTGATGAAGCTCCCAACTTCAAGAATTCTGTCTACATCCACAGGCTAGGCAAACCAAGAAGTATCCATAGAAACAGGAGAAGCAGCTGCATCTGGTGCTGCCCTCAATTTGGAGTCAAGGCAGAGATGTTGACTACAAAGTGCTTCGCAAATAGGGCACACCAGGTAACCATCTCGTCTCAGGAGCCACTTGGAACAATTCAGCCAGACAACTCTGTACGGACAAAATGGTGCCAGAAAACCAAGACTTATTTTCCACCATCGCTGCCATGAGATGAGCTCTGAAATGAGCTTTAGCCCAAACTCAATCAAATTCATCATGCATTTTTCTTAGCTGGAAAGGAAAGTTCCATTGCTCCCAGAGCCTCAGAAAACATAGGCTCACCAAACAGAGAGATCACTCTGGAGTGAACATTACAACTGCTCATGTAGTTTCCCCATTCCAGACGCTAGCAAGTGCTTTGATGGGACTGCCAGCATTACATTGCCCCAGAGCCAGCAGGACATAATCTTGACTGGATCTATTTTTCTCTAGGGGCAGACTGTTCTAATAAGCCCTCCACTCAGTAAGCCTAAACCCTGCCAGGCAGAGCTCTATCCATGCCAAGGGAACCATGTCAAACTTCTCCACCCATGATCACCATCCTGTTCAGAATATAACACCAAATCAAGTGTATGACCAGCCAAATGAAAGAGGCCGGATATCAATCGAAACAGATATTGTTGTCATGGAGACCATGAAATCCTGATCTGCAACAGATGAGAGGGCCTCAGCAAGGATGCTTGAATTTGCCGTTCCCATTCTAGTCCTGCAGAGAAGCCCACTTGGCACCCACTGACATGTTGTTGGGAAAATGATGGTGATTGATTTATATGCCCATCTGACTGGGTTGCCCCATCCACTCTGGGCAGCTCCCAACAAAAAATAGTAAAAACACAATACCACACAATAAAAACTCCTCTAAACAGGGGTGCCTTCAGGTTGAACAGGGCTGTCTTCAGGTGTCTTTTAAAAAATCACATGGCTGTTTATCTGTTTGACATCAGCTAAAGTGCCTTCCACAGCGTGGGCAAGACTACTGAAAAGGCCCTCTGCCTGGTTCCCTTTAACCTCACTTCTCGCAATGAGGAAACCACCAGAAGGCACTCAGAGCTGGATCTCAGTGTCCGGGCTGAACGATGGGGGTGGAGATGCTCCTTCAGGTATACAAGGCCGAAGCTGATTGGAAGGAGGTAGAGCTCTCAGATGTCTAACCCCCTTATCCTGTAACAAGCCAACATAATTCACACTGCCACACTTCCTGCCACACTTCCTGCAACTGCCCACACTCAGAATCGTGCCATCTAGGCTACACACACTGCCAATGCTCACCACTCGATCAAAGCAAAGTTTTAGTAAGACCAAAATACAAGGCAAATTGCTTCTGAAGAAGAGTTTCAAAAGCAGCATGGCAGCACATTACTGAAAGTTGGGGGGGGGGGGAATAAAAAAATTCACCAGGGAGGCCCATTCTCTCTCACACACACACATATATGCAAAGTTTTCAAGAAAAAAATTAATATGAAACCACAGATTGATGGAAAAAGAATTTGATGGATAAAAATAGTGCCTACAAAGCATACACTATCCCTTTTGATAATGGCTTTAATTGCAGAGAGGCATTCATTTTCTCATATTTCTCTTATCGCCCAGGACTCCTCTGTGATTATGTGTTTTGTTTTTTAAAAGTTCTCCTCTGCATTCCTGAGGAAAGCTCTTGAGTTTGTTGATCCTAAGCTGGCACTGAATCTGCAGAGGATGTCAACATTCACATTTGTTCAGGACAGTTCTTGCATGATAAGTCTCTTTTCTGTGCTTTCCTCTGCTCAGCTTCAATCGCCCCTTTCAGTAAAATAGAGGCAGGGACGCAGTAATGCAAAAAGAAGGCTGATTTGCTGGTAGGGACTGTTAATCCACAGTTTGCACAATCAAAACACTATTAGGAGATGAATTTGCTGTGTCTTTCAGAATCACAATCATCTTTCCAACAGAATGCAAAATAAAGTGTGTAACTCGTATATGAAACCTATGCATCAGAATGTTCATGTGCATTAGAAATGCTTCTCTTCCCCACTATCGGCTGTCAGACACTTACTTTAAAAGCACAAGAGAGGATTAAAAGTGATTTAATCTTAACTGTTTACCTTAAGAACATAAGAGCATTGTTCTGTGCTTTAAACTCCCAAGGATCAGCTGATCGTTGGCGCTTCAGAAGGCAGGTGTGCAGCACTTCTGAAATGCTCCCTGATGGGCTGATCGCTGCAACTTCAGATTGTGGACTAAGTAAACTACAAGCAATAAAGATAAACAATTGTACAGTTAATATACCATAAAATGACTGGATTATCTGAGAAACTGGATTTACCCTTGTGGAATCTATCCTGGTTCTTCTTCAGGGAAGGTTACAACATTAAAACACATCTCTGAAGGTGAAATAAATTTTAAAATTGTCCAGTAGCACCTTAGAGATCAACTAAGTTTGTTCGGGATATAAGCTTGCTTGTGCATGCACATTTCTTCATATACTTAGTTGGTCTCTAAGGTGCTACTGGACAATTTTTAAATTTCAACTGTGTCAGACCAACACGACTACCTACCTGAACCTCAGAAGGTGGACGAACTACCAAGAAGGCCCCAATCTGCCAGTCTTAACTTTCCAGAGTGTCTGTAAGGAAGGAGATGATCTTTCAGACATTTGGGGCTTGAGTCATTTAGTGTTCAAATGTGAGTACCTTGAACTGACCACGGAAATGAATTTGCAGCCAGTAACGAAATGTTTGTTTTAAATTCACCAATAAGACTGACAAATTAATTTTAGCTAGAACCTACTTCTTACCATCTTTTCTTTCTGTTTCCTTAAGGAGCAAGATGTTAGAAAGGATGTGTATCTGGTGGATTTGATCCTTAGCTCCCATTTTCTTCAGTTCAGCTTCTGTCAGGTGGAGCAAATCCTGGAACCGGCCCAACAAAAAAGAAGATGGTTGAGAAAATATTAACTTTGTTCATTTTTTAAGAAATAATATTCTTTTTAAAAAATGATCCAACATTTTATTGCAATAAATTAAAAGCATCCAGAACATAATCCCAGAACATAACAAACACTGCTCATTTTTCCATAGGTACTGCTAAGAATTAACACCTAACAAATGAATGTATTGCCAAAATACAATGCTATCAAAAGGTTGTTCTTCAATAGCTAATTCTTGTTACTTATTTGTACCACCCTCCTAACCATTTGAAAGCACCGTGAGAAACTCTTTTAGTTCATTATCACTTTTCACTTTTCTCTCTCTCTCTCTGCCTTGTCTCTGAGGATCATTAAAAGACACATTCTTTGGAATTTACTTTGAGGAAGGAGTTCTTAACATCCAGGTCTATTGGGGGAATTTTTGTTTGTTTGTTTACAAGAACTGGCATCTAAGCTGTAGGGCCATAAAACACAGACCACACCATTTAATTACTGTCAGTGTATGGCAAAAAACCACCTGCAAGCAATTTCTATTTTAAATTGTGCCATGATCTGAAAAACCTAATTGTTCCCACCCAGCCACCCAGAAGTTGGTGGACTGGACAAAAGAGCTGCCAATTCATTTAGGAAACACCCTCCACTTAATTTTCTTAACCTCCATGACCTGTAAAAAGCTGGAACATGATGGTAGACTTGCACATTTGAAAATGTCTAATCATTTAGTATTATATTTTACTATAAAACCTTTGTGTGGCACAGGGTTGGGAGAAATCTCAGTAAGGAAACAGCTTCTAAAACTGTAAGATAGTTCATAGATAGAAGAATGACCTCAAGCACTGAACAAATCCATTGTATCCAGGATGCCACACTAGTCAACCAAGGAGGAACAGTTAATTCCTACCTTCCTACCCCCTCAGGCAAAGGTTCTGGTCTATTTAACTATGAAAGCACTTCTGTTGTGCATACTGTATTATCTTCCAGTTTGCTGTCTGTGTGAACTCAATCTTTCTCTTCTTCAGTTGTATAGTGCAGCCTTTTGTGTGCATCTCAAAGAAAGAAACATGCTCCAACCCAATGCTGCACAATGCTGACTGCCTACCTATTGAAGAATGGAACTCTCTGGTGCGGAGGGATCACTTGGGAAGACAGGCGAGGAAGAAGCAAAGATCACCAGTGTTAAAGCAATGACTCTTCAACATCAACTTTGTTGGACTGGTCATGTTGTGCGGATGCCTGATTACCATCTTCCAAAGCAATTACTCTATTCCGAACTTAAAAATGGAACGTGTAATGCTGGTGGTCAACAAAAGGGGTTTAAAGACTGTCTCAAGGCAAATCTTTAAAAATGTAGTATAAACACCAACAACTGAGAAACACTGGCCTGCAAGCACTCCAACTGGAGAAGAGTCTTTACCAAAGGTGTCATGGGCTTTGAAGACACTCAAACTCAGAACGCAAGGGAGAAACGTGCCAAGAGGAAGTCACACAGAAGGACATGTGGTTCCAGAATTGGCGTCCACAGTCACTTATGGACTCGCTGTTAAAACCATGTTTATGGAAGACAATCTTACTCGCCTACGAGTAATCGCCGAAGAAGAAGAAGAAGAAGAAGAAGAAGAAGAAGAAGAAGAAGAAGAAGTGTGTGTGTGTCCCACCCTTCAGAAGCTAGTACTGACTCAAGGCTATCTCTGAAATCATTTTGTCTTTAACCATCAGTCTAGATTATCAGACTACATTTCCCCAAGAAGTTGTTGGCAATCTGAACAGAGACACAAGGGAAGCAGCAGTCTGAGGGGAATGGAAGTAGGTGTAAACAGGGGAAGAATATGTGATTATTTTCATTGCAATCACATATTCTTCGTCTGTTTACACCTACTTCCATTCCCCTCAGACTGCTGCTTCCCTTGTGTCTATTCTTAGATTGTAAACTCCTTGGGGTTAGGATCTGTCTTCTTCCTCTCATTATTTTCTAAGGTTCATGTACATACATGATGCTATATAAATAAGCAAATAAAAATAGCCCTAGTTTATGTACAGCACCAGATGGGCACTGTCCATTGTCTCTCTGTTTGGGAAGGTTCTACAGCTGGGGTGGGGAACCTGTGTCCCTACAGATGTAGTCTAATCTTTCCTGACCACTGACTATGCTAGCTGAGTCCAGCAACATCTGGAGAACCAGAAGCTCCTTGTCCCTGTTCTACAGGACAGGGCAGATAGTGCTATTAATAAATCAACTCCATTTAACAGATTAAAGCAGATAAAATCTCTCTTGCTCAAATCAATCCTTCTTTCCTGTGATTTTAAAGATGGCAAATTGCGTCTGAATCAGCTGCAGGGCCACTAGAACTCAGGGAAAGTGGCATGAGAGCACACCCTCCCTGCAAACAGCAAAAACATCAAGCCCTAAAACACAAAAATAGTGTCATGGCTAGGACAACCACATTGGCAGACATCACACTACAGTGGCTGGGTTTACTCACTAATAAAGTTTAGAGATTTTCTTATGGGAAACAAATGGGAGGGTTACAGGATTTGAATTACATTATATCTGGTGTTGGGGGGAAATAATGGTATGTACTGATCCTGATTTAAATACTCTGGAATTGACCACCATTTACATGTGAATAATGTTTGATTTTCCTTACACAACCTGGTTGCTTGAGCTGCTGGGCTTTAAGAAACATGCTTCCATTTACAGAAAATGTATTCTGCTCTGCTGCATGCCTCGAGTTTTGCCTCTTTTGTCCATTACCCAAGCAAAAATCTTTCTGCCTGTTATGCAAAAAGAGAAAACTAAGGAAATTATGGCTTCTTGGCAACAAAACCACTTGTTCTAGCCTGCTTACATGCTAAATATGTTACACACACATTTGCCCACAGGCTGATGTCATATGGTCAGCAATGTGTCAAAAACATCGTTACAGCCCACACTGCTGAGATCACAATTTTTAAACAGACTTGAGGGCTGGAGGAAGCTCAAGGAAGGCATGACATACAGCAGTTTCAAGATTACTCCAAGTACATGGTTCCTTTATTACTGGAAATGTTGAACAAGCATTCAAGCAAGAAAAATGACAGCTCTGTTAGCAATAGTTTGGAAGCCACCAAGGATTACAACTAGACCTACAATAGACCACTGGTCTGACTTAAAATAAGGCAACTTCTGATATCCCTATAACATAAAGAAAATTTAGCTGGGAAGTCCTAGGAAGCAAGCACAATTCATTCGCTATAATTCTTCCTGTTTTCTCATCTCCCCTTCCATTTGCATTTAACAATTTCTAGTAGTTCACGTTCATCTTTCTCACTGGGAGGAGTTAAGGAAGTTCTAACCAACACTTACTAACCAAATCTATATATCTGTTCAGCTCGCCTGCCCCACCAGGGGTGTATGATGATGTCAAAATCACAGCCTTTAAACATCACTTCCCTTAAGCCTGTTAATTAAAACAAATTTTGAAAATAAATTACTATGTAGTGAAACCCCACACTAAGCCCTGCAATTCTCTTACCCTTTTGCTTCATCCAAGTTCAGAAAAGTTAAACCTTCCAGGCATGTTGCAAAGTCTACCTTTACCTCAATCATTAAAGCATTTGAGCCTTGATCCAGCAAAACATTTATAGACATGCTTGAAGTTCATCAAGTGCGTATATGGGGTACTGCTGACTCAATTGTTTGCAAAGAGGCAAGTAAAATGAAATGAAATGAAAGAGGTAGTAGATGCATGAATCTAAGGGGAGCACCGACAGATAGGTATCACCAGAGCTTGCAGAGCTCATTTCAAAAAGGAACAAGCTCTAGTTCAAGTTCAAGGTGTCAAAAAATGAACTAATTCCAGTTCAGATCCGTCCCTTTACAAAACAAACTACCGTAGTTCGGTCCATGTTCAATTTGCAGTTCAAGTCCATCCAAATGATCCTCAGCACCCCCCAATCACATTTTGCCCATGCCCAGAACAAACCAAAGCAATATTCTGAAGAGTGAGCAATTAACCCATCAAGCTCTACACAGAGTTATTGTGCCTCTCCATGTGCAACACGCTCTCCAAGAACAACAAGTCCCAGGCTTCCTTAGTTTCTGCTGGTCTTTTCTGTGCATGGGCAGGTAGAGCCACATCAGAACACAGCGGTAGGCAGCACCATCAGTAATTTAGGGGCATTGAGGACCAGCACCATCAGTAATTTAGGGGCACCGAGATAACATTTACAGCTCCCCGGAATATGTGTGAGTTGGGGCCTGTAGTTTCCTGAGTTTATAGGAGAATCGACCCTTGGTCCAGGGGCAAGGGAAGAGCAGCTAAATGTCATTTGACCTTATTTGCCAAAGATGTAAGAAGCTTTAACAAAAAATAAGGACCCAAAGAAGCTCAAGGGCAGACAAAGGATTTTGGGACAGGGTCTTGTATTTACAAAGTTGCTCCAGGCCCAGATGAATTATGTTTGGGCACTGTATGCAGATCCAGTATATCCCACAGTGCGCTCTCTCTCGCTCTCGCTCTCGCTCTCTCTCCCTCTCTCTCTTGACCTCATGCCTTGATGCTTTGTGAGCTTCCAGAAGCATTTTGCTGTTTGGAATTGCGAAGCCAGGCAAGGTGGACTTTGGTTTCTTCCAGCAAGGCAGTTGCAATGCTTATGTGGGTGTCTGAGCCAAACCTTGGTTTTCCAAAGCTCCTAATTATTAACATGTTTTCTGTCTCCTCTCCTGACTATTTTACCCGCCACCCACACACTCCTGTTTTATGCAAAGACGTTAATGTCCTGTACAGATCAATTGGATTCAATGAATTTTACTGTACAGTAGTATCTCGGGTTAAGTACTTAATTCGTTCCGGAGGTCCATTCTTAACCTGAAACTGTTCTTAACCTGAAGCACCACTTTAGCTAATGGGGCCTCCTGCTGCGACTGCGCCGCCAGAGCACGATTTCTGTTCTCATCCTGAAGCAAAGTTCTTAACCTGAAGCACTATTTCTGGGTTAGTGGAGTCTGTAACCTGAAGTGTATGTAACCTGAAGTGTATGTAACCTGAAGTGTATGTAACCTGGGGTACCACTGTGTTTTAGGTTTATTAATGTAAAGCTTTTCTTTTTTTTTAAGTATGTGGCATTCAATATGAGACCTGCCCTCCTTAGTGTGTTGAGGATTGCAACCCTCACGCTTGACAAACACTTGCAATGCAGATCTGCTGCAGTTTGTATAAAGATTTGCTGCACTTTTAACCTCGGGACAAAGAGAAATGCCAAAGGAATTGGAGGATTTACAGAAAAGAGCACATACTGAACAATGAATGAAATAATAAACAATAGCTATCTAATCTCCCGGGGCCAGCTGCATTTGCTCTGCTATTAATGTGCTAAAGAAAACCCAAAGGCAAATCTAATAAATACAAGAGCTCTATGGCTAGGCCTCACAAAAATCTGCTTTCTATATATACTTAACTGTTTCGTGTCAATGCTCTGTGGAGCATTTCTTCCCACACTTGCAGCTTTCCATATCCAGAGCAGATAAAGGTTCTTTCTATCTATAACTAAACAAGCTGATCTAGCTGTTCACATTTTGCAGTCTGTTCCATGCATTTGGATGGCCATGTTTGTTGTACTTCACAGACAACAATCCTCCACTTCAAGAGCAGTAAGAAGAAGGCAATGAACAAACCTCTAATTGAAGGCACCCTCTGTTTTGGGAATGGGAAATGTTTTTCATTCTGAGGTGAACCAGAGACAACTGTGGATAGAGTAATGAATATAAAATTTATATTTGTACAGTAGGATAGTTTCTACACGCTCATTCATGTACTCTATCCTCCATGCAGTCAAGCAAGAGGCATATCAGATTTTCAAGGATGTCATCATACTTCAAGGTTGGGGACACATGTGGCATAGAGAGAGCGGGTGTGGCTTAGAAGGACGTGTGGCCTGGGGAATAAATAAATAATAGCAACCATGCGACCCCACCTGCTCACTATTTTCTGAGTTGCTATTAGCTCAGCTAAGCAAAGCACATGGGTAACCACATATAACTGTTATAAGTTTGTGGGTGCTATACAACCTAAATTCCCTGGCTCCAGTAGGTGTTAGAATCTAATCAAGACAAATCTCTAAATATAAGCCAGGCCAGTTTCCTGACCAGGAAATCACCTCGGGTGAGAGGCCATTAGGAAGACAAGAAGAAGGCAATGAGCCATTAGGAAGGCAGAACGAGTAGGGGCTTTGTGCCAGAAGGCAGTTGGGTAGGGCCCCTCCTTCAGGTGAGAGAGATGGTTAGAAGAACAAAAGCCACGGTTAAGAGTTTGAGTTGGAGGGGTAAAAGGTTGCAGTCTGGTAAAGGCAGTAAGCTGGAGAGAGGGTCAGAACACGATGTCTGATGTCTGGTTGAATCCTAAGCTGTGGCTAGGGGAGAAACAATACCCTATTAGGGTGTTGTTGCTGTTGCTATGATGTGGAGGGGTTCACAACACCCCAATAGGGTCAACCTCCTTCACACTGCCACACTCTCAGTCTGAATCAGCAATGCCCACTGCTGCTATGTTTGTTTGTTTGTTTGTTTGTTTGTTTGTTTTAATGTGGTAGACCCTGTTCACACGAGCGCTCGCATCATGTCCGTTTTGGCCCACAGTTCGGTTTATGCAGTTTTGCAAACGTAGGCTTCAGCTGTGAAGACAGCATGGACATTTCTTTAAAAGAAAAGAAACACGAAGTAGGTTATGCAGTTGATTCTCCCAAACACCCAAAAAGAATTCAAACTGTCCACATTAGGCTTTGACATGTGTGACAATGAAGTCACACTAAATTCGTTGTGCGGACAGAACCCAAATTGCCAAAAATCTTCAGGACCAAAGGCAGAGAAGATACTAAGTGAACTATAAACAACAGATCACTTTATTCCTTTGTTTTTACAGCATCCAGACAATCCTATTCCTCTTTCCTTCTTCCACTGGTAACCTCCAGCAGCAACAGGTTGTGCTATACTAAGGCCTAGGGGCCAGATCCAGCTCAGTCGCCTTGGACCGCAGACAGTCTGGGAATCAGCGTGTTTTTACATGAGTAGAATGTGTCCTTTTATTTAAAATGCATCCCTGGGTTATTTGTGGGGCCTGCCTGTTGTTTTTACATGGGTATAATGTGTGCTTTTATCTAAAATGCATCTCTGGGTTATTTGTGGGGCATAGGAATTCATTCATTCCCCCCCCCCAATATAGTCCGGCCCCCCACAGGGTCTGAGAGACAGTGGACTGGCCCCCTGCTGAAAAAGTTTGCTGACCTCTGTGCTATACTGTAGCTTCTGCCTTAGAGCAACAGCTGATAGGATAAGGCATTTTTTTATGGGAGCTCATGGGAGAAACTGCCACAAGGATCGTTATTTTCACTGTAATTGATGAGCATCATTTAAGCGCCAATAACCAGCAGAGAGGCAGTTAACTAACAGAATAATATGTTGCCATTCATGGCCTGAGGCTCAGTCCCTGCCATGCGGGGATGGATCTGCTAATGGAGACCATGAAGAGCTGCTGGCAGTCAGTAGACTCCAACATTCCAGAAGAGGGGCTGAAGCATGCCATTAAGCCCTTGGTACCATGGATGCCCCTATTCCCTCTGCCAGTATGGACAGTGATATTATCCAAGGAAAGTGAATAGGAATGCACCAGACTCCCTAGTGCTACCTGCACAATAGCAGGCTCACATAAGAGGAGATGCAGAAGCCTCAGAATTGGGGAGAAAGCACAATACCAATACCCGTGCTTTGACTCACTGGGCAAAGGGGAAGGTGGAACACTAAGAGACACTGAGCCGATGCACTTTTACCCATCATGCACTGGCTCCAGGGCTTCAATGCTGGTTAAAACAAACCACAGTTTCCCTGTTATGCCTGGAATGAGAAACTGTAGCTTTACTGTCAGTTTACTAACCACATTTTAATCCTGGTTTCAGATCCTGATTAGCCACAGCAGAAGAGGATTTGGGGGAGCACGACTGGTGCAGTCACACTGGTCACTGAGTCTTGGGGGCAACGCCAGGGACCCCACAAATATGATTTACAATAGTTTTGCAAGAGGTGGAGGGGCGCCGGGTTTTAGCATTGTACAGGACACCGCTGAAATTTGAGACCCCAAGATCCACCACTGGGCAGAGTTTCTAGTGTTGGATTTATTAGGAAATGGATTTGCTTTAACTGAGTTCAAAGTGCTAAAACCAGCATATGAGGAAGGAGAGAGGGAAGGCATGAGAAATGAACTTGAAAGGCTAATAGTCATTCCCAGCTTCATATGAAACCAGTATCACTGTATCCGAACTGGCTCAATTATAACTTGTTTATCACACAGTTGCAATAGTAGTTCTAAGAGCTGACTGAGATCAGTGATGCAGTTAGGTAATGGGGGGGGGGGTTATTTAGATGGCAATGTGCTTTCCAAAATGTGTACTTCTTCAAAATGTGGTGGCACAACCCTGCTTGAAAGAATGTACACATTTTTTAGTGTAAAAAAAATAAAATTGTGCCTGAATATAAAACGTTTCAGAATCACTGGAGTAGAATATTGCCCATGATATAATTCAATAAGATTTAATATCTCTTCTATTAAAAAAGTATTTGAAAAATGGATAAAATATCTTCATGCCCCTAGTCCTGGACATGCATACCAAAAAGTTAAAAAAGAAAGAAAGCTGGCTATAATGTAGCAAATCATGCAAAGTGGATTTAGACAGACATTTTTCAAGTGTTTCTGTACGCCCTGAAGCTGAGACAGCATCATACTCATCAGAGCTCAGCATTTGCTGCCAAATGGATAAACCCAAAGGCATGCAATGCATTTTCTTCCTACACGTCACACCAGACTATAAATTTGTTCGAAATGCACTACAGAAATTGCCTTGGAAACATTTGGCAAAAGACAACAGATTTTAGGCTGCAGTGAGAGAAACGTTTTAGATTCTAAATAAAGCACCGCTTCCCCCCACAGGAGATTTGATTAGGCAGGAACAATCATTATAAATGGGGGGAAAGAGCTGTAATAAAGCCAAATCCCTAAATTAGAAGCACTTCCAAAAATGGAAGGAGAAAAATTGGCTTCTGAAACTTGAACTTCAATGGAATAATCAAGGCCCCTGGAGCAGAGTTAGTCATTCAGGTTGTTATATCCACAAAGAGAAGTGAAAGGCACTCGGAGGGCTTGGTTCATTATTGAGACCTTTCCTTGTGTCTGGTGAACTGTGAAAATGCCTTTGTCCATACTGCAGATGTGCTGGATGCAATAACTGCACTGAATCTGGATCTGTATTTCAAGTTCCAGTGCAATGTGTAGGTGCAGATTGTGCCCTCTTTGGTACACTTCACTATCTTACCCCAAGATCAGTTTAGACACTTCTTGGCCTCCCTCAAAAGAAAGTGCAGTGCCATCCGCAATCACAGTCAAACTGAGATTAAGGTAGAAACTGAATGTGAAAGGAAAATGGGAGAAGAAATCACAGGAGATGGGTAAAAATAGTTTAAGAAGCATGTGGGGGTAGGAAGGGGGGAAAATATATAAATGAAAAAGTCTTCTCTACTAAGAACCTTTGGATCAGCAAATTCTGCCTAAAACTAGGAGGCTGAATATCTGTACTTGGCTTGAGGAAAGCTGAGGTATGGAACTCCTTGCCATAAGAAACATGCCATGGCAAAGAATTTCAAAGTTTTCAAAGATGAATTAGACATCAGCAGAAAGTGATGTCAATAATCGCTAGCTGGTTATACCAAACTCTACCTCTATGTGCCACCATTTTGTGACAGATTTGCCCCAGCACCACCATTTTGTAACTGGTGGGCGTCGGTAATCTTCAGCTATCTCAGGTGGACCCTGGCAGTAGAAAGTTCGAAGATCTCATGCTTTCGAGATCCTCTTGGAAGGCTGATGCTCTGAACCGCTCCATTGTAGGCTCAGGTTCTATATATATGTGTAAATAAACCATATATTATAAAGACATCAGAGTCTCCTTTGTGCCTCATTATTTTCCAAAAGGAAACACAGGCACTTGGTGGGCACCTGAAACTGTCTGGAATCTTGCACTGCTGTGGAGACTGGGCGTGGAGTTTAACAATATTGTTACAGATTTGGGGTAACAGAATTTGGGGGTGCAAGGGCACCCATAATTGCTAAAGTTAGTAAGTGTTAAAACTTATTTAAATGGTAGAATTTACCGTATTTTTCGCCCTATAGGACGCACCGGCCCATAGGACGCACCTAGTTTTTTGGGGGGGAAATCAAGGGGAAAATTTTTCTTTCCCCCCCCCCAGGTTTGCGCAACCATCCCAAGCTAGAAGAGGGAGATGGAGCGCTCCGTCTCCCTCTTCTGCCTTCAGGGACAGCTTGCCTCGCTATCCTGCGAGCTTGTGGGGCTGGCGGGGGGAGAAGCAGGCTTGCTTCTCCCCCCGCCAGCCTCCAGATCAGGTCGGGGAATAGCGGGGTGGCGGCGCTGCGCCTCCCCACTGTCCCCAGCTTTTGGGTGCAGGCTGCTGCCCGCAAGCCTAGTGAGCCCGCGGGACATCCCGCCGGGCTTGCAAGACTTGCGGATAGCTTCCTGAAGCCTGGAGAGCGAGAGGGGTCGGTGCGCACCGACCCCTCTCGCTCTCCAGGCTTCAGCGAAAGCCTGCATTCGCCCCATAGGACGCAACCAGATTTCCCCTTCATTTTTGGAGGGGAAAAAGTGCGTCCTATAGGGCGAAAAATACGGTAGGTAATATCTGGTGCATTGAAAGGAAGATGCAGGCCAGTGGAAAAATACAGGCTAAACTCCCTTTTCAGTCCAAGGTCTCGCTTGGGGATAGTAGCTGTTAAGCATAACAAACAGTGTTGATATCCCATCACAGGAAAATCCTTGAGTATGTGGCAATGGAGGTTGCCAAGGTTATGCAGAGTGAAGACGTACGGTTACAGGAAAATGGTCACCTTTTAAATCTAGACTTGGAATAGCAAAGGGGCAGGCCAAGCAGGCAGAAAGGCAAGGTGTTCTGGGAACAAGAAGAAGGAAGCAGGGAGAATTTCATGCGACAGCTGAAGGTCCGAACCATCTTTGCAGGCTGGCTGAAGGCAGGCTGGGACAGAGACACGGAGATGCCTTGGAATTAGATGCTGCCCTGCTGTAAGGAACAAACCCCTCTTGGGATGTGGATGCTATCAACTCTGCACTCGCTCCATTGAAAGCTTCCAGTGTAAAATAAACCACATTACTTAAAGTCCCCCCTGCGTCTTAATTCCCAACGGATACACGGCCTGGAACTCCCTGGAATTTTGCTAAAACTCAACAGAGATTGGGGGTGGAGCGCAACCTTCGTAGCAATAGCACACCTTAGTTTCAACTGCAGGCAGTTTCGTTTTCTCCACAACAGGGCTTGCAATTGCTTAATTGCCTCCTTTAAAAAATGCCTTCCTGAAGCACCGAGCCTTGCCCCAGTGGAATTGTAGTGTCATGAGGAAGGGAAAAAACACACCTCTGGGTCAGATCTCGGCAGGTACAAACCAGCAAAGTGCTGCTCAAAGCGAAAGAGACTTGCCTGTCTGCATTAGCTGAGGCACTGAAAATTTGCATCCATCTGAGGCAGCTTCCCCTTTTGTTTGCTCTTTCCACTTATACTTCATAACCATTCAGCTTGCAGAAGCTATTTCCATCTGAATGAATCTCTCCGCTTTATCTGAATGGACTACTCTGTTTAACCAGTTGCTTCTCTGAGGGCTCAAACTGTCACAGACATTACGCATACTCTTCAGTCTGAAATGAGACAAGAGGGTTCCCCGCTCCTCCTCAACAATAGCCCAGATCAGCCTGAACGAGTACTTTAGCTTCTGCTTACAAGTAGGCAGAGGCCATATCAAATAACTCACCAAACAGCCCATCAATAACCCCATTCATACTTTATAATCCCCAAACTTACTTTGTTCAAATCATTGTGCGGAGCTGCCATAACCAGGGGCCATTAGCCACGATCCTGACAAATTGTTTGCCACACAAAAACTCTGGCCACTTGAAAAGATACTATTCATATGGTCTGTGGTGAGCAGACTCTGCTCTCAGACTTGAATATGCAGCTCATGCCCACAGTTTCGCTGGATCATATACTACAGAGAAGCTTGAGGGTGAAACACAACTCAGGACCATGTTTTGGTAATGATACCCTCTCACAAGCAACTGCCTCAGCATTTCAAACACCCTTTGGATCAGCAAGTCCGCTTCAGAATTAAAATTAAAGCTGCAATTATTATAAAGAGGTGTTTCTTACGAAGGTATTGTGTTAGAAGTCACCCGTTCGCCCCTCCACCGGGCGAACTCCCCCCTCAGTCATGTACGAACATGACTCTTTGCTGCTACACATTTTGGTTCCCTGGTGATATTCTCAAAGCTCTATCATTAAAACAACACAGTTAAGTCATCTCATCTCACCCCCAGCTGGAACTTTGGTGTCTCCTGTTGGGCAGGAAATCTGCTAGAAGACTCACCATTGTTCTTCATGCTCAGATGAGTATTTGTAGCATGCTGGAAATGGCCTGCTAGCAGTTTGTGTCAGGGCCTGTCAGGCAGAGTGAGGCAACTGCTTCAAGTGGCAGATATTGGTGAAAGCCCCCCCACCCCAAAACCCGAGCCATTTTCCTGTCTTGGAAATCAGTTGTGCTGCCGAATTGGAACTGGGATTGTTAACTTTAAAACAACAGCCTTGCTGTGTGTGCCAAGGTGAACAGGCCTGGGATTTTCCTTTGAAAAGGGGGTGTAAGGACAAATAATCAAGCAAAATAGAGGTTCAAAAGCTCTGTTTCCTAACCAGTTTTGCACAGCTAGGGCTTCCTCGCCCTAATGGAAAACTACCCTTGAGAAAGGGAAATTGGAATTTGTAGAGAAGGAGTTATCCTACCTAAGCAGACTACTCACACACTTACTAGGGATGAGGTAATACTCACAGTCAGGAGCCTGGCTGGGGAGCCTTGGGGCAAGCAAAAATAGGAGAAAGGTTAGGCGTTGAGAGAAGAAGATGCTGCAGATATGTTGCCTCTTTGGGTTCACTGTGTAACTTTCTCTGAACTGGAACAGAGAGTTATGTGACAGAAAACGATGTACATGTTAGTGGCTTGAAATACGGTGAGGTCATTTCCCTCAACTGCATTTCAAGTTGCTTTCTTATGTTCCTATGCAAACCAGGGTGCAGGGCTGTCTTCGCCTGATACACATTATTTCATCCCTGCGCTGAATACTGCAGCTTCTGTTTTCTAATCAGATGGACTGAAGCTGGTTTGAGGGAAAGTGCATCTAGCAGGAGTGTTACTCAAGAAGCTACAGGATACAGATGAATTCTGGCTAACATCATGTGTACTTAAGACATCAGTAGTATGTAAATGGGATTGTGTACAAAGCCTAAGTTGGGTCCATTCATTTTAATGGATCTACTCTGAGGAAAATTTAGTTGAAAATATGCACAGCACCCAAGACTAGTCAAGTTGTTTTGACATCTGAGGCAGATATGGCCACAAGGACCTTTCCTCCTTACTGGCAGTTGTTGTTGTTATCCTTTTTGTAAACCACTTTGAGGTTTTCTTTTAACAATCAAGTAGTGTGAATTTTTTGAAATGAATAAATATTCTTATTAGCTACCTTTTCATAATACCAAAAATCTGCCTGAAGTGGCCACCTCCCTCTGCCTAATTGGGTGCATTCTTTCATCACACTTCAAGACTCAAATTATGCCCCCCACAAAAAATATGGAAATATTGTGTGATTCAGCCCCACTTATGGAATAAATGCCATAGGTTATATTATACGTGGTGGAGGGGGATTTCAACCTGCTGTTATGAATCTGCTTTGGACTTGCCTGCTTCTTCCTTCCAACCTCTTTCTCTTCCCTGCTCCAATTCTCCCTCTCACTCCCTAGTTTGTGCTAACCATAGTTTGCTGTTACATCCAGATTGGGCAAACTATAGTTTCCACATGCTACAGTTTACATCCAAGCTGCTGTTTGAAGTGAATTTGCAATTCTGGTTTGGATTCAAACTATTGCTCTGGGTTTGAGGGTGGGTCTGAGTGGCCTTTCAGGATGTCTTGCAAGCCAGAGATTTTGAGCATGAAAGGTTCAGGGTTAGGAAGAGTGCAGGAATTGGTTTGGCAAGAACTTTGCCTGGACACGTCCCTGTGCTAACTGATGGTTTTTAGCTCAGCAACTACCTTTGTGAAGGATCCTGAAAGCTGGTGTAATGATTCATATTTTTGCCCTCCGTCTGTTCTCAAGAAAGAGGACAACCTAAGCCCTTACATTTTTAAAATCAGTATCTGAAGAAAAGATCAGGACAAAGGTCAAAGAGCTTAGAAGATTTCTTGGGTAACCTTTGGGGGTCTCCCAGCCAGTGTGGTGTAGTGGTTAAGAGCGGTAGACTCGTAATCTGGTGTCCACATGCAGCTGCTGGGTGACCTTGGGCTAGGCACACTTCTCTGAAGTCTCTCAGCCCCACTCACCTCACAGAGTGTTTGTTGTGGGGGAGGAAGGGAAAGGAGAATGTTAGCCGCTTTGAGACTCCTTCGGGTAGTGACAGTGGCGTAGCGTGGGTTGTCAGCACCCGGGGCAAGGCAAGTAATTTGCGCCCCCTAACCCATGGATTTGCGCCCCCTAACCCATGGATTTGTGCCCCCTAACCCTAACCCCCAGATGTTGCGCCCGGTGCGGCCGGGCCCCCCCTGCACCCCCCACGCTACGCCACTGGGTAGTGATAAAGCGGGATATCAAATCCAAACTCCTCCTCCTCCTCCTCTTCTTCTTCTTCTCCTCCTCCCATACCAGTCACAAATGGTTGCATCCCTCCCTCATCCGTTCTTCGCACACCACAAAACCATTCAGCAACATCTGCAGTCTAAAGTTCCCTTAGAATAAATTATTTTAACACCCAGGAATGTATTTCAAAGGCTACTGAAGCTTAAGAGGAAAACCTCCCTTTGCCTTTAGGGAGCTTTGGAAAGGATTATAGATGACTAAAGCACTGCAAACAATTGTCTCCTCATTTCAGATGAACCAAGTGCGGTAGCCAGAAGGCAGGAAAGCAAGGTAGGTACAGGACATTCAAGTTACATTACATGCGCAACAAAATCACTCCCTTGCCACATGCCACACCAGTTTGTCTGCTGAGGAACAGAGGAAACAGACTTCTACCTGCTGAGACCACTTCTCCCAAAGGGTCTTCTTTGTTACTGGCTCTCCCAGAATCGCGAGCAGAGAAAAATATTCAACGTTACCTGCTGCCTCTAACTGGAGACAGCAGGGATTGAAACTGGCAACTTCTGCATACAAGCAAGCATCCGCTCTACCACTGAACTAGGTTATTTCTCCTGAGACATACAACCCCCATGCACCTTGCCGTGGAACCACCCACACAGCACACAGAATTCTGTAGAAAGTCCTAAATAATAATAATAATAATAATAATAATAATAATAATAATAATAATAAATTTTATTTATATCCCGCCCTCCCCAGCCGAAGCCGGGCTCAGGGCGGCTAACAACAATAAAACAGTACAAAAGTACAGCATAAACAACATTCTAAAATCATTCATTATAAAAATTAATTAATTAATTTAATTAATTAAAGGGTCCACTCAGTTTGCAGGGGGCATCAGAGCTTTGTTACACCCCTTCATGGGAGTCTACCCAAGAACAACCAACACTCCCTTGTGGTTCCACTCTTTTGTGGATGATCAGAAGTGGTGTGCAAGTTGTCTTTCTGGAAGAGTTGTCTGCTGTTATGTATCTGCTCCTAGAGGAACCGCAATATGCTCTTGAGGAGCCCCAGGAGCACAGCGTTGAAAAGCCACTAACTTACTGGCGAAGGTATGCCTTCCTGTTTCTATTCTGTGATATAAGATTCTGTCATCTTGAGGAAATGTCCTCCAAGCCTTCCACGAGAGGATGCAACCCACTTATAGGCCAGAACATACAAATGCCATGCATAAGACCTACTGGTATAATTGCCTTCTGGTATAATTGCCTTCTGGTATAATTGCCAAGACTGTGCTATCCTTTGTTGCCTTAGAGTCAAATCTGAGCTCATATCCTTTGCACATTCAGCTTCCAAAGCAATGAAGGAAAAAGCATGTTGTTTTGTAATATACAAAATGCAGAAAGAACTAGCAAAAATGTTTTTATTACATCACGATAGCAATGAAGTGTTTTCTATTGCCATGCCACCTTCAGAGGCTCGAACCAGAAAAGGCTCCATTTTCTCCCTCCTTAGAGATGAAACAACTGAGCAGAAACTGGACTTAGCTGCCCAGGAAGAGTGAAAAAGCAGAAAGAAATGAAGTTTCCAAAACATAAGAAGATTGTACCAAGGATAGGTCCTCATAAAATACTGACTAAAATATTTCCAAATTAGGAGGCAGGCTGTAAAACCTTTATTATCCTAAGATCAATTGCTATTGTTAAGGAAACAACTGGGGTGGTGATACCACCTCTCTATGCATAAGGTCTTAGAATTTTGCATTTGTATTATCCTTGAAGATGCCATAATAAAAGCAAAACCTTCAAGGATCCCCACACTGAGTCAGCAAAGCAGATGTCTGGAAGTCTCCACTGCTACATTGCTTTGAGTACAGTGGTACCTCGGGTTACAGACGCTTCAGGTTACAGACTCCGCTATCCCAGAAACAGTACCTCGAGTTAAGAACTTTGCTTCAGGATGAGAACAGAAATCGCATGGTGGCAGTGGAAGGCCCCATTAGCTAAAGTGGTATCTCAGGTGAAGAACAGTTTCAGGTTAAGAATGGACCTCCAGAATGAATAAAGTTCTTAACCTGAGGTACCACTGTATCTGTAAAGTTACAAATTACTGTTATGGTACAATATAACTCTACCTCACCATGTTCAGTAAAGATCAAATCCCCCCAAAAGATAAATATGTCAGGGAACCTGAATACCACCATACAGTATGAAAGGTCCATGCAAAATTCCAGGAGCCTAGGGTCTAACCTTGTCTCTTGAATCTAAGCAAGGTGTCATCTTGACAAACTACCGTATTTTTCGCTCTATAACACGCACCCGACCATAACACGCACGTAGCTTTTAGAGGAGGAAAATCCGTAGACATGCCACCCGTAGGCATTCCCTCCATAACACTCACAGACATTTCCCCTTGCTTTTTAGGAGGAAAAAAGTGAGTGTTATGGTGCAAAAAATACGGTAACTGCTTTGTTTCAAATGGCTTGCATTTTACAAGCTGGTAGAAGGTTTTCCATGGAGTGTTCTTGCTAGTGCTAGTTTCCTCTGAACTATGAAAAGATCTCAGAAGCTATCCATGATCTCATGCTTCCTGGAATTTTCCTAAATACATAGGAAAGTACACAGTGGCTCTTGTAACTTCATAGCAAGGAGAAAGACCGAACAAAAGAAATGCCCATCTCTTGATGAAGCAACACTGTAAGAAGTACATATAGTTCGAGCATGAAGGTTGCAATAGTGCACAGTCAGGATGGGGAAGCAGTGGCTCACCAGATGTTGTTGGACTCCGACTCCCATCAGACCCAGCCAGAATGTAAAATGGTCAGGGGTTATAGGAGCTGTAGTCGTATAACATCTGGAATACCACAGCTTTTCTATCCCTGGCAGTGAGTCCCATTGAACTCAATGGGGCTTGCTTCTGAGGAAGCATGTATCAGATTGCATTGTAGATTTCTTAGGCACATACTGGGAAAGCATCTTAAAGATACACCTAAAGTTGTTAACAACAAAGGTCCGTCTAGCTAAAGCCATGGTTTTCCCAGTAGTGATGTATGGAAGTAAGAGCTGGACCATAAAGAAGGCTGATGGCCGAAGAATTGATGCTTTTGAATTATGGTGCTGGAGGAGACTCTTGAGAGTCCCATGGACTGCAAGAAGATCAAACCTATCCATTCTGAAGGAAATCAGCCCTGAGCGCTCACTGGAAGGACAGATTATGAAGCTGAGGCTCCAATACTTTGGCCACCTCATGAGAAGAGAAGACTCCCTGGAAAAGACCCTGATGCTGGGAAAGATGGAGGGCACAAGGAGAAGGGGACGACAGAGGACGAGATGGTTGGATGGTGTTCTCGAAGCTACAAACATGAGTCTGACTAAACTGCGGGAGGCAGTGGAGGACAGAAGTGCCTGGCGTGCTCTGGTCCATGGGGTCACGAAGAGTCGGACACGACTAAACGACTAAACAACAACAACAAAGTTGTTAAGTGGTAGTGTGACAACATGTGTTTGCAAATACATGTGTCGTACTTGGTGGCCCACAGTTGTCTGTGTATAATGTTTGCAATGGCCCTAAATTCCCTTGTTCTTACATGGTTGACATGCACGGTTATGCATAAACAGGGCCGGCCCACCCATGAGGCAAGGCAAGGTGACCACCTCAGGTGGCAGGATCCACAGGAGCAGCAGATCTGGCACCCAAGAAATGCAGATCTACCAAGGAATGCATATCTTTAGATCTGCCACTGCCTCAGCAGCTGCCCTCCCAATGGTACCTCTAAAACCATCTCTCGGATAATAGAAGACACTGCTCATCTCCTCCCACCCTTGTTCCTGATGTAGATCTTCACTCACTCCTTCTTCCCTGGCAGGGGGCATTTTGTGGTTCGCCTCAGGTGCCAAACTGTCTTACATCAGCCCTGGACACAAACTATCCCTACTGTTTGTGCAGATAGACAGTATTGCAGATAGAAACATAGTGGGTGCTTTTCAGATCAAAACTTAAGAACTTCTGATTCTGTCACCCAGTTCAGACCCATTCTTCACTGTTCCCACTCACTCCTCTTAGCTAATTAAATGGTGAAGCTATCATGATAAATTGCTAAATAAGCTTTGTCCAGGAAATGTACATTTGCTAGATTGGTCTTTCACTCCTGGTTGCTTGAATCAAATGAGATTAGACATATTTAGGAAAGCAGCACTAATCTGATCACTATTTCAGCATAAAGAGCAACCAGCCTTCAGCAAAAGCAGATGGTTAGGGTGTTGTACAAGTTGCTGTACAATTTTATTTCCTTTAAAAATTTATTCATTTGCAGTATTTATATTGGACACCCAGCAACATAGTTATCTTGTCTGCTCACAACTTCTTTTTAAGGACTTCTTATAGAGGGTCAAATCATACATTGTTTACATTCCGACCTCTTCTGGTGTCTATAATTCTGTGTTCACAATGCAAAGTGCAAGTAGATAAATAGGTACCGCTCTAGCGGGATGGTAAACGGCGTTTCCGTGTGCTGCTCTGGTTCGCCAGAAGCGGCTTAGTCATGCTGGCCACATGACCCGGAAGCTGCACGCCGGCTCCCTCGGCCAATAAAGCGAGATGAGCGCCGCAACCCCAGAGTCGGCCACGACTGGACCTAATGGTCAGGGGTCCCTATACCTTTACTAATGCAAGAACAAAAGCAAAAAATCCAACTATTTTTTTCCTTAAAAACAAAGCCGTATAGAAATGAAACAAATAATAATAACAAACTTTAGTAAATAATGTGTGGGATGAGAGTTTTCATATTCTCTGCTGTTTCACAGTACACCACGCTGCACATTTTCTACAGAAAAGTGATCCAAACATTTTCATTTTTAAAAAATAACTAAAATATGGTGCAAAGAAGATGGATGTATAGGACAAGATCACTTCATGCCCTTGACCATTTTAGATACTTCTTTGTTCAGACTTTCCCTCACCAGATGATTGGAGCTGATGAGGATTTTCCTAGCTTAATAGAAACTGAGTAACGCGGCTGAAGTGCAATCGGCAAAATCTTGTTATGAACAATAAGGTGTTTTTGAAAGCTGGTGGTTTGCCAATGCCGAGATTAGTCTTCTAGTAATAAAAATAGCTTGGAAACTAATGATAATTTTATATATATATAAAAAGCTTACTATTGTTTTCCCCACACACATTTTAAACCCTACCTTTCCAAGTTCCCCACAGCTGACCTAAACAATTGTTTGGTCTTTTTCCCAGGAAAGTGAGCGTGGCATGGGGTGGCTGACTAACTCTGACTCAGCCACTTCTGTACTTCCCATGAACCGCTTACCACAGAAGGTGTAGGTCTGTTTACATATGATTTACTGTATATTAATGTGCAAAATAGCCACCAGATGATCTACCAGCTTCAAGAAAATGAAATGCAAATGAAATGTTATCTGAATGTAACACAGCCATGCAATTTAGAAGCAGCTTCTCTTCCTAAACTGTACTCCAGCACTGACCATATTTGCCAATCCTAGCCCTAGGACAAAAGGTGAGGTTTCTGCTGGGAATACACTTAATAAACCTACTTCCTCCAAGCCTATACTGCACTTCAGCTCCCTCTTGTGGTAACTAGCATTCATTGCCATTCTCTGTGCTTTGAGGAGTAATAATAAATTTAATAATAAATTTTATTTATATCCCGCCCTCCCCAGCCGAAGCCGGGCTCAGGGCGGCTAACAACAATAACACAGTACAAAAGTACAGCACAAACAACACTCTAAAATCGTTCATTATAAAATTAATTCAAATCAAGCCACTGGCAACCATTGGGCCAGAGCTCCGCAAAGATTGCCGAGGGAGGGAGTCAGGCTGTGCCCTGGCCAAAGGCCTGGTGGAACAGCTCTGTCTTGCAGGCCCTGCGGAAAGATGTCAAGTCCCGCAGGGCCCTGGTCTCTTGTGACAGAGTGTTCCACCAGATCGGAGCCACAGCCGAAAAAGCCCTGGCTCTAGTTGAGGCCAGCCTAACTTCTCTGTGGCCTGGGACCTTCAAGATGTTTTCATTTGAAGACTGTAAGTTTCTCTGTGGGGCATACCAGGAGAGGCGGTCCCGTAGGTACGAGGGTCCTAGGCCATATAGGGCTTTAAAGGTTAAAACCAGCACCTTAAACCTGATCCTGTACTCCACCGGGAGCCAGTGCAGCTGGTATAGCACCGGGTGAATGTGATCTCGCAGCGAGGACCCTGTAAGGAGTCTCGCTGCAGCATTCTGCACCTGCTGGAGTTTCTGGGTCAGTCTCAAGGGCAGCCCCACGTAGAGCGAGTTACAATAATCCAGTCTGGAGGTGACCGTCGCGTGGATCACAGTGGCTAGGTCAGGGCGAGAGAGGTAAGGAGCCAACTGCTTAGCTTGGCGGAGATGGAAAAATGCCGCCTTTGTTATAGCTGCAATCTGCGCCTCCATGGAAAGGGAGGTGTTGAAGATTACACCCAAACTCTTAACGGACGGTGCTGGAACTAATTGCGCCCCCACAAGAGATGGGAGTTGCCCCCCCCAATCCCATATCGCCCCGTCCCAGCCACAGGACCTCTGTCTTCGAAGGATTTAGCTTCAACCGGCTCCCACGTAACCATCTAGCCACAGCTTCCAAGCATCTGGTCAGTGTGTCTGGGGCCGAGTCAGGATGGCCATCCATCAACAGATAGAGTTGGGTGTCATCGGCATACTGATGACAACCCAGCCCAAAACTCCGGACAAGCTGGGCGAGGGGGCGCATAAAGATGTTGAAAAGCATCGGGGAGAGTATCGCGCCCTGAGGTACTCCACACACCAAGGAGTGGCACGATGACAATTCCCCCCCAAGCGCCACCCTCTGTTCCCGTAAGGTTAGTGTTGTGGTGAAGGACTAATTTTTCAGAGAACAATGATGTGTGCAAGGACAGAGCAATACCTTTAAGAGAGATTATACAAGCTCACAGATTCAATATTAAAATCTTTCCACTGGTAATAATAATAATAATAATAATAATAATAATAATAATAATAATCCCTCTTCACTGAGGAACGGTCCTAACTCCATGGAAGAAAACAAGTTGTGTGCAAGAGTTGCACCGAATTCAGTAGATGACGGGAAAGAACTTTGCTTAAGACTTTGGAGAGCAGTTTCAGCTGCTCTTTGGGTCTAACATTTATCATGCAACACTAGCAAGAAATAACTTACATGCACATTCCTGTTCCTGTGATTTGTTTCCTTTAGTAATACATATTTACTAACCCTATCTCAATTTTGCCTACACAGTAATCCAGATGACAAGGAAGTAATTCATGAATGCAATAATTTATATGTTGCATCAACGTTTTCTTCCTTTCTGTTGCCGAAGGCAAGAAGGGATTCTAGTTAGCAGAATCATGTGAGGTACTTATCTAAGCCATAATGCTGTCAAAATAGTGAGGGAAAAGACATTGCACCACTTCATAATGCCAGTGTCCATATTAACACTTCCTATCATCTTCCAACCATCTCAAATTATGTACTTTAGTATGTACAGTTTTCCTATTCCGTACTCTTTTCATTGCAACTCTATTGTGAGAAAGTTTAAATATATACATCTAAATGTAAGTAAATGAAGTCAACTAATCCATACATTTCTAGGGTTTGCTGATCAGAAGGTCAGTGGTTTGAATCCCCATGACGGGGTGAGCTCCCTGCCCACCTAGCAGTTCGAAAGCATGTCAAAGTGCAAGTAGATAAATAGGTACTGCTCCGGTGGGAAGGTAAACAGCGTTTCCGTGTGCTGCTCTGGTTGGCCAGAAGCAGCTTAGTCATGCTGGCCACATGACCAGGAAGCTGTCTGCGGACAAACACCGGCTCCCTCGGCCAGTAAAGTGAGATGAGCGCTGCAACCCCAGAGTTGTCCATGACTGGACTTAACGGTCAGGGGGTCCCTTTACCTTTACCTAATCCATACATTTCTTTTTTTAAGTTTCCCACTCACTCCTTCAATCACAGTAAATCATTTCATGATTTTTTTATGATTAAAAGTTGTATTTAAATGCTAAAACACAACAGTTTTGTGTTTGCAGGAACAAGGTACAGCATATTAAAATTGTTGCTATACTCTAGACAACCTCCCAAAGAGCACAATGTACATAAGATAATAAAGCACCAAGTTAGGACTTGCTATTTTAACAGGCGTGAAATAGCCTATTTTATTTTCAAATGCAGAATAAATGTCTTAGCTGACACTCCTTAAAGCAGCATTTTAAATCTCTCGCATTTTAAATCTCTCACAGACAATGTAGCTCAGCAAAAAATCCTCCTGATATGCACCAAACAATAATTAGCCCATTCATAATATTTTATAACCCAGAGACTATTGCATTAAGTATTAATAGAAAAGAACACACAACCGTTCTTCCTGCTCAATCGGCTATCATTTCCCACTGATATATCCTTGTAACTGAAATCTCCTCTTGTTGAAAGACATACCTTGAAAAGTCCTTCCCAACCAACAAAAGATCAGACCTACTCAGATGTCAACAACTTGCGAATCATACTGTGAGGGCTGAATTCTGAAAAATATTCCCCATTCCAAGCAAATTTAGAGATTTATTTACATCTTAAGAAATACTTCAATGCATAATTTAAAACACCATTGCTGTCTTTCTGCTATGCTGTAGTACATCTAATACAGCCTTGATTATGTATCAGTTGGGTCATGTTGAACTAATAATTCCTGCCAGGAGTGGAGGGAGAAACCTAAATGCATAAAAATTCATATAATATATAATGCAGAAATGAGTAAGTGCCAATAAGAGCCTGATCCTATATGCCGGTGATGGGGAACCTGTAGCCCTCCAGATATTGCTGAACTACAACTCGCATCAGCCCTAGCTACACAGCCAATGCTCATGGGCTGGACTCCCACAATATCTGTAGAGACCCAGATTCCTTATCCCTGCTATACATGTTTGCTTAGAAATAAGTCCCACTGAATTCATTGGAATTTATTCCCAAGTAAATGTGCATAGGCTGGCAGCTATGTGTCCTTATCTTATTGTATACTTGGAAATAAGGTCTTCTGGATAGCTCAGTTGGTTAGAGAATAGTGCTAATCATGCCAAGGTTGCAGGTTCAATCCCCATATGGGACAGCTGCATATTCCTGCATTGCAGGGGGCTGGACTAGATGATCAACAGGGTCCCTTCCAACAATTCTATGACTCTAAGTCCCAATGTAACTTATTACCAAATGCCAGAAGCCCTGCTGTGCTTTCTGGTTCAACGCCAGATTAGATGCTGGCGTGACAGATGTGTCGGCAGAACTCTGCTGTTATGCTGACAGAACCATTCTGCCTCTGCAGCAGCCAAAATAAGGCAGAGATGGGGGTTCAGAGAGGGAAACAGGGGAGGAGCATATTCCTAAACTCCTTTCAGGCTACATCTACATTGCAGAACATTCTTCTAGACACAGACCCTGGTGCAAGAAACCTCACTTCAATGGGAGATTTAAGAGAGAAAAGCTTGTCCCACTTCAGTGGGAAGGTCTATAAAAAAAAATTAAAGAACTGTCTGCATGACCAAATGTCTCCTCTTGGTTTACAGATTCATCTGTAACTTTTAACAAACCAGAAAGTCAAGGAACACATGCAACCTCTCTCCTATGCATGTCTTCTCAGAAGACATTTTATAACCACTGGAGAATCCTAGATAGCTAAAACCTCCTCAAAAATAGATGGATGACCTGATGAAGTAGTCTATATTTGCAGGCATGCTTTCATAATATGGTTAATTAATATGTTACAACAATGAATGTCAACAGCAGATAATGCAAGTAATTCCTGCCACTCACATTCCTGTTCCTATACCCTTGAAACTGAAATATCCTCTTGTTGAAAGACATATACTGAAAAGTCCTTCAATCATTCATCTTGACATTCCAAGTCAAAATTGGTTAATGTTTTGAAATTCACATTTTTCTCATCTGTTGGACATACTCCAGTGAATAGTGACAATCACCTTGAGGCTAAGATCCACATTCATATTAGCACTATACCTTTATTAGCACAACCAAAATGTCACAAATTATTGTACTGTACATGTTCTCCTTAATTCTTCATCAGGCTAAATGTAAACAAAGCAGGGGGCGGAGAGACAGAAAAATTCGCCAGTAGTGTAACCATATCTGCCTGCATTCATCTTATGACGGAGTGCTGGAGGAGATAGGGGACCTTCAAATAAGGTTTTGTTAGACACTATACAGGTTTCAGAATGCACGAAGCATGGAGATGCTTTCAGACTGTCACTATACTGGCAAATGAAGATCCCACAATTAAAGCTGATTTGCTGCTTTTTAGCAACAAACTTTTTGTGCTGCAGGCATTGATAGGAAAATGCATTGCAAAGTGTGGGATAACATTTGCTTGATGCAACAGTCATCTAATCAACCCCCAAGCAAATTTAGAATCGCTGATAATCTGGAAGCAGCAATTGTGGGAAGAAAAACAAACTAACAATGGCAGTTCCCCCATCTCTGGAAATACAAAACCTAACTCTTACACAGTCCATTTCCATCCTTAGGTGAAACACACCGGTACCTCATTGGGCGGAAAACAAATTAAACAGAAGCTTTATATTAGATGGTATGCAGATTAATTTTAGATAGTGTGTTTTATTTTATTTTTTAAGTAATTAGAATGAAATTGAGTAACTTTACCTAGCAGTTTGAGGGACGGTTCCCTCAGGAGAACAAAGTTTCATCTTCAGGTAGTGCAAGACTCTATTCTTCCCATTTAGAATCACCAATGTGTCTCTGAGATTTGGGACATTC
Source organism: Podarcis vaucheri (assembly GCF_965113315.1). NCBI lineage: Eukaryota > Metazoa > Chordata > Lepidosauria > Squamata > Lacertidae > Podarcis > Podarcis vaucheri. The sequence continues at coordinate 30,084,186 of NC_138764.1, forward strand.
ACAACAATGTCTGGGACTGCTGACATTCACCAAATTTTAGGCACTGATATATTCTGCAACGAACTCTGCCCTTCGCAAAATACTTTTGGTTATTTAATCAACATCCATTGCTTGCTAATATTTCTTTTTCTAAAAAGTCCAAAGGAACAATGTGAGACATTATTTCAGTGTAATGTTAGAATGTAGGACTATGCCATGCTTTTAGAGCATAAGAACGAAAGTGGCCAATTCACTTCACAGAAAGAGGCCTTTGTTTGGGTGCCATCTGCAGAGAGAGCCTTTGAAGTTCTGCTTTTGAGCTTCCCCACATTGTTGCTTCCTCAGAGTGATGAGTTTGAGGCAAATTCTGATATATGTCATCCTATCAGGGAGAAAGTAACCGAGAGGTTTATACTGCTGAAGGGTAATCAGTCACAAACGCAATTGTTGTGTAATGGAGATTGGAATGAATGCCCCAATAGGTGAGAGACGTAGTTTTTTCTTAATCTGAAAACTGACTGTAAAAGGGACATTTACAGTGGTACCTCAGGTTAAGAGCTTACTTCGTTCTGGAGGTCCATTCTTAACCTGAAACTGTTCTTAACCTGAGGTACCACTTTAGCTAAGGGGGCCTCCTGCTGCTGCACCACCGCCACGCGATTTCTGTTCTCATCCTGAAGCAAAGTTCTTAACCCGAGGTACTATTTCTGGGTTAGCAGAGTCTGTAACCTGAAGCATCTGTAACCTGAAGCGTCTGTGACCCAAGGTACCACTGTATATTCTAAACTAAGGTCCATATGCAACACTGCAGTTCTGCTGCTACAAGGGACTTCTTGTGAACAACAGAACTTCCTCTCCCTCTCCTGTTGCCTCCAGTCCCCCTGCACCCTCTCAAAATCAGCTTTGGAAGGTTGAGAGATTCTCCGGAGCAGATTCTGGGTGTGTGTAGTGGAAGCTGTCTGTGGACAAACGCTGGCTCCCTCGGCTAGTAAAGTGAGATGAGTGCCACAATCCCATAGTCATTCGCGACTGGACTTAACTGTCAGGGGTCCCTTGACCTTTTTTAGTGGGAGCCACCATAGCTGCTAGAGGGCTGTAAAAATTTGTGTCCCTGGCTTTTTAGACTTGTCTACCCCTATACTATCTGAAACCAAAGGGGATGCATTGGTTGATAGTTGTGATTCCCACCCCCAGCTCTCCTACCACACTATTTGAGCAACTATTTGGTTCTTCATATACAGCTCTATTATCACTAGCACCAACTAGTGAAATTAACTGTAACTGCACTTCTTACAAATACCAGAGTCCATGTATTACACTAGAGCAGGATTCCTCAAACTCGGCCCTCCAGATGTTTTTGGCCTACAACTCCCATGATCCCTAGCTAGCAGGACCAGTGGTCAGGAATGATGGGAATTGTAGTCTCAAAGCACCTGGAGGGCCGAGTTTGAGGAAGCCTGCACTAGAGACTATAGGAATAGTATTGCATCCTAAATTGTATTAATGATTCAGCACTACCATCAAGAGAATGTTTTAACCGCAACATACATTCCTTTTTTAAAAAAAAGTTTTAAATTTTCATACTATTTTCTGCATTTATAGAGTCTCTCCTGTCCTTCTTGGTCTTTTATCAAGTGTGCCAGTTTAAGCATAGAAAGGACGTTTCTTCTTAATTGGAGGAAACATTCTTGCATAAAAGTTGCTCATTTTAAAAGCAATCCTTCTTGGGACCTAGATTATTTGGAAACGTAAACATTGGCAAGCATCCAAACCACAATTATTCTAATATAGTAGTAGTGTTAACTGGAGGAAGTAGAAACAGGCAGTAGAATCAGTGCAGAGAGATCTCTGGGATGATTTGTATGATCCTGCCTGAACAGACTGACAAGGGATGCACCGATGGTGTGCACATTCCACACCATCACCACACCACCTTGAACTTCACACCTCTTCCACGTGATTCCATTATGCCAGAGGTTTTCAACCAGTGTGCCATGGCCCCCGAAGATGCCTTGGATGATGGTCAGGGGTGCCGTGGGCAACACTTGCCTCTGTCCCTCTTTCCTTCCCTCCCTTCCTCTGATGCCCCCTCATATCTCTGCCTCCCAAAGGCTTGCAAAGCTGTTTGTTGCTGCAGCCCTGGCTACAAGCTCCCCAGGCGAATAGTGCCTCTGAGGCTGGCCAGGAGGGTGCTTCCCAGGCCCCTGCAGCCAAGGGGTGACATAACTCCTGAGCCCCACAGGAGTGCCGCAGAAAGAATATAGTTGGTCAAGGGAGCTGTGGACCCAAAAAGGTTGAAAACCTCTGCATTATGCAAACATTGCTGTGGGATCCAACAATGAGGAAGCAACAAGCGCTCTGCCCTGGCAATGGGCAACTGGCTGGCACCTCTTTTTCCCAGCAATCACAGGCTCAGTGCACTTTGAGCAATGAATGCCTTGGATCTGTTATTGTTTCAAATGATTGCTGCTGCTCCTGGTGCTATCTTGCTACTTGTAGTAAAGCACCCATCTGCAAACTTTTGTTTTGAGAATAGTGAATGCAAGCAACTGAAACTTTAATTTATAGAAAACAACACAGTTCTTATCTCATTGATATGACTGTGTTTTCTTAGGTTTAGTCACATGGCTCAGACATCTGCCTAGCCTGAGCATCCTGTTTACATTAGCAACTAGGCAGTTCTAATAACAGAAATCCCTGCTGGATAATTCCAGGTGCTGTGTGTGTGTTTCATATGCTCATTTTGCAAAGAGAGGCATTGTGTTGTTGTCAGCTGGGAAATCAATTTCATCACACTTAACCTGCTAGCAGAACTGAATGCGGCTTGAATATTTTTATTTATACCAAGTTGTATTTGCATCAATAGCCTATGGGGCTATGTCTGGCTTTTACGATCACAGGGATGATTGCAATTGAAGCTGCCTAGGATGTATGGATGATGTTACACAAAGCAGGGACTGAGCGGGTTCAAGGGAAAGTGGAAACAGAAGTGCTAGGCTGTACGATAGACAGAATTCAAATGTGAACCCATTCGCATTGCTATATGCATGTGGCAAGAAATGGTGACATCCGCTGAATTTCTGCCAGGCAGTGGTTAATTGCACAGGGCCATTCGGGGCTGGGGCAAAAGTGCCTCCTCCTATTGGCCTGCGAAGGAACATCTGTGTGCACCCCACCAGTGGGCCAGTCAAGAGGGAAGGAGGAAGAGGAAGGCAGGAAAGCACTGCCAGAGCCATGTGCCTGGTCTAGAGCACCTCGCTGCAAGGACAGGAGGGCGGGGCAACACAGCGGTGCTCCAAGCTTCACGTTTCTCTGCCTTATCTCTGCTCCCATTTCAGGGCTAGTTTGCAAGGACAGACTCCCTTGATTAGACACTAGCTGGCAAAGGCACTGAACGCTGCCCAGTCCACCAGAGAGGCACAACACTTGCCCTGCCCTGGGCACTGGCAACCCACGCTACGCCCCTGGAGGTGGCAATTACTCCCCAGGGTTTTTAGCCAGGGAAATTCCTAGCCCTACTTGGAGCTGTCAGGGATTTAGCCAGGGACCTTCTGCATGCAAAGCTCTGTCACTAAGAATCCCTCGCCAACAAAAAAGACCGTGCTGTGGCACTGAGTCTTATACAAGTGGTGTTTTTCAGGGAGGTGGAGGCAGGAAGAGCAAAGCTTAGAATTCATTTCATGTGAGGTGGGCGGGCTGGAAGAAAGCACAAGGACAGAGTGGGAGAGCCACACAAAGGAGGCATTGAAATATATGTTGGCAAACAAAGACAGCAAAGAGGAATACATTAGGTGACAAGTTCACATAAAAAGTGCAATTTAAATGCTAAGTGTTGTTATGAGTTTGCGGGAGCCAAACCAATATAAATTCCTGCACCCAGTAAAGTGTTGGAATCTAATCAAGGCTTGGGGTGTTAAACTGGGTGCCCGACACCTAATCCCTGGACTCAGCAAGTGTTAAAAGCTAATCAAGGCAGGCTGGCTTATTGTGTTCAGGTAATCGTTTGGGTTTGACCGAACTGCGGGAGGCAGTGGAAGACAGGAGTGCCTGGCGTGCTCTGGTCCATGGGGTCACGAAGGGTCGGACACGACTAAATGACTAAACAACAACGATCGCTTGGGTGAAGGGCCATTAAGGAAAGACAAGGTGATGAGCCATTAAGAAAGCAAAGGCGAGGGGGCTCTGTGTGAGACGGCAAATGGGTGCAGCCTCCGCTCACAGACAGCAAGAAGGACAAAAGCCCGACTTTTGAAAGTGTTGTGGGTGATCTAGAAGTAAAGCTGCAGGCTGAAAACCAGAGGGGCAGAGCACAATGTTTGAATCCAAGGCCATGGCTATGGGAGAAACAAGACCCTCTTGGGGTGCTAATGCTGTGAACCCCTCCATAGTAGGCTCATGTTGTATATATGCACAAATAAATCACATACCCTAAAGGCAGCACAGTCTTTCCAGAAGGAAACAAGAACTATAAGTTAGCGCCTGGAAACCCTGGAATCTCGCACTGCTTAGATATTGAGGTGGTGAGCAATCACATCAGGGTATGAGCAGAACCCACTTCCACCCCACCCCCCGTGGGGAATCTCTCATCAACTGCAACCCCTCAAACCGTCTACCCCCAGGTCACTCCTGAGGGCTGGGAGGACCCTAAGGGATGGCTTTTCATGGGCAACTCCTCATGAGCCTCACATTTATGAACATTGCACAAAGAACACGGGACACAGACTTTCCCATTTACCTCCAAGTTTGTGACAACCTGACTTGTGGCTATTTTCTAGAGTCCCCCCTTGCTGCCCATGTCTTTGCTTTCTGGCCACCTTTTAAGCTGGCAGGGGAAAGCTTCTTTCTCAGAATTCCTGAGGCAGGTCTTCCTAGCCCCTCGCCTTTTCATATTTACCACAATAATAACATTGTCCTTTGCAGCACAATCCTACAAGGGGGAAACTCCAAAGAAAGCTCCATGAATTTGGTGGGGCTTATTATTAAGCAAGTGTGCAAAGAATGGCAGCCTTTTATCTATTCAAACTGTCAACACAGGTTAAAAATTTCAGCAATGCCCAACCCTAACATTTTGGGTGGTTGATTTCCTGTTGTAGCTTTTTCTTCAAGCCCCCCAAAGATTTCAGCCATTGTCTCTGGCTGCTGCCTCTAACAACAAGAACTCCCTTTCAGAACAACATGCAATGCTCCTTGCCATCTCTAAAATCCCTTTCCCAAAGCCTCCTTCTCCATTAATTCCTTAGGGCATGTACACATAAGTGGCTTTGAAATGCAACAAGGCCGTTTCCATCTCCCCCGCCATGTTTCAAGTTGTGTTTTAGGCTGCTGTGCGTACCATTACCTGATCTATTTCCCCATGCTCGCAGCCCTGCCAACCCCTATTTGGCGAAACTGTCATCTGCGCATGCGTAATTTGCACATGTGCAATGGACGTCTAACAGGTAAACAACCCAGCTGAACCATGGTTTATGTTTTTGAACTGGGTGGAAGCTGCTTTAAGGGAAAGCACATCACAAAGCAGCATTTCCCGAGATGCTGAAGGACACAGATGGTCTGTGGCTAAGGTCATGCCTTCTCAGCTTCAGATACGGGTGGTGGGAGCCCGGTGGAGCCAGGGTAAGTGGTAACATGTACACAGCCTCAGTCTGTGAAGAGTACCTGCTCATTTCCTATGGTATGGCTCTCCCTCCTTCCTCTGCTATCTCCCCTCGTGTCTAAATTTAGATTGCCTGCTCATCAGGAGAGGGACAGTTTTTCTTTTTGTTTATGTTATGCTGTAATGCCCCACGGACGTTGACATTGAAAGCACTTATATAGAGAAATAGATCCATGAACAAATAAATGCACAATAAAGTATCAAATCAATGCCTTACACACACACACACACACACACACACACACACACACACACACACACACAATGTAGACTTGTCTTGCCAACTCCATTTGCTCTCCTGAAATAAATACTGGGCTGGATTCCCTGTCAGATTTATGCTGTGCCCTGCGAAGATGCAATCGAGTGGAGAAAGTCGCCCAGATTGTTTGATCACAGATTGTTCCCTTCTTCCCTTTTTCACATCGCTGATCCAAATGACTTCCTTTTGCTCGCCGCAGTGCACCACTGTCTCCACCACAGTCCTTGTTTAGTATGTGCAAACCGTTCAGAGTGCATGGATGAAGGAGGGGAAGGGAGAACGCCGCATTAGGAAAGCATTGGAGAAAAAAAGGTAAGAGTTTTCCCAATTTGCTTTCAGCTGCAGTAGCCTTTGCTGCTATTTTTGGAGCTTGGTTCTCGTACCTTTTTGTGCGGAGTTTTATTTTTTTTATGTAACGGCAGGGTGAACTTTAGTCTAGCACATTTTATGCAGGTGCGTTTTAAAGGAGACCAGAAACTATTTTTTACTTCCTCTTCCTCTCCCCCTCGCCCTTCAGCAGTGATCTTGTCATCTTCACTTTTGTTTCTGCCCACCTTTCCGGAACAAGATGTAAAATATTGATCAAAAGCAGCAGGTTATAGGGAAAGGTGTGACAAAGCAGATAGACGGTACAGTTCGCAGAAAGGCTTGCAGGGCATTATAAGGAGGATCTGAACCCAGAGACTGAATTATGATATGAGGCTCAGCTACAAGGCAATTTAGAGGAATGCAGGAATCAGGTGTGTTCCTACCAGATCCCACATTCCACATCCCTCTTCCACAAAGACAACAAGGATGACTGTACAGCCCTTGTGTGGGTGTAGAATGCACAGCAGACTTTCACCAGACTTGGGGAACAGGCACTGGTCTTTTTTGACACCTCCTTAAGCAGTGGAGGATAGTTCATTAGGATGAATAGGGCACTGCCGTACCAACCTCAGTCTGCCTTCAGCCAGCCCCCACCTGCTTACTTTCTTACTTCCATCCCATCCAGAGGGTGACATTGGCACTGAGCTACCTCCTCCTTAGTCTCAGTGCAACATTTGGGAAAACTTGGCTAGAAGGAAGATTGAGACAAGGCCAGAATTAGTTGGGCTCTGCCTCTTATTGGCTCTTGCTCCCCCTAGTGTTGGGCTCCTGCCTTGCATCCCAATAGACACCAGCCACAACTGTACTGAAGTTTAATAGCAGAGACCACTTGCGTTGCATGCCAAAGGTCCCAGGCTTCAATGCAATTTAAAAGTTTCTGCAATTTAAAAGGATCTCAAGGAACAGGATGCTTGCTGTGACCTTGGGGAACATTCACCCTGGCCAGATCTGGGCTAGGTGGACTAATATTCTGAGGCCCACACTATGCATTATGGGTTTGACCACATTTGAGCATCATTTGGGTGTTAATCCACTTTTTCCGCAATTGAATAAGATTGAAATAGTCCACACCAATATGTATTTGAATTTCTATATAAGGAGCAACCGCAATCTTTCCTGTTCACACCACAGACGGTGTTACTGTTGCTGTTCGCCCCTACCTTTTAAGTTGTTGATTTTATTATGCCAGTTAGGTAGCTGAATGAAGACAACTGTGCACATACCTTTAAAAAAAGAATTCATGCAAATTAGGTACACAAAAGCACACAGTCAGGCAATCATAAAGGTTCAGCACACATTTTCAGTTTTCTGGATATATATATATATATATATATATATATGAATGAGATAGTCACTCACTTTTCAGATTGCTGTTGTAGATTTTTTAAAATGTATTTTGCTTGTGCAGTTTTATAGTTTGGGGCAAATCTTCCACAATAAGAGAAGGAGGAAACCCCATGGGGATGGTAGGATTTACTGGAAACAATTTCATTCACTTTTTTTTTGAAAAAAGAAGAATCTAATTCACTGGCTCTCATTGTGCTCGCAATCTGAATTTAAGATGCTGGCTTTGACTATCTATCTATCTATCTATCTATCTATCTATCTATCTATATACAATTTCCCACCTTTTCCCCTGGAAAGTTTGGGAGCAAAATATCTCAGATGCCTCCATTCCCCCACTCCGTAGCGCCTGCCTGCTATTTTCATTTAAGTTTAGGTCTCCTAAAGATCCCACTGCTATCTGAGGTGAGTGACCAAGAAGGGGGATTCTCAAATGTGGTGGACAGTGAAAATATTCTTTAAGTGGGCCTTTTAAGAATCTTGATTCCATTGGGATTCCGCTACTGTCTCAATTAGCTTATCAGCTTGTTTCAGATTTTGAGGTTGGATTTTTTTCTTTCTTGATTTGTATTTTACTAATGTAGTGTAATCTACATTAAAAGTATAAATCAATAAAATAAAAATAAACAAACAAAATTAAATAGAAGAAACAATTAATTTAGGCCTGCAAGAATTTTTTAAAAAGCTATCTGTTCTGTCCAACTGCAACCATGGAATGATTTAATCACTTGCCTCATGCCATTCCCCCTGATTAAAAACTAATCCCTGCATCTGCTTCTTGACCGGTAGAAGAAATTGATAGCTACCAGTAAGATATCAGTTAGTTTTCCTTTACAGGGATCATACAAAGGAGCAAATAACAGCTTCGGGGAAAGATTTTAGTTGGGTCGTCTAGGGCAGGGGTCTGCAACCTTTAAGACAAAAAGAGCCACTTGGACCCGTTTCCGAAGGGGAAAAAACCTGGGATCCGCAAAACCCGTCATTATAAACATAACTTTTTTGTCACTTTTTAAAATTATTTCTTTGTTTGACCCCTCAGAATTACTCCTCCTCATAGAAATGAACGTTAAATTAACAAGTTACCTTTTTGTGTGTGTGTGTTCTTCACTCCCCTTCAAAACAGTGACCAGCGTATATGCCCCCTTTCAATGCAGTGACCAGCGTACATGCCCCTTACAATGTAGCGGGCAGGCGGGCGGGAAGGTGACATCGGGACGGTGCGTGACTAACGCACGCACCGTCCCCATGCGATGTCACAGCCAGTACAGCGCCCGCCACAGTGGGGAGTGTCAGGGCGCACAATGCTCCCCTCGCTAGTATCCACCCCGGAGCCGCGGCAAGGGTGTAAAAGAGCCACATGCGGCTCCGGAGCCGCGGGTTGCAGACCCCTGGTCTAGGGTACATGGGAAAAGTCAAGCCTCCCTCCTACATACACCATAGTCCCAGGGCGCGCACACCCTGACAACTGCTGTTAATTTTTAAACAACTGGTCTTCTGTGCAGCATCTGGGGGTTTGCCCCTTTGTGGCAGAAGAGAGGGATACAAGCTCCTAGAATAATATTCTACCACCTGATATTCAGCATTAACTACTAAAGCAAACTGATCCTGCATGTTCACTGGGAAATAAGCACCACTTTATTACATGGGCCTTATTCACTTCTGTAAGAAATTGTAGGGTCATAACCTCAGGCACGAATAGTTTATTAGAAGCAGAGGTTGCTACTACCCACTCATTTTCATGCAAAGGCTTGATCCTGTCTTCTCCTGTCTCCCCCACTCCACAGACCTCTCCTTTCCACATATAGTATGTCTGGCTAGACATAGTAAACATCCAAAGTATTTAGCCAAAATTACAGTGGGCTCACATGTTCACTGACACACTGTTATACACAGATGACACAATCTCCTATTCACTAATTATAAAATTCTATCTCTGTTCTGTGGCATCTTGCTAGGCTGTTGTTGGTTTTTGTGTTGTTTTTTTTTAGCCAATTTTACTAGCAAATCTTTAAAAGCCAAGGTACCCATCCCTGTGGGCTAGATTTTTCCATGTAGCCACTGCCTCTAAGGTGATATGTCACAGATAATATGATGCCTATTCTCACACACCCTCAGCAATTCCCAGAGCTAGCTCTTAAAAATCCCTGTGAAGAGCCTTGTTAGTGTCTCCAAAAGAGATACATATTTCTCACATGGATGGAAATGGGCTTGGAATGACTGGCAGGCTCTGGGACTGACAGACTGGGAAAAGGTGGGAAGCCCCACACTTCACAGTAGAAATGAAAATTCTGTTTGCCTTTGTAAAACAAAAAACCAGGAGTCTTTATTCTTCTAAGCACACAGGCAGATTGTCTTGCAATGTTTACTTTTCTGCTCCCAATCCACAAATACTTTAAAGTTTATTTATGTCTGTGTGTGTCACACTGCACAAGTGAGGATAAGGTGATAGCAGAGATTAATGACCTTGCTCCATTAACCCCTTGATCAAGGAACTTCTGAAGAACCCTGGCCCTCAAGATAGTGTTGGACTCCACTTCCCATCAGCCCCAGCCAGTATGGTCAATGGTCAGGAAAGATGGGAACTTGTCCAACAATAACTGCAAAGGCCATAAGTTCCCCATCCCTGCTCTACACATTTTCAAACCCTATTCTAGAAAAACTTGGAGTTCAATAAGAACATACTACAACTCCTATCACCTCTAACCATTGGCCATGCTGGCTGAGGTTGGTGGGAGTTGCAATCCAAGATCTTTCGAGGGCTACAGGTTTCCTGTCTATGACATATCCCCTTTAAAAAGTAGATAGGAAGCACAGAGCTGCATGGCTGTCCAACCAAAGCAAGGCTATTCTCCTCTTGAGCACGTGAATACACTTTGCTCTATCACAAATGTGGGGAAACATCGGCTCTCCTGACGCTGCTGAACTACAACTCCCATCAGCTCCAGCAATTGTGGCCAATGCCCAGGGATGATGGGAGTTGTAGTTCAGCAACATATGGAAGAACCAAGATTCCCCATACCTGATCTGTCTAGGGTTGCCATATTTCAAAAAGTAAAATTCCTGACACATGCAAAATTGTTGAGCATTTTTTAAAGAAATCCACAAAACATGTTAAGCCTTTTTTGGGGGGAACAAAAACAAATTATTGAGCTTTTGAGGGCAAACCTACCCCCCATAGTGATTTTAAGTTTTTTGAGCTGTTTCCACTGCTTTTTCCCTCGCGTTGGGGAGACTCTATGATAATTAAAGTGGATAAAATTGACTCGTGTTTTCAGTGAAGCTAGGGGCTGAGTAGGAGCTGCTCTCCAAAGTTTCAGGCTTTTTTTGCAACGATATTGCCTATCGTTAGCAGAGACCCTTTAATTGACTTAATATGGGAACACTTTCATGCTCATCTTTAGCCCCTTGCCAGAACTTCCTTCTCTCCTTTTATCTAGGGGTGCAGAAGATAAATTGTGTCATTCATATAGCTGGTACTGACTATGACAGTCATTGCAAAGGGGTGGGGAGAAATGATTTTTGGGAAATAATGTTTATTGTGCATGCCTTTTTATTTTACTTCCAGCAGTGCCATCTACTGGTGAGTGAGAAATAAGGGGTATGCTTTAGCATGAAAATCTGGAAGAATCCACATTCATGTTTTTTGTTTTGAGGGAAGTTTTTAATGTGTGATATTTTAGTGTATTTTTGGTTTCTATGGAAGCCGCCCAGAGTGGCTGGGGAAACCCAACCAGATGAGCGGGGTACAAATAATAAATTATTATTATTATTATTATTATTATTATTATTATTATTATTATTATTATTATATTGTTTTTTTAAATGTAATCAAATAAAAATCCCCAACTTTACTGGCAGTGTTACACTTAAAGAGTCCTCAGGGGCTGGTAACTGATGCAGAGGGTGCCTGTAAAATTTATTCTGGAAGTAAGGTTCTGTATAGGTATCTTGGGCTAAATGAAGGATGTTCATCTTCAGTGAAGCATCTCTCAAGGCTGCATGGAAACCTGGTAGAAATATAATCTCAAAACCCAAGCAGGTTCATATGTTTGTTTCAAGAAAACTTACTGAAGTGGAGGGGTGACGGATCAATCAATTCCACCCCACCCCCACAGAAAAGGTAGATAAAATTATGACTTACTGAATTGATGTCTCTTGGCAAAAGGTGTGGGCAAAATGGACTGCCAATGACTCACTGTAAAGAGAGGAAAGTTACTGGTGATGAGTGAAAGTTCTTCCGTGCACTTTGGAAAATGGTGGCCTTTTAAGAAAGGATCTGACACACAAACAAAAATAACTCCTAAATTAGTGCATAATTTTACATGGAGTTGAAGCATGAAATGATTGAATTGCTTCTTTAAATGACCGACAGTTTTAGGAAGTGTTTAAAAATAATCTGCATTTAATTTTTAAAACCCAATGACTTCTAGCAAAAAAATTATTAAGAATTATTAATCTTTCCATTGGTGAAGAGTTCTGTGTAATCAAAGAGCTTGCATATTCTTATGCCACAATAAATTAGTCCAGTGAAAGGCACTACTTTATTATTCTCTCTCACCAAGTTCAATGTTTTTTATAAAAAAACTGGAAAATACAGGCGAACAATTGCTAAATATTTTCAAATGATATTTAAAGACACAACCATAATGAAAAAGGAATATTGTAAGATTCAACAGGCTTGAAATGATCCGATCAGCAAAATTATTTACTAAAAGCATTACATGGTTCAATTCCCACATTGAGTAGATATAGCCCTCTTTTTATTTAATGCACAATGAATTTAGTCAATTTTAGTAACGCAGTAAATAAAAGTAAAATATAGCTACATGCGCTCTGGTACACAATAAATATTTGTTTTAAGGGTGTCCTTGGCAGCCTTGCCCTGCAATAATGAGTAGTATTGATTTCAACACTTAATATGGAAATTAGTTCCATGAGCTGTTTAAAACTCGCAACGAAAAAATAATAGCAACTTTTCCTTGTGGCGCCACAGCATAATTCAGTTTTAAAAGACCAATGGAACACACCCTTTCCTGCTGCGAAGGACGGGACGAAGTCTTTCTGTGGGTTGTATAGCGAATGTACAAAGAATCCAACAGGTGGCTCCGTGGCGCAATGGATAGCGCATTGGACTTCTAGAGGGTTGAAGGGATTCAAAGGTTCCGGGTTCGAGTCCCGGCGGAGTCGCAAGGAGAATTTTTGTTTCGTTTTGCTCCGCTTTGCTCGCCTCCTTTTTTTTTTTTTTTTTTTACAGAAAGCAGTTCCGCGTCTTAAAATCGGATAAATATTTGCTGAGGCGGCGAAAGCTTGCCGTGAAGGCCAGCAGCGCCAACCCTTTCCTTTAGCTTACACAGCGCCGACTACGGACTTCCCCTCAGGAGGGAGGCGTTGCCTTAGCGAGGCGGGCCGAATCTGAGGGGAGAAAAGGCCGCGGCCAGGGGGGCGAGGGAGGCCGAGTTACCTCAGAGCGCCAAAAGCCCGCCTTCCCCAGAGCCAAAATGGGGCGGAAGCCTCGCTGCGTCCGGCTACGCTCGCTTTCTCCGACTATCGGCATGAGGAGGGAAACCCTTACGAGTCCCCGCAAAACTCGCCCCTGGCTGTCCGCTTCCTCGCCTGCCTGCGCCGCCATTGCAAGGCTGACGGGGGAAGGAAGAGCCGCCTCATGGCCGCCTCAGCAGGGCTGGCCTGAGGCAACTGCCACGGCTTCGCCCGCGCGGCCAGGGCATAGCGGAGCAGGAGTTTAATGTTTCGACAGCATCTCCCCCAAAAGGCTAGAAGCAGTTATTCATTTTTTTTTCTTACATTTTTTTTTTTAAAAATAAAAATATTCGCCCCCGCAGCTCCAAGGAGCTCGTGAAGTGGCGCAGCAGGTGGTTCTTTATTTATTGTTTATTGAATTTACTGTATATACCGCCCTTATACCCGGAGGTCTCATAGGGCGGTTCACATAAAAGGATCAACATAAAAACCACAAACTCAAACTAAAAATAACAGCCCAATTACACTCCCCCAAAAAAGAGACACACATTTTTTTAAAAGGGCATTCCTCTTCCTAGTACCTCACAATGACCCTGTGAGGTCGGTTAGGCAGAGAAAGCGTGGGGAGGGGGGGACATGATTGACTCAAGGTGGGCTGAGTGGGGGGTATGAACCCTGGTCTCCCACCCGGGATCCTTTTCTTTGTATGTGAGCAAGTGGCCCTCATAATGCCACCTCAGAAGTAAAACCCGCCAAGTCTCAGGTAAAATGGGCACAGCCTAAGCAAAGGAAGTAAAGCATGCATGTGAACAAAGAGATGTTTTTTCTCATTTTTGTTGTTTTTTGTGTGGATGTTAACTTTTTGGAAAATCTTAATAAAATATTATATATAAAAAAAGAGACGGGTTACAGAAATAGGGCAGTGAGATGCTGGTGCGTTTTTTTATCCTATTTAAAGGCTGCTTTTGTTCCATTTCTCTCAGCTAAAACTTTTTGGCAAGGCCTGTGTGCACATTCCAAGCACGTTCGCATTTCTGTCTCGGCGCCGTCTACGCTGGCTCGGTCCTGTGCACAGAACAGAAGATGGCAGGATCCCCACGGGCGTCTGGCTTCAGGCACTGGCATGACACGAAGGCTAGCAACATCAACCCCACCGGGGTGGGAATAATCCCATCGCATGGAGACGGCTGTCAGGTCATGTATTCACAGCAGTGACCAGGCGAGGGATGACCGCTGGGAGGAGCGCAGAAAGAAGAAACGCCATGGTGCACCGGCAGCAGCACAACTGGATGCCTTCATCTGCCTTGGATGCGACAAAACACGTGTCAGTATCTGCAGCCACAGCAGGCGCTGTAACTCCAACGGTTTGACTTCTCCTGAAGGCGCACTCTTCCATATTCTTCCAGACAGATGGCAACATCATCAGTGCTAGAGTGCCGCGTGCAGAATTAGCGCTGAGGACATCAAGGTTAGCTTGCCTTGCTAGCGGCCACGGAAATTGTGAGAAACGGATTGTAATCCTTATTTAGCAGCAACCACTTGACCTTCCCAGACCCAAGGGAGAGAATAAAAGCTCTTTCAACAGGCTATTTGGGCAGACAAGCCAAAGCTGTGGATATTTTCAATGGGAAAGGAGAACTGAAGCTGGCGCACTAAGTGGGCCCTCTTTTTATTTATAGTTATTTAAAAAGAATCTCTTTGTATGAACAACTTTCTGCTGATCAGACAGCTTATGTAATGTCCCAAATATTCATGAGGTTCAATGAACAGTGTTGCATCACTGCCTCTGTGGAGGGATAATTTGGCGATGTTAAGCATTTTAGAGCAAAACGGAGTCATCGCTGAGAAGTAAATTCTCAACCCATCTGGGAGAATGATTATAAGACAATAAAACAAGTCCTTTTAGTTTTCTGTAGAAGGGTTACCGCAAATGCATTAAAAATGCCTGTGAAGTCTGACCACTAGAGTTCATGAGCTGGGATAGTGCACTAGCAAAGCCCTGCAAGTCATAAAACAATCAGGCTTACAGTTGAACTAAATACAAATAGAATACAACGGTAAGCAGAAGCTAACATTCGCAAATGGATTGTACTCCTTCCACAGAAGTTTCAGTGCAGGTGCTACAAACCAGTTTATCACATTCTCTCCCTTCTGTCTTAGGTTGAAACAGCTACACAGCCTCTTCAAGATGTGCTGCAGGTGGTGCAATGTCCATCCCATGATCTCCAAGAAGGAACCAGAAATAAGAGTAATCTATCAGGTCCAATGACCAGGGGACGGACATGACTGATCCAGATACTTCAGGCGAGGAAATTTCTTCTGAGTGGAAATTATTGTGTGGCCAGTGAGAATCTCACTAATTGGGTAAGGAGGAGGCAGGTATTCCTTTGGAAGGGAAATGGTAATTATTTTGCTTTCCTTCTGATCTTTCTTGTTGTTTCATCAACAGGATTTGACCCCACAAAATCATTTACCCACTGAAAAAAATGGAAAAACAAATGACTCAAAAGGTTTCGCAGCAAGTTGAAGGCTGCCAAGAAGGTACCGGGATCACATTGCTCACTGCTTTTGATGTGAAAGACTAGCACGGAGAGTCAGTGTGGTGCAGTGGATTAGGGGGGCCCAAAGTGCTAGATACCACTCTTATTGGTGACATGAAAAATCTTTAAAATTCCTGTTAACACCATAATAATTCCTAGTGTAATGTCATTTTGTTTTGAGCTGAAATGAGTTATGTGAACAACCCATTTAAAATGTTTCATTATCCCTTTTAAATATGAAGTCTTACCTTGAAAGAAGGTCAAAATAAAAAAAATTCCTTCCTGTAGCACCTTAAAGACCAACTAAGTTAGTTCTTGGTATAAGCTTTCGTGTGCATGCACACTTCTTCAGATACACTGAAACAGAAGTTGCCAGATCTTGGTGAGGTTGATGGACTTCCATTTCATGCGGCTCAATGTGGTGCCTTATCTTTGACCTTCATATTCACATTCATATTCATTTATAGAACTCGGGTCAGGATTCATCTGAGTCCCTTCAACTGAAGCCCTGTGCAACAACTTCCGCAATGAGGTCTTCCCCTTCTTCTACCCCATGCCCTCTCCCCAATTGGTTGGGGTGGGTGGGTTCGGAGAACACCCAAAACAGCACTTCGGGAGCAGGAAGGAAAGGGCAGATCATTTTGTCTGGCAAGCTGACATGTGCTGCCAGAATGATCAGAAGACTGTGATATTGAATTCCTACCTTTTCCAGAGCATACCTTCACAATATTTCCATAAATTCATTGATGAATATAATGCATTAACGTCACCTGATAGTGAATTCTTAGAAATATTTTAATGGGGAAGCACACACAGGTTTTACACTTTTCTATGCCAACATCACAAATTTTCATTGTAAGGTTTTTAAGTTTGTATTAGAATTGTCATTTTTTCATTTAATTGACCCATATATATTCAGTATGCTTAATCTTGCATAAGTTTCTGAAGTTTAGTTCCATCATCTTTTATTTATTTTATTTCACAAAATTTATGCATTGCTTGTTTGTAAAGAAAACCTCAAAGCGGTTTACATATTTCAATTCCACTTCCAAGATATTGTTGGAAAACCAGGACCGGCCTTGGTCCTCTTCTTCCTGATAAGATAACTAAGTCCAGTAGTTGCAAAATCTTATATATATAATCTTTAACAGGTAATTTAAGTTCAGCCCCCCTCCTTTAAAGCTATGTGCGGAATTTTTTCTTCTTCCGATACTTCTTGCCTGCTGCAAGGGCTGATTTTTCAGCAATGATGTCTTGATATTTCCTTTTATTATATCTGAACAAGAGAATAATGTTATAAAGTATGAATAACATACATTAAAAATATGCAGGTGCAAAGTAACTTTAAGCAGTGTAGTGACTATTATCAGTTATAGACCAAACCAAAAAATAGATTTAATTTAATAATAGCAATTATTGTTGGCCATGATAGAGAAAATGAACCATGGTATTCAATGCTGGTGCATTTGAGTACCAGAACAAACACCAGAAGAGAGCTGTTGCCTCATACCCTCCTTGTGAACGTCCTGAAGACATGTGGCTAACCACTGTTACAAACAGAATTCAGGACTAGAAGGACCCCTGGTATGATCCTACTAGCTACAATAAAACTGAGAAAAGAAACTTTAAAAAGGAACATTTTTATAGCTAACAGCTTAGTTTTATATTAGTATAAAAGCAGGTATGCTATGATGCCAATTCTACTAGTCACAACTGAAATTACACTCATTAATTGATTAAAATTAAACAGAAGTACTGTTTCTCATACACCCTAACAAGAGATTGAACAGGCGGCAATGAATCATCATGCATGTCCCAATCAGGCACAGAATCTCAATATTGTCTCTCCAACATAAATACCTTAAAACGGGAAGAAAATGGGCTCTGTCTTAACAGGCAAGCAAGATGCTACTACAACATGCATTATGAACTGCAGTATGCAATTCTTACAAAGACAGAGGCTGGAATCCAATGTTGCATAACTAGATGCTTGCTCAAAGGGGATTCACATTCTTCTCTGCACTGCAGCTCCCCATTCACCCTCAAAATCTGCTCCAACCTACTGTACCAGATTCTGATGACACTCATGAGCGGAGGAGAGAAAAGTGAAGTTCCACTGTGAGCATAGGTCCATTCTGCTTGCACACTGGGAACACCCCAAAGAGATGAAGTATCTCTGCCGACTTTTCAGGATTGTCTTTTTCTCCTGCATCCATGAATATGCAGTTTTAAAAATAAAGAAACCCACCCTGCTTTTCTTTATAAATACACAAAGCACTTACAGCATTACTCACGTGACATCAAAGCAATAAAAACACAACCCCAAAGAGACAGTTTCAGTATAATCTGAGCACTGAAATGGACAAGGCCCTGTGCCTCAAATTCCAACCAACTATGCTTCTGAAAGTGTTTGGGATGCATAGCAGGGCCTCCAAAGTTAAATGCACAAGATCATATGGGAGTAATGTCCTCCATAAATTGGTAGTAAAACCTTAACACATTCTTTGACATCATCACATCGCTTGTATAAAGTTTTCAATTGAAATTCATTCCAAATACCTTCTAAACTCAGAATCTGCCAGAAGTTCTTCCACTATGTTCTTCTTCCTCTCTTTCTTGGGAATTCGGGCATGATAGAAGTCTATTGGAGAATCCACAACAGTTCCAACCTGAGAAAAGAAAATATAAGGTATTTTATAGCTATATACACTTGAAGGGCTATTTTTACAAAAGAGGGGTCACTGGACAAACAAAGAGCAGTGATGCACAGTACATACTACACGCTCAAACACAATTGCTAAATACATACAACACAGTGAAGAACTTGCAATATCCAGAAAAGGTTTTGATATAAAAGAAAGAAAAGCAGCATGCTAAGACACTTTTATTGAGCTCATCTTCATAAATCTAGCATACAATTAAACATGTTTACAGAATTTAAGTTCAAATAATGGTGCAAGTTCAGCTGAATCCATTTGACTCTTCAGTATGCTTATCTGTAGTGATGGACAGCATTGTGGAGCTGTAATATCCCAGTGGTCGAGTTGCTGCTGCATAGTGGAGTGGAGGGGGTGATGTCAGCGCAATGCAAATACCCTGGCAGAGCCACCAACTCCCCTCCCCTTGTGTGCTGCAGGGACTCAGCCATCAGGAGGTCTGGTGAGCAATGCAGCCCCACCATACCATCTACTTACTATTGCTTATATGTGCTTTGGACTCTAGTAACTGGCTACAATAAAAATATATACAAGGAGTGAAGCTTTGGATGCAGCAGGGAGCCATGTACTTACTTTTTCAAGTAGTAGCAATGAAAAAAATGAACACAGAAATGTTTTGTGCATACTACATTTGAAAGTCAGGAGGCAAAAAGCATTATGCTGAGCAAATGGAATGCAACTGTAAATGACTGAAGGAAGATATATGCTGGAATACAATGAGCCCAGATTTTGGAGCATATTTTAATGCAGTGTTTAATTCTTAAGGTGACATGCACGTACAAAATTTGTTACCTAAGGAAAGTAGATAATGGTCAGGATGTTCCAAAGTATGCTTAACTTCAGCGTGGTGTAGCAGAAACCCAAAACCAGTTGAAAATATCTTCTCATTTTCTTACCTGGAAGTATTTGGGGAGACCTTCTCTGTCATTCTTTTTATAAAATCTCTTAGGATCTATGGCTGCCCTCATCTTCAGAGCCTTAAGGTCATTTTTCAATTCATCAGTCATTTCTGGGGCTTTCATACCAAACCAACCGTTGCCTGTTGTTTTCTCTCGCTCTGCCTGTATTCAACACACCAAGAAACAGCCGTTCAATATTTGTCCACTTGCTAATAAACAACTGCATTTTCATGCAATAAAGTCAGCTAGTTAAAAACTGCAAGCAAGCTTTATGATTAAAAGTGTTAGAAGCTGGGCATATAACAAAAGGTTATCCTAACGTTTAGAGCTTTACATTAAGGCAGTTTTCACAATATTCAAACATTTTCCTTATATTTAAACAGGCTTAAATGAATTTTTTAAAAAGCAACTGTAACTATCTAAACCAATATTATTAGTTTGCCAAGGTCTTCATATGTTATTTTTAAAGTAAAGAAACACTTTAGAGATTATGCAGGTAAGAAGTGGGTAAGGAGTTTAAGTAGTGTGTGGATGTGTATGAGTGTGCATGTGTGTTATCCCCATATAGATAAAGCTTTGGATTTCCTCTGACAATGTTTTGATAATACAGCTTCCCACCACCATCCAGCAGTGGGCATGGAAATACAGCATCTATGGGCTGAAGTCAGACTCTGTTATTAGCCTTTAAACTTTAACTAATGTTTCAAGTTAATACATCTCAGTTTCAATATTACGCTTTAGTGCCAAATTAAACCCAAATACCCAAGAAGCTCCTGTAATATTAAGTAACCCACACTTACAAGCTGACATCGCCATATGCGCAGTATCACTCTTTCCTCATTCATTGTAGCCATATCTTCCACATGAAGCTTGCTTCCTCCTCTGTTCCCCCAAATATCCACAAACATTCAATCTTAAGCTTTCACCTTTTTGTCCTCCTCTAAGCTATTGCCTCATACTCTTGTATGGTTCCCCACACCCATCCTAAAGCCCCTGAGTCCTCTTGTCTCTTCAGGAATCATAATCTTTTGGCAAGCCCCTTTCTTCTGGCACCCATGTGCTCTTAAGTCTTCTTCACATGCTGCTGTCTGACTTCACAGGCTAAGCTGTAAAAAAGACCTACTGATTCAGTGTTGCAGTTGTCACATGCAACCACATGAACGTTAAGGAGCACTTGATTGAGTCTGATTTCGCTGGCATTTTGCTCAAGGGCTGAAGAGTGCTTTTAAAAAGGAAGAGCCTGTTATTATCAACCCTCTTCATCTTTTATTTGTCATATTTTCGGTTCTTCTTCCAAGAAGTTCAGAACAGCTTATATGTCACCACCCTTCGGCTGATTAAACGTTATATGGCCTTTTAAATGTGCTTGTGGAAGAGGGGTTATTGCTTTGCTTTTTGTGTTCTTGTTTTGTATTTTTATGTTGTGAACCGCCCTGTGATCTTCGGATGAAGGGCGCTATACAAATTAAATAATAATAATAATAATAATCCCATTATCTAATCATTGTAAGGCAGACTAAGCTGAGAAGTGAAGTGACGGGTGCTTACATGCCCTCAGAGTCAGCCCAATTCTTGTAGCATTGAGCATTGCTCAGTGACCCTCTACTTACCCTACGTTGTTTCTTCAGCTGGTGGACCGATTCTTTTAAAGGTGGAACAGATTCCCTTTTTTCAAAATCTGGAGTTATAACACTCTTTTTCAAAAGCTATAAGGGTATATTAAAGTAGCATAATTACTACACAGTGCTAAGCAGACAAAACACAAAAGAAATTTTAGGAAACTTGAAAACTGCAGTTACAATAAAAGTTAAGCTCCCTAAGGACTAGGTCAGGACAAAAAACTGAGTCACAGGAAGGTTACTGATGAGAGTGGTGCAATAGGACTTGTAGAAATCACAGAACAGTTGAGAAGTTAAGCTGAGAAAGGAGCACCAAAGAAAAGAAAATCTGGAAAATGCAGTTTTTCTGGTAAAAACAAGGAGTAGATTCCTTCAATGTTTTATCGAGGGCTTCCTTCTAAGCCAGCTTTTAGCACAACAGTGAACATTGGGTACTTTACCTCATCTTTCTTTTTCTCCTTTAGTGGCACAACTCCATGAAAGCCAGATTTCTGCTTTCCTGCATCAAAACTAATATATGCGCCTCCAAGGTTTTTAACATTTAGACCAGGATCAATGCTACTTGAAAACGATAAACTAGAAGAGAAAGAAATGTTAAATTTACATGCATTTTGACACCACCTGCTAAAGCTTATTACAGAAAAATATTTAAATGAGCAAACCAAATCAGTTTCGAAAGCACTGACACAGACCTATTAACTCCTTCCCATAGGAACCAAGACATACAAACAACTCTTTAACTGAAGTTTTAACTTTTCCCTAAAGCATGTGAGCTGCAACAGAGGCTTTCAACAGAATATACCAAGGTTGTACACTCCCAATAGAAAGCTCTTAAAAAGCAGCTGAAATGCATATGGCAAATCCACGGACTGTCAATAGCCTAGTTTACAGTACCTTTTAAGCAGCTTTTTTGCCCCTACTCCATGGCGACTATTCCCTGGAAAACTAGAAATCATGTATCAGACAATTCATGTCTGCCACTGCTTCCATTTTCTCAGACCTTGTAAAACAATAAACAATTCTGCCCCAGATACATACATCTAATAATACTACTTAACATAAACTATAACTAAGTTCATTGAGAGAACTTACATTTTATTATTTTCATTTATTAAATCTTCCTCCTCATCTATAAATTCTTCTTCACTGTCTTCCAATTCAGAGGATTCCTCACTTTGTTTATTACCTTCTGTGTCCTTCTCTTCTAAATACCATGATCTGGTGGAGTCCAAGCCAGGAGTTTTATCAATTACAAATAGTTCTTCACTATGTGATTCATGTAAGGTGGTAGTAGTTTTTTTATTAGTATCTGTCGAACTGGCAATTGTTTCTACTTCATTAATTTCTTCTAAATCACTGTTTTCAGATTCTTCACCCTCATCACTTGTAAGAAGTGACACAGTCAAATGTGTTTCATGGCCTGTTTTGGTTGTATGTGAAGATGATTCAGCAACTGGTTCATCTTGCCTTCCATCACTGTCTGAACTTGCAACAGAAATCCTGCAGTCATCACTGTTGCCTTCTATATTTCGTGACTGGATAATATTCTTTTGTGGGCTATCTATTTTTGATGGCTTGCCTACTTCTATTGCCTCTTCTACTTGATACTGTGTAACCTTTCCAGTATCCATTTTTGGGGGTTCCACATTGCTTTTGTTTTTATTAGCAGTTGTCTGTTTCAGGGGCATACTAGACTGATCAAGTTTTATGTCATCATATGGAGAAATGTCCGAATTATTTTTTATAGGTGACTGGTTTTTAGTTACCTTTATGGATTTTTCTAAAGTTAGATCACACACTTCCTCTGTGCTCTCCGCAATTTCATATACATCAGCTAACATTTGTTTTGTGACCAACTCCTTGATATCTTTCTCCTGTCTTATCTTTACCTCCACACTGCCCACAGATTCACAGTTCCTCTCTTTTGTCTTGTCTTTTTTAGGTGATTTTTGTGTGCATTCTCTTGCCTTTCGTGGGGAGCTGCTTGACACAATCTGTTTTGGATCATTGTTGAGAACAGATTCAGAATGGCCCTTTGTTTTACTGGGGCTAGGTTTCTCATTTATCAAAAGAGTTGAGAGAGATGAGGCTTGGTCTACATCTAAATCAGAATTTGTAGGTTGCTCTGAATCAGAGATTACAATAGTCTCAGATTTTGTTACACAGTCAGTCAGTTTTGCTTCTTCCACCACAGCTTCACTTTTCTTTTCAGGCAGAGGCATTGCTTCTTTGGACAATCTCAGCCCCATGCTCCTGGTTATTCGTTTAGACTGGACAGATTGCTCTGCAGAAATACCGGAGCACCATGATTCTGTATCAGAAACTTCTTCAGCTTGGGCCTCACAGACTGGTGAAACAGTAGTCTTGACTTGCCGAATTCTAGTCGTTCTTGCAACGCTTGGAGTCCGTACTCCTGAAACAGTGGAAGAACATGATTCTGCTTCAGATATGTCATCATCTTCTTGACATCTGCTTCCTTCACTAAGAGGAGCTTTCTTGCTCTGTCTGCTTTTATTGGGCGTCTCTGGTGGACAAGGAACTACAATTTTCCGCCTTCTTGTTATTCTTATAAATAAAGGTGTCTGAAGACCGGACACAGAGGAGCAATTTGATTCTGCTTCAGAAATATCCCCATCAGCCTGCAGTTCAGCAACTGAGTCTGCCAAATTTACAGTCTTTCTCCTATTCAGAGATGCCTGCGATTGCGGAGGCTCCTCCACATCCATTTTTGTTTCAGACTCCTTTGTTTTCTCAAGAGGAGGCTCAGGAACAACTTTTGCAGGGAAATTCACTTTACTTCTCCTAGTTGTCCTGACAGGTGTGCTGCCTTCCGTTGAGTCCAGCTGAAAGGAAAAGAATAATGTTGAATAATATGTAAAAGCTATTTCCACAGGCAAAAGCCGCATGAGAAACTCCACTCTCAGATTCCAATGCATTGTGGCTTTTTAATCCATTAGCTATTGTTAGAATGAAACAATATTGCACGAATTGTCACAGCAAGTCATCTTCTTAGTTTTACCTTGCCAACAAAAACCATTCATAAGTTTTTTGATAGACATTTCAAAAGATAAGACCCCCAAACTGTTTGCTTTAATGTACCGTAACTCTCACTTGGAGAAGAGGACACTTACACATCTGCTTAGGAGCATAATTCAGCAGCAGTTTAGGGTTTTACTAAAACACCAGAAAGCATCATCATGTCCCCATGTTCCCATTTTGACAACGGCTGTGCTATTTAAGTCCCCATGGCTGTATATGTTATGGGAGCATCATGCACCATGCAGTTTGCAGAAACTAGATCATCAACACATCCACACTGTATGGCAACTATCTAGCTATAGGCAATTCTAAAAAATACTGCTACACTTACCTCACAAACATACCCATAAAAGCAACGAGGTACAATCTGCTAGCAAGCACTGCCAACCCAAGACATTTGCTGCTTGAGGAAAACAACAAAATGACAACCCCTACTTCTATGTATGGAAACCATGCCAGCAACTGAATCTTACCTCAGTGCTAGCAATGGGACAGCATCCTCCGCTATATGTGAGGGCAGCCAGTACCACAGCTGGCGTATCTTGCAGTGGTAGTTCTGCCGCTCAATCTGTCACCTCTGTACCCCGCCCTTCCTAAAGGCAGAGGGTGGTCCTGCCTCGAGGGCTTTCCCTATGGGGTGAATGAGCCCCACTAAGAATAAGCCATAGGCGTACAGCTGAGATATCCGTATCTTCTCTGCAATGTTCTCCTTCAGAAAGGCAGCAGCCAGAACGGTGCCTCAGATTGCACCGCATCTCTCCAACCCCGAGCCCATCTTAATATCCATCATGCAAAACACATATGCGCCCCCAGTGAAGACGAGTGGGGGGGGCCGCTTCAAGGCACGCAAGGGCACTTTAGCAGGAGCCCCGCGGCCGCCGCCATCAGGGCTGCAGTGATCCTCCGCAGTGGATCCACGGCAGTGCTCGCGGCGCAACGGTCTCCGGTCACGCGCACAGAGGCTACGCGCGCTCCCAGGCGGACTGAGGGGTCTGCGCATTCAAACTCCAGCGCGAGAGCTGCGCGGGCCGGAAACAGAATCGCTCGGGTCGGCTGCCCCTTTGTCCCCCCCCCCACTCTCCCTAGATATCGCTCCGCTCCCTTCTCACCTTCGCTTCTCCAGGGTGGTCCCTGCTCTCCGGCTCACTCCGCCGCGCTCCCCGCCGCGTGGCCACCATCTTCTCTCTTCTTTAATACGCATGGGAAGGAAGCCACTTTCAGCTCGCTTCCGGGTTGGTGTGCTCTCCTAGGTTCTCCGGGTGAAAACTTTCTACCTCCCCGAACAGTTCCCGTCAGCGGCACTGGACCGGAACGGCTCGCCTAGATCGCCGCACACGTGGGCTTCCCCCCGCCCGACTCTTCCGTTCTATTAGTGGCTGTCTTGTGTGTTCTTGTTTTAGCGTACATTTTAACTATGGGATATTTATATCTCAACGGTTTTGTGTATCTTGATGGTCTTTATATTCTGCTCAGAAGCCTCCTTTGGCATTGGGCTGTATATAGAATCACAGAATTGTAGAGTGTAAGGGACCCACGAGGGTCATCTAGTCTCACCCCCCGCAATACAGGAATCAAATAAAGATAAATAAAACAAACGATTATGACAATAATGCTCTCTTAGTCTGTAGGCAGGAGGTCTGTTGAAGGTGTGTGTGTGTGTGGGGATTAGCAAATTTACTTCAGCAGGGAAAGAGAAATTCTGATGAAGGGGAACAGCTTTTAGGAACAGGCGCCCTGGCTTGTCAGTTTCCTGACAGCGGGACTGACAGTTTTCTGTTTTTTATCTGCAGCACAACTTCAAAATATTTTCTGAGTGAGGGCTGCTGCTTAATCACCGCCACACCTTTATGCATTTCCAGACGTGCTGCTTTTGGCCTTTAAAGCCCAAATGGCTTGGGACTGGGTTACCATAAGATCCACTTCAGAAGCCTTGCCTCTGTCACATGAAGAGAGGCAGGTAACCCTCACCCCCTGGAACTTTTAGTGGCACCCCACTAAGGGAACAGCCCTTGCAGGGAAGCTTAAAAGGTAAAGGGACCCCTGACCATTAGGTCCAGTTGTGGCCGACTCTGGGGTTGCGGTGCTCATCTCGCTTTATTGGCCAAGGCAGCCGGCGTACAGCTTCCGGGTCATGTGGCCAGCATGACTAAGCCGTTTCTGGCGAACCAGAGCAGCGCACGGAAATGCCGTTTACCTTCCCGCTGGAGCAGTACCTATTTATCTACTTGCACTGGCGTGCTTTCGAACTGCTAGGTTAGCAGGAGCAGGGACTGAGCAACGGGAGCTCACCCTGTCACGGGGATTTGAACCGCGGACCATCCGGCAAGCCCTAGGCTCTGGTTTAACCCACAGCGCCACCCGCGTCCCTGAAGGGAAGCTTAGTTTGCACCAATTTACACCTTTCTATTGATAGGTAAAGACCCAGACTGTTGTAGCATGGACCTCTTTTAAACCCCAAACCTGTGTTCATAATTGGAGCTTTAGTGAATTTTGTTTGCTATATTTATGTACTTTTTGACTTTATGGGTTTTTAATATTTTATAATTGCAATGTTTGACGTATTCCAAGCTATAAAAAGAACATTGTTATGGAACAGCCTAGAGAGAAGATTAAGAAAACACCTGCTCCCTCTCAGCCGGTGCAGTCACTGCTTTTAAAAATTGTAGTGTGCAAGCACATTACCAAATGGATCTGACACATGGAAGATCACAGCACTTAATTCCATGACGTAGGAGGGGCTGCAAATCCTGTAAGCAGCTCTGGGATTGCTCCTGGGATCAGTTATATAGTGCTCTGCCTATCCCACCGGCCTAAGCACAATAAAATCTGGGACTGGTAATTTTTGAGATAACTTGATACAAAGAGGGTCACAACTCTCTTCCCCATAACCTATGTCCTACTGACCCTACAGCTGCTGCTGGACCCCCATCACCTCTAGCCAGCACAACTATTGCCAGGGATGGCAGCTGTCACATAAATAATATCTGGAGAGCTACAGATCCTCATCTCTGTTAACTTTTTAATGTATTTGCTTTTTTGATAGTTTTCTTGTCTTGTGTATTTTTGTTGGGAAGCCTCTGGTGTGATACACACACAAACACACACACACGAGTTAAGAGTTCAACATTAAACCAACAATGCCACATAACAGTGGTTTCCAATTAGCTAATTATTGAGGACTCTGTTTTTCAAAAGCCAAGCCATGGAGCTTCTACTTTTGAAAATTTTGACATCTCTATGGTAGTTTTTGTTATGTGAATGCTCCCACGCTGTGCTTTTTTCTAGGGGGATGCACGGTATGCATACCCCTAAGCATTTGGTGAATCTGAGTTTTGCCTCATTGAGGGGCAGTATTTCAATAGGAGTAGGAAAATGAGAGTACCCCTAAACATATTCTTAAAAGAAAAAAGCACTGCTCCCACAGATCCTCTGGGTGGGTTATGTGGACACCCTGGGATCCGTGGACACCAATTGTGAACCACTGCCTAAAAGACCTAGCTAGGATTTTACTCCTTTGTAGTTCTCATTGAGGTGGTAGACTTGCATCACAGAGGTGCTTCTTTTAGACAAGGATGAACAGCTGTTCATAGTTTTATGGCAGAAAGGTTTATGGAAGTAGAAGAACAGAGAAAAATAATGTTCCAGAAAGGAAGAGTCTTTTCTGCACTTAGAAGGAATTTGCATGAAGGAAATTTAGCAACATTGCTAGTGTTGCTACTCTTAGTGTGGATTGGTAGTTACACGCAGAAGCTAAGGTTGGTCTAGTTTCAGATAACTTATTCGTTTTGACTAGACTCAAGTATATCTGCAAACACTTAAGACAGGGCTGCCATACACCCGGCTTTCCCTGGGATTTCAAAGGCGGCATTGATGTCCGGGGGGAATTTCTGAAAGGCGGTGCTTTGTCCTGGATCTTAGCCAAATCAATAAAAAAAACCCCAGAGTGTCCTGGTTTTTACTTTTTGAAATATGGCAGCTTAAGATTAGAGTACAAATTGTGTTGGGGAAGGATTTGGTTATGTCACCTATTCCAGCACTGGATCTGAAATACAGTATTAAAATGAACTAGAAAGAAGTACTGAAAAGAAGCGCTGGATGGGGTAGAGCCTTGATTCAAAGTGAGGCCTGGCTGAAAGGAAATCTTTCTCTTGGCATAGTATCACAAAAAATGTGTTCTGCTTCCATATTTGGGATATGTGTGTTTTCCAGATAACATGCATAGTTTAAAATCTGTTTTAAAATTTTATTTCATCGTATCATTTTATAGGAAGCATTCCATCTAGTGTTCTTCATGCTGGCTGGAGAAAATCCAAACCAAAATCTGCAGTTCCTCACTCCCTAACTCCAAAAAAGGACAACATAACCTGAAATATTATTTGAAAATTTGCATAGAGATACACACAAAGAGGAGAAACAGTTACCAGCGAATTTCTGTAAAGCAAGGGTTTTTTTAATCAACAATGATTTTCAAACTAGTAAAAGCTCATTAGGTACAGAAGTTTAAATAAAACCAGTTAATTCTGAAGCAGACTACATACAACAGCAGCTGTCTACATCTTTTGTTTTGCAACCCCAAATTTCCATAAACAGACTTCCTGCAAATTCAGTACATACTATTTTTAGCAATATCGCCAGAATTATTTGGATATTTATGCTGCAAATCAAAGTTTACGCCAGAATCCTGTCTGAGCAGCTTTACTTAAAACATTTTAGGACCCAAACATCACCACATGCTTAAACCCCCTTATTCAAAAATTTTATAAAAACTTGAGAAGTTTGCCCACTGGAATGGATTAAAGTACGTAACCAGGATATGATAGACAGTACAAAAGCATTTGCTCTTTCTAGCTACCCATTATGATGCTATTTTTAATTAGAATGTAAAACTCTGGACTTCAGATAAAAGTTTACCACCCCTCATGAAACCTGTCATTAGTGCATTAAACAGGTATGCATATACAAATACAAAAGTTAACCTTCTTCAAATGGTGTAAAACCTCCAAAATGTATTTGGCTATACACTAAATGAAAAACTAGAAAGCTGCTTCAGTTATAGAAGTTTCCATAGGTTAAAAGCAGTTCAGAACACTGAATGCACCAAACTAGTTGACAAAAACAAAGGGTTGATGCTACACAAAGGGCTTGCCTATGCTTTGCATGGGTCCAAGTAGTTTTCCATTTGCCAAGCCACTTTCCCCAGGAAAACCTCTTTACCACTGAATCGGAGGAAACTTCAATCCATTGAAAACCCAACTGATGTCTGCTCTGATTCAGCAGTGAATAGGTTTTCCCAGGATAAAGTGCTGGGAAAAGCAAAAGTGTGGATGAGCCCTTAGTTATGCTTTGAGTGGACCTGCTGTAAATCATCAGGATTTAAGTCAGTCATGAGTAACAAATTCCATTTATTTCAGTGGCTATAGGCTTATTCAGTCTGGAACCAACCCAAACTAATTTTCATTTAACTATGACAGCTCTGATTTTCAGACAGAATTGGGTCTCCTGCTTTTTGGGGGGACTACAACTCCCATCATCCCTAGCTAGCAGGACCAGTGGTCAGAGATGATGGGAATTGTAGTCCAAAAAGAAGCTAGAGACTCAAATTTGGGAACCCCTGCTCTATACTGTATGTGATGTCAAGGTTATATATAAAGCGAATCATCTTTCTATGGGTCTCAAAATGTAAATCATGTTTTAGCACTGGCAAAATGAAACTAGGTAAACTTTGACAAAGTTAATTATATTTTTGACCAGTGCTCTCCAAAACAGAAACACCACCTCCTTGGGCATATATCAAGAGAAATGTAGTATAGACATGATAGAAGAAAAAAGTTACATAATACAAGTATTACACTGTATTATGACAGGAGTGGTGGGGAAGTACATTCATGAATATATTAAACAATTTACTTGCATACCCTGAATTTTACATCTCTGGTTTAAAATCAGAGTGCTCATTCCACCAGTGTTCCCAAATTTACTCTGCTGTCCACTTAGCAGCAATAAGGTTTAACAAGTTACATTACTCCTTGCAAACAGAAATATTTCAATCAAAATATACCTAGTCAAATTCTGTTTATATTAGTCATTAAAATATTTCAAATATTTTTATTTATATATCATCTCTAAATCACCCGAACAGTTAATGAAAAATAATATTTCGCAAGTGAGCAAGCTGAACTCAACACAAAACACACATGTATGAGAAATGTATGAAATAAAAGGCAATTGATAGAGAAATATGGTATCAGACTCTTACTCCAATATGTAATTTGGACTTCACTGACTACTTGATAATAAAACATTTTGGTCTTTACAAATTCCAGTTTGCATCTTGGTGCAATTATCTAGAAGACAGCGCCTTTCAGATACAGGATAATCCCAAGGTCCATCTTAAGATGCTGGGATTCTTTTAGCTTGCAAGATGTAGCCTTTGGATTTGATGACTCCTCTACTCTTAACAATGACTGAATATCGCAGAAGCCACAGTGGAGTCCATTCATGCACTTGGCAATCTGGGATACTTTCCTGAAGTGTTTCTTGGAAGCTTGCTTCGGAAAGGAGTTCTAAGGTTAGAACAGGGACAGGAGAAGGTGATGATTAGCAAAGCTTTTAGGAAATTGAGCT
The DNA here is from genome assembly GCF_965113315.1 of Podarcis vaucheri. NCBI lineage: Eukaryota > Metazoa > Chordata > Lepidosauria > Squamata > Lacertidae > Podarcis > Podarcis vaucheri. The sequence continues at coordinate 30,114,706 of NC_138764.1, forward strand.
ACCAGCATTCTGAATGCCAATCATATTTGAAATATGTATATATGCAATTACAATAAAGCAAACACACTACGTGGTTGAACACAGTCCTGATATTTGACATGCCAGAACATCACCAAGACCAACACTCCAGAACCTTCTACAGTTGTTCATTACTTGACTTTTTATAATACATTAGTTTGGACATTATTTTAAAAGTCCAGGTTTGTTCAAACTAAACCAGCACTGCAGGATTTATCTCCTCTTATTGCTATGCCCATCTTTGCTGCGGTGTTATCTCTACAAATGACTTTATGTTTTGCCTGCTGAATGAGTTCCTTGACTGCATTAAGTCCAAATCAATACCAGTTTGTAAAATCTCCAAACATACAAGTGATATAAGCCAGAAATTCATTGTTAAAAAGGTGGGAATAATGAAATCTTTGCTCAAATGGTAACAAGCAGTGCACCCTATGCACATGTTGTCCTCAAACATTGGGCTGAGCTATTCTGGCTTTGATTTAAACTGGCATCCAGAAAAGGTTCTTTTTCTATACAGTGGTGCCTCGCAAGACGAAATTAATTCGTTCCGCAAGTTTCTTCTTCTTGCGAGTTTTTCGTCTTGCGATGCACGGTTTCCCATAGGAATGCATTGAAAATCAATTAATGCGTTCCTAGGGAAACCGACTTCAGACCAGGTCCGGGGACAGTCTGTCCCCGGACCTCTTCTGAAGGCTGGGGGGGGGACAAGGGCTTTTCTTCCCACCCCCAGCATTTTAAAAAACCCCGGGACAGCGGAGGACTTCTCCGCTGTCCGGGGCGATCTTAAAATGCTGGCGGGCGGCATTTTAAAATCGCCCCGGGACAGCGGAGGACTTCTCCGCTGTCCGGGGCGATTTAAAAGCCCCTGGGAAGGCAGGCAGGGGGGACAAAGACTTTTGCCCCCCGCAAGCCTTCAGAAGAGGTCCTGGACCTCTTCTGAAGGCTGGCGGGGGCGAAAGTCTTTGCTCCCCCCGCCTGCCTTCAAAAGCTGTCCGGCCAAGGCTTCGCGGACCTCTGCCGGCATGCCGAAGCCTGCGCGCGCTGACATTAGCGCGCGCAGGCTTCGCGGAGCGCTCCGCCAGCAGCGGCACCGCTGCCGCTGCTGGCGGAGACTTGCCCGCAGGCCGAAGCCTGCGCGCGCTAATGTCAGCGCGCGCAGGCTTCGCGGAGTGCTCCGCCAGCAGCGGCACCGCTGCTGCTGCTGGCGGCGACTTGCCCGCATGCCAAAGCCTGCGCGCGCTAATGTCAGCGCGTGCAGGCTTCGCGGAGCGCTCCGCCAGCAGCGGCACCGCTGCCGCTGCTGGCGGAGACTTGCCCGCATGCCGAAGCCTGCGCGCGCTAATGTCAGCGCACGCAGGCTTCGCGGAGCGCTCCGCCAGCAGCGGCACCGCTGCTGGCGGCGACTTGCCCGCATGCCGAAGCCTGCGCGCGCTAATGTCAGCGCGTGCAGGCTTCGCGGAGTGCTCCGCCAACAGCGGCAGCGGTGCCGCTGCTGGCGGAGACTTGCCGGCATGCCTCTCCTGCCTTCAAAAGCCGTCCGGGATAGCGGGAAGCGCTTCCCTGCTATCCCGGACTGCTTTTAAAATGCTGGCGCTGGGGAGCAAAGCCTTTCGGCCCCCGCCAGCCTTCCTGGACCTCTTCTGAAGGGGGGGGAAGGCTTTGCTCCCCACCGCTAGCATTTAAAAGAGGTCCCCGGAGATTTCCCTATGGGCTTTCGTCTTGCGAAGCAAGCCCATAGGGAAATTCGTTTTGCGAAGCGCCTCCGAAACGGAAAACCCTTTCGTCTAGCGGGTTTTCCGTCTTGCGAGACGTTCGTCTTGCGGGGCACCACTGTACATTGTGCCCTACACAGAATATGGAACTAGCTCTGTGATAATACAGCTAATTCTTAATGATCATAAGATGGCAAAACATAAATGGACCTTTGGTCTACTCTCTCAAGGCAATTAACAGGACCTTACCTTTTGGATCATTATGAGTCATTATGGATATCTTCTGAAGGCTGGGGGGGGGGACAAGGGCTTTTCTTCCCACCCCCAGCATTTTAAAAAACCCCGGGACAGCGGAGGACTTCTCCGCTGTCCGGGGCGATCTTAAAATGCTGGCGGGCGGCATTTTAAAATCGCCCCGGGACAGCGGAGGACTTCTCCGCTGTCCGGGGCGATTTAAAAGCCCCTGGGAAGGCAGGCAGGGGGGACAAAGACTTTTGCCCCCCGCAAGCCTTCAGAAGAGGTCCTGGACCTCTTCTGAAGGCTGGCGGGGGTGAAAGTCTTTGCTCCCCCCGCCTGCCTTCAAAAGCTGTCCGGCCAAGGCTTCGCGGACCTCTGCCGGCATGCCGAAGCCTGCGCGCGCTGACATTAGCGCGCGCAGGCTTCGCGGAGCGCTCCGCCAGCAGCGGCACCGCTGCCGCTGCTGGCGGAGACTTGCCCGCATGCCAAAGCCTGCGCGCGCTAATGTCAGCGCGTGCAGGCTTCGCGGAGCGCTCCGCCAGCAGCGGCACCGCTGCCGCTGCTGGCGGAGACTTGCCCGCATGCCGAAGCCTGCGCGCGCTAATGTCAGCGCACGCAGGCTTCGCGGAGCGCTCCGCCAGCAGCGGCACCGCTGCTGGCGGCGACTTGCCCGCATGCCGAAGCCTGCGCGCGCTAATGTCAGCGCGTGCAGGCTTCGCGGAGTGCTCCGCCAACAGCGGCAGCGGTGCCGCTGCTGGCGGAGACTTGCCGGCATGCCTCTCCTGCCTTCAAAAGCCGTCCGGGATAGCGGGAAGCGCTTCCCTGCTATCCCGGACTGCTTTTAAAATGCTGGCGCTGGGGAGCAAAGCCTTTCGGCCCCCGCCAGCCTTCCTGGACCTCTTCTGAAGGGGGGGGAAGGCTTTGCTCCCCACCGCTAGCATTTAAAAGAGGTCCCCGGAGATTTCCCTATGGGCTTTCGTCTTGCGAAGCAAGCCCATAGGGAAATTCGTTTTGCGAAGCGCCTCCGAAACGGAAAACCCTTTCGTCTAGCGGGTTTTCCGTCTTGCGAGGCGTTCGTCTTGCGGGGCACCACTGTACATTGTGCCCTACACAGAATATGGAACTAGCTCTGTGATAATACAGCTAATTCTTAATGATCATAAGATGGCAAAACATAAATGGACCTTTGGTCTACTCTCTCAAGGCAATTAACAGGACCTTACCTTTTGGATCATTATGAGTCAAAAGCTGGATATCAAACTCTTTAGCAAATGCAGTCAGATCTGGTGGCATCACACAACAGGATGCAAGATTCACCTGGTTACTGCTTGGTTTCACCTAGAAAAAAGTTTAAAATTTCAGCTTTCCTTCAGATATAAGATAGTGCTATGGTGTTTGCCTTACATTATAATTAATTAAGTGACTGCACATTCTTTATGACAATGGAAAGTTGCTGTGTTTTCTAAAAAAAAAAATTAATGCTACACATATCAAACATATGGATGCAACTACTCACTTCCCCAGCTGGCTATACAGTGTCTATACTGTACTCAGGTTTAAAACTGGATCTGATTCCATAATATATTCAGCAGAACTTATTAACAGAAAAAGCAGCAGACCCAGGTTATTTCAGTTGAACAGACTGCCTCTTACCTGCGCCCACAAGAACAGTTGCTCCAACAGTACTTTATCTAGATCAGAAGTCCCTATGGCAACAATCTTTTTGTTTTGAACTAAGTTTTCAAGCTCTGCCCAGTAAGGTTGTAAATATTCTAAGGAAAGATTAATTCCATCTTCGGTTGGAGGAGGAGCAATTATCACGGAATCTAACTGGTCGACACCAAGGGCAGAACATGCTAAAAAAAAGAGAGACAAACTTTCATAGAATAAAAATGATTTACAGGAGGCTTTAAGAAACACGAATCTACTTGTCTTCTGATCACTTATTCTATCTCCTTGTATAAATGTTCAATTCCCTGAATCCACAAAATTTTTGAATTACAAGGAAGAACCTATACAATAGGTATTACTTTGCAGCAAAATATGCTGAAAAGAGAGGAAGGAAAGCAGAGTTCTTAATAGTTCTGAACATACAATAGTACACCAAGGAAACCACACAAAAGGGTTATTTTCAGAGTTCAGCTATCAGAAAAACAAAAGACTAATTTTTGCTTAAATTGAGGCTAGCTCTGCAATGCAAAATCTGGATTTCTTCCAGTTCTTAGTAAGTCGGTGTGCACTTCTGGCCTACTAAAATTAGGTTTGAAAAAAGCATAATATTAAAGCCAATAGTAGCCCCACTCCTCCAAAGCCGAAATGTGGCATGGTCAATTGTGAGGAGGGTCACAGCCGCCATACCCCCTTGCTGGAAATGCACCCTCGCCCAACTGCACTTAGATTAGAAGTCTTACTATCTCCAATGCAAACTTTCCCCCCCAAACCAAATTATGTGTGTGTTGTGTGCTGTATATGTAAGCTTACATGTGATATGTTCAGGTATGTATGCATGCGCTGGTCAGCCCTGCTCACCTTCCATTTAGCTGCATCTATTGTTTGAAAGATGGACCCTGAAAAGGAAACCACGAGAAATGCAGCCACTCGACTGAAAGTGATTCCCAACCCCCGCCTCCATTTCACTGTCTGCCAACTTAGTTCAAAGACAGTAAGGAAAAGGTACAAAGGTCAATAGATTTTTAAAACATTCATGACTAGGGAAAGCTTTTCTGTTTCAGAGCCAGAACAGGCTTTATAAAGAAAAAGAAAAGTCCCTGCAAACTTTGGATGTGTTCAAATGTAAGTTGCCAACTTACTCATACTGACTGCTTCTCTGATTGATGAAGTGTTTGATCCCGCGATAAACAATTTTGCTGAAAATAAAAGACAAGTTAATAAGGGAAAGCAACATCTGCAAATAATGCAAATTCCCAACCGTGTGTTTCTGACCATTTAATAGCACATCAAATCTGCACAGATTAATGACCAAAACACTGCGGCAGAGGACATAATTTGAATGCAGAAGGTCCTGGGTTCAAATTCTAGAGTCTCCTAGAAAGGCTGGGAAGAATTATGCAGCCTCCTCCTTTCTTTATGTTGACGTCTTGCACAAATACAACTTAGCTATAAAGCAACAAGAACACCAACAACAAATGCAAGAAATTCCCCTCCCAAAAGCAATTAATTCCCAAGAACACCAATTGTTCCAATTAAAAAGTCTGACATATATTACACAATGTCCGCCTTTCAGAGACTGAGTTAAGGGTTATTTGCTGCTCTAGGTTATTTCTGGGTTTACAGATTTCTAGGCAAGTCTCCTATTAAGATGAAATTCAAAACAAGCTTATAGAAAGGTTAGATTTCAAAGCAATTTGACTTAAGACATATTTGCTCAGGTCCTTTTGGTGAACAGCGGCCCACAGATTATTTCTCTACATGTGAAGACAAGGAATTTTTGCCAATGAGCTCCTGACGCACTGGATGAGTTAAAGAATGGCAGAAATGTTGTTTTCTGTTGTTAGTCCAGGGGTTAGAGAACCTTTGGTCCTTCAGCTAAATCCCATCAGCCCCAGCAAGCATCGCTGATGGCCAGGGATGATGGGAGTCGTAGTTCACCAACATCTGGAGGGACAAAGGTTCCTCACACTTGGCCTTAGCCCATGGCTCTGCCTAGAACAAGGTGATGAAAAACCTGCTTCTTTATTTCACTTACAATAGATGCCCGATTTTTTTTAATGGTAGGTACTCTCAGAATCATTGATGGAACCGAGATTGCCTTATCAACTCAGATAAAAACCTTGGTTCAAAGTAGTTCATTAACTTGTTGTTCAGGAAGCATATATGAAAGATTATTGGCTGCGCCTTCAATACCAGGCCCAAGAGAGACCCAGGTTGGCATACACCTCTCAGCAAGATTTACTAATATTTATGTAGCTATTTTTGAACTAACAACAGTTTTCATTTTCAGGGTGCAAGGATAGCCGCTATCTATACAGAGAACTAGGATGGTTCCATGACCCTACTGCAACTGTGCTGTACCTAGAAATGTTTGCCCTCTCTTTGAGAAACTTCAGAATTGCTCCTTACTGAAGGAGACCAGAAGTCCACCTAACACACCATTCTGTATCCAACAGCCAGAGGCCTCTGGAAGCTCACAGGCTGATGCATTATGCAACTGGTCATTCCCTCACATTTGTCCCAGTTCTGTTTTCATTTTACTTCCAGCATTGCAACAGTGGCATCAGCTGCTTTAAGGAAGAAAAGAAAAAGATATGCATTGCCTGAGGCTATGAGATGATCCTGAAGATTTTTGTTGAGTACAGTCTTTGGAAAGAGCAATATGGATGCAATGATATATAAGCAAAGCAGTACCAAAGTTCTGGTGGTGTGCACTTTGGATACATCTGCACGAAACTATCGCTCAGTGTTATGAGAGCAAGCCCAGGGCTCATGCACTCTCCCCTCCCCTCTGGTGTGGCTGTGAGGAGGCGATCAAGCATTTCTGCTTCTATTTTTTATTAACCACAGTATCCTTAACTGGGGTCACTCTTAACTATAGTTCTCCAGAGCAAGCCAGATAAATAAACCTGCGGTGTGCGCGTGTGTGCAAGCCAGAGACTTGCAAAGGCTTGGCCTCATAATGCTAAATCATGATGCAAACACAGCCTAAATGTACATGAGATATTAACTGTGCAATGCTAACCATGTTTTCTCAAAAGTAAGCATATTCAATTCAAATACACCCAGGTAAGCAGGGTTAAATGGTGTTTCTTTTTATTACTGTGATCCCCTTTGGGAGAGGACAATTGTCTGAAAAGCAGGATAAAAATATTAAAAGGGAATAAATAATATTGCTTTGTCCTATGAATTAGTCATCAGGTTGTTTAGTTAGCAGATCCTCGACTGCAATCCTTGTCAGCAGAGTGACTAGAATAATGCAGATAAGAGTCGCAAGAGAAAGTAAGTGATAATACTTTACTGAAGTTAATTGGACAAAAGCAGCATATAATATGAAGAAACGAGCTTTGGTCTCCTGGCCAATGGCAGACTCTGCTGCCTTTCAGCTCTGCTGCCCTATCCATTCATAACAATGTTAAGCTGTGCTATGCTGGACCTCTTACTCAATTCCCCAACCTATTGAATTTAATATTCCACAAGTCCCCAGAGGAAGGTGACTCTCTGTATCTAAGAAGCTGGTTGACTAACACTAGGCCCTGCTCCATCCCACCTCTCCCGATGAAGGCAACAAACAAATTATACCTGAAACTTTCAGTTCTTCCCTTTCTTCAGGATTGATCTTTTCTATTGCTTGGGCTAGAGTACATTCAAGGGTTTCAGGCAGCTCCTGCAAATAAATATGTTGACAGTCAGAAGAAGCTTACCAGTATTGGCAGCTAAGCACATCTTGTGTCATTAGAGAAGACATATAAAAAGCAGCCTGGAGCTTCACCAAAATTCTGTTTTCATATGTGGGGGGAGGGAGCACAAACAACTCTGCAGTAGATGCTTGAGACAAAAGTCCTGGAATCCCCCTGTCCAAGGCACCCAGTTGCAAAAGGCCTGGTCCACACTGCAGAGCTGGAGGCCACAGAGGGCAAGTCTGACAAGCACCTCATCAAACTGCGTGAAATCACGTCTTCGGTATGCAAGGCAGATTTGTAGCACTACACATATTCTGAGAGTTATGTTATGCCTGCATTCAGCCTCAAAAATGCAGGGCGTGAAATAAAAACACATGCAACAAACAGTTTTAAAAAGAAATCACGGGGTTATGTTTACACAAACCATCCAATTACAGGGCCTCTGGTCCCATTCTAATTGCAGAATGGGACTGGCAGGAGTGGGTCAGCAATAAATCACATGGAGTAAGTGAAATTAACTTTTTATTGGAAGAAACAAGATCTGCTCAGTAGTGCAGCACAGCAACTCTTCTCGGTAAATATTGTCCCTATGAGACAGTTGTGGAGAATCAAGGTCCCTGTCTTACCCCAGGTGCCTAAGTCTCTTCCTCTCCCAGGTCCTTCCCAAGCAATCTGAGACTCTGCCAGCATGCCTGTTTTTGCTCTTCCCTCTTCACGCCTCTTCTGGTTCTGGGAGACTAGAAGGGAGGGGAACTTGACTCTCCCTGCTCACTAAACCCTGTTACCTCTTCAACTTCCAACACCTCTTCCCAATCTTCTTCATCTTCTCCCTCTGACGACTCGTCGTCGTGCCACCACCAATCTCTGGGCTCTGAGCCTTCTTCCTTGGAGGTTCTTCAGCTGGTGCCTCCCACCATTCCTCTGTGTCCAGTCAGTCCATGATAAAGTGCTGCTTTGGACATTTAAAGCCCTAAATGGCTTGGGATTCCAATTATCTAAAGGATCGTCTCTTCCCACAGCAACCTGTCTGGACACTCCATTTGCCCTCCAAGGTCCTGCTCTGTGTCCCAAAGAAGCATATGGAGGGCAGTGACCAGACATGTGTCAGCTCTCCACCTGCCCGTCCCTACTCTTTGGAATGGGAAGGAATGCCTGCCTCTGACTTTATTATCATTTTGGTTCCAGGTAAAGACACTTTAATTCTTCTTTGAGAACTTTCATTATATTGTTTCTCTCTCCAGAAATAAATTTCATTTAACAAGGACAGACTGAGTTTGGGCCAGAGAAAATTCTAACTATTTGACTAGCATACTAGCAAGGAAACACAAAACAGGAAAAGTCATTTACCTGCAATAGATCTGGGCTGATCTTTGAACTCCACTCATTTAAGGTTTTCTGAATGCAATCCCGCAGCTGCAAAGCAACATATTCACTATTCAACACTGCTTGGTTTCAATTTTGCAATACAGTGAGAAAAGGAAATTAAACTTGCCTCTGCTGATCCCTATATCTTCTCTCTTATGTACACAAACTAAGCAAATTATATCTAGGTACAGGGATAGAACAAAAATGTGAGGACAAATGTAAACAGGAAACAGTAAAAAGGAAAGGAATCCTATTTTTTCTGCAATTCACCATGCCGGTTTTAAAAGTATTGCTCCCTTCTCCCATTAGGCAAAGCGGGTGGTCAGCATAAGGTCACATTAGGGGCCTAGATGGGAAATGAGAGGAACCCAGAAATAATGCAGCAGATTCATGATTTGGGGGGGCAAATGAAAGGAGGAACAAGTCACAAAACCTAAAGAACTGGAAAATTGTGCTAGAGGAGGGCAGGGGAGGGGTACAAGAATGTAAGGCTTACTGTGGCTTGTTCCTGTCACAAAAAACAGTGGTTTATGCAACATATAAGCTAGAACCACAGGTATGAACTCTTGCTTAAGAAACTAAGTGTCTTTCTCTCTACCAGAATCCAGCAAACCCAGCAGTCGGCAATAAGCCTTCATCTAAAAATTGGCCAGTGGTTCACCAATAGACCACTGTCTTCTTTCTGCCTCTTTGGACAAGTTTCAACTTCCTGTTCAACATCACTGTGATCTGAATTGAGGGTTGCTGATACTGAATGGCACAATCAATTAACTTTTTCAGTTAACAAGGCATAGGGAAGTTTGAGTCCAGGTCTGAATGAACAACAACTTCCATTATTATTTTTAAAAAGGGAAGAGAAGCAAAATCTAGCACCTGGTCTTGTAGTAGTGTATTTCTCATGCAAAGATCATTTGTAAAAGCTACAAATTCATCCTAAGTAAAGCTTTAAAATGGTTTGACTGATTTAATTGTTGTGAAACAATTCAATGAAAGGCAAATATTAAGCATGTTGTGGGCATTTTAATTTTGCCAAACTTTCGGAATGAGAAAACTAAATTTCCTGCTTGGCAGGGGGTTGGACTCGATGGCCCTTGTGGTCTCTTCCAACTCTATGATTCTATGATTCTATGATTCTAAATACTGTATGACTTTTTCTACTAGAATAGAGTAGCATTTGTCTACTGAATTGGAAGCTACCTAACAATAGAATTCCACAGACGGGTGGTCTGTGCTGAGGAATCTCTGAGTGGTCTACATCTTCCAAAGGATTCTGGGGTGTATTCTATGAGCCACATTCGGTTTTTGTAGGCTGCCGGCCAAATCTTTTGGCAGCCACTGAATGCCATTTACCATCACCTAGCATGAACTGAGACTACGCCCTGTAACACACCCAACCCTTCCCTGCAGCTACACATTACAGGGCCAGACGAGTTGTAGTGCACAAACAGTCTTTTCAGAAAACCTGTCCATCACTACTGATCTTCTCACTGAGGAACTCCCATTTTCTGGCTTTCAGTTTGAAAGCCACTGGGTTAGAAACCATACTGTAGTTGTATGCAGAGGAAAAAAGATAGTAAAATAGGAACCCATGCTTCTGGTACGTATGTTTTACACGTGTCAGAGCGGTTTCCTTCAGGGAAGTACTGTATGTATTAATTAGACTCGTTAGTAGCTTGTTGCACAAGGGTTTCCCAAGCAACACGCAACGTATTTAAAAAAATAAGCATAATACAAATACATTATAATATCAGCACATTCGCACAAAAGCACATGAAATTCGTAAAAATTACACAACTTCCCTAATAGCAGCATACTAAGAACAACAATAAACTACACAAGCTGTGTTGTAGTTTACTATTATTATACTAGTATTGCTCCCACCCTGCCTATTGTAAAAGTAGTACTCACTTCTATTTTGATTTGAACTGAGGCTTTCATTATATCCAAGCAGGCTATGGGATAGCTGCCAAACATAACTTCATTACTACCTCAGAATGGTATGGGGGCCTATAGTTTGCAGAACAATGGCTCCCAAGCCTCATAATCCATGTTCTGAAACTAAGCTGCTGGCTTTATAGATGCTCAGTGCTAAGAACTGAACCTCATCTTTAGAATAATAATTAAAAACAACAACATGGCAAGCCAGTTATCCAATAGATTAGCAATGTACTTTCCCAAGAAGCCACAAAACAAATTTTAATTATTGCTACACACTCACTATGCGTACTTTTAAAGGGCAAAAAAAAGGTTATTGTGATTTGTGGCTGTGATAAACTTTTCTTCTCATATCAAGGTGGAAGTATGATCTGAAAGCAAAAGTCCTCTAAATACCGTTTTGAGTATAAATGGTTATTGTGGGATAGCTGAGAATGACTACTTTGGGTTACAAAATACTATATCACCTTATGGCACACTGGGGGTGAAGGAAATTGACAATTATAAGAAAATAACTAGGTCAGTATGATACATGAACACTTTAGTCCAGAAGATATCTTGTCTAGAAGCTTTGAATAGATTGTATTAGCCATAATATTTATTTTTATTAGCCTTCGTTACATATATTTAGGTGCCGGGGGAAAATGTTTCTCTTTAATCCGGCTGATTAAAATTTTATGTCCTTTTAAATGTATTTGTGGGAGGGGGAGTTATTGGTTTGTTTTTGTTCTTGTTTTTATTATGAATTTTGTGTCCTCATTTTGTATTTTTGTGTTGTGAACCGCCCTGTGATCTTTGGATGAAGGGCGGTATACAAATTTAATAAATAAGTAATAAAACAAAAAGAAAATGATTAGAATGAAATGCAGTTTTACAGGACCATTTTTAGGCTGTTTAAAAAGGACTGACCCCCAAGCATAAGACCAATACAGCGCTGCCTGTCAGCATAGCCTGAAGAGGCAATACGATGCCAAACTAATTACAGCAGGATTCCATATGTCAATTACAACCAGGGTGGGGCAAGGAAGTTTTTGCAGCTACATGCCACAACACAGTTCAAGATGCTCACACTTAACTGCTAAGCTAGACATGTATTTAGCTAACAAGTTTGGGGTTGCAAAAAGCCTAAACAGATTTAATGTAAAAACCTTTAGAACTACAAGGTGTTGAGTAGTTAAGTTAGGCTGACGTCAAAGGCATAACTGCCTATCAAATTTCCAGTAAGTTGCCTGATCAAACATGCAACAGCTCATCAAACTGCTAAAATGCTAGCAATGGATTTGGAAAAAGTTGCTTGCTTATGATTCAGAAAAGTTTAGGGGAAACATAGCAGAATAAATTAAAGTTGAAGTGTATGCCCCGACAGTATACCAAACATTACTGTATGTAGAAATGTTTGGGGAGTCTTTTCGCCTAAGTACTTGTTAAGAGGGGTTTTTTTTAAATCATGTCCAAAATTTAGCAGAAAAACACTTGTTAACAAATTGTGATGGGCTTCAATGTTTTCAAAAAAAAAAAAAAAACCTACTCTTGAGGCTATTAAGAGAGACTAAGGATGCTTTGAGGCTATCACAATTTTTCAGATGGGGAATCAGTGACAAACCAGGAAGTTACAGCAGCGCGCATTACTGGGCAACAAACCGCTTTCCAAACAAAATCAGACTTTTTGCAGCAAGGAAAGTGATAGCAATTGCTTGGTGCGACGTCATATAGCCTGCCTACAAACTTAGTGCAAAACAAATCAGGTGAATGGTCTACAAACAGGTTGTTTGCCTGGAAGCAACCTGGAAGGCATTGTACAAAAACACAATACAGTGGAAGAAGCATTTTTTTTTTTTTTGGCACTCAGGAAAAGACACAGCAACATAAACAAATATCTACTTAACACTGACACTTCTAAAAAAGATAACTCTCCGTGGTGGGATTCCAACATTGCTCTGTACCCACAAACTCCCCAGCTAAAGCGGAGCAGAGAACCAGGAAATCAATAATTCCGCTCCACCCCGATTCAGACAGAGACCTGGATTTTAATACCAACTCCTTGTTTTCAAAGCATCGTGCTGTTTGGGGTCTTCCTCTTCTTCTTTTCAACGGGAGAGAGACGTATAACAACAGCTAAAACCCCAGTCAATAAAACCAACGTTTTTTGGGAACACACACAGACCCAGCGCTGCCTCCCGCTGCTTTTGCCACAGAAAGGAGACAATAAATAACCCCTTTCAAGGCTCCGCGACGAGGAACAAAAAAAAAAAACAACCCCTGCCAGCCCCCATATGTATTATTTATGAGGGAGCGGTCGATCGCAGCGGCCTGGCTTTGGTGGGGTATATTTTTTTGGGGGGGTGCTGATCCCGCGCGGAGAGCAAGAATCGGGATCCGCGCGCCCGCGTTCTCACGACCGACAAGAGCGGGTCTTCAGAATGGACCGTCCACGCGTCTCCTCCCCGCTTCCCGCAGGCTCACCTCCTCGCTGGGGGTGGCCGGGCACTTCTTCCTCAGGCGCCCCCAGTTGAGCAGGTTGCCCGTCTGCAGGTTGAGGGTGCCCGCTTGCCCCAGCAGCACCCCGGCGCTGCCGCTCTCGGTCCCCATGTGCGCTTGTTTGCCTGCTCTCTCCGCCCGCTGGAAGCCACTGGCCGCCGGGTCCTGAGGAAGCAGAAGAGGAAGGGCAGAGTCTGCCGGGCAGCGTCTGCGGCGCCGCTCTCCTTCCTTCCCTCCCTCGCTTTCCCTTCAGACAAGGGACGGTGACTCAGCAGGAGGGGGAAAGTGCCTTGTCACCGTCCCCGGTCACGTGGCTCGGGACGGACACACACACACAGAGCCACAAGGTAGCGGGGAGCGCGCGCAAAGGGCCCTCCCAACGGCGGCGGCCAACTGCTTTGATCCCAGCTGAACCCCACACACACGTCGAGGGGAGTTCTTGCTGGCCAGTGCGCATGCCCAGCAGTCAGGAGCATGTGCCGTGACAGCTGCGATGCGTGCTGCCCTCACCCGGTCTCTCCGCCGGGAGCGTGTTATGGACCAGCGCCCCCTGCCGGTTACCTTAGGACCTCAGCCGTCTCAGACACTCCTTTCGCGCCAACAGACGCTCCGTAGCAGCCGTGCATAACGAAGTCGTTTTCTCTCTCTCTCTCTCTCTCTCTCTCTCCCTCTCCCCCCCCCCTCCGCGCAAGGACACCTTTGTGTTGAGTGAGGTTGGGGGGGGGCTGCTTGGCTACGGAAACTCGAGCGCCTTGGCGCGAGAAGGATGCTCACGACACGATCCTGCACAGACCCGTTTACATAGCTGTCAACTTACAGATTTGAAAATTAGGGACCAGCAGCCTCGAAAATGAGGGCTCAGCAGCCAAAATAAGGGATTTTGCTTAGCTTATACAGAAATCCGCCACTGATGGAGCCATGCTGCTTTGGCTGCCACTGACTGTGTTTTGCAGGGGATTGGACTAGATGATCCTAAGGGTCCATAACTCCGACCAAAGAAGAGGGGCAGACAAAACTGATGAACGACGTCGTGATGGCAAAGCTTACAGGCAGAATTAGAAACCAGGAAGAGGACCTCTTTAATAAAGAATGGGGAAAGTTTACAATTTAGTTGAAAAGCTATTGTAAAGAGTTACATACATTGGTAGGATTGACAGAAAACTTGTAGTAAAAATTTGAACTATGGATGGACAAATGATTTATAAAAATAGAGTTATGAACGGGATGCAGAGGGGGAAATCACTACATTAAGATGCTGCACTGGTTGGAGGGTATGCTAAGCAGCACGTCAGGCCTGCCATCGTCCTGGCGCAAGGAGTTCCACCGGCCCTTCCCCGCCTGAGAGAGAGGGGGAGGGAGAGAGACTCTCGCCCACGCCACCCGTGAGCCTGGCATTAAGTGGTTGCAGTGCTGCAGCGGCCGCTGAAGCGCCACCCTTCTGCGTCCCTCCCCATCCCCTCCTCCCTCAGGCCGCCTCCTCAGCCGCCGCCGCTGCCGCCTCCAGCTTCCCCTGGCAGTGCGGTGGAAGTCTTGCAAGAGAGGGGCTGCCTGCCCGCCCGCGGCCACCCGCCTCCTCACGACGCACCCCTGAGGGGAAAAAGGGAGAGACGGAGACACAGCAGCACGTGCGCGCGCTCTCACGGCGGAGGACCCTGAGCCGCTGCTTCCCTCCCAAGCCTGGCGAGCATGAAACCCGGGAAATTTAAGGGACATCATCAATAAGGGACAGCAGCAGGACACGGCACTGGGATAAGGGAGTTTCCCGCCAAATAAGGGACAGTTGACAGCTATGTGTTTATTTTCGAAAGGGTGTCGCAAGCTGAGCACAATTAGATTTCCACAGACTGTTTTGTCAGGGAGGGTAGAAGCGTAGCATTGTGTTAACTTGGAACTCATCAGCGTGGCTGGTTTTGAAGGCTGTGATTCTTTAAATTATGTGCTGCGAAATTAACTGCACTCAACAAGAAATAAAATTACTGAATTATGAAAGTATTCCATGAATCCAAAGCACTTGTCTGAGGAGCAGGTTTCCTAATGTATCATTGTGTGATTCGGTGCCCTGGATTTGCTTCTTTCCCAGAGTGGTGGTGGGACTGGAACTTTCAAGTTGCAATCTACATATCTGTTTGGGACATAAGTCCCACTGAACCTAGTGGGTCTTACTCCAGATAAGTGGGTGTACGATTACCACTTGGATCACTCCCAAGTAGCATTGATCAACTTCCTTCCAACTGTCACAGAATTGTATCCTGTTCATTTAAAAAAACGCTTCAGGGACAAGACTGTTTTAATGTGTTCAAGTCTATAGGTGCCCTACTTTACATGAACAAAGGTCTACATATTATGGGATAAGCAATGAAAGCAGCACAGAAACATCTATCCCTTTCCCATGCAAAAATAAAACCTCAAACGTCCCAATCAGTTCTGTGTCCATTCCAGAACTTAGCACGAATCAGTCCAAAGTGCCTAATCACTGGCACTCAGTTGTATCCTCCATGAAAATGACTAAGTTCCAATATCAAGATTTGAAATATTATTTAAATTTCCCTTTTCCTTTGTAGCTGATCCTTACAAAATTGCATGCTTTTAGATGCTGAACAATATGCATATGAATACAGTGGTACCTTGGGTTAAGCACTTAATTCGTTCCGAAGGTCCATACTTAACCTGAAACTGTTCTTAACCTGAAGCACTACTTTAGCTAATGGGGCCTCCTGCTGCCGCTGTGCCGCCGGAGCACGATTTCTGTTCTCAACTTGAAGCAAAGTTCTTAAGCTGAAGCACTATTTCTGGGTTAGCGGAGTATGTAACCTGAAGCGTCTTTAACCTGAAGCGTATGCAACCTGAGGTACCACTGTAATAGAGAAGGCATAACATGAATGCAAGATGTGAGGCGTTCTATAACATTTTGTATTAAATCCAAAAACTGACTTGTAAATCATGCCTAATTTATTTATATTCCCCTTTTGGAATAAGTAATCCCCCTTTTGTGTGTATTCTATGCAAATAATGCCTTCCAGTATTTGGAATTTGCTGCTGCAAGCTTCTATTTATCACTGTCCATTGGACTCCAATAATGCTTAACTAAACCTTGGCAACATCCCAGAAGGCTGCATGGAAGGGATGTTAAAAAGCAGAGCTTAAACACTATTCTGATCATACACCAAATCTGGCTACATCAGTACTAAATAGTTGTTTTCTGGTAGGCATGAGGCACAATTAAGGACCCAATTCTGTACTTGATTTCCCTTGACTTGAGGGGGCTATAGGATGTGCTGGCAGCTCCACCATTTTGGCAGAACTAGAAATATGCTGCTGGCACAAAATGTATGCTGGCAGAACTGGTCAGAAGCAGACACTATATTTTATTTGGTCTTTATCAAGCATTTGTTCTGATTTGAGGGACTTCTTATATGTCTTCCCATTAATCATTTGTTTAGGTAAGGCTGGGAAAGAGCTCTGTCTGAAACTCCAGAGAGCTACAGCCAGCCAATGTGGCTGCCTTGAGTCCCATCAGGGACAAAATACATGTTGTGATGATGATGATGATATGATTACACACTTCTCAATGCATTTCACCTAACTGCAAAAAGACAGCTTCTTTTTTAAAAAAGGATTTATTATGCAAGGGCAACAGAGCATTTCAAATCCACCTTAATTGCACAAATCTGAATTTCCTAGTACTGTATACATTCAAATCCCACCTGCAAAATACTGGGCTATATCTAATGCTAGGCCTACTCAGAGTAAACCTATTGAAATTAATGAACATGACAAACTTAGGCCTATTTATTTCATTTTTTTTTATAATATTTTTTATTAGTTTTACAAAAGTTTTTATAACAGACAAACACAAAAAAGAAAACAAACAAACAAACAAGTATAATTTCATAATGTCATTTCATAAACTTCTTTCCTCGGACTTCCCCATACCTCCCCTTTCTGCATCCTCATGTCCAAATTTTATAGCAACTTATAAATGTTTTTTCCAACTCTAATTCATCATAGTCCTTTCTTATTCTAATCTTATATTACTGCAACCCTTTTTCTCTATAGAATCTCGACATTCTAAACTTCATCAAGTTTATAGTAGTCCTTAAGATAAATCTTGAATTTCTTCCAATCTTCTTCCGCAGTCTCCTTTCCCTGGTCTCGAATTCTGCTCGTCATTTCCGCCAATGTCATATAGTCAATCACTTTCATCTGCCATTCTTCCACGGTGGGTAGATCTTGTGTCTTCCAATACTTTGCGATCAGTATTCTTGCTGCTGTTGTTGCGTACATAAAGAAAGTTCTATCCTTTTTTTGCACCAATTGGCCGACAATGCCCAAGAGAAAGGCCTCTGGTTTCTTAAGAAAGGTATATTTAAATACCTTTTTCATTTCATTATATATCATCTCCCAGAAGACCTTAATCTTCGGGCATGTCCACCAAAGATGATAAAAAGTACCTTCAGTTTCCTTACATTTCCAGCATTTATTGTCAGGCAAATGGTAAATTTTTGCTAGCTTAACTGGGGTCATGTACCACCTGTATACCATTTTCATCACATTTTCCTTTAAGGCACTACATGCCGTAAATTTAATTCCGGTGTTCCACAACCTTTCCCAGTCAGCAGACATAATATTATGACCAATGTCCTGTGCCCACTTAATCATAGCTGATTTAACTATTTCATCTTGTGTGTTCCATTTCAACAGCAAGTTATACATTCTTGACAAATTCTTAGTATTGGGTTCTAGCAGTTCTGTCTCGAGTTTTGATTTTTCCACCTGGAAGCCAATTTTCCTGTCTTGTTTAAATTTTTCCGAACAAAAAGCTAAGTTGATTGTAAACAATGTAATAACTGAGGAACTTAAGATAGAAAAAGGAACACGACAGGGGTGCCCAATTTCCCCATTGCTTTTTATTTCGGTCCTGGAGGTGTTGCTGAACATGATTAGAGAGGACCAGCAAGTTAAAGGTGTACAGGTCGGAGCAAAACATTACAAGTTAAGGGCTTTCGCAGATGACTTAGTTCTGACTTTACAAGAGCCATACACTAGCACGAAAAAGGTGTTGGAGATAATTCAACAATTTGGCCAGGTAGCTGGATTTAAATTGAATAAACAAAAAACTAAAGTCTTAGGGAAAAACCTGACAGATATGGAGAAGAATAAGTTTCAAGAAGAGACGGGTTTGATGGTGGTTAAGAAGGTGAAATACCTAGGGGTTAATTTAACATCTAAAAATTTGAATTTATATAAGGACAATTATGAAAAATGTTGGTTAGAAATTAAAAAAGACTTAGAAATATGGTCAAATTTGAGATTATCAATGTTAGGCCGAATTGCAGTAATTAAGATGAATGTATTGCCTAGAATGTTATTTTTGTTTCAAACTTTGCAGATTATTGACAAGATGGACTGTTTCAAGAGGTGGCAGAAAGATATTGCGAAATTTGTCTGGCAGGGCAAAAAGCCCAGAATAAAATATAAAATATTAACAGATGCAAGAGAAAGAGGGGGATTTGCCCTGCCGGACTTAAAATTGTACTATGAGGCAGCAGCATTCTGCTGGCTGAAAGAGTGGATGCTCCTCGAGAATACAGATATCTTGGACTTAGAAGGTTTCAATAACGCATTCGGTTGGCATGCATATTTATGGTATGACAAAATCAAAGTGCATAGTGCCTTTAAAAATCACATTGTAAGGAAAGCGTTGTTCAATGTTTGGATGAGATATAAAGACCTGTTGGAAAACAAAACCCCTAGATGGTTGTCACCCTTAGAGGCGAAGGCCCATAAGAAAGTTAATATGGAGGTCGGATGGCCAAAGTATTGTGAGATTTTAGAACAGGATGGAGAGAAACTGAAATTAAAGAGCCATGAAAAACTAAAACCCAAAGTACAAGATTGGCTCCACTATTATCAACTTAGGCCTATTTATTTCAATTGCTCTACTCTGAGTATAGCTTACTTGAATGCAACCCACTGACTGGAACTACTTAACACCCCCAACCTGTACATATGTTTACTGTGCCTTGTTTAATGTTTTTGTAACTGATAAAACTCTGTAAAATATTCATAAAATAAAAAAGGAGATAAATATCTGGTTAGACTGATATGACAGTTGTTTCTAGGCTGCTGCACCCATGCATGTTCATTGTGTTATGCCTGTTACATGGAGTGATGATTTGCATCTGTGCATGGAGTTGCATATTCAGCTGCAAGTATTCAAGGCCCAATTTGGACACTTACCTAGTCTGCAGTGATCTTAATGGGATGGAGGAGCAGACAGGCATCAGTCAAGAGCACCTGACATGGATTCCAATCATGCAGGTGCTGAGTCTGCATTTGGGGCAAAAGCAGATAGCTCAGTACTGTTGCATACAGCATTGCCTGCAGGAGAAGGTTCAGTCCTCAGCTTCTCTAGGTAAGGCTGGGAAAGAGCTCTGTCTGAAACTCCACAGAGCTACAGCCAGCCAATGTGGCTGCCTTGAATCCCATCAGGGACAAAATACATGTGATGATGATGATATGACATAGACAACATAGAATCTATGTCAGTTGTGTGGGGAAACTTTCACTCTCCAGATGTTGCTGAACTACAACTCCCCTCATCCCTGGCCACTGGCCATGGTTGCTACAGCTGATGGGAGCTGTAGTTCAATAACATCTGGAGGGACACAGGATCCCCACTCCTGGGCTATGAGAAGTTACAGCATCTCCACTAGAACCCAAAGGCATGTTGCTTACCACAACAGTGGTACGTCAGGTTACATACGCTTCAGGTTGCAGACTCTGCTAACCCAGAAATAATACCTCGGGTTAAGAACTTTGCTTCAAGATGAGAGCAGAAATCTCACGGCGGCAGCAGGAGGCCCCATTAGCTAAAGTGCTGCTTCAGGTTAAGAACAGTTTCAGGTTAAGAAAGGACCTCCGGAACGAATTAAGTACGTAACCAGAGGTATCAATGTACTGTACTGTATGGGGAATTGCAGTCAAATACATATACTAATGAATGCTAATGAAGGGGTTAACACGACAGAGCTGGATTCCTAGTCTCAGCTAAGTCACTCCCCCTCTTTTCCATGAGGAGGAATTCCTGTTTCTTCTCTCTGTGGCATTTTATTTGACCAAGGAAGGCATGTCCAAGCTTTGTTGCAAGCTTAAAGAGTGTGTTTGAAGCCATCTTTCTGTATTTTCTACCCAAGAGTATTCTGCCAGTATCCTGCTGCTTCTTGGATAAATGCATGAATCTGACCTTTGGAACATTTTGTAAGTAAAGCGTTTTAAATTTACTTAATAGGGTGTGGTCTGTTGGTTGCAAAAGGGAAGAGTTCTGTGTTTGCAAGCTGGCAGGATCAAAGGGTCGAAAAACCTGTATTCCTAACTATACCACTGCTTGATTTTTGCTTGTTTAAACTCCGCTATTGGGGCTCTCTCCTGCTGGAGTGTGCAAGGTCCCACATTTTGAATCCAGACAGCCTGCCACATTTGTTATTTAGCCCCCACACGCGGGTCACAGGAATTCGTATTCACCACCACAGCTACCTCGGTAAATGAACTGAGGACTGACTCTCAATACGAGGTAGCAGAGTTGGGGGTAAATTTGTAGAGGGGAGGCCTTTTATTCTTAATCCTTCTCGGCTAGGAAGCTCCTTGGGTGGATCTGGGGTCAGCCACTGTCTCTCTTTCCTACACTGGGTTGTTGTGTGAGTACATAACAGGCTTGCTGAAGCGCCCCCCCCCCCCCAATTTAATTACCCAGGTGACAAGCAACCCAGGAAGATAAAAAAAAAAAGTGCTGTTGTGTTTCATATTTTATTTTCTGGTTCTTGTTTGTGAGCTGCGTCGAACTTTTCTGAGGAAAAGCGAGGTATTAATGCATATTAAGCAAACAAACACTCGACCAGACGTGAGTAGTCACGTGAGGAGGAAACCCAAGGCACATGGAGAGGCCAGGTGGACGTTCCCGCGCGTTTCTGTGCGCCTGGCGCGTGGCGCAAAGCCGCGCCCAGCAGCAGCATTAGCAGCAAACCCTCGCCGCCCCTCCGGATCTCTGCTTTCCCCCCTTTTTGCTGCGGAGCTGCTGAGGAGCTGAGCGCACCCTGGCTGCATGCAGCAGCGGCAGTAGCAGCGGTGGCGGCGGCACCACCTCCTCCTCCATCCTTCCCCCTCCAGGGGATGGGGCGGGAGTGATGGATGAAGGCGTAAGCTGGCCGAGCACCGCTGCCCGCCCCGGTCTGGACGCGCCCCCCACCTTCTTCCCTGCAGGGCTTCCTCCTCCTGGGGCTAAGGAATCACCTGACCGGCCGGAAGACCGGCCGGGGGCCCCCCAATTAAAGTGCATCCGCGGCGCAGACGGGAGGAGGGGGTGCTGGTGGAGGAGGAGGTGGCGCCGCCGGCGGCGGTGCCGATTGCATCCCCTACGCCGGCAGCTGGAGTCGGGGCCGGGCGGCCGCCTGCAAAATGGGCAGCAGGATTACTTTCTTCGAGGTGGGTGTCCCCCGCGAGCCTGCGCTAGGGAGGGGGAGGAGGAGGAGGACGCGCCAGTGGGGCTGGGGAGAAACCCCCAAGGGGACCCAGGGTTCCGGAGATGCATGGAAGAAGGCTGCGCCTGCGCCCTCCATCCTTGGGCTGGCTCGCAAAGGGTCTCTCGCCCGCAGGTGCTTTGATGATGATGATGATGATGGGCGGGGGAAGGAGCAGCAACTGCTCTGCATTGGAGCCAGCGGGAACCCGACACTTGCCGCTGGATCCTTAAGCACGTTGTCTTGCTGCAACCACTAGGGCTTGTTTCCTCTCCAGCGTGCTTAGGGGGGGCATGGCCTTTAAACTCCTCCTAAAGTCTGAAGACCTAGGAGGACCCACTTTTAGTCCAAGCCTGAACTTAGAGACCCACCTGATTCCTAGTGTTTGCTGTTGCAGCTCACCTTTAGTTGGTCCTGTGTCCTCCTGACCCATTAGGCTTGGGATGGGGGAGGTACAGCGTGGGTGGATTGTGTCTTACCAGCAGATTTTCGTGTCCTTCCCTGAGCAGGAACCTTGTCTGATGTTTTGGGGTTTTGTAGGTGCTGGTGTCTCCCATAGCTATAGGGAAGCCCAAGAGTTCTATGTCTCTGTGGGAAGACTTTTCTTGGCATTCCGGTACTTCCTGGGTCATGGGCAGCCACTGCCATGGCACAAAGGAGCATACACTTTGCATGCCACAGCAAACATACCTTTTTCGGCTCTGCGAAAAGCTTAAAAAACCCTTTACACTAAAAGAGTGAGCCAACACATGCATGTTGGCAGGCATGTGACTGTATTCATGGACTACAGATTTCAGGGAAGGGCCATGGCACAGTGGTAAAGGAACTGTTTTGCTTTCAGAAAGTCCTGGTTCAACTCCCAGCATCTCCAGGTAGGGCTGTGAAAGACTGCTCAGAACGCTGGAGAGCTGCTGCCAGCCAGTGTTGACAATACTGAACTAGATGGACCTGACTTGATATTAGGCAGCCTCCTTTGATTATCCAGATTTGTGTAGGCATCCCTTTCTTGATTACCTACCTACTTGGCTGTCACATCTTCCTACTAGTAATAGCTGCTGCACTAACTTTTGCCTGTGATTGAAGAAGAGATGGTTGCCACCTTTGACAACTTAGTTTTCTAAGAACAACAAAGGGCTTTTATTGACAAGAGATGGGAACATTGGGTTTGGAGGCCAAACGCATCCCTCTAACTGGCCCTTCAGACTCTCTGCAGGCCATGCTCCTTGCCTAACCCAAACCCATTGAGTGCTTCTGCCTGACAAGTTTCCTTGTGCTGTGAGCATGCCTCTTTGCTTGCCTGACATAGATGTAGGAGCAGGTAGGCGTAGCTTGGCAGAAAGGGCCTTGGAAGCTGAAAGGGGTAGATCTAATTGGACCGAATCAGATGTTCCCCTTTGCTGCTGCAGCCAAGCAAAACAAATCAACTGATCAACTATTCTGGAGAGAATATGGGTGTCTCAGAGGAGTCCCTCCACTTAGCCCTGTCTTCCGCTATCGAAGGAGAAGCTGTGCCCGCGAGGAACTCTCCAAAAGGAGGTTGGTTCGTGCCAACTGTTTTACGTTTGACAAATTGGGATTTTCGTTAACATTCCTTGGCATCCCAGCTCCTTTGCCAGGAGGTAGGGAGGAATCTCAGGCTGTCGGTTACCAAAGTTTCTCCTATGGTTTATGGCTTGTGTTTTGTCTGGGTTCAAACCACACACTAAGCCCAAACATGGTTTTGTTTAATGCGGTGCTGAAGCAATCTCTCATTGCTTGTTTTGGAAATTGGCGAAACTACTGCTTTTCAGCAAATCTCCCAATTTTGTGCTTTGTCATCTTATACATGCCTTCATTAGCATGCTAAGTGTGCTACAACAGTGTCTTTTGTGCTTATAAGAGGGTTGGGTATATTATGACTGAAAATAGAACATAGATTTTGTTTCAGACTAATAGGTGAAGGTGAAATTGCACTGGCCACAACGATGGCAACTTCCTAGAAGACTAAACTGCCGCCTGCCTTGTCAGGCTTTGTGTTGTGCAATCTGAGCTGCATTTGAACATATGTAATCTTAATTGAGCGTGGTGACTTAACAACTTAAGGTGTTTCAGAAAAACAGCAATAACATCCTGTGGCCAATCTTAAAACAGTGAGTTTGTTCTCATCTTGAAATACTTGTATTGAATATTTTTCAAAGCACCTAAACAATATTGGAAATTAATTGCCTGCCCTACCCCACTTAAAAAACAAACTATTTCAGGCCTTGATCCAAAGAGAAGTGCATACTACACATTTGTACTCAGAAATAATAACAGTTGGCAGAAACACTGGAGAACAAGAAAAATTCACAGGGCAGTGGTTCAGTTCAGTGTGCTCTTGCACATGAGATATTTCATATTTTGGACCAACGCTGTGTCCATAGATGCTCTGCAGATAGGCATATTCAGTACCCGTGAAGAAAAATTGAGACAAGAGAATGCACAATAATGAATCAACAATGAACCATGCTTTGTATGGTTTTAGTTTTGTTTCAAATGTATTATGATTTTTAATTACCTTTTGTAAATTGCCTTGAGACACTTGTTTAGATGGTGATGAATGTTGTTGTTGTTTAGTTGTTTAGTCGTGTCCGACTCTTCGTGACCCCATGGACCAGAGTACGCCAGGCACTCCTGTCTCAAACAATTGTTAATCCCACACTTTCCATTACAATTTCCCCAACACTTTGCTCCTTAATTTTTCTTAGGAGTGGGTTTGATGTGCAAGAGCTCCAGATTAATTGCACAAGCAGAATTTGTTGGCACACCATTGAATCCCACCTACAAAATAGTGACGGCCTGTAAGCCCCCTTTATGACCAGCATTTGAGCATGTGCCTTGCTTCGGGTTTGTTTGTTTGTTTGTTTACCTTTCTGCAGCTCAGAAAGTTTAGATTCTTTTACTAGCGAAAGATAAGTTACCAGGATATTTAACAATAGCCTGTAATCTGCAAATAAGATACGCAGTCCTGAATTACCCATGAAAGGGATGAGCTTTTCCTCTCAACTAAATAATGCAGACCAATCCCATAATGTGTGGAATCAAACCCATCAATAATACATTGAATAGTTTTTTGTCAAAAACATTATGAGCAGCAGCACTTAACTTGAGTCATCTGTAGTGTTTGGAGCTGTCTAGATCAGGACTCTGAAATCTTACACAGTCATACCTCTGGTTACGTCCACTTCATGTTACATTCTTTCAGGTTATGTCCCGCGGTGACCCAGAAGTACCAGAAAGGGTTACTTCCAGGTTTCACCGCTCGTGCATGCACAGACGCGCAAAATGACGTCACGCACAGAAGCGGCAAATCATGACTCGTGCGTGTGCAGACGCGCTGCTGCGGGTTGCGCTCTTTTCATGTTGTGAACGGGCCTCCGGAACTTATTCCGTTCGCAACCAGAGGTACCACTGTATTCTGGATAGCACAATATAAAAATTAATAAGCATGTGTCTTGCAAAGAAAGCCTCTCTGCAGGAGACCTGGCATAACCTCCAACCAACCTGGTTGAACACAACCCATCAATCATGTATTGTGACTTGCCAGGCCCTTGACAAGTGCCCTGGAGTCCAGACAACCAGGAAAAATAGGAGTCTTCTAGAGACCTGGTGAGTTGCCATGTTTGGGCTGCATTCTGGCATGGGTATGTCTGCTTTACAGAGTCCAAAGGCAAATTATGAGAAGTACTAATATTAAATGAGCAGGAATTCACTGTGTTGGCTTCCTTAGAGGGCTTTTGCATCCACCCTAGGCTTGGAAATAGGTCATTCCGGTGCACGCATTTCTTTCCGAAAGAAAAGCATTTGTACTTGACGAATAAAAAGCAAGCTCTTCGTCAATAATTTATCCCCCCTGCCACCCTAACTGATACTAGTGGGTTGTTGTTCTTGTTTTGCTGAGTTATTTGGAAAGCTGTTTGCTATCATTGGTGGGCTAGAGTTATTGGAGAAGTAGCAGTTTTAAGCGGTGACAGCTATGCTGAGTCACGTAGCTTCTGGGACCAATAATAACTTCGATTTTTTTTGAGAGAGAGAGGTGGCTCAAACTGTGTTTTCCAAAACAGCAGTTTTAAAAAATGAAGACACAGCCAAATTTCTTATACTCCTGTCCTGTGTAGGAAAGGGCTGTTCCCCTGAACTGTGCCAACGCGAATGACTTCTAACTGGTTTCCCCCTGTGCCAATGAGGTACAAAACTAGGCTGGCAGGTAACAGGTAACCTGTATTCCATCAGGACATTGCTGGCGCATGAGGCGGGAATCTGGGAGCATGTAAGGGTTGGTTGGAATCGTATGCTTTCTCGGGTTTTGGTTTCATTGCTACACATGGTACAATGCAGAGAGGGCACTTGGGAACCCAAGGCGAAGAGAGTCTGGGTGTGTGGGTGAATGTTAAGATGCTTGTTCCACACTGTGGCATTGTTTTATAAAGTTTGCAAGCAGCAGATATTGCAGTGTACCTTAGAACAGGAAAAGCCCACTACTGTATACCTATGAAATTACATTTGTGTGATCTAGACAGTCTACAAAGGGGCACATTTGCATATACAGTTGTGTGTGTGCATGTGCATTGTGTGAGTAGTGATCCCTGCACAACCAGATGGTCTTTTGCAGATGATGTTCTATTCGATAAACTTTTCTTCAGTGGATGCTCATCTAACTGTTCCAGTCAAGCATCTGTTTGTATTTCCTCCAGTGCTGCTGCTTGGCAACAGACAATTGCAAAGAAATAGTTCCATGCCTTGGTTTATTGCCAACTCTGGCAGAGGAATTTTGATCTGAAAATAGACTTACATGGAGAAATGCTTGGAAAGATTAATTTGACTACTAAGAAGTAATCAGGTGCTTGGGGTATAAGAAGAAATTATGCTCTTGCTCTAATTAAATCAAAAGGAGGCTCACTTACACAAGCACTTTATAACAGCACAGGCAGGATTAATTCATTTTGCACTGCTCTTATCCCAGCCTGCTTGTTCATAGATTGCAAAGTAAGCATTTTTCTCATGAGTGATTTTTTGGGGGGTGGGGATCAATACGGTATTTGGTTGTACGTACCAAGTAGGACAAAAGGGACGCGGGTGGCGCTGTGGGTTAAACCGCTGAGCCTAGAACTTGCTGATCAGAAGGTCGGCAGTTCGAATCCCCGCGACGGGGTGAGCTCCCGTTGCTCAGTCCCTGCTCCTGCCAACCTAGCAGTTGAAAAGCACATCAAAGTGCAAGTACCGCTTTGGCGGGAAGGTAAACGGCATTTTCATGTGCTGCTCTGGTTCACCAGAAGCGGCTTAGTCATGCTGGCCACATGACCCGGAAGCTGTACGCCAGCTCCCTCGGCCAATAAAGCGAGATGAGCGCCGCAACCCCAGAGTCGGTCACGACTGGACCTAATGGTCAGGGGTCCCTTTACCTTTACCTTTTTACCAAGTAGGACAATCTAGCAACAGGAAAGGGCTGGGATCCAAGTGGCTAACCATAAATGGGAAGAGGTGGTAATTAGGCCCACAGTATTCCCGCAATTGCTCTTACAACTTTTAAACAAATGTCATTTTCTAGAAAAGTGAATTTCCCGAACTCACCATGAAAACCTCCCTTGTTCTCTTAGAATGGCAATAGCGTCCACCTGAGAGGTGCCTGAGTTCCAACTTCAAAAAAAAAAAAAAAGGCCTGTCTATTAGCGTTTGATAAATTAAATTATTTCAAGGTTTATGTCCCACTTACAACACTGCATACTCATAGCAGCATAATTTGACTTAGCGGTTCATTGGGAATGTACGTTGTACAGTGGTACATTGATTCTCAAATGGCTTAGTTGTTGAACAAATCGGCTCCTGAACACTGCAAACCCAGAAGTACATGTCCCGGTTTGCAAATGTTTTTCAGAAGCTGAACGTCCAACACAGCTTCTGACTCAGTGCAGGAAGCTCCTGCAGCCAATCAGAAGCTGCGCCTTGGTTTTTGAACGGTTTCGGAAGTCGAACGGACTCCCGGAACGGATTGAGTTTGAGAACCAAGGTACCACTGTATGCTGTACAGTGGTACCTCGGGTTAAGAACTTAATTCATTCCGGAGGTCTGTTCTTAACCTGAAACTGTTCTTAACTTGAAGCACCACTTTAGCTAATGGGGCCTCACGCTGCTGCCGTGCCGCCGGAGCACAATTTCTGTTCTTATCCTGAAGCAAAGTTCTTAACCCGAGGTACTATTTCTGGGTTAGCGGAGTCTGTAACCTGAAGTGTATGTAACCTGAAGCATATGTACCCAAGGTACCACTGTACTAAAGAAATGTGGTCTAATTCATGGGGGGGGGGATATCACTCTGTAACAATAGTATACATGCAGTGCAATCCTATGTAATATGATATACATGTCTTCCCAGAAATAAGCTCCGTTGAATTTGCTTCCTCAGCAAATAAAATTTCAGGGTGGGATGCAATGACACATCAAGCTGATGTAAAAGTTCACTGAGTCAAGTCAAGGAACCACCTGGAACATGGTGGAACCATCTGGAACATGGTGGTGACAAGATAGGGCACTACAACATCTCTGCTAGCATTGCAGGGGGTTGGACTAGACGCAGTGGTGTCCAAACCTTTTTCAAAGAGGGCCAGATTTGATAAAGTCAAAGTTAACCTTTTTTTAGGATTGAAGTTGTTAACCTTTTTTAGGATTTTACCCCAAAGTTGTTGAGGGTTTTTTTTAGGATTGAAGGATTTTACCCACAGGGGCCGGATTAAACCGACTGGCGGACCGGATTATGCCCTCGAAACGGACTTTGGACATGCCTGGACTAGAGGGTCCCTTCCAACTCTACAATTCTATGATTCTATAATAATTAGCACTAGCAAGGGCACTGTTACACCATTTTCATATACAATGCAAATATGGCTGGAAACAGTGCATAGAATGGATTAACTTCCTTATACCATTCCAGACACTACATTGACACAACAGCATGTGCTTATTTCTTTAGCGCTGCAGAATCCTTAGCACAGCATGGATAATTTCATGGATAATTTTCATATATCATGAGAAACCGGTTTCAAGTCCATATTGCGATACCGGTTTCCTAGTTTTTGGCCTGGCAATATACTGCGAATCATGATGTGTATTAGAGCAGGGCGATAAATTGTCCAAAATTGGTTTCAAGTCCATGTCGTGACACTGGTTTCATGATTTTTGACCTGGCAATATATCACAAATCATGGTGTGTGTGTGTGTGTGCTATTCAAAAATCACAAGGGGGGGGATGGACCATGAAACCAGCCAATGCCTCTACATAGCTCCATCCTTATTTCAGACACTGTGATATATCAGTATTTTGGATTTTTTGTCTGGTGATACATCATGATGTTGAAAACCTGGTTTCTCCAAGACCTAATAATTTCCACTTGCCAGTTAGGTGCCACTCTGTTATCCTACAGTGACTATGTTGATCACAGTTAACATTCTGTGAAGCTAAAAAGCTTATGTACACCCCCTGGTTGCAGAATATGGCTTAGCAACCAGCTTAACAACTGTTGGTCTGATCACTGTTTCCTGTTCACACAGCTACAAGAAGCCGTCACGGCAAGATTGTTCTAGCTGATTTATTCACTTGGTATTTTCTCTTAGGTTGAAATCCTTGATTGGAAGACAAAGCAACAATTATGCTTTTTGGAAAAGGTAAGTAATCATAATGTTATTACTGCAATTTAACCGAATTTTGAGTGATCCGTGTGCTTTAGTTATATTTTCTTAGTAATTGTTTAAAGCATCCTGTTTGAGATGGATCAGCATCATTTCCCTCCATATCACAGATAGGGAAGCTCACCCTTAATTTCCTGTTTCCTAAAATGTAAAAAGGAACCGATTAGCTTGAAAAGCCTTTTTTTGAATGCCTGCATGCTTATAGATATATATTTTTTGTTACCTAGGTTGAGCCAAATGCTACAATAAGTGATATCAGGCTAATGTTCCATAAATTATGTAAGTATATGTATTTTTCAAAAGAATCTGTTTAAAAAGTGAGGGAAGCTTTCCAGAAATGCTTGAATGATATGTCATTGCATGGAGCCTGAGCGCCACTGATGTCATACAAGCCATGTGTCTTCTTTTATGCACTTTGAAACAATTCTAGTAAACCTGTACAAAAAAGTAGTTATTACCCCCCCTTCCTTGGTTGCCCTTCCACCAATGTGGTAATTTGCTCATATTTGTAAATTCAAAAGTTCTCTGTTTGTGGCACAGGCATCCCTGCCCCAGTGCTAGGAAAATGAGTGGACTTTATTATTATTATTATTATTATTATTATTATTATTATTATTATTAAAGTTGTGCGGGTTTTTTTTGTCCCTACAGATCCTCAGTGGTATCCCTCAAGGCAGTCTATAAGGCTTGATCCCAGTAAGTATTATATAGCGAAGTATCATTCTTATTATTTCATTTAAATACCGCTTTTCTTATCTTGGAGCAGTTTATAGTGAAATGTAAAACCCCATTACAATATTGCTGTATCATCCAAAAGATGTATTAATGTTAATTGGTAGCCACAGAAACTATGAAACTCCAATAACATTAAAGGATCTGTCATCAAGAGACCCCCTTCATGGATCACTGCCTTGCCGTGGTGAAGGGGCTTGAATAACTCAGAGAAGCTATGAGCCATGCCGTGCAGGGCCACCCAAGATGGACAGGTCATAGTGGAGAGTTTTGACCAAACGTGATCCACCTGGAGCAGGAACCGGCAAGCCACTCCAGTATCCCTGCCAAGAAAACTCCATGGACAAAGACAACAGGCATATAAAAGTTATGACGCTGGAAGATGAGCCGCTCAGGTCAGAAGGCCAACATGCTACTGAGGAAGAGCGGAGGACAAGTACAAGTAGATTCAGAGCTGATGAAGCGGCTGGGCCAAAGCCGAAAGATCGCTCAGTTGCAGATATGCCTGGAAGCGAACGGAAAGTCCAGTGTTGTAAAGAAAAATATTGCATAGGAACCTGGAACCTTGAACCTTGGTAAGTTGGATGTGGTCAAAAATGAGATGGCAAGAATAAATATTGACATCCTGGTCATCAGTGAACTAAAATGGACGGGAATGGGCGAATTCAGTTCGGATGACCATCATAGCTACTACTGTGGGCAAGAATCCCGTAAAATAAATGGAGTGGCCCTCATAATGAACAAAAGAGTGGTGAAAGCTGTACTAGTGATATATGGAAGTGAGAGCTGGACCATAAAGAAGGCTGATCGCCGAAGAATTGATGCCTTTGAATTATGGTGCTGGAGGAGACTCTTGAGAGTCCCATGGACTGCAACAAGATCAAACCTATCCATTCTTAAGAAAATCAGCCCTGAGTGCTCATTGGAAGGACAGATCCTGAAGCTGAGGCTCCAATACTTTGGCCACCTCATGAGAAGAGAAGACTCCCTAGGAAAGACCCTGATGTTGGGAAAGA
Organism: Podarcis vaucheri; assembly: GCF_965113315.1. Taxonomy (NCBI): domain Eukaryota; kingdom Metazoa; phylum Chordata; class Lepidosauria; order Squamata; family Lacertidae; genus Podarcis; species Podarcis vaucheri. The sequence continues at coordinate 30,145,767 of NC_138764.1, forward strand.
TTGAGGGCACAGGGAGAAGGGGATGACAGAGGACGAGATGGTTGGACAGTGTTCTTGAAGCTACCAGCATGAGTTTGACCAAACTGCGGGAGGCAATGGGAGACAGGAATGCCTGGCGTACTCTGGTCCATGGGGTCACGAAGAGTCGGACACGACTAAACAATAACAACAACAATCAACAGAAGTCTATAATCCTGCAGTTGTAGATAGACCAATGGCTGCCTCCATGTTTATCACATGTATGCTTGGGTAAAACAGAGCTCAAGGGATGGACCAAGGACTTAACCTGGAAGAGGCAGGCCATGCAAGCTGAGAATGTCTCTTGCTGCCTTCTGTCCTTGTTCGGTCCTCTGTGCAAAATGAGAATGGCGATGCTGTCAGCCCAGCGGGTCCTTTTCTGGTCTTGGGCGATGCCCAACTTTACTACCATCTGCAGCTGGTCTTGGGCAGTACAAAACCATGCGTGCATATATAAAACAGCAGTCATTCAACACTTACTGCTACACTTTTTATCTCTTCAGCTATTCAAACTACTCCAAACAATGTGCTTATGGGAGAGGCCATACAGTGGTGCCTCGCAAGACGAAATTAATTCGTTCCGCAAGTTTTTTCTTCTTGCGAGTTTTTCGTCTTGCGAAGCACGGTTTCCCATAGGAATGCATTGAAAATCAATTAATGCGTTCCTATGGAAACCGCTTGCCAGGCTGGCGGTGCGGAGAAGGGCTTTTCTCCCCACCGCAAGCCTTCAGGACAGGTATGGGAACAGAGGGGAAGGGGCGCAGCGCTTCTCCTCTGTTCCCGGGGCTTGCGGTGGGAGGAGGGTTTTTCCTCCCCACCGCCAACATTCAGAACAGCATTCTGAATGTTGGCGGTGGGAAGGAAAACCCTCCTCCCACCGCAAGTCTTCAGGACAGCCATCCGAAGGCTGGCGCGGGGAGAAGAAGAAGAAGAAGAAGAAGAAGAAGAAGAAGAAGAAGAAGAAGAGTTTGGATTTGATATCCCGCCTTTCACTCCCCTTCAGGAGTCTCAAAGCGGCTAACATTCTCCTTTCCCTTCCTCCCCTACAACAAACACTCTGTGAGGTGAGTGGGGCTGAGAGACTTCACAGAAGTGTGACTGGCCCAAGGTCACCCAGCAGCTGCATGTGGAGGAGCGGAGACACGAACCCGGTTTCCCAGATTACGTGACTACCGCTCTTAACCACTACACCACAGAAGGGCTTTCCGCCCCACCGGCAGCCTTCGGAGGAGGTCTGAGGACAGTGGGGAAGACGCGCTGCGCTTCCCCGCTGTCCCGGAGATTTCCCTATGGGCTTTCGTCTAGCGAAGGAAGCCCATAGGGAAATTCGTTTTGCCAAGCGCCTCCAAAACGGAAAACCCTTTCGTCTAGCGGGTTTTCCGTCTTGCGAGGCGTTCGTCTTGCGGGGCACCACTGTAGTTCTATTGCTTTGCCTTTCTCAGGATCATTAGTCAACTCTTGACATCTTGTGTTTAAGGTTTTTTTGGGGTATTGGGACTGGGCAGTACCCTTGCCAGAGCCAGTGGAGAGCTGCTACATGTGGGGAGTAGTCAGTTCTACACTAGACAGGTCAGTGGTAGGGCTGATCAGTATATCTTTGTATTCTCCCAAACCAGTTTGAAGTCCAAATCATGATACTGGTTGCATAATTTTTGACCTAGCAATATATCACAAATCATGATGTGTGTGTCTGTGTGCTATGCAAAAATCACAAAATGGGACAAACCCTGGAGCCAGCCAATGCCTCTACATAGCTCCATCCTTATTTCAGATATATCACAATGTTTAGCTGGGGATAAGCCACAATGTTGAAAACCGGATATCGCCTAACCCTAGTCAGTAAGGCCGTATATAGTTCTCACACTCCCTCGCCCCCCGCTCCGAGTGAACATGGAATTTAATTGGAGCAATAAGCTGCTTTTCAGCCAAGGCTGATTGCCATAAATGCAAAAGTGTTACTAGGTCAACGGGAAATGCAGGCTTTTTGATTAGGAGTCATATGCTTCAGCGTTCCTCTTTGGCTGTCAAGCACCTTAAATTTTTCCTCTCTTCTTCTCAGAAGGAAAATCACTGAGGGATGAAGAAGCCCTTCAGCTGCTCCCTGTTGGCACAACCGCTACGCTCTATTTTAAAGATCTAGGGCCCCAAATAGGATGGACAATGGTGAGCTTCAAAGCCTCAAATGTTTTAATGTTTGCCTTAATTAATCCTTGCATCACTTTCTCCTTGTACTGGTGATCAAGTCCCCAATTGTGCTTTGGTTTGCCAACTAGCACAATCCCCAGCCCTGCCATCTTTCTCTCTCTCTCTCGTTTGCTCTCCCCTCCTTTTTGTGTGTGTCTGATTTATAAGATGGTGGGGTGAAGAATCCAAGGGCGGCGGGGGGGGGGGGGCATAGAATTGCCACAAATACTTGGCAGGCAAACACATCACAAAGCAGCAGTGGTTGCTTGGCAACACGACAAAACACAGCTTGTGGAAGGCAATGGCAATTAGGGGGTGTTGCAAGAAACAACAACACAGGGATCAGTTTTTCCTAAATTAGGGCAAGAGACCCAGAGGCAGGCCAGCTGCCCGTCCCTGTCCTATTGAACAGGACCGTCAGCGACAGAATAGTGACCCTGGTTCCTTCTTCCTTTTTTTTTTTGACTGAGCCCCGGTGCCTGCAGAAATTCAACAGGTGAAGTGTTTCCGAGACATAAGGACATAGATATTTCCCCAGTTGACTTCTGTCTGTCACACCTGTTCAAGACACACATTGGCCTGATTGGAAAAGATAGCATGGGAGCTTTTACAAAGGCAAAGCCAGAATCTGTGGGAGCAGGAAATAATGAATTTGCTATTCAAAGCTCCCCCCTCTTCCCCTGCCCCTGCCCCAATACCTTCCTGCTTCCTCTTTAATATGCCCTGTTATAGTGCTAGTAACTTACAAAGCTGAAAGCAGTAGTTTGAAATGTGAATATTATATGTATATAAATAGTATAATTCACACCTAAGTTCTCTACTGCTGGGCATAGCTGTTTCTCATCCTCCAAGCTTCTTCTCATTTGGACATTCTTGCACAGATGGAGGCTTCCTTGGCTGGGTTCCAACATAAGCACATGCTGTGAGAGGGGACATGGGGAGAGGGGAAGGAGGGGAAGCGAAGGAACTAGCAATGTGTTGGAATCCGTGGCATTAAGAGGAAGTAAGTGGCTCATGTGGAGCCAAATTTAGGACTAGGTGTCTTCTGCCTTTCATCCTGCCAGGATAACCCAAGTTATACAATCTCTGTGAATTGTGCAGTTTGAGCGTTTCTGCATCGTTAGTTGTCTTATTCTGCTTGCACTTTTTAGAGGTTCTGGATATTCTGCTCTGGTTTCTGAGTTTTCACCAGAACTTGCAATTCATGTCTTCAGAGACACAAAGGCTGCAGAATTCCTTAAGCAGCTTAGTTTACTCACATGCCAAATTGTGTTCTCAGTCCCCACCCCACCCCACAAAAAATCATAAAGCTGCCTGACTTTTGGGGGCGTTCATCCAATCCACGCTATATGCCCACTTCAATGTGGTTTTGCATGGATAGGGATAAAATGCTGGAACAAACTGTGTGTGTATGAAATAGCAAATGCTTCTTCGACATCCGTACTGATTGGAATAACAGCATACAGTGCTGGCGTAAGGAAGCAAGCCATGGCCAACATATTGACTAAAGCAGCCCCCCCCCATTTTTTAATTGTTTGCCCCAGGGACCCACTTGAAAATCTTTTGATGCTCAGGACCCTTCCCCCCCAATAAACCCAGACAAAATGCCTGCCTCCCCCCCAAACAGACAAAACCAGCTATATACCCACCCGTGAAAAACAACAGACAAGAAAGCAAGACAACAACCTCCCTCAAAACAAGCAACCTGCCCACCAATACACACCTAAATAAAGGGGCCTTGACAGGTGCCGTGTCTGAGGGTTCCCACAGGTGCCATATTGGGGACCTCAGTTTCCCGTTCCCTGGCATCCAGTGCTGCTGAGAATTGCCGTGGTAACCACCTAACCACCTCTCTCTTTTTTGCAGGTATTCTTGATAGAATATACGGGCCCATTGTTCATCTATTTTGCGTTTTATTTCCGTATGCCTTTTATCTATGGCCTGGATGACAGGTTTCCCTCGAGCCGGCACCCCGTAGTTAAGTAAGTCGCACTTCTAAGGCCAGAGGATTTAATTCTTGGGTTTGCCGCAACTTTATTCCGAAATGTCTTGCCGTATTTGTCTCTCTAGCTTTCTGAAACGCTTTTATCTTGCTGTTTCTAGCCTGGCATGTATCTGCCATTCTTTCCACTACATCAAAAGGTTGATTGAAACAATATTTGTTCATCGGTTCTCCCATGGGACTATGCCACTGAGGAATATTGTTAAGGTAAATTTGCCACACAATCTACTCACAGCCCTTCTGTAAAATTCAGATCTGGCCGCCACCTTCAGCATGGCAGTCACCAAATCCCTGGCACGGCTTTCGGGGTACGGTGCTGCCTCCTGCCACTCACAATGTTAACATCGATGTGACCTGTTAACATTAACACCTCACTACTGAAGCTTGTTTTTTCCACATTACCATTTTTATTTCTTCCATAGTTTTTTCTCCCGACTGTTGCTCTATAACCACTTAATCCCTTCTAGCCAAGCGCAAAGGCCCTCCTTGACAGTGTGAGTTTCCTCAGCTAAGTGCTTTGCATAGCAAAGGTCCCGGGTTCAATCCCCAGTGTCTCCAGCTAGGGCTGGGAAATCAGGGGTAGCCTCTGCCAGTCCTTGTTTACAGTTCTGAGTTAGATGGACCAATGGCCTGGTGCCATATAAGGCAGCTTCCTATGCTCTGGAGCGTACTTTCGGCTCCATCTAGGGAGCTAGTGGGCTTATTGCAGCAAACAAGCTGGAACTGGGCTTGACACTTGATGTAGGTCTGTTGTTGAAAATGACAGCCCCCCTGTTGGATTCCTAGGGGCCCAGCTCTTTGTGGGGGGCCAATAATTTTTTGGGGGGAGGGAACTGGGACCCCCAATGTTAAAAAAAATGAGGGCAAACATGGAGCTGAGCATGGCTTCAGTAGTTGACTCCTCCTCCTGCCACTGCCACCCGCCATGAGGGGAAGAAGAGGCCAATTGTGGAGCCCAGTGTGGTGCCAATGGCTAGTGGCTCCTCTTCCTGTTGTGTAAGGGAAAGACGGGAAGCAGCCCCAGGCCAGTGGCAGGAGGAGAGGAGTTAGAGAGGAGGAGCCACTGGCCACTGAAGCTGTGCTACCGCCATGTTCAGCTCCGCCCTCCAGCTCCTGCGTTCTGACGTGCACATGCACGCCATCAAGGTCCTCCATCTCCCTTGCAAGTTGGCGTCTCTGCAGCCATTGAAGAGAGCAGAAAAACACACTGCATGCTGATGTCATTGCACAGTAAAAGCTATTTGAAAAATTGGCATGGGACTACTGTCCTGTCCTGTTGCGTCTCCTAGTTCAGCCCCATTTACTTCCAGGTCACCTTTAATAACCCATAGCGATTGCCACACGTAAAGCAGCCTCTCCCAGCCTCTCTGCCACATTCCTTCCAGCTTTCACTCCTCTGCAGTGTTGCCACATGGCCTGAGCCCTTGCGCCTTTCCCTTGCCCGTGTTCAGGCTCCCTACACCCCACTCTCTAGGGCTGCTGTTTTCCTTCACAACTTGTTTTCCCAATAGTCTTGTCTTCTCTGTTGCTTCCTTGTTAGTCTTCTCCACCTGAAAGAGGAGACAGGACTGTTTTTGAGAATGATGAATTTGAACTGCAGCAATAATTGTTGGTGAACGCTGTACAGTTTGGAAAGTTGTTTTCTTTCATTTTCTTTTTATGTTGGTTATCTCCCACATACTTTCCCCCTGAGACATGACCCATGTGGTCCTTGCTCAGACTGACAAGTGAGAAGCAACAGGGATAGAAACTATTACCATCTTACAGTTCCCATTCCCCAATTGGTCCCTTCAGTCCTGATAATGTTAGTAGGAATTGTGATATCATCATGACATGATCTGTGGCTTCCACTGATGTGCTCTGAGGTACCACCCTGTGAAGGAAACGTCTGGTGTTTTCTAGCCCATAGACATGTTCTGCATTTTCTGCTTTTCTCTATGAACACACACTGGGTTTAAGCTCTGATCTATATAGCATGCTAGGGCCAGTCCTCACATTAAAAATAAAATAAAATCATGTGGTGTAGCCCTTGGGGAACTGAACCATTCAGAGTGCTTATGGGAGATTTAATTATTTGAATGCTCTCCCATGCTAAAAACTCCTTCAAGGTGGAAATAAAACACACCTGGGAGAAAGTGTGTGCACTACCATTATGTACTACCTTTCCTCATCTAGTGTGGTGCTTTTTAAATTATTGTTAAGTGGAGAATATATATTATATTTCACCTACAATGTGAAGTGACACTATATCAAAATGGTTGTTCCTTGTGTCTTTATGAGTCTTAAAGACTTGGATGAAATCTTTGAATGGTAGGTGCAGAGCGCTTCACAGAAAATCTGCCTTAGCTATCTTAAACATACGCTGGAAGCAGAGTATTATTAAATAATTCCACCTAGATAGCAAAAATAAGAATGGTTAGACTGTGCATTTGAAATACAGTTGGTTAAGCTGTTCTGTCAGGTGGCAATTGGAAAAAACTTGCTTTGCGTGAATGCCTGCTTTGTTGGTGTTTCTAGGCCTGTATCCTTTGCATGAATTCAGTTTGACTATTCTTTCCTGCAGTGCTGAGTACCTGTTTCAGAAATAACTTCTAGAGAGCCAGCTTGTAGCACCCACAGGACCTTGGTGATTTCAGGAAACGTGGGACCGCTTCTGGGCTCACAATCTGAAACCACTCACACGGGAGTGCTGTTGGTTGACAAACAGTGCCTACACTTGGGAGTTTTTTGTCTTGTCACCACATTTTGTTTGATGGTGTGGGTCATGTAGGAAGGCCATGTTTGGAGATGCTGGTATTCCCAGAGTGCATATCACATGGACGTTGATGTGTCTCTGGTAACAGTCCAACTCCCAAGGCACTTTTGTTGTAGGCATGTGTTAACATCTGAACTCGGCCATAGAATCAGCAACGCATAGTGCCTTGTTCCAGCAAATCTACCCGTGCTTATAATTAGTTAAATTTTCTGACAGCTTGTATAAAACAGCTTGAATAAAATACTTTATTTGGCCTGGGCTTGTGAAAATTCTATTTAGGAAATGCTGTGATATATATTGGGATGCGGGTGGCGCTGTGGGTTAAACCACAGAGCCTAGGACTTGCCGATCAGAAGGTCGGCGGTTCGAACCCCCGCGATGGGGTGAGCTCCCATTGCTCAGTCCCTGCTCTTGCCAACCTAGCAGTTCAAAAGCATGTCAAAGTGCAAGTAGATAATAGGTACCGCTCCGGTGGGAAGGTAAACGGCGTTTCCGTGTGCTGCTCTGGTTTGCCAGAAGCGGCTTAGTCATGTTGGCCACATGACCCGGAAGCTGTACGCCGGCTCCCTCGGCCAATAAAGCGAGATGAGTGCCACAACTCAGAGTCGGTCATGACTGGACCTAATGGTCAGGGGTCCCTTTACCTTTACCTTTATGATATATATTGTGTAGAATGGCTGATGGAATTGCATAGAACCGTTAGCAGTTCCCTTTTAATATGGCTATATGAAGAGAAAAGTTAGTTATTTTTAACTAATGAAATGGACCCAAATGTGCTTGCTACGGCAGTGATGAAATGAATATTTTCGGTTTCTTTCTTCTTAGATCTGCTGCATCCTGCCTGTAACACCACTTAATATTTTAAAGACAAAAAGTAGCAAGGATTATTCATGTTGCACATGAACATGTTCACCTATATGGTACCCAAGATTTCTGTGATCTTTCCATGCACTTTTTCTTAGTTTCCACTTAAGGCTGTAGACCTCCTTGGATAGGACACAACTCTTAAGAGTATAGCTCTTTGGGATTTTTGTAGAGGTCCTTTTGATGGTGCTTTAAGTGCTTCCAGTAAGCCCTATGCTGAGTGACAATGCATCTGAAGAATAAGTTGGCTAGTGGCAGCTGGCCAGTTATTTTATTACTGCTATCAATTTCAGGTGAAGTGGAGATCACTTAACTCTACAGTCTGTTATTCAAACTGGCTTATGTTATTATGTAGTTCACATTAATTACAACATTTACCATTCGATCTGGTCCAATGCAGATAGGTAAAGGTAAAGGTACCCCTGCCCGTATGGGCCAGTCTTGCCAGACTCTAGGGTTGTGCGCCCATCTCACTCTATAGGCCGGGGGCCAGCGCTGTCCGCAGACACTTCCGGGTCACGTGGCCAGCGTGACAAAGCTGCATCTGGCGAGCCAGCGCAGCACACGGAACGCCGTTTACCTTCCCGCTGGTAAGCGGTCCCTATTTATCTACTTGCACCCGGAGGGGGCTTTCGAACTGCTAGGTGGGCAGGCGCTGGGACCGAGCAGCGGGAGCGCACCCCGCCGCGGGGATTCGAACCGCCGACCTTTCGATCGGCAAGCCCTAGGCGCTGAGGCTTTTACCCACAGCGCCACCCGCGTCCTGTTCACATTAATTACAACATTTACCATTCGATCTGGTCCAATGCAGATACTTATCCTTAAAAAGTATTTTTGTTCTGTCTTGGAAGAACATCAAGATTGGGTGAGAACAATCATAGCCACTGATGGCTTGCCTATACAGTAGCTGCTTTGGTTATTGTCAGCACCTAGTCAAAAAAATCCCTCTGTATCTTCTTCTAGCATACTCAACTGAGAGATTCCACAGTGTGGAACTGTGTACAGTTACGCAATGTAAAATGAAGACACACATAATATTTTTAAACCGGTAGAGGTCCCTAGAAAAAGGGATTGATTGTTAAACTACTCTGGTAATGATACAGCTGTACCTTGGAAGTCGAACGGAATCCATTCTGGAAGTGCGTTTGACTTCCAAAATGTTTGGAAACCAAAGCGCTGCTTCTGATTGGCTGCAGGAAGCTGCAGAGGTCCTGTCGGATGTCTGGGTTCCAAAGAACGTTTGGAAACCAGAACACTCACTCCCGGGTTTGCGGTGTTTGGGAGCCAAAATGTCCAAGTACCAGGATCGAAGGTACAACTGTAGTTTTGTGAGGGGGTGTTGTTAACCGGTCTCAGCACCCTTAACAAATTACAGTTTCCAGGATTCTTTGGCTGTTTAAAGTGGTTTGATGCTGATTTACCTATAAAGTGCAGATAGGGCCTTAGGACTTCTTGACCTGGCCTTTCAGATGTTAGAATCATAGAGCTGGAAGGGAACCTGAGGGTCATCTAGTCCAACCCCATGCATTGCAGGCGCCATTGTTGGACAACTCCCACCATCACTGAACACTGGCCATGCAAGTTGCATTCCAGCAACACATTTGGAGGTCTCTGAGCTGAATGAGCATTCTTCTCCCAATGATACAAAAACGCATTAATACAAAAATCACCTGCCGCAGCTGCATTAACTATTGAAAACAATATTTATAAAAGGGGACATCACAATTATTAAAGCGATGGGGCTGGGTAAATGAAAACATAAGGAATAGCAATGATATTCTGTGGAACTTTGTTGGATAGGAATAAGAGGCTTTTGGCTGTGGCTGCATTTAAGAAGTTGGCCTGGGATCAAGGCCCTGCATTGCCAAGTTTCACACCAGTATTGGGGACCACTCACTTTTATTAGCTGCTGCCTCAGTGCATCAGGCTATGTTAGCATTGGAAAAGAAAAGAAAAAAGTGTATTTGGGCACCCAAGTTTCTTTCTGCTATGTGTAGTTGAACATTATCACAAGAAGCATACCTTGGTCTAAGTTAAATTAACATTTGAGCAACTGTCTGTTCGGCTGAAGACACTTAAGAACAGTGGCTCATTCACATTTAATGGGATTTCCACAATTCCCAACATTAGCTGGGAAAGCCCATGGGTGCCTTCTACACAAAGAATGTTCTAGAGTAAAAGACATAACAAATTGGGGCTTGTGTTCTCTCGTTAAATGCATTATAAACACTAGTAGGGAGCTTAACTCTGGGGTCAGAAGCGTTTAAAAGTTATGAACTTTCCTCTGTGCTGCAAGCAAATGAACATCAAATCCAGGCTTAACAAATAACTGTGAGGAAAATGTTCTCATTTTAAGAGCCATTTCCTTAAATTTTCTCCTCTGTTCTGAAATTTATAGACGTTGGGTTTTTTGGCTGAATGTTGTCAAATAATGGGCAGGTCCTGGTCTTTGTTTCAGTCAGAACTCGCCAGAACTGAGTTCTGGCACCTCTCAAGTGGGCGCCATTGCCGTTCTAAGAGAACAATTTTTCTTGAAAAATAGCACTGGGCAATAATAACTGGAATTGGTCTTCTGTTTAGTAGTGAAAAAGCTGACAGGAAGTGGGCTTGTCTCAATAAAGGCAGGAGAAGCATGAGGCGTTTCCATATGCTCTGTTCTTAGGCATACATTTTTGTGGGTGTCTCTCCCTCGGGGTAAGAGCAGAGAGAAAGCTTTGTCCCTCCTCTCAACTGTCTTGCTAATTGAGGGAGCAATTTTGTGTTCCCTGGACTGAGGGGCTGTAGGATTATGATGACCTCCCTCTCTGTGGGAGATCCACCTGGACCAATGGTGGAAAGTTAAATGGTAGAGCCAGAAACTGAATTCTTCCAGGGACAGGTCAGGGAAAGGCCTTGGATTTGCCAAAGCTGCTGTTTCCCAGAAAGGGTAAAAAAAAAAAAAGGCCAGCCCAGGAACTGGTATACCAGTTCCTCACCTATTAGCATCAACAGGAGAGAATTGAAAGTGCTCCTCTCCTCCTGTTCTGGATGATGCAAACCACATAATCACTTTAGGATTGCTCTGTTGGCTTGTTCCATAGAACTTAATAAGAACCATTGAGAACGGAGTCATTCCTTACATAGCCCCTACCTAGAATTTGCTTCTGATCCACATAAAGCTGTGACAAAGAAATGGAGCCCTGGAATTGGTATGGATATGCATCACAAACGTACATGGATTAAATCGTAGCAATAGCCCCACATAATGTAAAACATTAACACAAATATAAATGGCTTCCCCCCTTTTCCTTTTTTTGTTTTTGTTTTTACAGAATTGTTTCTATTACTGGGGATTTGCTGCCTGGCTTGCTTATTATATCAACCATCCTCTTTACACACCGCCCTGTAAGTAGCAGCATAACACACATTTTACTTTTTATTTTGTTTTAGCATTTCATTAACGGTGCTAACTGAGTGCTAAATTGAATCTTCCCTTGTTTTTGTCTTGCAGCTTATGGACAAAAGCAGGTCAATCTCGCTTTGATCATGTTCCTGGTGAGTAAATTGCAAATATAAATACTATATTGTAAGAAATTTCCTTTGTTGTACTTTAGATAGCATATGGAATGGGCAAATGCAGATGTACAAATGGCGACTATATTCCTGACCGCAGCTTTAAAATGCCAGTTTCAGTAGAGAGGAAGGTTCCTCCCTCCCCTTTGTCAGAAGGGTTTTATAGAATCTGGGATGTGGCTATTACATATAAACTCATTTACTATGTGCAAGCAAGGGGCAAAGGATTGTAGGAAAATAGATTTATAGAGATATGGATGACTTGCTTCTTTTTGGATTGACAAATTTAAATAATTGAATAATAATAATAATTTTAATTTAGTAATTTAAATAATACCATGTGCACCATTTCTTTTGGTTTGAAAAATGATTTTCAAAAGAAATGTTGCATTTCCCCCCCCCCTTTTCGTATAATAATAGGTTATAAATGCGAAATTAAGTAAACTGAATGAAATGGTCCTGAAATCTTCCAATGAATTAAACCACTGATGCCACTTTAAGGGGGCTTTTTATAAGGGACATATTGTGCGGGGAGGGGAGCTTTATCCCTTCCCTCCCCAGCTATGATCCTGGTGCTTAGTGTAGAGTGGGCTAATGAGAACATTGTTGTTCTACTAATCCTCATAATTGCATTTGTTCAGAGGGCTCTTTATTTAAAGCAGTCTTTGTTTTAATTGTCTTTATTTCTGTCTCATTGCAGACATGTGAAGCTGGAAACTTTTCTATCCATGTTGCACTTAGTAATTTGAGAAGAGATGGTAAAAGTTGAGTGCTTAGTTTCTGTTGTTATTATCATCATCATCATTAATTGGCTTGAGTTAGGGTGGGCTTTCAAAGGTGTAAACTGACCTCCCCCTCAGCATTTATTTATTTTGGTAAAGATCATTAATACTTCTGCAATCCTTGAGGTTCCTCCAAGCCTACTGATACCTACTAGTCGGTGCTGTTTTGGTTACAAAAGGATTTGCATCAGAGAATTAGTTCATATTAGTATATTGGATTAAAGCTACAATTATTCTAGGCAGACAGTCCACTGCAGGAACTGCCTGAAGGTAGTCAGTCAGCATAGGTTATTGGCTAATGACATTGCCATTTTAAAAAAAGATTTCCAAATATGCAAGGCAAGGGAGGAGGAAAAAGGACTTCTACTCTAAACTGTCTAGTCTTACGGAGAGCGAAAAATGATTCCTAGCTTAGCTCATTATAGAATGGTCCTTTTCATCCCATCCCACAGCTGATCATTCTGTAATCCAGAGAAGAGCAGACTTCAGACTTGCGGGAGCTACTTTGGGTTTTACCAGAACCCCTATATTTACCAACTAGAGCCATGCTGTCAAACCATATGCTATAGGGAAAATGTGTCTGTATACAGAAAGTACCACTAGTTTTACATTTCTGTGGATATTTTAAATCAATAGGATCCAAGACCAGTAAGATCCCATATCCGACGAAAAATCCTTTCACATGGCTGTTTTATTTTGTGTCCTGCCCTAACTATACTTATGAGGTATGTATGTTTGAAAACTGAATGGACCACTAATGTTTAGCTTATGCTTAAAGATTGGTGTAAGATTTTGCTTTTGTAGGGGGAGTGTAAAGAAATGTTCAGGATTTCATGGGGGCAACTTCTGGGATGAGAAACTCAGTAAAATGCATGTATTTTATTATCCCACCTTGGCTACAAAAGCACAGCTGAGTTGCATCTCAAACACACCCTTTACTTTGAAACAGCGTTTAAGCTGCACCTCTCAGTGAAACTGATGAAAAAAAGGGTAAGTTAAAGATTGTTTTTTTAAAAATTGCCCAGTGAAAGAGCTAAATTAGTCAGATAATGAATTGGAGTGTGTAAACAGGAGTATTGCAGGAGGTTGTTTAGAGGATTGTGCAACTATGCAGGTCCTATTACATTTTCACATTATGGCAGAGCTGGCTCTACCATGAATTAGGCCAGGCATAGGCAAACTCGGCCCTCCAGATGTTTTGGGACTACAACTCCCATCATCCCTGACCACTGGCACTGTTAACTAGGGGTGATGGGAGTTGTAGTCCCAAAAACATCTGGAGGGCCAAGTTGGCCTATGCCTGAATCAGGCTGTGTGACACAGCCCACCTTTGCAGTACTAGCAAAGGGTAGAAAAAGTGTACCAGTTATTTAGCTGCTTGCATTTTTGTGTGTCCGTGTTCTTTGGATTTTGTGTTGGATATCAAAATATTCTGAGCTCTGTCTCTACATCATATTGACTTTTGCGTTTGGAGCATAGGAATTTATTGTTTGCCTTCATTGTCTTACTTGAGACTTGCAGCGTCATTTGCTGCAAAGGGATGTTGCAGCAGAGTGTCACTTTTGTAGGAATATAGACTTTATGGAGTGAGCAAGAGTGGGGAAATGCATTATGTACCACGAAAACAAATGCAGTTACTATGCAGATAGCGAATGCATGTGTGCACATATATGAGTTTTCCATGGAGAACTCCCTTCAGAAGCAACCACCTAAAATTCAGAGAGAGAGATTTTTAAAGGATGTCGGGAGGACGTTTGTGTACATGTACCTGTTTTAAAAGCTTTCATACCAAATTCCCAAACTTTTTTTTAAAAAAAACTTGAGAAGAGTGTAAAGAAGTGTTGGGGGCAGCTTCTGAGGTCACTTCCAGATTATTAAGCATTCATCCTCATTGTTTGTGGGGAGATTGTATGACATCATATCAAACCACTGTTGTCCCTGTTTCCATAACACAAAGTCTTTCTTTTAAAAAAACTCTTTTTCATACATGAGTGTCAAATCCACTTAAAATGTACAACCTGAATTTACCCGTGTGCGATTGAATTCCACCCCCAAAATAGTGACTCCCTGGAAAATGCCCCAAACTGGGAAAATTATTAGGAAGAAAAATATGAACACAAAGACTTGGTTAGGATAGGGGTATAGCTTGGAGGTGAGTGACTGGCTAACTGGTTGCATAAATTTTGACTGACCAGGTTTACAGGTGTGTGAGACTGACACTTGCACTCACTGCCTCCATTCTGTCTCAACAGAAACTAAATGCAGTGTTCTAGAATTCTAGACTCATAATTTTAATTTTTTTTCAAAATTGAAGTGTGTATGTGTGTGGGTAGGTCTGTCGAGGTTGCAAAAACAACTCTACAAGGGGGCTGTGCTTTTGTGGATTCTGGTCCATATATCCAAATGGCTCCAGTTACTTCTCTGGTTGTGTGCCTGATTGTATTTCAGTTTTATTACTAAGGTTTTTACAAGCTGATATGAAAAAGAAATGTGTTTTGTATGTATTTTTTAAAAAGGGGACTAGGTTGTTTTAGCAGTTTTTATTGTGTGAAATAGTTTTGCATTTTCTTCACCATTACAGCTGGGGACATGGATTGGTTTTACTATCATGACTCAATGCGTTCCAGGTGAATAAGATTCTTGGTTTGAAAATTTTGGGCTAATATTCCAGCTACAATATTTCATAAACGTTGACCTCTCTCTCTCTCTTTTCTCTTTCTCTCTTTCTCTTTCTCTTTCTCTTTATCTCTCTTGCAGTGGGACTCTTCACCTTTCTTTGTTTCATCCAGATGTCAGTCTGGGCAAAAGATAAACACTCCACCTATATACGAGAGTTTAAGGATTATCCTAGTCTTAGAATGTCTATCATTCCTTTCTTACTGTAAGAACAGGGTTGTTGGGTTTTTTAAAATTAAATTATCAGAAACAAAGTGTATGAGGCTGTATAGACACAACCACAGGCAAAGAAAATAAGTTAGGGTATGAAGATAATTTAGGCAAGGTTTCCCAGGAGCATGCAGAAATTACTATCTAGTGTGGAATTCCATGGGCTCAAAATCTACATAGTGGGGTTGGAGAGCAGGGGGGGGGATTTCACATCTGGCAACCAATGCGCCCTTTGGTTTCAGATAGTACATGGGTAGTACATCTGCTCTTCAGGTAAGACCAGTCACTATTTACTACTGTGGACAATAAAGTTGCTGGATTGGGATGTACCACAGCTATCCCCAACTGCGGTTGAGCTGATCAAAGTACCCGATGAAGAACTGTGTGACCAAATGCTGCATCAGCTGACGATAAGTGGTCCAGCTTGTAATGCCTGGAGAAGTTACTTGAGGAAGACCAAGTAGCTTCCTTACAAATATCAAGCAGCGGAGCATTAGCGGCGAAGGCCGCTGAAGTGGATGCTGATCTGGTTGAGTGAGAAAATAGATGAGTTGGCTGGGGCAGCTTGAGGGATTCATAAGCTACGGAAATGCAAGCCCGTCTCCATCTGGCAAGGGTGGAACTTGAAACCCTCCTCCACAGAGATGAAGGGTGGAAGGACACAAACAAGGAGTCCGTTGTTCTAATTTCTTGTGTTCAATGAATGTACAGCTTTAGTGCCCGATGAACGCCTAAGGAATGCCAGGCCTTTCCCCTAGGGTGCTTTGGATTAGGACAGAAAGTGGGAAGAATTGATTCCTGTTGGACATGGAATCTCGAAAGTACTTTCGGCATGAAGGTACAATCTGTGCCCAGCACTACTTATGGAAGATGCAGAGATGTTTCACCTACCTCCCACAATTCTTAGCTCCTTGGTAACGTGGTGAGGCAATTACCCAATCCAGTGGCTTCATCGTCCACCGTAGTAAATAAATTACTTCTGGTAAATGAGCAACCATAGCTCATTGAGTTCCGGGCTTTTTTGATTCGTCTACTACTTTTGATTCGTACTATATGGAACCAAAGGGGCACATTGGTTGCCAAATGTGAAATACATTGGCATTATTTTCAGCATTCCTACTCCGCTAACATCTTCATGTATTTTTAAAATTTGTGGGATTCAGTATTGGTTTTATCTTCTCCCCCAATCCCCGTGTTGTTATCTTTAGCCATGAAGGGTGTTCAGAGCTAACTGTTTGGCAAAGGTATTATCCACTGTTGCTGAAAGAATACACTTTCTGTAAAAGTCTGGGCCAGGCCCTGTGGCAAAAAGGAAGCATGAGAATTGGGTGTGAAACAGTCTGGAATTCCACAAACAGATATGTTTTGAGGGAGGGCAATTTCGGATGATATGTTTATTGAGCGTTCATCCTGATTTGTTTCCAGGGAGGTTAGATCATGATGCATCAAAGCAATTATTATTGTTTTCCCACTCTTTCTGGTGTGTTTCCCTTCACTTTCCTTACTGCAAAAAAGTCTGACTTTGGGAGAAAGTGGGGTTGTTGTGAAAGAGCTCCAAATCCGCTCTAATTGTGCAACCTGATTTCCCCAGTATGTGATTGAATCCCAACCTGAAATAGCAACAGCCTGGAACTGCCCAATCTCTGGACGAATTGTGCTTCAAAGCTGAGGCATAGAAAGCACTGTGGGCGGCTTCAAATCAAGCATTTGCTGTGGGAAATACTTTTACAATGTGAATAAAAGTAGTACACACACACACAGAGAGAGAGAGAGAGCATTGGGAATGAGAACAACATAGTTTAAATGTTCAGAATAATCATTTGAAACAGACCTGTTTGGGAATGAACCATTTCAGACTGCAAGGTGAGAGTTGCCTATTTGAATGTTTCCATTGCAAGAAACTCCCAGATTTATATAAAACTTGAACATGAAGGGAAAAGGGTTCTTGTGTGTCTCTTGCCCTATTTAGCATGCTCTTGTTGTCTTACTGGATGGCTGATAGTTGTATTTTGTATTAGATTTTAATATTTTGGGACTTGATGCTATGTTTTGGATAAGCTGTTTTTTATTTATTAATTGTGGTTATTTTTGTATTGGTTTTTATTTAGTAAGTTGACTTGACAGGGTTTTAACCTTAAAAGTGGTCCAGAAATATTTTAAATTATTACATTCAGGGTGTCCTGTTAAATGGAAGAAGCATTCAAACATTCACCACCCTGCAGTCTGAAGTGATGCAATACCAACAAGGCTATCATGTGATTATTCTACTTGCATTTCTCATTCTTGGAAAACACTTCATGCTATACCCTGGTGCATGCTTACTTGAGAGTAGGGATAGCAAATCAGTTAGTCTTGGTTCTCTGTTTCTCATGATTGTAGTCTTAAATTCGGTCCTCCACATTTATACAGCATTTTGTGAATTTTCTGTTAGAAAATATCCTCCTGAAAGTGCTTCAGCATTTTAATATGAATGTCTGCTAGAAAACACATTTTTGTATGTTGTTTTGACTAATGCACACATTTTTGCAAGCAATGTCTCCTTAATATAATGCATTTTTAACGTTATTTTCACTAATATTCATTTTTATGTACACTTTTAACTACTATATGCATTTTTGTAAACATTGGTTGGTTGGAGAATTGCATCACAAAATTTGGATAAGTGTGAATTTCTAAGGGTGGCTATGTTCTGGTACTCATAGTTTTGGAAAGCGTAAATTTGGCTTTAAATGCAAAGTGAATTGAATTGGCCCCCATTGTTATTATCATAGGCTCAGGGATGCTTCCTTTTAAGTAGACATGCATAGGAGTGGGTTGCCCATGTACTTGCAAATTTACCGTATTTTTCGCTCTATAACACGCACCCGACCATAACACGCACGTAGTTTTTAGAGGAGGAAAATCCGTAGGCATGCCACCCGTAGGCATTCCCTCCATAACACGCACAGACATTTCCCCTTACTTTTTAGGAGGAAAAAAGTGAGTATTATGGTGCAAAAAATACGGTAAGTAGAACAATTGGTACTTAACTTGAAGAGTAGATTTGTGTTGCCAGCACAGGACTATGAGCTATGGCTTTGCCCCTTTGACGAAGGAGGGAGTGAAGATTTAGGAAATAGATGGCTCCTTTGTCCTCAGCATTGCAGACTCACTAAGCACAAGAAGTAGTCCATGGAGTCTCATCAGTTAATAAGCAAATAATATACAGTAATAAAGCCGAATTCCTATGGAACAAGAACTTTTCCTAACTGTCTGAACTATTTAACAATGTGGCAGGCCATTATAAGATGGGGTCTCACGCTGGCGACACAGATCTACTATTCAGGTATGTACCAATTGTACTATTTCCTTTTGCCAGCATGGCACTACTGGTTGGGACATACCAAAGCTCTCCCAACTAGGGTGGGTACCACTGCGGGCAGGCTTGTTGGAGGACCCTCTGGCCAATGGCAGTGTCAGCTGACACCCAGGTGTCTTGTCTTAGTGTATGGTAAAGGTACTGGGAGATGCTCAGGTGGCTGCCCTGCAGATTTTCAGTAGGGAGGCATTTGTGAAGTATGCCACCAGGCTGTCTGCTGCCCCAGAGGAATGTGCTGTCGGTTTGGCAGGGACAGGTAGCCGTTACGCCTCATATGCCGTTGTAACGCAGGTGCAAATCCATCAGCATCATGTGTTTGGGGTGACTTTTCTACCTAACATAGAATGGTGGAATGATTGCCAAAGCACTTTGGTATGGGTTATATAGACCTTAAGTACCCTGCCTACATCTTAAGGCAGAGCTTTCCAAACTGTGTGTTGCTGGAAAGGGAGCAGACAGCCCGCTGATTTGCTAGTAAAACTGAATTACTGTGTTGCAAAATGATGCATGTCTAAAAAGTGTGTCACCAACGTGAAAAGTTTGGAAAGCTCTGGTCTAAGGTATGCCAGGCCTTTTCAAGAGGGTGGTATGGATTGGGGGGAAATCTACGTAGTATCAGTTCCTGCTGTAGGTGGAGTTTGGAAAGGACATTAGGCAGGATCAGTATGGAGGATGTCTTTGTCTTTGTGGAATATGCAGGGGCGTTGGACCACCAGTAGGTGTTAAGTTCAGATATTCCTTGTGGCAGTCACATCTGCCTGCAGAGTAAGACCTTGAATGATAGTGTGCAGAGTAGTAGCTCTTTACTGGTGGCTCCAGAGAAAGTCAGTGGGGGTACAAAAGGTAGCAGGAAAGGGAAAAGCTATTTTTAAAAAGTTGTTTTAAATTTGAAAATGAAGGTAAGCAGAAGAAGAATAAAGTAAATCAGAAGAAAAAATGAAGAAAGTGTCTAGAGGAAAAAAAGGAGTAAAATCATGGGAGCCCAAGGAAACTGTGACTATCTTCATCAAAGGTAGGAACGAAAACTTCCTAAATCTCCATCCCTGCCTTTGTCAAAGGGTCATAGCCTAACCAGTGGTCCCATATTGCCAAAAGGAAATATGGAGGTGTGGTCCTCGAGTTGCTCTTCATATATACCAAAATACAAGGAAATGTGGAAAATATTTTTCCTTATTTTGTGTTCAATGCATTTTAAGAAGGCTCTGTGCAAATTAAATCAGTAAATGAATAAGACATTATGTTACAAAATTTTAAGAACTTGATTTTAAGACTATCAGCAAAGGGACTCTGACTGTTTCTTGATGAAGTTTATTCCTCTAGAAATGTACATAAATTTTTGCAACAATTTGTAAAGAGAATATGCAATAAATTCAAACTTATATTTTGAATTCTGTCCAATTAATTATAGCAATAGAAGACACATTGCAACTGGTGAGTGAAGTTTTAATATTTCTTTAATACCCAATCTTTTTCAAGTTTAAAAAATGCATCCATGATAAGATAAAAAAACCTCTTGTTTCTTTTCACACAGACAATATGTAAATGTTTGTTATACAGCAAAATACATCTGAGAAATGCAAATCACATTTAATGACTTTCAGGATCTGCTTCAAGTTTGTTTCTTTATTCAAAGCTATGTTGGAATTATAGCATTGTCTGTCCTGATACTCAGTACAGGAAACCCTGAGCTAGACCTTCCCAGTCCATCCTCTGCAACTAATTCCATGTTTGAACTGCACTTAATTTTATGTATCGCCTAATATTCAACTGAAACATACTCCCTAGTTCTGCCATCAGAGCAGCTCTTCAGTCTCCTCTTCATGCTAGCCCTTCCAGTATTTGGAGAGCGCTTTTAGGTCTTTGCCTCTTGAGTCACCCATCTGTGGTGTAGTTATTGCTGGGAGTGGCAGTCATGTATATATCAATATATCGCCCAGGACTGGTATGAGGGGCAGAGTGGGATGGCGGTTTCACTCAGCGGTGTATCACTGGTGAAATCGCCTCTGCTCCAGAGTCCCTCTGCTACCAACGCCCAGTGTGCCAAGGGAGAAACATGCTGGAGGCAGAGGGACTCAGGAGCAGTGGTGGTTTCACCAGTGATACCACTGCCGAGGGAGAAACAAGCACCATCAGCAAGGACCAAAATACAGTTTGTTCCTCCCTCCACTTCTTGAAACTGCTCAGCTGAGGAGCATGCAGCTGCCCTTGCCTCAGCCTAGCAGTTTTACGGAGCCGGCGATGGTTTGGGTGCTCTCTTAAAGTGCTCCCACTCCCCAGCTGAGAGATCTTCAAAGATGGAGGAAACGCTACAAACTGAGCCTGTCAGGTTGGCAGTGCTTGCTCCATCTATGAGGGGTGGGCAAGCTGCCTCCTTCCCAGGAGGAAGAAGTAGCTCACCCTTGCCTGCAAAGGCAGCTCCCTCAAGTGTAACGGAGCCCTTGCCTCCGGCTTGCACGAGCCAGAGGCGGGCAGGGGGGACTCCTTTAAAACTTCTCTGTTCAGGGGCACACAGCTGCCTGCCCCACAACAGAGACATTGAGCTTTCTCAGCTGGGGTGGGGGAGCCTTTCCACCCCCCAGCTGAGCAGCAGGCGAGGCACTGGGGTGAAAGTTTCACCCGGCACCTCGTGGGCTGGGGCCAATGCAGCTTGTTTTAGCCTCGCAGTACATCACCAAATCACAATGTTCAGCTGGTGATACATTGTGATGTTGAAAGTCTAACGTCGCCCAGCCCTAATTGTGTAAGTTACTTCTCATTGGGGGTGTGTGGATTTTTAACACCCAGTGTAGTCACTCAAAAAAGTGTGATGCCTGTGTGGTTGAAAGAGATCCACCACCAAAAAACACCCAAGCTACTCTCTAATACCATAACTGAATTAAACAAAGCTATTTATTTTTTGAAAAGTTTTACCTTCAACAGAGCCCCACAGTGGTTATAGTACTAAAACATAGAAAACAATACTAAAAGGTTATTGATCTTGAGATTAGAGCATCTTGAATCAAACCTCAGCTAATGCAATACCTAAGACATAAATCCTTTTTAAAAAAGATGTCAAAATCAATAGCACCTTTGGGGAATCTCTTCTAGATGGTTTCCTGTTGACTTCACTAAGAGCTGCATACAACTACAAGCTATGGTTGGGCTAAATCCAATCTCCATCTGTTAAGATTTTCATGGTGGGAAAAATGGCACAACTGTGAACTCCCCCATTGTACATTTTAATTAGGTTTTAAGTGGGAGTTAAGTAGTATCAAGAGTTGAAAATGAACTGTCAACAGCTGAGGGGAATATTCCAACTTAAAACTAATCTAGTAAAAGTGAGTCACTAATTTAAAGAAGGTCGTGAGAGACCAAATATTTCCTGTTCATCCATAAAATTTTGTGATTCTGTTGCTGGCAGAGACAGCCCATCTTGTGCTTGACTGCTGCCAAGTCTAGATTTGACCCAGAGCATTAATGCCACAGAACAATAGAGACTTTAAATAAACATGTGTGCTTGTTTCTGTTTTTGGTTCAGAATGAAACTAGGAAGCAAAGCACATGCATCCTTGGGCTTAAAAAAATAAATATTACGAACACACAAGTGATTTTGACTAAACATAGTATCTACTCATTTGATGCCATCACTGTGCCAAGCTACAGTTCCTAATATTACATTCTACCTTGCTAAAAAACATTATTTAAGAAATGCACATGCAGCTTCACAGGGCAGAGCCCTCCACAGGCAGCTGTCAAATGTTAACACAATATTTTAAAAATGCTTAAAATACATACAAATCAACCCATTTATAATACTAAAAACTGCTTTAAAAGCCCAGCACAACACTTATAGTAAAAAAGACTGAAAAGCAAAGGTGTTTTTTTTTTTGTTCTGTAAAAGCTTAACGAAGATGGATCCATTCATACATACTTCCTTTGCAGACGAGTTCCAAAGATGCAGGGAAACCACTGAAAGGGGGCTAAAACCTGTGCTGGTGAGAAGCTTATTCAGGATTTGTAGCGCTCTGCTCTGGCCTGGGGCCCAGCTCTTGCGGAGTTTGCTTCACCTGTGGCAGAACTTCTCTATGCAGTTGTCTTGCGATAGAAAGCGGGGGTCACCTTTACCTCTCTACTAGCTCCCGCTGCACGAGGGTGGAGATGAATTTCCTCATCCTCCATCTGTTGTTTAGCAAAGTTGACAAAAACCTGTGGAAGGAAACCGGGAAATGCATAATCAGAACTGCACTTGCTAGAAGGAAGTAGGGAAATCCAGAATGTCCACGACAATATCAGGAACAGAGGTGATTCATGACTCCAGTGTTGACTTTGGAAAGATCTCTCCACGTCCCGTCCCCCCCAGATGTTCATCTCATGCATGCAGTTTTCTAGATCAGGACTGGTGGCTAAGCCCAGTACCTCTAAGGTCAGGACCCAAGGACCTGTCTTTCCCCCACATGAACTGCAATCACCATCTGAGGCCCTTCTTTGTGTGCATCCCCAAACAAGGTTAGGAAGATGGGAACACAAGAATTGGCCATTCCATTGGAAAACAAATAACCTGTGGCCAACCAGATGTTGCTTTAGAGCTGGAGTGAAACATAGAGGAAATAAGCTCTCCTCCTCCAATTAGACTCATGCACAGGCTGACCTGGCAGAAGTCACGAGACGTGGCGTGATTGACAAGGCAATTCCCATACAACGTGTGCAGAAATAAGCCTGCTTCTTACTAACAAGAACTTTCAAAAAGCACACATTAAATACATGTAAGGGTTTTTGTGAGAAAGAAATGGATCTTTTTGTTCTTCAAAGGAAGAGCCATGTCTTGTGAAGCGAAGGCCATTCTTATGACAAGTGCATCACCTTAATTAGTATAATTGGTCTGCAAAGCTTAGTTCTACTGAAAATGACTGACCACCATTATCTCCTCTTTAAATCAACACTTTCCTCACTTAATGCCACTCTCTATTTTCAGATGGTGGGACGCGGGTGGCGCTGTGGGCTAAAGCCTCAACGCCTAGGGCTTGCCGATCGAAAGGTCGGCGGTTCGAATCCCCGCGGCGGGGTGCGCTCCCGCTGTTTGGTCCCAGCGCCTGCCCACCTAGCAGTTCGAAAGCACCCCCGGGTGCAAGTAGATAAATAGGTACCGCTTACCAGCGGGAAGGTAAACGGCGTTCCGTGTGCGGCTCTGGCTCGCCAGAGCAGCGATGTCACGCTGGCCACGTGACCCGGAAGTGTCCCCGGACAGCGCTGGCCCCCGGCCAATAAATGTGAGATGGGCGCACAAACCCCACAGTCTGTCAAGACTGGCCCGTTCGGGCAGGGGTACCTTTACCTTTACCTTATTTTCAGATGAATGGAATCTGGAAGCACACAGCCTTTTAGAAAGAATTGCCTGTTACTAAAACATACTAGGCATTGGGGGGGGGGTTCCCTAAGTGGCGGAGGGCTTGTATTTGTTGAGTTAGCCCCCCCCCATTTTTAGCATATTTTTTTCTTACCTGATCCAGGGTGGTTTGTGTGACAGAGTATTCTTCAATATTCAGGTTGTCCTTGTTAGAGAGAATCAGCCGGAAGATCTTGGCCAGTGAGTAGGCGCATATCTGGTACTGGAGCATGTTATGGTGCTTTTCCCTTTGGATGCTGCCAGGGAAGTTCACTTCTATGAAGTGTTCAGCTAGGCTCAGGTCTGGAGGCAGTCCGGGTTTAGAGGCCTTTATTTTCATGCTGATAATGTATCCATCTCCGTATCTGTGAAATACCCGTGGTATATGAAGTGACGGATTTACTACCCCAGTAAATAATATTCATCCATCAACTACACTAAATCAATGAATAAACATAAGACATGAATCATCAGCTTACTTGTACTTGAGATGTTGGATGGTGCCCAGGCATTTGAAGGTTCCCTTAACCATGATGGCTAGACGTGTGCAGAGCGCCTCACATTCTTCCATGCTTGTAAAGAGAGAAAGCTTGATGTTAAAAAGCCCTGTAGTCCCACTTACTCATATTGACCCCAGCCAGTAAATGCTCCATTGCACTGTAACTTTGTCAGGATGCTCAGCCGTTATTGCAGGCTTGCTGCTGATAGGGGTCTAGAGAGAGCCTCTGACATCTGTGGGATAACCAGCCTCATACAGGCAACTCCCCATTCATGCGCATTCACGGCACATGTGCTGGTTTCAGCACCGCAAGGGGGCCGACTGACATGCACGGTGCCTTGGAACGCAACCCCCATGCTAATGGGGAGTGCCTGTATAACCAACACACTTAAGTTTAATTAATTCATGAAGAGGTTAATGCCATAGTAAGCTGTTCTGCCAGGCTTAACTAAGTTGCTTTGTCCACTTGGGGGGAAAGTCTTGTTTCCGTCAGTCTGCCACGTGAACTCCAGTATGTAAAGAGGTCTGAAAAGAGGTTGCTCCAAGCTTAGACTGCTACCTGCATTTTCTGACTGCTGTATGGAAAAGCACATGAACTGGACCTTCAGAGAGTTTGTAAGTAAACCATTTTTAACTTTCCAAATGTGTGGTCTTTTTCTATGATAGGGGAAATGGTAGATTTCCACCTGCAAACTGAAGTAGTACATTGCTATGAGTACTCACATGCTTGCTCTGAAGGTTTACAACAGCAGCAAGTATTTTTTTTTAAAGGGTGTTAGATTCCCATACTGATTTTACATGGGGAGGTTTGTATTACCTGTGTGACGTAAGGACCACAGCTCTTCCGTCTCTGATCACACTGACAATTGAGTTCCATAAGAAGCGTCGGGACTGAGGGTCCATTCCTGTAGTTGGCTCATCCTGTGAGATGTGGATGATAATAATGATGTGGGTACCCTGAACAAAATACTGCAGCATATGCGCTATACATAACAGCATTTCCTGCTAAGGGCTCCAGCCAGCCTGGAACAGGAGCTTTGTTAGTGCTATTTGGAGCTCAGTGAGAGAAGGACAGATACACCTTTTTATTTTATTTTTCATACTCCTGCAAGGCTCAGGTTTGCATTTTAGCATTCTTACTCTCACACCTTCTAAAAAATGCACGTTTTCAGGTGTTAGGATGAAACATGCCCCCAAATTTAATTTGGGGGGAAAGTGCGACTTAACCTTCCAAAAATATCAGAAACACCATTTGAAGTGGTTCAGCAGAGGACAGCAAGAAAATCAGGGCACTAAATTTTGCAAAGAACCACACCAGGCAAGAAAACAAAATTGGAGTTTGGCACTGTTTGGGGTGTTTCTCAGAGAAATTGGTGTTTTTAATAGTGTGTTGTGTACCGTCCTGATACTTTATGACATGGTGACATAGAAATTACTTTTAGAAGTAAAATACCGTATTTTTCGCCCCATAGGGCGCACCGGCCCATAGGACGCATCAAGTTTTTTTGGGGGGAAATAAAGGGGGAAAAATTTATTTCCCCCCCAGGCGCTTGTGGGGCCGGCAGTGGGGAGAAGCGCTCTTCTCCCCACCGCCCGCCTTCAGATCAGGTCCGGGGACAGCGGGGAGATGCGCTGCACCTCCCAGCTGTCCCCGGAGCTTGCGGGGCAGGCAGCGGGAGAAGCGCTCTTCTCCCCACCGCCCGCCTGCAGATCAGGTCTGGGGACAGTGGGGAGACGCGCTGTGCCTCCCCACTGTCCCCGGAGCTTGCGGGGCTGGCGGCGGGGTCTCCCCGCCCTCAGCCTCCAAACCATTCGGGAGACAGCGGGATGGCGGCGTTCTGCCTCCCTCTGTCCCCCGACCTTGTGGGGCTGGCGCTGGGGATCTCCTGAAGCCTGGAGAGCGAGAGGGGTCAGTGCATTCACCCCATAGGATGCACACACATTTCCCCTTCATTTTTGGAGGGGGAAAAGTGCGTCTTATAGGGCGAAAAATACGGTAATTTGCACACCACACGGTGTCCAACTGGAGTTTTCCACAACCTTACAGAATTGCCTTCATCTAAAGAGGCTACTTTTTACCTGGCCTCCTTGCCGCAAAGTGACTTACCAGCAGGACTAAAGGAGGGCAGCCTATCAGCGCAATGGCAGTGGAGAGCTTGCGCTTGTTCCCACCGCTGT
The DNA here is from genome assembly GCF_965113315.1 of Podarcis vaucheri. Lineage (NCBI taxonomy): Eukaryota > Metazoa > Chordata > Lepidosauria > Squamata > Lacertidae > Podarcis > Podarcis vaucheri. The sequence goes on from NC_138764.1 coordinate 30,172,207, forward strand.
ATGTGCCTGCCAACTGATCTGCATACATCAGGAGACCGAGCTTCTGAATTCCCCACTCTGCAACCTGTGGAGAAGGGATAAAGGAGGTCAAAGGACTGGTAGTTACTTAAAACACAATGGGCTCAATCCAGTCCATGATGGGAGCAGAGTCTATTAAGGAATGCAGTTATTGGGTTACGTCTCCAGAATCCACACAGAACTCTTCTTATGCATTGGTAATACAAGAAAACACTGCAGATTGGCAGGATGGATTTGCAGAATTATTTTACCAGGTGCAAGGTTGGCACGTGGCAATAACAGCAGCAAGGTGGCGTGACTAGCCAGACTGGCTACCTGCAATTTTCACAGGGGTGAATGCATATCTGTACCGCAACATAGATAAGAATATGCATGGACATCCAAGAGCCGCCCAGAGAGCTAACAACATACGTAACTGCCTTTTGGGCCTGGATATCTTAGGATGAAGTTCAAAGAATATATAAACAACTCTTGACTGATCAGAAATCATGGTTGTTGTTTTTTAAAGCATCATACTTTTAAAAAATAATAAACGTTGAGGAAGAATTTGTCCTTACCTTCTCAACTTCTGCTGCTGGGACACCACGCAGATTGGCATAAAGACGCAAGTGCTCTCTCCCCGTGAGCAGGTCATCAATCGCATCGAACTGTGGGCAGTAGCCCATGTTTTGATGAACGTCAAAAATGTGAGTCAATATGCTGAAGGGAAAAAACCCCACCGTTATAAGATAAATTGCACAGAACAGGAGTTACCATGTAGTTAAGTAGAAATGCATGCTAACATACAGTGAGCTATTCACAATATATCCAATTTTATTCCATTCCTGCCATGTAGGATAGGGGAAAGAAACTAAAACAAGCTCACCGGAGGTGTTGAGTGAGCCTACCTCCCTCTCCAGCCACCAAAAACATAATACGTGTGTCTGTGTGTGTGACTTTTTCTCCTGCCCTCAGCCACAGAACAGGGAAATATTGCTAACTGGCAGTGCAATGACAGTTACTCAAGTTACAGGGTGTTTTTATTCCTACAATCAAGCGGCATGTAAATATTCCTAAATAAATAATTTCATTGTTCACTGGGCTGGGCTGACGCCTTCTGGCATTTTTCACGACATACCTGTGACCGGCAACTACAGCATCTCCAGATGTTACTTGAGTGTCTCCAGTCAGCATTTTGAATGTTGTTGTCTTGCCAGCTCCATTCACGCCCAAGAGACCGAAGCACTGAATTTTAAAGTAATCACACACTTTGTTAATTCCAGAAGGTTGTAAAAGTGAATCACTTCAAAAGGCTTTACAAAGTTGATTCACAACTCACCTCTCCGGGACGAATGCCAACACAGAGTCTGTCCACTGCTGGTGTGTATCTACCTGCATAAATCTAGAATAAGAGGAGGAATTTTTAAAATAATAATCTCTTCTATGAAATCTACAGCTAAACGAATATATTGGAACTTGGCATCTACCGCTTACAGGGACAAGAGGGTACAACATAATGGAAATGAGCATACCATCAGCAAAGTTAAATAAGAGAGGTCTAGGTAAAAACTGCTAAAAGCATACATATGGTCTCTAACAATTTAACAATCTTGCTGATGAGTATATGTCAAGGTGAGTAAGTTATCAAGAATTTTTTTTAATGCAAACATCGACTTTTTGTTTGCACAATTAGAATATTCTTCATATTTTTCATAATGAAGTACAATAAATGGAAGTTGCAAGGAGTGATTCAGAGGTAGTGTCAACAGAAAGCAAAGTAAAATGATGCTTTACAGTTATGTGTTAGATCTTCAACAATGGAGTAACAGGAAGGAAAATAATACATTCCAGATGCTCCAAGGGATGCAAGCAGCTTCAGACTGATGATCAAAAGTCAAGGAAATAAGGGTCCAGGATGCCCCAGCCCCAAAGAGAGGTTTCATGCTGGGCATACTGTCTTCCATTTCCAAGATAAAAGTAAAGCAAACACACTTTTTGAAACGCTGCCTGGAAGAAGATTACCTTGGTCAGTTCTTGTAATTTCAAAATATCCATTCTGCTGCCTCCATTCAAGATTCGTTGCCTTTCCTCTGCAACATCCTCATCTTCATCCATAACGGGCACCATCGTGTTTTGGGCAAACCTGAAGAAGCCAGACAGAACAAGTTTATAATTCAGTCCAGGTGTGAAGAGCAGCCTTCATATACATATTGAAACACACACCCCACACTCAGAACAGTACTTTAGAAGGCAGATGCATTAAAACTACGGTAACTAATTTCATACATACGAGACCTTTACAGACCAAGAGTTTTCCAACATACCATCCTGTAGAGAAGAAACTATGTTGTGACAGAAGATTTAGAACAAAATAGATGACACCCTGCACCGCCAGGGCAACCATGTTTTTTCCAGCAAAATCCCAGCGAAACGGGTTCAAGACATGTTCTTCCCCTTAGAGATGAAACCAACCAAAATCAAGCTGAATTACTACCAAAATATACAATGTGCTTCATTGGCAGCCACTGAAGTAATTGTTTTGAAATACAAAGAAGGACTTTATTTTACCATTATCAATGAACTATTTTGCAATTTCTCTAGGTGTTTCCTCCTAATGAATATGCTATGCTGGTACCTTCCCCAAAAACCCAGCCCACCTCAGTTATGCTGCCTCAGAGAAATAAAATAATCTATCATTTTTAGAAGAGCCAAATGCACACAATTTTGTATGCAGTTTGGCTAATATGTGATAACGCATTTTTTATTTTCACTAAATTCGGAATTTCAAAGTATGGCTGTATTTTAATTGGCATTTTCTTTTGGAAAGTGAAAATTAGGTATGCCCTTTAAATGTGAACTGGGTCAAAGTTCTGCACCCTCCCTACCCCTCCAGGGTGCATATTAAGTTCTGAAAGGGCCAGCTCTGTGTTCAAAAGCTTACTTGGGCGTGGGGCAAAACAGAACAATTCCACGTTCCATCTGTACTTACCAAACCGAGCATATACATCAGTCACAGCTTGGTTCATAGCTAAGTCAATGAGTCCACGACCCAGGCAGAAATGAGGAAATACTAACAGGATATTTTTCAGTGTTTTATTGAACTGCAGCAGAACCTGCAAGAAACAGAAATACACAATATGCTAGCGCTATTCAGATTTACTCAAGAGTTCCTTTATAATTTAAGAAAAAGTTGGGAGTTAGGATGAAAGGCTACACAATTCTTTACCTTACTAGCTTTTATTGGCAAGTGAAATAGGATGCAGTAATTGCCGTGTAAATGAGGATGTGCAATTGGGATGTACCAAATAGGAAATTTAGGTGGCAGATGAATACCCCCACCCTTTATCCAGTGCTACTGGATTAAAGGAAAAGTGGACCCTTAAAAGTGGATGCTCCTTTTTCCAACCCCCCTTTAGAATTTCTAAATGTCTTACGCTGGCCACAGCAGAGAGGCTCATAGATAGCGAAAGTTTGTGGCAGTTTCAGCAACTGTTTCTATCAATATCTGACTTGGCACACATCCACACATAAATACCCTTGCTGGATCATAGGTTAAAAAGTACAGTACTCTTGTCACAATAATGTCTATGACAAAAACTCACTCACTGGGTTGTTCTCAAAGAGCTCCAGGACAAATGTAATGGCACTACTGTTGATACCAATGAAGAGGTTAATGCAAGACAAGGCAACGTAGGCAGTGCTTGGGACGCTGAAGAAGCAGGACAATGGGTACATCATAGGAATTATGGCCCACCTGCATGCAAAAACAGCAAAAAGTGGGGTAATAAATTATCTGCTTGGTGGACAAACTAAGTCTGACCTTCTCTGCTTTTTTATTTTGCTGGTGGTGAGAGGTCCTGGGATAGGGAAGAGGTCATTTCTTGGCCACCCTCTTCCTGGGTGCCCTGCCGGGCAGTTGATTCCAGAGAACAAGTATATTAACACCTGTAGCTAACTGACTTGCCTTCAGAGAAGAAGGCTGGTGCAGTGCAGACCTTTTGGGATCCCTATGAAGGCACTTCCCCTTTAATTTTGTACTGCAGAATGTATTACCTGGTAGGAGACAGTGTGTGGTATATTATTGGATGGTAATCGGAATTGTGTTTTGGTTGCCTGAGTGAGAGTCTGGGTTGTCACATCCAAGAGCGGGCGAAGGAGTTGTAAATTATGCTAGATGCTGCTATGTATTTTTGTAGATCCAACATCTGCTCTTTTAATAACTTGTTGGCTTGGCATTAGTTATCTGTATGGTTGAGAGTGAGGCTTGGATGTGTAAGATAGCCAAGGATATATATGCAGATCCCCCACTATCTGCCCATTTGATATGCAAAAATACACTTACCGTATTTTTCGCTCTATAACACGCAGATTTTTTCTCCTAAAAAGGAAGGGGAAATGTCTGTGCGTGTTATGGAGCGAATGTGTGGTCCCTGGAGCCGAAAAATGAGGCAAAAATCAAACCGCGCTTCAGGGAGAAGGGAGCTCCGTGAGACAGGAAGCTGTTGCTTTCCTGCATTCTGCCTCAGGGTCTTACTGCCTGCCCTCTCTGTTTCCTTGCTGTGTTTGCTCAAACGGAACAAAGAGCAGGGGAAGCCCCTCCCCTCCAGGCAAGAAGAGAGGAAAGCAGAGCGTCCGTCCTTCTATCCTGTCCCTGCTCCGGAGGGAACAATGTTTGTGAAGGGAAGAGAGATTACAGGTTCGGCTTAAAATTCTGATTTGACTTCCTGCTTTTTGTTTTTGGAGACACACAGCATTCAAATATGCTTTCTTCCATTTAAAAGGATGAAATCCTTAAACAGTGGCTGGCTTGTGTGGGTGGGTGGGGGGAAACTTTTGCCTTCCTTTCCTCACGTTATAGCCCTCTCCTGCATTCTTAGCCTTCTGTGTTTTTCCTTCCCTCCCCACTTAAAATGTGGTTACAAAGCATGGATCCACATGGATCCTCAGGATCTTTGCATTGGGTCACCCCAAATTCACCATCAGAGCACACAGCATGTCCATGGCTACAGCCTGCCCCCCCCAAAAAAAAAATCACGCACCCACTGTTGCCTGGGGCTGCAATGGTGCAAAAACGTGGTTACAAAGCATGGATCCACATGGATCCTCAGGATCTTTGCATTGGGTCAGCCAAAATTCACCATCAGAGCACATAGCATGTCCATGGCTACAGCCTGTCCCCCCCCCAAAAAAATCACGCACCCACTGTTGCCTGGGGCTGCAATGGTGCAAAAACGTGGTTACAAAGCATGGATCCACATGGATCCTCAGGATCTTTGCATTGGGTCAGCCAAAATTCACTATCAGAGCACATAGCATGTCCATGGCTACAGCCTGTCCCCCCCAAAAAAAAATCACACACCCACTGTTGCCTGGGGCTGCAATGGTGCAAAAACGTGGTTAAAAAGTATGGGTCCACATGGATCCTCAGGATTTTTGCATTGGGTCACCCCAAATTCACCATCAGATCACATGTCTGTGGCCACAGCATGAAGCACAAAAATGATACGTCCACTGTTTCATTCAGAATATTTTTTCCCTTGTTTTCCTCCTCTAAAAACGATGTGCGTGTTATGGTCAGGTGCGTGTTATAGAGCGAAAAATACGGTATTCCCACATAGGAAAATACTCCTCATTCCATTGGAAATCATGGACTTTTTATGCAAACAAAGAATTTCCACATAACATATTGTGTTACTATCACAGTTATTTCTAGTTACTAACAATGCTGTTTTGTGGAAGTTTATTGCATTTTTTCAGGTGATTTTTATCCTTAATGTCAACTTTAAGAGAATACTTTTTTAAAAATTATGCCGCTTTGAATCTGTGTTTTATATTTGACCTTGCTTTTAATATAGGTTGTAAACCGCTTTGAGACTTTGTTTCTGAAAAGTATAAACAGGTATTTAAATAAATGAAACAAGCACCTACTCAATACAACAGATACCCATATTTTGAATGTGTCTGGCCTTGTTAAGAATTAATGAAATTACTTACCCATATAGAAGCAGCAATGCGATAAGTGCGGGAAGGTTGCTTGGGGACGTGTATGCTTTCTTTTTGAAACCAATGAATATTCCCACTACCAAGCCAGCACTCACTGCATAATTGACCTGGCACAGGGGGAAGAAAATGAAAACTCATTACAAACAAATAAAACACCTGGAAATCATTTGGAGCCATATCACCAAATTTTGCACCAGCTTTTCCAATATTTTCCAGGATGCATGCTACTGTGTATATTATTCTCCTGGTAAAACAGGAAAGCTGCCCAGAAATATAGGCCTTAGCTAGAAAATCATCATCATCAATCGGCATATTATATTATATTATATTATATTATATTATATTATATTATATTATATTATATTATATTATATTATATTATATTATATTATATATTATATACTTGAGTTTGGAATATTTTTGTTGGGTCTTCTTTAAAAAGAAGGTGGCAGGAAGAGACGTATGTGCATATCAGGGTTGGCTAACCATTGTTGCTCTGTTGGGCTGCATTCACCCTTGACCAACCTTGAGGTGTGGCAACCCCACCCCCCTTCTCACATGCACACAGGCCCCCTTCCCAGCTGGTCAGTGCAGATCAGCTAACTGAGTTATCACCTCCTTATCAAATGTCTGACTTTAGGAATGAGGAAGAGGGCAAATTGTTTCAGCACTGTGCCTGCTTTTATTTCGTCTCCTTTTTGCCGCCACCACCAAACTTGGCAGCATCTTAGGGGCCCAGAAAAAAATGGCTTAAGGCTCCCAGGGGTTAGCTGCACTGTCCATAATGGGCAAAACATTTTTATATGGATAAGTGCTAGAATGGGCTCTGGCACCTACAGTAAAGGATCTTGTGGCACATTGCTGGGGCAATCAGTGATTCGATTCAACATCAGAAAACTGCATAAATCACAATGAAAATTTAAATTCATCACTTCAAGGTAAATAATATGACATGGATTGGGCTGATTTTATCTGATTAGGAAGAGCTGGGTGTCTGCTGCAACAAGGTTTTGTGGAAAGGCTGCATGACAGTATTTTACTGGGCTCATTGGAGTCCATTCAACAACATATGTGACATATATATATAAGGAGCTGCCTAATAACAAGTCGGGCGATTGCTCCATCTAGCTCAGTACTGTCTACACTGGCTGGCAGCAGGTCTCCAGGATTTCAAATAGAGGTGTATCTTAGCCCTACCTGGAGATGCCAGGGATTGAACCTACAACATTTTGCATGCACTACCACTGAGCTGTGGGCTTCCTCTGTACTTTCTTACATCATGTCCACCGGCTACTTACAATGTCCCAAAGGAAATTGGTAAACCAGTAAACAAAAGGCCTCACACCGCTGACGAACTGGAGGTGCTTGGCTTTGGTCATCCGTTCTTGGATAAGGTATAAGACAAAGCTTGCTGGGATGAAAGACATGGCAAAGATCACACAGATGGCAACAACAGCATCTACCGAAGTGGTCAGCCTGCAGGGAGAAAAGTAGACGGGGACAGCTAATGATCAAGAGTTGTATTATTATTGTTTAAAAAACCGACAACAACACCTCGATGTACGTACTGTCACCACAGAACTGAGGTTCTCTCAAGTTCTCACAAGATTACATCTCCAAGCATGTGGCAGTTGGTGAATATAAGCCCCCTCACATCATCTGAGCAGCCAGAAGCAACGTGGCTAGGATGCACGCCATTGAACAAACAGAAGTAGCGGTATAGCGTTCAAGAGCATCTATCGAAATGTCACTACATATGTGACAAACCTGCCCACCCAGAAATAATTTGGAAAATGTGCCATTGGGTTGCCACACCAGCAGTGAATCTAGGTGAAAAACATATTATTTTTAAATAAGTAAGAGGAAATATAGATTAAATGTAAAAAAAAAAAAGTATGGGCTGGCATTTGATGACACCGGGAAAACCCCCCTGCATACATGAGCAACACCAATTCCACAATAAACGCCCACCTGAAAGCACCCTGTCTTCTGTTCACCCTAAACCTGTTGCTAAATGAAATGACAGGTTCTAACTAAATTAAAGAGTAGCTTGATTTCTGCACTATACTTAGTGAAAGTATCATAAATATTTTTATCTTTCATACAGGCACATTCCAACCCAAACCCATGCTAGCAAAAAGGGGGGAAACATAACAGCAAACTTTTCTTGCTTACACAGTGACTTCAGAGAGCTGCTCCTTCGTGAGGTTCAGTGGATGGTTGATAGCAGTTATGCCGTATTCCTCGGGGTCTTTGCCAGTCTGCAGATTGGCTCTCAGGATTGCATTGTTGGCTATGTTGAGAAAACTGACCATGGCGTGCCAGCCTTTGTTGTTAAACCACACCTGGCAGAGGAAGATAGCTCATTAGCAACTTGAGCAAGGCAAGTTCTGCCTCTTCTTTATTTCACCACCTGGCTATATAAGTGGAAATGGGTCAAGATCTCAGAACTTTGCTGGGGTGGTACTTCATATGTCTTGAAACAGGTGGCATTCGTCCCAAAATTTCATGCTTGCCTTTCCCTCTAAAAAGCCCCTTTTCATATCTTAAATAGGGTCCCTTCCTTCCTTCCTTCCTTCCTTCCTTCCTTCCTTCCTTCCTTCCTTCTCAGTTAAGGTAATACAACAAAGCCACTGTTCCCTTAGGTGTGAATGTTAAATGCCAGAAAAGGGAAAACTTGTCTATTTTTGACCAGGGGCTCCTCTTGTCCCGTGCCTAGAAAGCAATGGGTTCGAGTGGTTTTCCATTTGCCCCACTCCTTTCCCAGGGAAACCTCACTCTTTAGTGCTCAATTGGAGCAAATGTCTACCTGGAGGAAGCCCGAATTGCCATTTGCTCCGACTGAGCATTAAAGAGTAGTTTCCCCCCAGGGGAAAGCAGTGAGACAAGAGGAAGTGTTGATAAGCCCTAGGTTTTGCAGGATCCCATAGTGCATGGATGGGAAACCTGTGGCCTTCCAGATGCTGGGACTACATCGGCCACAGGCAGCAGGGCCGGTGGTCAAGGAAGATGGGAGTTGAAATGCAACATCATTGGTAAGGACACAGGTTCCCTATCCCTGATATAGTGCTTCTAAACATTGAAAGGTTTAGTCTTAAATATAAAAAATACCTTAATATTGTATTCAGTTTCCATGTACTTAAGAAAATTTGCCATTTCTTTCGAGGCAGCCATTGTTGCTTCACCCTAAATAGCAGAAAACAAAGGGCTAAGTTTTTCTGCAGTGTAAACATACTTTAATGCCTATAGACATGGGGTGGGGGGAGCTCATGATTACATAAAATCAGAACAATCCTTGCTTACCCCTGTTATGTTCATCATCTGACCAAGATCTCTCAGGAAACCAACGATCTGCTCTCCGGTGACATGCAGTATTGGGAGTTTTCCTCCAATGGAGATTCCTCCATATCTAAAACACAAAGAGGACATGACCATCAATTGGTCATGGAGAACCCCATCTGTCTATGACTAGATTGATATACTGAACATTCCCTTAAGAATAAATGTGTCTTTCTTACAGAAAAGAAGTACATTGCTCCATGTTGAGCGTGGAATATAATTATAAACCGGATAACGACTAGGTTAGTCATATCATGCTATCTGTTATGCTCTAGCAAATTCTTTAGGCTTCAAAATTCAACAGAAAACCTACAGTGCCTTCCTACCTTTTCTCATTGACCCAGTATTTGCTCTTCAAGCTGCAAAAGAAAATGAAAATATTATATTCCACACAAAGTTGGGTTCTTTCAGATTCAGGGAACTGCTGAATAAAATATCTGGGGACAATGAGCTGTATAAGAGTATTTTCAATAAGAGTATTTTCAAAGCGCAGGGACATTTGGCTTTGCAATGGAATTTCCCCACCTCATCTCCCCACAGATTTGGGGAGGACACGGGCAGGGAGGAGAGGGAGGGGAAGTTCCGTTGCTCAAGTGGAAGTACTTCATTGGAAGCTGCTGAGTGTGACTTCGCAAGAATGTCTAATCCTTACTCAGATGGCGAGTGATCTTACCCTCTATCATTGTTCCTGACTACCACTCATTAATCTGACCTTTCTGTACAGGTACAGATGGATTGCCCAGAGATAGCCTATGCGTGTACACCTGTTCGATGCTTTTTCTGTGCAGACGTTGGATGGCCATCTGTCAAGGATGACTTAGCTGAGATTCCTGCATTGCAGGGGGTTGGACTAGATGACCCTCGGATCCCTTCCAACTCCTAACCGTGCATAACAAAGCTTGAAAAGCTGTGATGCTGAACAGGAACAGTGGCAAGAGCATCACAACACTAAAGCTGCTTTTAATAAAAAGCAAAAACAAAGCTGCTGTGGCTATACACAAACATATTTGTGTATAACATATAGTTTGCCCTCACAACCCAATCTTATGCAGAGTTAGGAGCAGCAAAGTTAATGGGTTTGCTGCTTGCACACCTGGCTCTGCACAATGGTTAAGCTGTGGCCCTCCAAATATAGTTGGACTACAACTCCCATCAACCCTGACCACTGATTGATAGTTGAGGCTGATATTATAAACCAGTGTTTCCCAACCTTTTTTGGGCAAAGGCACACTTGTTTCATGAAAAAAATCTCGAGGCACACCACCATGCCAGATGGGGAAAGGTCACTTTTTACTTATGTAAAAAAAAAATAAAAAAATAGTAACAGCATAGAAGGTAATGGTTAGGCTAGCATCCCTCTTCCAAATATGCTAGGTTTTTATTTGCAGGGACTGTTCTACATGGGAAAGCATTCAGCACTGTCATTCTCCCATCTGCCATCTGAATTGGTACTATTCTGGGTCAACTTACTCTGCTGCATGTGTAGATGAAAATGGCACCAAGTGTGGGGGAGGGGGCAGAACAGGTTTCAGATACAGGATATTAAGCATACACGTACTTCAGATTGAACTGGTTGCTTGCTTTGCAAGTTTTCATTTCCCAAATGACTGCCTTGGCAAGCACAATACCTACCAGGCTCAACGCCGGTCTCGCGCTGCCGCTTCCCGCGCTCTCAAGGACCCGGGAGGAGGAAGGCGTGAAGGGAATCCCGAAGGCGCAAAAACCTCGCGCATGCGCAGGCCTTCCGCCTGCGACAGCCCAGTAGGCCGGCCGAAGCGAGCGGCGATGGGATGTGGGAGGGAGCTCGCTCGCCGCCCCGCGTGTGCCTATGTGGGGCACGTTACAGCCCCGTGACGTCAGCGCCACGCAGGCATCCAGGCAGGCAGACGGCGAGAGCCCACGCTGGGTGGCCTCTCCTCGCCGCCGCCGCCGCCCTGCCTCTCGCCGCCCGACTCGCCCGCCTCCTTCCCACGGCACACCAGGCAACGTCTTGCGGCACACTAGTGTGCCGCGGAACACCGGTTGGGAAACACTGTTATAAACCACAGTTATTTTATTCAGTGTCCTAACGAATGGAGAACTGCACAGTGGGCTGGGTATTCAAAACTATTCAAACCATTTCAAGGTAATTGTTCAGAGCCTCAGTCTATACAAGCTGCCGTGGATTTGTAAAAAAAAAGTTTCCAACCTGCTTCTTATGAGGGTGGGATAGGTTTTCACCAGGAAATCGGAAATATTTCGATGAGTGAGATCCTGAAGAATTTCTGTGCTACGCTGAGCTCTCTAAAAGGCAAAGAAAAGGACAAATGGATTAAGAAAACAACTATTAAACCCTCATGGTTAGAATTTGGCAGTTCAGAGAGGCAGGCACAGAAAGTGGTCACACAGCAGTGATTGCTAATTTTGATTTACAGTGAGAAATGGCTCCTCTGCTGAAACCATAGAACTGCCCTGACTCTACTTGAAGTTTCAAGAAGAACTTCTGGTCTTTTTCTATATCTTGAATTCAGATCACATAAAATACCAGTGATTTGCAATCAAAAGCCAGGCAAGTTTCACTGAAGGCTACCAAAATATTTGTAAACTTCGATAAACCTCACCCTAAAAATGAATGCAAATGACACTCAAAACCCAAGCAATGAATCTTCTCGATTGCGAACTAGTGTCATTACAGCTTTGGGGAATTAAAAGACAAGAAACAACTCGGCAGCTAGCAAAAACAACCACCCATTCACGTAGTATATGAATTTAACCACAGAGTGGCAGCACTACCCTTCATTAGAAGACAAATGAGACTATGCATGAGGGTTTTTTCAAAGTAACAAAAATATGACCAACAACCTATTTCAAGAAGAGTGTTGTGAAATTGTTTTTCTGCACAGCCCTGTTTTCTGGGAAAAAGCAGATAATGAAACCTCAATGTTCAGTTTGGCAGTTGCCCAATAAGATTATTAACAAATGAATCTCTCTCTTGCAGCTTAACTATTAAAAGTGATATTACTTTTCTAAATTATCTTTACAACCATCGTGAGAGGCAAATCTCTATTCTATTTTAACAGATCAGGGCATTGAGGGAGAAAGCTTGGGACATATTCCGAAGGTGAGCCCACAAAAGCTGAATAGGATTTGAACTCGGGTCTCCCAGATCCAAGCTGCATTTCACAAGCACATTGGATCAACTCCACAAAAAGCAAATCCACAATAAGCTTGTTACACAAGGTGTAACTAAATAAGAAGAGCCAGCTGGATACAGACCTGGGGCTCACAATGGCTTGTTGTCATAACCATGGTTTAATGTTACATTTGAACCAGAATTATATAAGGGTACTCAACAGGACTCCCTTAAAACCCATGTACATTTTGCTTGTGAATCACTCCTTCATGTATTAAAAGGGTTTTCTGTATATGTTTTCACTGTATGTTTTGTAGCGTACTGTAGAATTTGGTGCAAAACTGGGTTCTTTTGGGAGCTTTTGGTTATAGAAAAGTGGCCGAAAGAAACCTGCATGTTCCCAAAGGAGTGTCTCAAACTTTAAAAAATATCATAGCTGCTGCCCTTCTACTGTGGCTCCCCATATCCCCACATGCTTATTTCCACTATAGCAATCCTTCCAAGATGGCCAAATACTACAACTGACAAACTGAGTAAGTGAAGCAAATTATGGAAAGTAACACAAATGTGGGACGTGGGTGGTGCTGTGGGTTAAACCACAGAGCCTAGGACTTGCCGATCAGAAGGTCGGTGGTTCGAATCCCCATGACGGGGTGAGCTCCCGTTGCTCGGTCCCTGCTCCTGCCAACCTAGCAGTTTGAAAGCACATCAAAGTGCAAGTAGATAAATAGGTACCGCTCCGGCATTTCCGTGCGCTGTTCTGGTTCACCAGAAGCGGCTTAGTCATGCTGGCCACATGACCCGGAAGCTGTACGCCAGCTCCTTCGGCCAATAAAATGAGATGAGCGCCGCAACCCCAGAGTCGGCCACGACTGGACCTAATGGTCAGGGGTCCCTTTACCTTTAAACACAAATGTATTGTAAATGCAAAATTTGGTGTGTGTTTGTGTGTGTGTTTTAGCATACTGTACTGTATTTTTTGCCCTATAGGACGCACTTTTCCCCCTCCAAAAACGAAGGGGAAATGTGTGTGCGTCCTATGGGGCGAATGCAGGCTTTCGCTGAAGCCTGGAGAGCGAGAGGGGTCAGTGCGCACCGACCCCTCTTGCTCTCCAGGCTTCAGGAAGCTACCTGCAAGCCTTGCGAGCCCGGCGAGAGTGCCCACAGGCTCGCAAGGCTTGTGCGTAGTAGCCTGCAGCCCGAAGCACGGGGCGCGCCCCGGAGCGCACCCCGTGCTTCGCGCAGATGTCCACAAGACTTGCGAGCCCGGCGGGAGTTCCCGCCGGGCTCGCAAGGCTTGTGGGTAGCAGCCTGTTCTTTTTAAAAAAATTCCCCCCCAAAAAACGAGGTGCGACCTATGGGCCATTGTGCCCTATAGAGCGAAAAATACGGTACTTTCAATCCACCTGAAACCAATTCAGTGGCATCCACAGTGCTTCAAACAGGCAAATGGCAACCAAGCAGTCATTCTTACCTGTGGGGGAGGAAGTCCTCCAGCTCCCAAAGGACACTCCGGTAGCATGGTGAGTTTCTTCCGAGTACTGCATTTGCAGGATGGTGAGGGGTTCTGGGGATGCCACATATTAGTTTGGAAAAGGGCAGCTATGTTATAAGGGACAGCCGGTGTCCTCCAGGCAGTTGATGCATTAACGCAAGGGTAGTTCCTACACAAGGAGACAAGAGCACAGGTGATCTCATTAGCAATGTTAATATCAAACGGGCCATGCTAGATCTCGGAAAACTTGCAATTATATATTTCACCTTTACAGTACCAACCGTTAAAAAGGAGCAGTTTCCTTAAACACATTACAAACCCAACTCCGTGTATCAAGTATAGGGCTGAGCAATGTCAGGTTTTCAACTTCATGATATACAGTATCATGAGCTAAACATTGCGCTATATCACAATGTCTGAAACAAGGATGGAGTTATGTAGAGGTGAATGGGGTAATGTTCTGGCAACTGCTACTACTTAGGACTCTAAAATGGATCCATTTTTATTTTTAAAATATTGTTGCAACTGGTATTGTATAGTACAGAGCAACGGGCACGACAAGAATTATGAGAGCAGTGATGACTGGCTTCATGATTTTTCCCATATCATGATTTTTTACATAGCACAGGCACACGTTGTGATTTGTGATATATCGTCATGTCCAATGTTACAAAACCGTTACCACAATGTGGACTTCAAACCAATTTTGGACGGTGTATCAATACATCACCCAGTCCTAATTACCTATTCTGTAACTAAAGGGCTATTTATACTACAAGCACATACTTGGGGCACATCTAGGCCAGGGATTCTCAAACTTTTTGAGCCAAGGGGCTGTTGTGGACACCAATAGATATTGTGGAGGCAACCCATGTGTGGAGCAACCCCAAAGTCCTTACACAGAACCTTTCCTTTCTTTGTATTTCATATTTTTATTCTCTTAAATTTGGGGTGCTTTGCTGTGTTTCTGTACACAGCACAAGAGACATGAATTCAATTATGGGTCTGACTTTGTGGAACTCCCTCACAGCTGAGATCAGAAAGGCCCCTTGCTCTGCTGAACTTTAGGCACTTTTTATGACAGGAGGTATTTTAAGTAAATTGCATTATGCTTATTTTAGGTTTGTACTATTATATATATACACACTGCCCATCTGACTCGGTTTCCCCCGCCACTCTGGGCAGCTTCCAACAGAATATACAAAACACAACAGAACATCACACACGAAACGCTTCCCAATACAGGGCTGCCTTCAGATGTCTATGGAAGTTTGTATCTCTTTGACATCTGATGGGAGGGTTTCCCACAGGGCAGGCACCACTACCAAGAAGGTCCTCTGCCTGGTTCCCTGTAATCTCACCATGTTATTTGATTGATGAATTTATTTCATGATTGTTCTGTAAACCGCTTTGTGACCTTCTATGGTGAAAAGCAGTTTACAAATTTGGAAATGAAATAATTACACCAACAGACAAAACCCCCAGTTTTGTCACTGGTGACAACAACATTCTCCAAGATTATCACTGGCTGGGAAACTTCTGAGACCAGTTCCCTACTGTTTCAAGCACTACTGATGCCACCTGCAATTGAATAGATTAGATTAGTAGAGAGAACAAAGTGACTTACTGAAGGGTCTCTCTCTTCAAGCAGCGATTTCCAAATCCCGGTTTATTTAAGAAGGCGTCAATAAGAGAAACCATCTGCTCGCTGCCAGGCCGCTCATTGCTAATGAGATTGGATGAGATTTAAGGTTATAAAAAGATGCTGACTGCAGAAGCAAGACAGTGGCGATTGCTGATCACACAGGTAGGGTCAAGCCACAGGATATGTTAATGATCAACTGCCCATTGCAGGATAAGGCATACTAAGTGTAAAAGGATTATAGGAAGGACAAGGGCATTTTCGACCCATGACCAAGGCACTGATTTCTAAATGCAAAGTGAAAACCACACACGCATGCATTCCTTGCTTACAAGAAGACAATAGTTTTTGGGCTGGTTCAGAGAGTCTGTATGTATTTTGTACTGGTTTCATACAATCTTTCCATCCTGCTTTCCAGGTGGAAAAATTACGGAAATGGAGCACACACATGTATGCAAGTGACACACATCAATATGGTGTGTGTGCCCACAGGTTTTTCCATGTTTGAGGTTATACAAACTGGCCATAAGTGACAAGCATTCACATTCACCCAGACATCATCTATCTATATTTTTGACACTGCACCACTTAGCTATTTAGAGCAGTGTGGATGGACAGAAAAAGAAAAATATTGAGCAGCAAACCCAGTGTTTTCATTACACAGAAGCCAAAGTATCTCAAACAAAGCAGAAATTGCACACACGGCATTTTAATGGGTCTACTGAATTAGCTAGCAACAATCCTAGAAGGTAGTGCAGTGCTATTGTTATGCCATAAACATGACACTAGCTAGCCAGGAGGAAGAGGCAAAATCTAGGCTGGGAGAAAAGATCAGTCGTGATCTGAAAAAGTCTGAGAATGACTTCAGCAGCTAACTACGGACTACATTTGCATGATTTAAACCGGAATGAAGCAGCAGGGAACTAGAATCCACTCAGCAACAAGGCACCACAAGTGCTATCTAGGAACGAGCGAGGAAGGTCTTCTCTGACCTGAAGAAAGTGAACTGGTGCCCATAGATCCAAGGGTGGAGAGTTAAACTGGGGTATTCACCAAATGGAGGAATGATTACTGTAAGTGTTAGAGCCAGCAGCACAAAGCTAGCAGGTAGAACAATCTGCAGGCAATATGGAAAATGTCAGCCACCAGCAGGGTTCACAGCACACCAGCGGTATCTAAGTACCACTCAGATAACACACAAGCGCACTGACAGTGGACACTTGTGCTGGAAGTCCACATAGGTCTGATAACACATGTCATACATCAAAGAATAAGAGTCAAATCCGCATTTTATAACTCACGTTGTTCTTTAATCCTCCCAAATTTAAAGAGAATGGCAGCATATGCTAATAGCATACAGTATTATGCTATAGCACATTATGCTAATAGCATATTAGTATATAACTAGAGATTATAAGAATGTAGGAACATAGATTATAAGAATGTAGGAACAGAGGAAGACCCCTCTTCACAAGTCAGACCATTGCTCCATCAAGCTCAGTACGGTTTATAATGGGACCTTCTGCACACAAATCAATGTGCTCTGCCAGAGCTACGGCCTCTCCACATATATGGATATGTGGAGTTTTCAGTAACTATGGAATATGACTTTTTTGTTCTCAGTTTTTGTCTGTATTTGGATACCTTGTTCCCCACCCAAATCAAACTTGCTCAATTGGGTTTCTCTTACAGAAGCATATTGTTTTCTTAATTGTATGGGATGCATCATTGACAATAAAGGACAATAGGCCACCTACTCAGGTGGGTGGCTTTGTTCTAAGATCTCATCATTTTAAAAAACAAAAACAGCTACATTCTTGGCTACTGTTATTAAAATGTGCAGCAAGTTGATAGCAGAATTTATATCATCACCCTGATGTCAACAGCAAATTATTGGAAGTACGTATGTATGCTTCTCTGGGTAATTCTGAAGACCTGGTATAATTTGTTGTAGACTGTATACACCCAATGAAATTAATTGACAGAAGTTGGCTTTAGCCTGATTTGTATCTGGATAGAACGTTTTAGGATCTGGTTTATTGGGCTGCATTTTTAAGTACAGCCCAGCGATAGGCTTATAATGTAGTGAGGTGCTTTTACAATAAGATTGTACTTCTTTCTCCCCTTAAGCCTGTTATAAATGCAGGTGTGTATAATTGTGAATTCCATATGGAAGAAACCAGGCATGGGCAGAGTTTGTCTGAGGCCCGGAGCAGGAGGCTTGTTAGAATAAAGTTATAAACTCAAACAAAAAAGCCCCCCTTGGGGGGGGGAGGCGCTGGCCAGCTTAGCCCTCTGAAAAATGGGGGCAGTATACCGGGCTGTCCCCCACCCCACATGGGCCTGGAAGAAGCCCTTGTGACTGTAATGGAGGAGCACATACCTGAGCAAGGAAGTCTTTAAAGCTACGCGTACTGTGGTGGAATCGTTTGATGAAAAGTGCTTTGATCTGCTGAAAGGTAAGTTGGCAACCTTTGTTTTGCCTTGATCCTTTCCCACCGCTCCCATCCCCTTCCTGTGCCACAGGCATCCGAGAAGTGCCATTGGCTGCTGGAGCAGTCTGGTGGGCTCCCTCTTCTTGTCCAGCAGCACTGTTCTCCTGTGCAGCTCCTAAAGTTTGCAGATCAACAAGAAGAAATGCCCACGATTGAAGAATGGAGAACGAAATTAATGGATTATGCAGAACTGGATAGATTAACAGGGAGGATTCGTAACCGACGGGACCAAAGATTCACTGAGGAATGGAATAAATTTACAGAATATATTAAAAATATTTGTGATAATGATATAATGTTTGTAAGTTTCTAAGAAGCTCTGTAAGAAGGTTTGGTAGAAATATTGTTTAAATAATATGGTAAGATAAGATGTACATAGTGCAATATAAATGAAATGTGAAGATATGTAATAACTACGGAAAATTATCAGACATGTTGATGGAAGTCTAAAAGAAAAAAGACGTGTGATGAATTCCTAATGTTTAATTGTGTTATAAATTTGTTTTTATTGGAAAATTAATAAAAATTATATACAAAAAAAGAAAGTTTGCAGATCAAAGATGCCATGCCAATTACTTCATTTACATTTACATTTTTTTGCCCTGCCATTCATGAAGCTGTTGAGTTTCTCCAGGGTTTGATTGTTTAGAAAACACCACTTCCAAAGTGGCATGATAATAGCGCAGCTACACTTACAGCAGGAAACATTTACAGATCTAATAGAAAATAAACTCAGCAAATGCCTACTGTACTGGTCCAGGTCTTTCCCATTTTCCATCAGTTTGTGAGCTGATGAACTACATTTATTTGATTCTGGATTTGCATCACTATGGTTAAAATAAAAGCATGGCCCCACTGGACCTAGAACCGATGCTCAAATAGGTTCCCTAATCCTTTCATTGTTGAAGAATGCCCTCACCATGGGAACCTCTAGAAAAACATACCCATAGCTTAAGATCATAATGGTCTGGAGTTCCCTATCCCCACCCTACCAATGGCTAGGGATGTAAGAAGGAATCCTTCTAGGGAATGGAGCTGGGACTTTCTACAGTTGCTCTGCCACTGAGCTACAGCCCCTCCCCTCTTGTTTTCAAATCAGAAGTCTATTAAGATGTGGCAGATATCAACTTTTTAGCATGGTACTAGATCAACTTTTTAGCATGGTACTAGATGACGAGAGTTTACCTGCATTCTGTATTCCAGGGTCAGCCTCTGCTGTAACCTTCAAGAAAACCTGCAAGAGAGATGCATAAATATGTTCTGTGGGGACATGAGGGTTTTGGAGCATCCTCTTCCCTCTGCCCCACAGTAACGTAGGCGAAGAGCTTGAATTTACTGGAAAACAGTAGACCCTACTGTACCATTAGCTCCCCATAAATCCAGATAGGATTCTTGTTCTCTTAAGAACTCAGACACACACTTAATATTTACAAAAATTATTACTGATGGGGTATAAACGTCCACCCAAAATTATGAAAGAAAAGACGGGCGGGACAGAGAGCGAGAACACTCCAGAAAGTTAACAACCTCTTCAAGGGGCGTGTCGGAGATCCCAAAACTGCTGAGTCCCACATCTGCCAGGGTTTCCTCCAATTCCCTGAAGAGACTGGCATATGCTCGCTGTTTGAAATTCTTACTGGGTAGAAGATAGATAAGTTCCTGACCAATACTTTCTATTAACTTGGCTTCTGGAACATGGTGGTGGATCAGTTCATTTAGTTCATTCACATCACCTGCAAAGATGCAGAACAGAGTTTGGGAAAAATGAATGGCAAATTGCTTGTTTGTGTAAGTATTTACTTGCTTCCGACCTTTCCCCAAAGGAGTTGAAGGTGCCTTCCATTGTTCTTCTCCCCCTCCCCATTTTATCCTTGTAACAACCATGTGATACAAGCTAGGTCTTGAAGGTTATGACTGGAATAAGGCCATCCAGTAAGCTTCATAAATGAGTGAAGATTTGAGCCCTGGTCTCCCACATCCTAGTCTGACACAGATCACTACGCCATACTGGATTGACAATTGTTTGAATTTCAACAAGCCAGTTAGGAAGGGCTGTCCTCCCAAGATACACAGTACATGTAGAGACTTACTAGAGACTAATCACCATAGGAGCCAACTCCTTGGAGCCAAGGTCCCTTTGCCCCCCTCAATAAAATATTTGGAGCCCCCAAAGTTGATGGGCTTTGCCATTTGAATGGTGTGTGTGTGTGTGTGTGTGTGTGTGTGTGTGTGTGTGCTGCATCTTGTGATACATTATGTGGGGCAGGACTTACCTGCCCTCCCCCATGTTTTATTCGTTGGCACCCCTGCAGAGTATAAAGAAAAACACAGGAAGATCTCCTCTGGGTCAGAAGAAGGATCCACCTAGCATCCTGTTTCCGAGGATGACACCTCAGAGAGGCCTCTTAAGAGGGGCACAAGCAAGGCATGAATGCCCTTCCCGGTTTGTTTGTCCCAGCTGCCTCTGAACATGGACACTCCATTTAGTTATCATAGTTATGGCCCATGAAGGTATAAGTAACTCAATAAACATTTACAGATGGGTAGCTGTGTTGGTCTGCCATAGTCAAAATAAAAAAATTCCTTCCTGTAGCACCTTAAAGACCAACTAAGTTAGTTCTTGGTATAAGCTTTCGTGTGCATGCACACTTCTTCAGATACACACTAAATAAACATTATCATAATGTTGTGCAATGAACAAGTCGGCCAAACCCTGTTCTCACCATCCAGTTCCTGTTCCACAGTTTCGGCTTTGTTTGTGGGCACACAGCTGGAGCAGGAACATGAGCATTTGGATCCCAGGCTGCAAGAGGTCTAAAATCAGATAAGCAAGAGGAAGGTGAACGAGGAACAAGTCACATTATCAGCTTCAATGTGATCATAATATGCGCTAAGTATAGTGTTTATCAGGAATGATTGCTGATCAGGCTTTCCAAATAATTGTTTTCAACCTTTGTTGAACCAACTATTCTTGGGAACTGCTTGATACTTCGGTTGGGAGTTGGCAATTTTGTAGGCATGCCTTTTATAGTGTTCCTTGTATTTTGCAGTTCAAGGCTGCCCTATCGTAAGTCACATGCAATCGTTAAAATTACCTTACGGACAATGGTGGAAAGGTGAGCTGTAAACCTTAAGAGGGAAAAACAAATAAATACGGAGAATAATAAGGGCTTGTGTAACCTTTGTATTCAAGTGGTACTGCAATGTACGCTGTTCTTGATTATGAGTGAGGACATGAGAACATAAGACGAGACGGCTGGATCAGGCCAATGGCCCATGTTGTCCAGCCATTGATAGCTTTATCTTCCATGAATTCATCTTATCATTTTTTTAAAGCCATCCAGATTCGTGGCCACCTCTGCTACCTGTGGCAGCGAGTTCCACTCTTCAATTAAGCTCTCCTTATTTCTGTCCTGAATCTTTCAACCTTCCTCTTCATTGCATGTCCACGACTTCTAGAGAGCCAGTGTGGTGTAGTGGTTAAGACTCGTAATCTGGTAAACCGGGTTCGCGTCTCCGCTCCTCCACATGCAGCTGCTGGGTGACCTTGGGCCAGTCCCACTTCTTTGAAGTCTCTCAGCCCCACTCACCTCACAGAGTGTTTGTTGTGGGGGAGGAAGGGAAAGCAGAATGTTAGCCGCTTTGAGACTCCTTCGGGCAGTGATAAAGCGGGATATCAAATCCAAACTCCTCCTCTTCTTCTTCTAGTGTCATAAGTGACAGAGAAAAACTTTTCTCTATCCAATTCATCAACGCCATACATAATCTTATAAATATCTCTTACAGTGGTACCTCGGTTTACAAACTTAATCCGTTCCTGAAGTCCATTCTTAAACCAAATCCGTTCTTAAACCAAAGCGTGCTTTCTCTAATGAGGCTTCCCGCCGCCGGTGCCCTTCCGCCATTCGGCTTCCGCTCGTAGACCAAGGTAAGGTTCGCAAACCGGAACACTACTTCCGGTTTTGCAGAGTCTGTAAACCGAATAGTTCATAAACAGGGCTGTTCGTAAACCGAGGTACCACTGTACTTCCCCTTCTATAAACTAAAAAAAAAATCTCAAATGCTGCAAGTTTTCCTCATGGACGACCCCCCCCCCCTCCATTTTGGGCATGCAAAATGATTTGAGGAGATGCAGAATAGAATTCACTGTCTGGTCTAACATGAATGAGCTTTCTTTATATGATACATTAAACCGGCTAACACAGCCGATTAATTAATCACTGTTAACAACCAATACATTACAAAGAAAGGTAAGTTGTTTTATTGCTCAGAAACAGCTTCTGGTTTACACATAGGAACTTTCAGATTATGGACCGGTTTCATCATAGCATTTCTTGTTCTTTATTTTAGACTTTTAGGTTTTAAAAACACTGAGTTAGAGCTGCATAGTCTTTTTTCAGCATATTATCATCTCCTTATTTTCAGCTTCCCCTCTCCACCCAATTGTCACCCACTTTTTCTGTCCCAACATTAGAGAGCCTTCCCCTCAACTGCCCTGTGTTCTATGGTGTCAGTGGAGTAGGAATTATAGAACCTCACTGGCAAACCTTCAAGGGTACAGAGCTGGTGAGAATTCTGAACAATTGCAGACAGGAAAGGTCAGTTACCTGTCCCTAATTAATCAAGGTGCCTCTTGTTCCTTCCCACCCTTAGGCAGAATGTATACAAATAAAATGTCACTCGCAGTGTACTGTATTTGTATTTGAATATTGGGCGATGAATAATGCTTACAGGTTACTTGTGCAAAATGGTGCCAAACACTTACAGCCTCCTTTCCTCCACTGTCTTGGATGTTTTTCATCTTGCGGACTAAGGTGAGATAGAAGCCTGTGCCAAAGGAATTCTTTAGGAAAACAGGGGATCCTGAGCAGTGCAGCCTTCCCTGGGAAATGATAGCAACCCGGTCACCAAGGATGTCTGCCTCATCCATGTGGTGAGTAGACAGAATGATGGTTCTCCCTAAATGGGATCAAAAAATAGTAAATCACCTGTGAAAACACTGGCTGCAGGCCTCTTCTCTATTATATAATCAGACATTACTTAATAACCTTAGGGAGTTTAGCTTGCAAAAGCTTGACAGTCAATAACATGGGACAATTATGTAAAGCTGAGAGGCTGGGGCAGATATTCCACCCACCCAAAGGGGGGGAAAACCATCTAAGCATTGTCACCGCTACTAACAATCAACAACTAATCTGCTGAATTTAGCCAAAACAGATACTCAGTGCACCACATATGCAGACCCTATAATCTGTCAATCTTTGCTGCCTTTTCATTTGAATGGGGAGATTCCTTCATAGGTCTTCAGAAAGAATGTATAATTATTAACAGGTAGATGGAGCACAAATTGCAGCCTTAGACAGTGAGAGATCAAGCACAGTCTGCTCCGTCTGAAATTCATGGTTCTTTTCTTTGTGTACACACAGAGAGAGACTGCTATCTTTACATCATCAAGAAGCTTTTCATCCTGAGGACAAATTACCTGAACGATACTTCAGCAGGAGGTCCCAAATGGATCGTCTGGAATATGGATCAACTCCTGAAGTGGGTTCATCTAGGACAACCACTTTTGCTTCGCCTACAAACGCGATGGCGACGGACAGCTTTCGCTGCATGCCACCTAAGGAAAACGAGAGAGCAGCTAGAGTCAGCTAGAGGAAAGAGACCTCCTCAACAAGCAATAATCAAATATTTAATGTAACAGACAATTTAGCACTTAAAGGCTAACATGTTAAATGTAGGATAAACTTTTTGTGGACCAGAGACCACTTAAAAGCTTATGCCGCAATAAATGCGTTAAGAATGCAAGGCGCCACAAGATTCCTGCCTGATTCTGATACAACAGGCAAAACACTGCTGTTGCTTTGGGATTTCTTAAAAAGCTATATTCTGCTTTACCATATAAAATAACTCAAAGCAGCTCACAAAGAAAACGACAAAGAACATCAAAATGCAAAATAGGTTCAAAGCAAAAGCACATTTCTTCAATCTTTCAGAGAAATTAGATATCTGAGTATAGAATATCCCAGTCTCAGGAATGGCTCAGACTGTGTGAACATCACATCCTTTTCAGCCTTAGGATAAGCAAACAACATGCAGTCACAGAGGGAGAATACTCCTTTATTATGTATCAGTGAACAAAAGCATATGTGGGGAAGACCCTGTTATAAAAGAAAGTGATGTAGCTTCATCAGGTGGTGGGCTTCTCATGCCACTAAGAGGTGCAAAAATATCAGCTATTTAATCATGCATTGTTCTACTTTCTACTGTACTTTTACTACAATTTTGCCAGTATGTGCTGGGATGAACATGGGTGAGGTTAAACAGAGCATCTAACTCTGCCCTCAGAGGCAGAAGTGAATGGTTAATATTCAAGAGCTAAAAAGGCACACAGGACTTTGAGGGTTCAAACCTTTGGATACCTGATAAGTTTTGAGCCTCTTCATTCCTTTTATGTGGAAGGCCTATGTCTTCCAGCATCATTTCCATTTCCAATTCTGCCTCCTCTCTGGTTCTCCCTTTTAGCTGGGCATAAAACAGGATGTGTTCTGCAACAGTAAGGCTATAGAAAAGAAACAGTGCTGTTTTAAGTTGGCCAAAAGAGACAAAGCATGCTTCACTATTATACTGTAGAAACAAGACGCAAAAGCTTCCACCCACAGAGAGCTGAAGCCAGTTTGACAGAGAGGCCTCTGCTGTAAGCTCATCCGGTACAAGGTTTCTGAAACGTTTCAGAAGCCTGCAAACCTTGTTTATCCAGAGGCGACATAAGGGAAAAGGGAATACAGTACTATAATGTCAGAGCTAAGCTTTTCTCTAACCACTTCTGTCTACAACCTAGAAGATTTTGTGAGGGGGAGAAGAAGTAACAGTCTGCTGAAAATGCAACATCATCATAGAAAAAGTTTTGCAGGTTCAAAAGGGATTGGCTCTCTTCCTCTCTCAAAATGGTAACAAACACCCACAAACTCGCCTCTGAGTTGCAGAATGATATAATCCTTTTGAGTGTCAGTGTTGACATTTTGCCTAAGTTCATTCCCACAAGTGTGAATTATGGTCCTAACTAAAGCCTAAATAATCACCACAGAGCAAAACTAACACAAGCACACTTCCATGTTGGGGTTGCTTGTATCAATGTGTGTCTGCTAGGCGAACAGAAGACTTGCATCAGGTAGTCAGAACAATTGCAGCCTTTCAGTTGGGAAACGCATTACTTGGAAGCAAGCTTGAAGCAAATCCCTGGCAGCACTTACTGATTGAACAAGATGTTGTACTGCGGGCACATGCCTAGACTCTGCTGTATGGAGTCCAAGTCTGTCTGGATGTCTTTCCCACCAACCAGTATTGTTCCAGATGTAGGTGGAAACAGACCGGTGAGGATAGACCTAGCCAAACAACATGAGAAACAGGTTTATCAGTAATTATACAGCTGTTATTTACAAAATAATAAAAACAAAGCAATATCAGATAAAGTTGAGATAATGTCCTGAGGCACCACTAGACGGCGCTTTTGTCTATAGACACGTTTTGGAAAAAATGAAATGCAAATCTAAAGGCGGCTTTACATATCTGCCTGCTGGATCTAAACTTAAGAATGAATAAGAACAAGTCATACACACATGCACACATTTATAGGGGGAGAACAGCATTAAGTCATTATTATCAGTTTTGCTGAGCTAAATCATTAAAGGGATACTGAAAGAAAAACGGTTTAAGTTTTATTTTTGATAAAAACTATCAGAATATAACGCTCTGTTTTTTCTTTCACAAAAGGCTTTACATGAGATCTGAGGAGGCTGTAGGCAGAACCTGAAACACTTGTAATACTGAGATGGTTTTAGTCAAAAATTAAATAACTTGCATTTTCAAATGTAAGTTTATCTGTTCCTTGCAAATGCAACTCTTGGAAAATTAAAACAAAAATATTTCATCCTGGCTCTGCAACTGGAAGCAAGACTGACTGGGCCTAGGATAGGAATAAAAAAAGTAAAGGACCCCTGACAGTTAAGTCCAGTCGTGAACGACTCTGGGGTTGCAGCGCTCATCTTTCAGTTTTTTGCACCAGTCTGCATTTTTTAATGAAAAGTCACCAGTGAATATCTTCTAATATGCACACATTTGTGTGCAATTTTGCCTACTACAGAAACCCGCAATTTACACGGTTATTATATTTTTAGGTATTGCACCTAAAGCCAAAATCGCATATAGTCAAAACACATTGGATTTCCAAAGTCACTTTTCCTGGAACCCTGCCCCCTTTTGAATTATTATTATTTTTTGCCATGCACATAAAACTAAATGCTAACATGTTGCTAACATGCACATTTTATGCACTCTTTGATCTAGAATAAACATATATTTTTGGCACACAGTGCTTGGATGAATAACTACATTGCAAAATTCAGAGAAGTGTGAATTTTGAAGGATGGCTGTGTTTCAGTTCCTGCATTGTTTTGGAAAGGGCAAATCGGGTTGTATCACCTTAAAATGTGAACCACGTCTAATTTCTCCCCCATCTCTACCCTTGGAGTGGTGGCACTCAGGGGGTGGGGGGACAACAAGCAGGCACAGGATAGGGGAAGCAGCCTTTTTCTTGCTGATCCTCCCCCCTTTCAGCGCTTCCCACCCCTGAATTCCCCATTGATCTTGTCAAACATGGGATGGGGCACACACATTTGCAAAGATAATGTCTGTTCTAGCCCAAGAACAGAACCCAAGAGAAAATAATGTGCAGCTCATATTGCAGAAAACCCCCAAAGTACAAGCAAAGTGACAAGAAAGGAAAGATGGAGCAGATCTGCAATGTCCACCGTTTTTGAAAAATTGACCTGGCCACAGCATATAATAGCTACTCAGGAAGAAACCTGGGGGCAGTAGAAACCGAAAGCCAAGGAAATGTTTGTCCAGACCCCTGAGAAACAATGCACCTGGAACTCTCCTAGGCCCGAGGGGCATATCAACTTTGCTGACTTCATTGCTTTTTCTATTCTTTCAGACTAAAGACTCCCCGTCTCTCTGAGCATATTTAAGAAGACCTGACCCCAGGAAAAAAATGCTGCTCTTCCAGAGAGACATCTGCTTTTGTTTCTCCTATTACTTCCACTTTTATAAGATAGGCATTTCCTTCTCCCGAGGTCTTGGAATTATCCCCCCACCCCCGCACAAGACAATGTGATCACCAATAAGGGTAATCCATGTTTATAATTCACACTAGTTAAGATGGGAGAGTAAGAGCAATCCTCTGTAGGAAACAAGATGATTACCTTCATTTTAAACAATATTTACTGCTGTATCTAAAACCAGAACCGCTCCAGGAAACAAAATATATGGCTATGTAAATTTACAATACATGCAGAAATTAAAATAAACCCCAATACCTAACTATGTGCCTGGGCTGCACAACAACAATTGGCATGCAATTTGGAGGGGAACACACACACACATATGCACATCCTCCATATTGTTCTTAGCTATGCATACCCAAGTATAATTGTCAGCAGCAATAAGCACTTAAGGTTGTTGTGCCTATCTTTTGAGCCACACACAGAGAATTTCAGTTTTGTTTGTGAAATGAAGAACCATTCAGTGAAATTAACAGGAACTAGCATCAGAGTAGAGAGATAAATGCAAGCTCAGCCTCCTGTCATCTCTAGCGATGTTAGTGAATTTTGTAACTACTTGGCTCAGCACATGAGCTTGTCCATTTTAGAATGCTCAGCTTTATTATGAATTGAATACCATTTTCCCGAGAAGTTCTTCTCTGGCTCAGAACGTTAAATGACATTCTGCTGACCAAGCACCCCAAACCCACTGCACATTTTTTAAAAAAGTTTTATGTTCATTGCTTGCTCTTCACTAATCATGTGATGATTACTGCAAACTACCAGATCACCTGATAAACAAAGAGCAGTTTGTTTAGTGAGAATCTATGAGGGTCAATCACTTTCCTTGATTGTTCTTTACATGCATTTGGTTGTGGTTAGTGTCCCATATCTAGATTGAAACCCCTCTCTTGTTCTCAGGTGTGTTTGTTGGTGATGATAGTGGCAGTGGTTGAACTTTCCATCATGGCTGATTCTCCACTGGGGCACTGGAAACTAAATTACAGTCTCAAGGCCAAAATGATCACACCTGCATACACACCAATGCCAACATGACAAGTCTGCAGAGAACGCTTAAAAAAATACACAAATATTTTCTGAATACAGAGACCACTCTGAACCACCGGGAGCTCACTTATCAGCAGGTTTAGCCTCCTCCTCCATCCCACACATACTACCTGTAGCACTTCATTTCAGAAAGTGTTTGCTGAGGTTACAGGTGTGAAATGTATCTTCACTCTTCAACTCTTATCTGTAACTGGAGTTTTACAAGCCACACCTTCTTTTCCCTCCCTCCCTTTTAAAAAAGGGCATTACAACCTAGTTTTGTCTTATTGTCAGTGAACTAAAATTATGAATATAACTTAAGAATAATAGCAAAGGTGGCTATGCATCAAACCTGTACCTGGGCAAGTATAGTGTCTGTGTGTGTGTGTGCATGTAATGTTAGTATATAGCATAAGAGGCCAGCATCTTGATGAAACTAAGAAGGTTTGGATCTGCTAAGTGCCCGAATGGGTGGCCACCTGGGAACTGTGTCTGCCACCTTGGGTTCCATGATGGAAGGAAGGCAGAGTATAAAGTGCAAGAAAAAAAAAATATGGAATTAGCAGCATGATAATCTTATCTCAGACTGGCTCACATAGTGGTTGTCTTCCCAGCTCCGTTGTGGCCAAGGAAAGCAGTGATCTGACCCTCATAGAACGTAATAGTCATTCCGTCAACAGCTGGCTTAGAGCAACCGGGGAAGATCTTCACCAGGTTCTGAATACACACGCCTGGGACCAGACCAGAAGGCTCTTCTTCAAAGTGCAAGTTTGCTTGAAAGAAAGATTTTTTTTATATTAAAAAAACATTAATGAAACAACTGCAGAGGTGGGCTGTAGAGGTGTGTGACTACAGCTCTAAGAAACACAGCATATTATAATTATTAGAAGAAGCAGTTGCATTGCAACACATTCTGGTTCACCGTCCCCCTAACAGTACACATTTTTCCCCCCTGGGTTGCATCATGGTTAGCCCACAAAGGATTGGACCTGCAGTGATTTTTGTAGAAACTGTCAGGTCCGAGCTAACAATAATGGTCATGGGCATCTGTTGCTGACAAAGCTTTCATGGACCTTCTACCACACTGAGGATCGCCCTTGGCCATTACGAATATTCATATTAGGACTACTTTAAATTGCTCCATTTGCCGGTATAGCCAACTATGTGGTAAGCTGAGAACCAAGTCAAAATTTCTGATAAGAGACTTATGAGAAGGTAATTTCTGAGAATTCCCCCTCCCAAACACACAAAGGGCATTTTTTTTCAGCCACCAATTGAACCCCCAACCTCCCTGAGGGTGCGGGGGAGCGCAGTCTGCAAACTGACCAGCAACTGTGCACAATAGTTCACTACAGAGTCACGGTCATGGCACAGAGCAATTTAAAGTGGCCTCTTATGGTGCACAGGAGAAAGCAGCAGGGGGCCTTTATCAGCAGTGACAACAAAATCTGGCATGTAAACAATCCATCTGTCCACTTGAACAACTTTCTTTTTTTTCCTTATTCCACTCCTCCCCACACAAAAAAGGGAACAGAATGAGATCACCAGAGTTTAGAATAACATTGTTTTCTTTTTGTCTTGGTGGGAGAAACTCACCCTTGTGCAGGAGGAAAGATCAAGGCCCGGGTTTCCCACTGAATACAGACCATCCAGAAGACTGAGCTCATAAGACTGCCATTTTAAATGCCACCATGGGGACTGTTTTATTTTGCTTAATTCTGGGCCAAAGAAACAGGCTTTGAAGTAAACGACCCCCTTGGGCATTTGAGATGATGTAAATCAAGAGCCTTTTGACTTGTGTTTATCTAAGTTACCTTAAGATTTGTAGGGGAGTTTCCATAAGGGTTTGCTTACTTAACTTTTCAGGATCAGAAGAGTTATGTTAGGGTGCAGTCAACTCAGTCCAGGCATGTTCCTTTCTACTAATAAGGTATTGTCAAGAAATGTATGTGATTCTCCCACCCTATTTTTTTAAAAAACCTTCCTTCCACTTGCAGTCTGAAGTGACCTAACAGGGCACAGGTTTACAACCAGGCCTTCATGAGGGCTTCTGATGGCATATTCAGCATTCAGGTTTGATGGGCAAAACTTGGAAGAAGAGAGGCTAAGCTACCAGACTCAGGCTGACATAGCAAGGCACCAGAGTGCCTTTTCAATCACGTATGATGGGCTGGAGACATGAGAACACAAGATGTTTTGTGCATACATTTTCAATGCAGGTATTTGTGTTGGTGGAACATCAGTATAATTTTAATTTAAAATTCATTACTTTTTTTTTTGCAAGTAAACAAGGAGCACTGCAACATGGATAGCTAGTTTTAGTCATCAGTCATCTGTGCAGGATATTTTTTAAGTTTCCGGACACTACTGCTGCATAAAGTCCTTGGATTTAATACTACAAAGATATATGAAAGTTTCTAGGACATGGATTTAGCTTTTCCCCATTCCAAATACAATAAAGGAAGCTGAGAAGAAATTCAATTCAATGGATCCTGAATTATGTTCTTTTCAAATCTGTGTTTTTCAAAAACACATTCATCACACAAGCTCCCTAAAGGTCACAGGTTAGAAAAGGGAATGTCAGTTATTTATTCTAAGGCAGGCCAACTTCTGCAGAGTTTTGGGATTTGCAGCAATCTGGGGAATAAGCCAACAAGGTGCTAGGAGGAGATATGGTAAAGAGTTCTTTGCTTCTTGACAAGCTAGATCTTTTTGAAGGAAGACCCCTGCTTTCATTCACCATCATCACACAGGATGAACCCAAATGACCTGGGGTTTCATTCAATAAGTTTGAAAGAATGTGTGCTCATGCTCAGTGCTTGAATCACCAACTTTTCACCAAATGCAAAAACTCCAGTTCTGCAGAAGGTGACTCCCTGTGTCCAAATATTGCTTCAGAAGGTCAGCTTGCACAGCAAAGAGAATCAAGCAGAAGTTTCCCCCCGCCACCCTGGACTGTAGCACATCAGTGTACATACTATGTTTGAATGCTGACCCATTTAAAAAGGTTTATAGATGTCTGAGAGGAAGCTAGAGTGAACTGTTCACCCTGATTGTGCTAGTTTTGTATGCCAACCTCCAATGAAGAGTTCTTCAGACTGTTTTGTTGGAATTGGCCCTCCTGGGACAATAAAGTGAGATGCCTCTACTCTGCCACACCCACCTGGAGCTATTCACACACCACCACATAGGCAGACAAACAAACTGGCGACAAAGAAACACATCAAAGTTCAAATGTATAACACAAAAAGAGTTGCGATTACTCCGCTTCTCTCTCTCCTTACTAGTCATTTCATCTTTGCCTTTTGCCTCTGCCTCAGGCTTCCCCTGCTCGATGTACTCTGGTTTCCTTTTGTGTTTACATTTGTTTTCTTTACCATCCTTCTTCAACGGGCTGTCTGTCTGGGTTTTCCCCCTGTCGGGTTCGTCAGCCATGGACTTTCTCATCTCTTCTTCTTCAGCCTTCATGTTGACGCTGCCTTCCTTCTCTGAACCTTTGTCTAGGTCAATCAGAAATCAAGTCATTTTTAAAAGGCAACCACTGCTGTCAGTCTTGAGTACACACTACACCTTTATAGCACATTTGAAGCATACTTCCCCACTCAAATAATTCTGGGCATTGTAGTTTGTTAAGGGTTGCTGGGCAGTGTAACTTTTTGAGGGGTAAACGACCATACCCATAATTCTTTGAGAGGGGGTGGAAAGGTAGCTTTGTGAGGGATAAACTACAGTTCCCAGGATTCTTTGGTGGAAGTACTGTGATTTAGACGTGCTTTCAATGCATGGGGCGGATGTGATCTTAAGTTTCATTTAAACATTTAACAGAAGACTCTCTCTCTCTCTCTCTCTCTCTCTCTCTCTCTCTCTCTCTCTCTCTCTGTGTGTGTGTGTGTGTGTATCACGACCACCAGAAGGCACATGCCTAAATAGTGAAGGCCATTTGGTTGGGTATAGGTCTTTTAAAATACATAGAATTGTTAAGTAAACTACAAAACACCAGGAACTTCTTGCCCCTTGCCTAACAAAGCTTAAGGAGAAGCATTCTATGCGGTTTAAATCTTTTTTTTTACAGCTCTTCTAGAGGACTAGGACCTTAAATGAGAGATTTTAAAACTTCCCAATAGGAACTTTTGTTCCTAAATCACAATGACTGCAAGTGAGACTCAGAAAACAATATTAAATTAGATGTGATTCTTACTACTACAGAGTGTTTCCTATTTCACTATGTATTGTGTTCACAGAGTACTTACTGCCTCAGTGATCAGGGTATGCTTTGCATTCCTGTGATGTTCAAGTCCTTGCTCTGTTAGGTTGTTACACGCAAGTGGCAAGGTGAGCCAATCCCTTGCCTCATCTCCCAGTGTCACAGCACTTCTTGCATTTCCCCTATCAGTGTATTTGTGGCCACTGTCCCATGGTAGGAGGGGGCACCTGCACTGATACAGGTTTAACACAGGTGTTTTATGGGCTGCCAGGACATGTGTCGAATAACCGGGTGAGGCCGTAAAACACCAGGCAGATGGTGACTCTAAGGACATGGCATGGATGCGCTACTCTGTTGTTAAAAGATTTAAAGCAGCCTTTATCTGCCTCGGGTCCCCCAATGTCGTTGGACTACAACTCCCATCACCCCTAGCTAGCAGGAGCAGTGGTCAAGGATGAAGGGAGTTGTAGTCCATCATTATTCGGGGACTGAAGGTGGAGAAAGGCTGAACTGAAGTTGGCAACATTTTTAAAATAATGCCTTTCAGTGGGCTTTGCTGATGCTCTCAACATGAAGATCCATGCTGCTATTGCTGATTACTTGTTTCATTTAGGAATTGCTTCCTAAAACAGATCCCAGAGCAATTTACAGGAAGAACATATGAGCAATTGTATATATAAAAGCAATGACATATATGGAAAAACAAACGAGAAATGTTGAAAGGACAAAAGAGAGGATCAAACAGTTGTGCGCTAATTTCTAAGTCAGGACTGTGGGCTGGATGTGGCCCTCCAGGCTTCTCTACCTGGCCCTTGGAACCCTCCCCAAGCTTCACTCCTTATTAGGCCTGTCTCGCACCCTCCTGGAGTGTTTTTGCTTTACTGGATTATGTCCTTTAACTCTGATTATGGCTCTGCGTTGCCTGGGTGGAGGAGAGTTTGTTGTGTGAATGCATGTAGCACAAAGGTAGCAGTTGCATTAATTGTTCTGCCCACCTTACCCCCACAACCCATCAATGCCTTAAAAAGCTTTGCCTAAATATTCCTCGTAGTATATAGCCTTGCAAGGCTGCTTTGATATGTGGCATCCTGGAAGCTGGAAAACAGAAGCAATGTCAATAGTAACAAACAGATGCATCCTCTGTTCTTCTGAATTCCTCTCACAGGACATCCAGTGGGAAAGCTGTACTTTCAGCTGAGAATGCAACAAAAGCAAATCCGCTTCCAAGAGGGGCAATGTTGCTGCCCCTTTTCCCGCTCTGACCCTAGCATGTGCCATGACTGGGATGGTGCTGGTGGGAGAGGTTTCAGGTTGTTTGCAGAGGGGATTAGCCTCCTGCTGGCCCAGAAGTACCTTCATCTGCTGAGAACCAGATTCAAACAGCCTGTCATAGCCTGTGAAGTACTATGGCAGCGAGAAACAGAACAGCCATGCAAACAACAGATTTTCTCCTCCTTTCTCTGTAGTATAGCAACTGTTTGTCACTGTGGTTTTGTGGATTCTGGAATGAGCTGTTTATGCATCTATTCCAGGCACTTGGACTCACAGTAGTGATTTCAACATCATTGATAATTCAGTGGAGCTGGATGATTGGAGGTTTTTCTTAATGAAAACTAGTTTAGCACCCTTAACATGCACGCAGATCCAGCCAGTTCATATAATCCAGAGTATTCTTCATATGACCATTCCCAGGGACCCAACGGAGGACATAACATCTGACCAGGTTCTTCCTTGGGTGTATCAGAAATCTGAAGAGGTGCTGTGTCAATGAGATGTTGCTAGGAAGTTAAACCCAAGCCAGGAATGCAGATGCATCAGCACCTTAAAGGTGATCAAATTTATCATGGCATATGCTTTGCTAAATTAACGCAGTATCATCCAGTTACAGGTGTGTGTGTGTGTGTGTGTGTGTATATATATATATATATATGCATCATTTCTCTTTTTTTTTTTGGGGGGGGGGGGTATAATTGTAAACCATGAGGTCAAAGGGAAATGAAATGTAGAAAAGCACAAGCGATGGTAATTATGTTATTAACAGTGGTAATTCGGAAAAAAACCAAATACATCCTGGCATTGATATGTCAATTAACACATATAATGTGCTCAAAATCCTTTGTCTCGGTTCAGTCGATAAGTGATAGCACTGAACCTCTTGGTGTGTTGTAATTCAGTGGTTTCACAATGCAGTTTTCGTTTGACGTTCCTTTGCTCCATTGCTGGCCATGCTAAAGCTTGACATTTTCACACTGGCTTTTCAGTATTGCGGTTTCTGATGTCAGACTTCTGCCCATTTATTCTTTTGCAAAGAGGCTGGCCTGTTGCAGAAGGGCTTTCTGGCAGATGATGGCATATATCACAATGGAAGATGATCATGTGAATGATCTCAGTATTGTTGCCAGAGTAGACACTGGGCAGAGTTGGGTCTGATCCCTGTGTCTGCAGCTCCATTTTGTGACCTGTTGTTGCTGTTTTAAGGAGGGAGCCTCTCTTTAACCAAGTACATGCCCACCTCCAACGGAAGGAAGTGCAGTTCTCCAGCATGGGCTCTACGTAGATCACCAATGATACATTTGAAAATACATGTACAAATACTCAGGTTCACACTTCATACATCTGACGAAGTTGGGCTGTAGTCCATGAAAGCTTATGTCATAACAAATGGTTTGCTTTTAAGATGCTGTTAAATCTCTTGAAGGCTTTTGCTAAAAATGCAGGGAACAAGTCTGCCTCTATGTATCTTGGATGTGTGGACCAGTTCCCAAATGGTCAGGATGCAAGAACACGCCTATCTCAAATGGGCTGAAGAATATTGCCTTTCTATTATGCATCTCTTGGTAGATGCGAGAGCATCCTTCTCCATGTCTGTAGAAGTCTGCTCCAGTCTCAGGTTGCTGCTGAAAAAAGGCAGCATCAGAAAGAGAGGACCTGGATCTTCCAACATATTTGCGTTGAGAAAACAGATATCGTAAGACTAAAGGGAACATGGGTCGTCTTTGAGTATCAGGCTTAGTTCAGACCGCTTGCAAAAGTGTTGGTCACATCTGTGTGTTGGACCAGTTTTAGCCCTTGTTTGGGGACACATCAGAAGTATGGTTTCACTTGGGGTGGGGGGCAGGAGGGAAGGGAGATTACAGAATATTTCCAGGAACAGTGAAATGCTATACCTGATATTCAGAGTCACTCCAGTGCCAGCTCAGTTAACATCAGAATCATGCTACTTCCTTCAGCAGTTGTCATAACAGCCCTTGTCAACTATCTCCAGACAGATCAGTAAGAGAGACATGATTTGCAGGCCGCCAGTTAATCTCAGCATAATTTAGAAAGATTTCAGACAGAACCCCGACTCGCTCTCCGGCAACACTTTTAATAACAGTGGGCCACTCAGAGTTCAAAGCCACCTGCTAAGATTCCCACTGTAAGCCTGTGTCTAATCTTTACAATGGCTCCCATAATGAATGCAAGAGAGCATTCGCCTCTAAACGGATCAGCGGTTCTCAAGTTATTTCTGAACACCAGTTTTTCCACATAACTCACCATCCACAGTTGTTGTTTTCTCAGCCTTTGGGTGCCCTGACCCTAGCCAGTAAGACTGCTGGAAAGGGAAATACCAAGGCCGTGGTATCCCATAGTCTCCTGAAACAAAAACAAGTTGGTAGGGTGCATAAACCTCTTTGTGTTTTGCCATGGGGAAGAACCCATCTATGCAAATCTTACGCTGCAATAATTACTTGATGTTTCATTAGCAGCAAACATTGCTGTGCACTAGAAGTTCAAACAAAGCACAGCCACCCACCACCGTCTTGGCTGTAAAGTTTTTTTACAGAGGGAAAGGGACAGAGGGAGAATAACCACATTCCCAATTGCTTTTGTTTTCAAAACTGAAACTCAATTTAATTAAGGAATTAAGCTATTCCCCAGACCAGGGATTGGTTGAATTTTTAATAAGCAGGCAGTGAAAGCCTGTACAGTATGTGTTCTGCCTAAGGCAAGGTTTGAAACAGGGATTTCCTAGCTCACTTTCTTAGCCACTACATCATCAGTTACACTAACTATTACTCTGCATTCCATTACACTATGAAGTGACTTGATTCCTGGGGGCAAATCCTACCCTCAAAGTTAATTTCCAAATTCCAAAGATTAAGGGGCCACTGCAGATGAAACTGTCCAGCTGCCTTAAAAGATTTCATTCTCTTTCTGCAGTGTCGGTGGCTCTTGAGAGAACTATCCTCCTGGTGTGCTGTGTAGCAGGGCACCAGAGAAGGAGGAACAGACCACCTCCTTCCTTTTGGCCTGCTCCTGCTTCCAGTCAGTACATTTTTAACGAGAAGGGTGGGGTGGGGGGTCTGGGAGGGATGATGTTTTGCGGATCAGGTGGGAATTCTTTTCCAGCTCAGATTTTAATCCCTAGGCTCATAAAACTAGCCTCTTCTTTCGGGCTATCTTTAAGAGCTCCTGAAGCTCATACCCAAACCAAGTCATAGCAAGCTGGATCTGTGTCTGTACTAAGGATTTTTTCTTTGATGACCTTACATAGGGGTGGGTAACTCCCCGCCTTCCACCACAAGCCAGCCAATCACCACAATGACAATAGGTGATCTATTTTTGCCTGTGCAGATGGTCAGCTAACTGTAGCCACTTCCATAGCTCTGTGCGGTGCTTTGCAAGTCCCAAGAACCAGTTTACAAACACTGTACACACAACTTTGCAGGTGCAGACAGTCAACCCCCCTGCAGCTCAGTGGTGTCTTAATCTTCCTTGCACCTTGTGTCATATATGATGTCATGTGGGCGTTCCCCCACCCCCCAAAAAAGTTACCTTGTGGGACAAATAGGGAGGGTTTGGTAAACGAGGAAATGAGAAGCTTATATCTGCTTCCACCATGGATAAGATATGAAAATGCTATTTTGAAGTTCCTTAAAATGGAGTAGATTACAAGTCTTTTACAGAAGGGGAAAGGCTCCGAAACAATCCGGTGGTAACCAGCATCATTTTTAGAAACCCGTATAAGAGGGAAATCAAGGGTAAGGTGTGAGATTACCTTGTTCAGATAAGATCTTTTGTGGTGCTTTGTTTTAGCTTTTGAACACATATAATATGCGGCAGGACAAGTTTCTTAAAATGCCACATACTGTACTCTTCTGAACAAAAGCAAAAGAATATAAGATCATATGATACGTTCTCCTGGCAAATTGCAAATAGTGGCCTGAGACTTCCTTTTCCCTTTTGCCCTTGTGAATAATTTGCCAAAATGCTGACAGCAGGGACAAAACACCATAGTGTAAGGGACAGGGACCAAAATTTTATATTCAAGGCTATAATCATGTTTATTAACTGCCTTTTTGCAGTGGTAGCTACACAGAGCCACAGGACCTAGTGTTTGCACTAGGTTTCAACTAGTTGGCATTGAACATTCTGAGATGCTATTTATTTGATTTATTTTAATGTTTAGTTAAGCTCTAACTTTAAAATCCAGTTCTATTAAAATCACTCTTTAGCAGCAACAGTGTCCATAAGGCTACCTCTATTTAAAATGGGCAGGGAAGAGACATTGCCATACCTGGGAAGACATTATCCAAGTACCAAGCAAGCAATCCATAGATAAAACCATCCAAAACCATCATCTCCATAGAGAACAAGAAACTGTATTGATCTCCTTCTAGTGGGCTGGTTCGGATGTTATCCCACTGTAGCCCAAGGCCTTGCTCTTCATAGCGTGACAAGTATTCTGTACCAAACCCAAATGCCACAGGTGAAAGGAAGCTCTGGAAGAGGAAGAGGAAGGGGGGTGTCAAGTTACCTTGATGGGGGTGGGGAAAACTCTTAGCAATGAACATATGGCAGACAAAGGAATGAAAAGGGGATGGGTAGATTTCCTTGATTAGTTCTTCCTGAATGTTCCACTCCACTCATTTTCTATTTTTTTAAATTTCAGATTGTCTGTATTTGCATTATCCCCTCCCCCCTTTACAGATAAACATTAACAACTGTGTACATTAAAACACTATTGTTGTTTTTAAGCTAATGGAAATCACAGCAATTTTCCAAGACATTTTCAAGCACCCCTGAATTGTTGGAGAATTTTGCCTCTCAACCCCCTACAAAGATTATTTGGTGAAATCCCCCCTCCCCATTTCCCCACCCACAAATATCAATCAATCAATAAATCAATCAATCTCTTTTATAGACATAAAAAGCACACCATATACACGGATCAGAACACAACACAGTTAACAAAATGTAGTAGGAGATACTTTAGGATAAAACTGTCCAGACATCATGAAGTACGAAGATGGCTCTTAGGACCTGTGGTGACATAATTTAATAGTGTCACTCAAAAATCTTGCCACATTCTCCACAATGTCATTACTACAACTGTTCAGCAAATAAGACACCCTGGAAGAGTCAGTGTGAAAAACCCCCTCCTTTGATAAGGGGGCCAAATATATTTTTGCATAAAATGGGCAATAAAAATAAAACATGTCTGATGGATTCAACCTGTTTTGTGCCACAAGGGCAGTATATTTCAGAGAGTGGGGTTTTCAAGAATCTACCTTGCAAAACTGCAGACGGTGACATTAAATCTTGTGAGGGAAAGAGCTCTGCGTAGGTGGGGATCATAAAGCTGGTGTAAATATGGAGTGTCCTGGCCAAACGAGGGTGTAATTTTATAGTGGTGAGCCACGCTCTGGTTTCCAGCAGCCTTTGTCCAGTTTCCAGACAAATGGCTGTATATGGCACACAATTTGGCAGCGCCAGGATTTTGTGCATAAATTTGTATTGGAAGCATTCCAACGATTGCTTAACTGCACCAGTCCATAATGGAATGCCATACAGGAGTTTTGGGGCTACTTTGGTGTTGAAAGCCTTTAGTGCAGCTGGGACGAACTGGTTCCCTCTGTTAAAGAAGATACAGGTGATAGCCAGAGCTAGTGTTAGACTATCCACTCCATTAAGTGCAAGCTTACAATGGTATTTACAGGAAGCATTATATTGGAAGTGGATGCCTAAGTATTTAAAGTTTTTAACCTTTTCCAATGGGTTTCCACTGATCTCCCACCTATGAGGCTTCCAAGATGTCGAGAAAACAAGATGAAATTATAAAAGTTATAAATGACACAGTTTAGAGGGCACTGTGGTTTCTATTGAGCTGGGTGGAGGTAGTGGGTGAAGAGGATTTCTTACCGCCATAATCTTTAGCTTAAAAGTCAGCCGGTCCTGCCAGGCAAAGCAAACAATGTGAGGCAAGTATAGGGTAAAGTAGATGACGCCACTGCAGGCAGCTGCCAGATTAGCCTTGGAAAAGAAGGTGCTGAGCAAGAAGCACTGCATGATGCTGGCCGTGGTGAAGGTCAACAGGAACAGGAACAGGAGGTGGGGGTTGCTGTAATGAAGCACTCTGCCATACTGCATTGAAAGAAAGAAAGAAAGAAAGAAAGAAAGAAAGAAAGAAAGAAAGAGAGAGAGAGAGAGAGAGAGAGAAAGATCCAGTTAATCACAGTCTCCATTGACAGCATGGCAGAGACCATAACTCATCTCTGCTCATTCATTGCTGTCCATCCTCTCTGCCTAGGCATTTATGTCAGAGTCTATTGAAAAAAGAAGGGCTGGGCTGATGTTCTACCTTCTGCCAGACAATAAGATACATGAAGGGTATTCATATCTCTGTTAAACAACTGTGTGTGTGTTGTGTGGAAGGATGCACCTGTATGAGAATTTCTTTAAGCTATGCGGTCATGCAACATATCCAATCCTTGTAAAATGCCACATCATAGCAACAGGCAGCTTAAGCTGTGCTGTTTCTTCTGTGCTGTGCATGTCATCAGTGTGGCTTCATCATACTTCTCCTTTCACGCAAGATGTTGCAATATTGCTGCAGCAGGTTGCTCAATGTCATAGAGTTGCTAGTAAAACCTTAGCTTCAAGATCAGGCATTTTGGGTAATGCAGCCTCCTTTAAGATCAGGGCATGGTTACCAGTAGCTATCTTGCAGGGAAGGTAGCCTGCCATGGATTAAAAGGTGACAGGATGACCCTGCACACTCCTAGATAGGCACTGGGTGAATTTCTCTCCAGATGTTGTTGGATTCCAACTCCCATCAGCCCCAGCCAGCAGGACCAATGCTCAGGGATGATGGGAGTTGTAGTTCAACATCATCAGAAGGGCCACAGGTTCCTCATCCCTGTACCGAGCACTGGGTGATAACAAGGCAGGAGGACCACCATCACAGGGTAGAGTTCAAACACAGAAGTTCAGAAGACTTGTTCTCCAGATTTCTGGCTCATCATTAAGGCAGCACCCTCACTTGCTCTAAGTGCAGTTCAAAGGCACAGGTCTTGTTAAGTTGTGGGTGAACATATCAGACGACACGGCGATTCTTCCAAGCAGCTCTTTATTTGTAAGCTGGAACAGAACTGAGCTGAAGAGCTCAGTCAGCCTGCTTATATAGAGCTCCAGAACAATGTAAGTGTTGCAACTTTCTAAAACTATCCAATCACTGAATGTCACTTTTGATCCTTCATTTGCATAACTATCTACAGTATCCCCCTGCTGGCCCAGGGTGAGAACTTCAATACATAACAGGTCTAGTCTAGCATGTGGGTGTCTCATGGACTGAATCATGAATTACAAAAGCAGCTGCCTTTCAGTAATCATTAGGCCATTGCATGGATTGTTGCTATTGAAAAAATATCAGGTTATCATTGCTCCTCCCAGCATAAATTGTGCAGCTGCCCTCTGTTGGTCAAGGGACAATCACTTTGCTATGACTGCAACTCTATGCATGTCTACTCAGACATCCTATTGAGTTCAATGCGACTGTTTCTCAGATAAGCATGTACAGCATTGCATCCTATAGCAGTCAAACAGATAGTTCAACCAGACTAAAATTTTACAAAATGTGAAAAGTAAAAGATTTGGAATGGGGCTAAAAACATGTTCCTCCACCTCCCTAGTTTGCTTGAAGTGTTTTTATACAAATTCACACACTGCACCTTTGCCTGAAAGCAGATGCTTAAAAATAATTAAACCAAAAAGCCAAAATACTGAATTTTCAGAGCATATTCTGATTATGCATGTCATCTCTTCTCCCCAGATTACAGTCCTCTGAAAAATAGGGTCCATGAAGAGGGGAATCAACTGTCTTTTTAAAAGTTGCTGTCTTTTAAAAAGTTGAAATAGTATTTTGCTGCTAAATGACATTCAAATACCCAGAACCAGGGAGATCTCATGAGGGTGGCTAAGATCTACCAGGACCCTTTGCACTGCTAAGTAAACCAAGGATGATCTTTATGAATCTTTAAGGACCCCATTACAGTGAACAGTTGGACCTCAACTGGAAGTTAACCTTATCTAACCAAGTGGGACAGACAATTGTTCTGTACTTTTAGGCCTTACATATCTACAGCTATTTTTTGGCAAAAGTTACAAATGGCAATTGACCATCATTGTTGTTTTATCCCACACAGGAAGTGTGCTTGTTCATGTGCAGCAGTAATTATTAGCATTAAGTATAATTATGCTTGTGCAAGGAAGAATGACACACGAAAAGTGGCAGTAATGGAATAGCACAATATACAGTATGAATTACTACTGGTATGATATCACTGCTGGCATAAACTCCTATAGAGGAATGTGTCGGCCTTTAGCGTATCTGATTATATCACCAGGGGTCTATTGCCAACAACCAGCTCATAGTTTGCCAATATGTCAGATGTCAGATCCCCTAATGTACTCTTCAAAAGATACTGCCAAAGCCATTCTCTTAACAGCAGTATTTGGCAACGTACATGTGGCACGTAAGGCATTAACTATTATAGAAAAGAAGAAAAATATATATTGGATACACTGATCTGGACTTGAAGTGGGAAACAACCTCAGTCCAGGGGGGAAACACCAGATATAAATAACATCGGCCCTGCTGGTGAACTCAAACAAACAATAAGCACCAAATTAATGTGGTGTCAAAGTTAAGTGCTAACTATAGGACAGCATACCTAAGCCAAGCTACAATGTCAAAGCTGACACACCATATCAGTTCAGGTAGGCCTGGCAGAGAAATAATTGAACAGGAGCAGGCTTTTCTCATAAAAGTAAACTGTGCTTTAGCAGTAGTTGTTTACAAATATTTGTTCTTTAGTAAGCGCTAAGATTCTGGCATCCAGAGTCATCTTTATCAGGAAGGCTTTTTCTTTTGTTTTAGAATGCAGCAAATCACAAAGCATTCAAAATAACATAGAACCCTTATAATAAACAAACAGCAAGAGGAAGCAGAACATTAAATAAAGAAAGAAATCCTTAGGGTCACCAGGAAAAAACAAGAGCGCCACACCCAACAAGAAGAAACAGAACAAAAAAAGCCAAGCCAATGGGTATACAGAGGTATGTTTTCATGCTGTTAAGTAGTTCCCAATATGACAGAATAGTTCCCACTGCATTTTCGGTTTCGCCTTTGTCAGGAGAAATTTCCCAGGCACTATTTACTCAGAGGCATGAAAGGTGCACTCCACCCACCAGCTGCCAAGATGACCCGTGGCTTAAAAGCAAGAGTTCCATCTTCTAATGAACTTAAGAATAGCTCTGTTGGATCAGGCATTGGCCCGTCTAGTCCAGGATCCTGTTCTCACAGTGGCCAACCTGATGCCTATGGGAAACCCCCAAACAGAACCTGAGCACAACAGCACTCTCCCTTCTTGTGTACTGCCTCCAAGCATGAAGGCGGAATGTAGCCACCATGGCTTGTAACCACTGATAACTTTATCCTCCATGAATTTGTCTAATCCTCTTTTAAAGCCACTCAAGTTGGTGGCCTGCAGGAGTGAGTTCCATTGTTTAATTATAGCCTGTCCTTTTTTCTGTCCGGAATCTTCCAACATTCCACTTCACTGGATGTCCATGAGTGTTTTGAGCAAGGGAGAATCCATTCGGAACTATCCTAGAATGCTCATTGGATAACATTCAGCATTTATATAAAGCTTTTGGAGAATTCAAAAATTCCCTTGTTGTGCAACTCGACAAGGCAGATCAATATTATTATTTCCTGAGAGAATTTTGTGTGAGCAATTAAGCTGAAAGGTGGATTCTGGCCTTTTATGGCACCCTCTGCGTTGCGCATATTTGCAGTCGCTAAGAGGGCCATTCTACATTTTGCAAAGCAATGCCCAGTTATTATGTCTGGCGGACGTTAGAAGGTCGAGTAAGTCAGAGAGAAGGAAACAAAGAGGTTAAAGGGATGGGCTGCAGCTCAGTGACGGAGCATGCAACAGGTCCCCCAGGTTAAATCCACAGCACCTCTAAATAGGTCTGGCAAAACAACTGCAAAAGTTTGACACAGCTTTGGAGGTTATCCAAAATGTAGGGGGTTTGTGGTTAATTTTCCTGGGCAAAACCCCTGTCTGAAACCACCGCCGGTCACTGTAGACAACACTGAGTGAAATGCACCAGTGGTCTGACCTGGCAGCTTCCTATGTAAGACTTTGCAGACCAAATAGAGGAATGTGGAGAAGCTTATTGAAAAGATCAAAGCAAACGCCGAGGGACACACTTGAGTGGTATGACTCTGTGTGCCCCCTCGCAGAAGCAACGTATTTTTTCGAACCAAGCAAACAGCTGGTGGTTGTGACAAATGAGTTAGAGGGTAGATGCCTCACCGTAAGGTTTAAAAAGAAGTGAGAGAGAGACTTAGTGAGAGAAAGAGAGAGAGAGAAATTCCTGTTTTCTGAGGCCTCCTTGAAGTGAGCAGCAATGTTTAGAACGTGACCTGTCAAACCTAATCCAACCTGAGGCACTGTCATGAAGGCAATCTTGCGAGTCTCTCAGGAGTAAACATATCTATCTCTGTCAAGTGCTGATGCTGCCTTTGGGGGCTACCTAAAGGAATGCGCCTGCTGCTACGTGCTCAGGAGGCTGATCCTTCCAGCATAAGTCTGTCTGTCTGTCTGTCTCTTTTTCATATAGCTCCCATTATTCCTTGGTAGTACCGGCAGCCTGAGTGCAACATGGCACGTCTGGGCCTTGAAAAAGAAAAATGCTCCTCGCCTGGAGGTGATGCTCTTACCGTAATGAGAGTCGTCAGGAGAAACGTGCTCACACCCATCATGATGAAGCTGTCTAGGAACCAGGTGAACCAGACAGCCCCGTTAGTGACCCCCCTGTTCTTCATGGCCTCTTTCAGCCTCATTTCTTTTTCCAGCACAATACTCTTTACCATCATGGAGACAGAGTAGATCCAAGCAAGCACAATGAAGATGGGGAAGGCACGGTTCAGAGTAACCATGAAGCTGCCCAGGAAAGAAATAAAACAAAGGTTAAAATCATAGTCTCCAAGAAGCAGTGTGAAAGGGACGCACGGACTGAAACTGGTCTAACAGCCGTTCCTTCTCTCTAGGGAAACTCCTGATGTTTTCCGTGAGAATTCAGAACATCCTCAAACTATGCTTCCCAGTTTTCTTCAGGGGAAGTCATGAAAGTTAAGTTGGCATAAAACTGGTGTGAGTGCACAGCGTCATGGCATCCCTAAGACAGCGCAGCTTCATTATTAGGAAAGTG
This sequence comes from Podarcis vaucheri, assembly GCF_965113315.1. Classification (NCBI taxonomy): domain Eukaryota; kingdom Metazoa; phylum Chordata; class Lepidosauria; order Squamata; family Lacertidae; genus Podarcis; species Podarcis vaucheri. Next base: position 30,217,188 of record NC_138764.1, read on the forward strand.
GATTAAAAAAATGGATTTCGCTTGATCAGGAAATGTTGCCCCATAAGGATTTATGGGTTCTGCCTTTTTGAAAATTGCCTTCCTCTGTTATTGCAGACAATTCATAACCCATATAAACCCCCAATATATTTAAGATTCGGTAGAGCTGGCTACAGCCCCTATCCCCAGTCTGCTCGCTGCTATTTCCACTTGGTGGTTGATTTATCTTTGTCTAAGGTTTTTCATTATGGGAACAATAGAAAACACCTTCTGATTGTGTGAGCTCTGTGTTAATGGCAATCTCAATTCAATGGAAGAAATCAAATTAAAAATAGGAGGGGGAGCAGGTTTAAATTGTTCACAGGTGTATCAACTTCTGCTGGAATATTCTTTCCCTGCCACGCATAAGCAGCAATCTTGTGCTGTGGCTGAACCCACACTGACTGCGCCAAAGCCCTGCAATCAATTACCCTTCTCAAATACCTGATCTAGAGTTAGATCCTGCCCTTTTGCACAGCCATGCCTCCTCCTTGAGGATATGATCAAGTCAGCACATGGAGATGTAGCAATTAAAAGGGGGGGGGGAAATAAATCTGTATCATATGTTTATGGGATTATCTGCGTCTGTTTTGTCTGTGCTGCTAGGAGAGGGGGTGGCATCTGGAGCCAAAGATAAGATCATGGCAAGACAGATCAAGTCAAAAACAAAAGGAATGCAGAGGCAGACTATTTCTCACCTTGGCTGCTAAGTGAGGTCGCTACTGGACAAATGGAGAAAAAGAGTGTTTTTGAGAATTAATCTAGGCCATGCTATTTGTGGCAGAGAAGGGATATATTTTGCAAGCTGGTGCCTCCCAGACAGACCCTTGTGTTTAAAAAGGAAACAGAAATAGAAACTAGAGACCACAAAATGATGCCCTCGAGGATTCTGCTGTTATTGCTTCATGATAAGGCTTCCCTGCCAAACTTCACTTTCAGAGTGCCAAGCCACTGTGTATTTCCCCTGTCCCCCTACCAATATCTTGTCAAAGAGCCAGCATGTTGCAGCTAGTGTGTTGGGCAAAGAATGGGGAGAGCTGGGTTTAAATTCTCGTTTAGCCATGAAGCCCGCTCACTGACTTTCAGCCTATGTTGTCTAGAGAGAGAGAAAATGAGGGTGGATCATGAGTTCCTAGGATAAAAGATGGGATATCAATATGATAAGTATATAAACAACGTACAAATGACACCCAAGTAGAACAATACTTGTGACTTTACTTTCACATACTTCAACCTTACAAGGAGAGTAAGAAATATTGTTAAATTTGCAGGGAGATGCTGCTATACAGTGCACACACTGAGTTGTACTCAGCATAAGTATACTCTGAGTAAACCCATTGAAATCAATAAATATGACTAACTTAGGTCCATTAATGTCAATGGGTCTACTCTGAGTAGAATTTAGTTAGCTTCAACCCATTGCTATCCTGACAATGCAATCCTACACATGTCTACTCATAAGTAACTCACACTGAGTTCAACTCCCAAGTTAGGACCGCAACCTGATTCGTGCCACTTTTTTCCTGCATAGAGCCAGTATATTCACTGGGGAGGGAGCCATGTGAGACTGTATCTCCATAATCCGTCATGACAACAGATACACAAGAGTGATTTTTTTACACGTGATGCTGTAAAATGAACCTATGCGGTATTTTCCCCAAACTGAGGTGCCTTCTAGGTAGGAAAAATGCCACATATTAAATATATATCTTACATGATGGAAGGTTGTATGTTCAGTGCAGTATTATCAATGCTTAATTTAATTAAATTAATTAATTTAATTGTTTTAAAATGCATGAATCTAAAAGAATAGCGTTTACATTCAAGAATTATGCTATTGGGTCTATCCACCAGAGGGCTGTCTTTCATCAGAGGCAGGCACTTCATTCACAGACAAGCAGCTATGGCAGCACATACCCAGCATAGTATGATTTAGAAGAAGAGACAGCCTTGAAGCAACTTTGAAAGCGGAATTATAAAAGACGACGTAAGTGGGATCTCATCTCATTATGTGTTGGGCCTACGCTATTAATCTAGCTCTCGTTTTACACGAGCATTTCCCCATTGTGAAACCAGTTTTAAAATGGCATTAAGAGCCCTTCCCTGTATGTAAAGAAGAGACCTGGGGGTTAATGATGATTGATGATAAATCAAAGGAATGCGAAACCTTTAGAAAAAGCTAGACCCTGGGCCTGGTCTCTTACCCTCTGTAATCTGAAAAAGAAAGTTCATTCAGCTTCTAACCTCAGGATTGCTGAACTTAATGGATAGCTGAAGTTGAAGTAAGAGGCTGAAGAATTTGATATTGTTAGGTTTTTGTTAGGGGGCGATACACAAAACTCAAATGCTGCATGCATGACTATGACCCTACCACCCCCTACCCCATTCCTGCGCATAGCAGCACAGGCAGCTGAGCCTCCACAAAACCCTGCAAATGAAGATGCTCAGATACTGTAGCTGCAGAACTATTCAACAATGCTGAGCTTTCAGAGGTGTGACATTTAAAGCTCTTCATTGTTTGGAGGGTTTGGTATCTGAGGAATGACCTCTTCCCACATGTCCCTACCCAAGCCATCATCTGAGGCCCTTCTCCGAGTGTCCCCACCTAGCGAAGGCCATGGGTGGCTATGAGAGAAAAGGACTTTTTAGTGGCAGACCCCTTTGTTTTTTGTTGGCATCTGTCTGTCAATGGAGTGTGCCTCCAAGGGTGAAGTCAAACCACTGTGTTAACTGCACCTAAGTGACCACCCCAGGGCACAAGCCTGGACAGTGTGCATGGAGGGTCAGACAACAAGACCCCCCTCTTGGCCTCACTGATGCAATCCAAAAGGAAGCAGAGCAATACGTTAGGTACCAGCTTGGCTGCAGGAGTTGCCAGAAGGAGGCATGCAAGGCACCATCCAACCATCTTAGGGACTCCATTCCAATTTTTGTAGGGTTTACTCCCTAGCCTTTTCTTCTCCCAAAGATATGCTGCAAGGCAGCAGAGATTTAGGATCAGTTTTCCTTCTCCTCAATGGGCTACCTTCCCAGGTTGACAAGCCCCAACTGCAGACCCACCCATTGTGGAATGCCCTGCCTAAAGAAGCCTGGCATGGTGCCTACTCTTATATCTTTCTGGTATGGGGTTTTATTTCTTTGCTTCCTATTTTGAATTGCCTGTTTTGGTTTTATTCTTGTGCTTGATTTGTTGCTTGTATTGTATTTTTACTGCAACATTATCTTCAGGTTTATCTGCTCATAGACTGTTTGTTACAGGGGCAGCATGCTGATAATAATAATAATAATAATAATAATAATAATAATAATAATAATAATAATAATAATAATAATAATTTATTATTTATACCCCGCCCATCTGGCTGGGCCTCCCCAGCCACTCTGGGCAGCTTCCAAAAGAATATTAAAATACTATAATACATCAAACATTAAAAGCTTCCCGAAACAGGGCTGCCTTCAGATGTCTTCTAAAAGCCTGGTAGTTGTTGTTCTCTTTGACATCTGGTGGGAGGGCATTCCACAGGGCGGGTGCCACTACCGAGAAGGCCCTCTGCCTGGTTCCCTGTAACTTGGCTTCTCGCAGTGAGGGAACTGCCAGAAGGCCCTCGGTGCTGGACCTCAGTGTCCGGGTAGAACGATGGGGGTGGAGACGCTCCTTCAGATATACTGGACCAAGGCCGTTTAGGGCTTTAAAGGTCAGCACCAACACTTTGAATTGTGCTCGGAAACGTACTGGGAGCCAATGTAGGTCTTTCAAGACCGGTGTTATGTGGTCTCTGCGGCTGCTCCCAGTCACCAGTCTAGCTGCTGCTAGATTCAAATTTTGTTTATCATTTATTACGTTTTTTTCACTTTTACAAAGGAGCTCAGGATGGCATATTATCACTCCCCACTCACATACAAAACTTCAAAACAGGCCTGTGGGGTATGTAAGTCTGAAAGGAAAAGACTGCGAGCTTAATAGCTGATCAGGCGTTTGAACGTGATATGGACAAGGAAGTTTTTGACCTTCTCTCTCTCATACCACTAGAACTCGGGGAAGATCCTGTGAAGCTGAATGTTGGGATATTTGGGACAGACAAAAGAAAGTACAGTGGATGCTCGGGTTGCGAACGTGATCCATGCGGGATGCACATTCGCAACCCGCAGCGTTCGCAACCTGCGTCTGCGCACGCACGAATTGCGATTTGGCTCTTCTGCGCATGCAGAAAGCACAAGCGCCGAAACCCAGAAGTAACCTGTTCCAGTACTTCCGGGTTTCGGTGGTCTGCAACCAGAAAAAATGCAACCTGAAGCGGCTGTAACCTGAGGTATGACTGTACTTCTTCACGCAGCCCAGATAAATGCTGCAGTTTGGTCCCATAAGGAACAGTTATAGCATCCAACTTGGGAGGTCTTAAAAGAGGATTAGACAAACGCATGGAAGGCGAGGCTATCAACCACAATGGTTATGCTTCTGATAGTGTGGCTCTTTGAGTGCCAGTTGCTGGGAATCACAAGTGAAGAGAGTACACTCAGGCCCTGTTTTTGGGCTTCCCGCAGGCATCTGGTTGGCCACCGTGGGAGCAGGACGACAGACCAGATGGGCCTTTGACCTGATCTAGCGGGCTCGTCTTGTGTTCCTAACATGGGTCTCCCTGATTCTAGTCAGACACACTGTCGATTTCACCGCACTGGAATCCCCAGTGGCAGCTCCACAGCTAGGAGAGTCTCTGGCTCCCTGATTTGCAAGGGCATTTCTGGGGCACAACTGCCCACACAATATATGTGGCTGCATGAGAGAAAAAGAGAACAAAATCCTGCTAGGTCGGTCAGTGTAAAATGTTTTCCAGAGATAGGGAAAGCAACTGATTGTTTTGGAACACTGTATCATTTCACCAAACCTTCCTTCAAGTTCTTGTTAAAAACCAGAGGAGTTTTTAAAAAAACAAAAGCTCTTTCCCCTCTCCCTTTGTTTGATGGGAAGATTCAGACAGCTATAAACTCTAACTTCTCCTGTACATTCCTGCTAATGAATCCATGGATTGTTGTTTTCCCAGTGGAAGTTATCCCAGACCTAAGGTCTCCTTGCTGTTCTCTATTTTAAAGTTTTAAAATGCTCCAGTGCTTTGGTGTTGTTGTTTTTTTGTTTCAGCCTCCTTATCTCAGAGTTAGCCAGGGCAGCAGCCCATCCCAGACTCCTTGGGGGTGGGGAGGAGATTTGCCTAATACCTTCATCCTGGATTTCTCCAGCTTTTCAGCAAGATCAAAGGCAAAAAGCAGCCAAGCCCCCTGTAAAATCCAATCTGCCACCCACCCAGCCACCCAATTAGTTATCAGAAATAGATCACTGTGGCTGCTCTTACTCACACATCATCTACAAAGCATGGATAGGGCATTTGTTGCAGATAGATCCCCGAAGGCACTTCAACTCCAGTCTGCGTCTTGATGATTCCATGCTCAACCATGTCTTGCAGATATGCAAACCCTCCCCAGATGTAACGCAGATCATCCACTGGGTCAGCTCTTGGGCCAGGATCCCAGTACCTGTGAAGACATAAAAACATTATACTCAACCTAGAAAGCTGAGGGTGGTGGAAAGCTGACTAGGGTTGACATTACAATTGCCAGAGCCTCGGACTTACACTATTCAAGGTTGAAAAAGTGGCAGCTCTACCTTGATGAGAACTACAGATCCCCGCCCAGCTAGGAACTTGTGTGTTTAGCTTAAGGCTGGAGATAGATCTAGGTCACTGTTGGTGTTTTATACTTTCCAAATTGGCTTTTCAGCCATTGCTTCTTTGTCTCAGAATCCTAAGTGTAACCTGAAACCCGCAACACCTAGCAGAGATTAATTTAGCCAGTCTGCAGCCTACATTTTGAGACTGAGCCTAAATGCAAACCGTATGGCTACAATACCCAGTCAATTTTTAATGTACTCTTTGTGTTTTCTTCTCCTATCTCCTATCTCCTCCCCTCAGCTTTGTACAGCATCCAACCTGACAAAGAATTCTGGAGAAAGCTTGCTCACTATTTTGTAACTTTTTAAGTTGGTCCTATTCAAGTTATTTCCCAATATCTTGGTTTTTTCCAGCTCTTCCTATGAACTAACACAGCTAACTTTGCTTTTTATGTTACCATAAATTATGTTACACCGAGTAAATCAGGCTTCCAAGGCTTCTCTTCTGTTACCAGCCTACACAATGTGGGGTCCAATTCTAGATGTGCATTCCACACTGTACCATCATATAAAGGATGGCTGTATATTATCAAGCATCTGCTCATCTGCTTCATAACACCCTCTGATTTAGGGATTACCATTAGGCAGAATTTGGGGTGGCAAACCCCCAAAGAGTAGCAAAATATCATTTATCTAGCTTTTTGTTATAATATCTTCACCACCAGGATATTCTGTCTTAGTCACTGAAATGTCTTGGCTGCTCTGATTTATATTCTGACTCCATCCAACCTGGGCCTAGAGCCATAGCCTAGGCAAGGCAAGCTTGGGCCAGGCCTTCAACACATTGCGAGATGCGAGACTGCCATCACCTGTCTTTGATTTTGTTCGTTTTCTCCACTGAATCTATATCCATGCGAATCTTGAATTTGACATGAGGCGGCAGCAGTCTGGTTTTTGGGTCCAGATCAGGAAAGATGACAGCAGCCCAGAATTTATTCTCCTCCAGAAGAGAAAGAGCACGGTGAGTCACGTGGGTTTCATCTGCGTGGCCTTCAAATTTATCAAGAGCCAAGCACTGGAGAGAGTACAAAAAGCAGAAGACACATTGAAGTAGGACAGAAGGACATTTGCATTACATAAGCACAAATGGGTTCACTATAACCTTTTTGCTCCTTACTCCAAGATAATGACAGCCAACATGGCACCCTCTAGATGTTGCTGGACTCCCCATCACCCCTGACTATGGGATTTGTATTCTGCCTGATGGTTTATTGTTTTTATTTTTCTGTGGGTTTGGGTCCTGAAAAGTGACTAATAAATAACTGAAATAATTGAATAAAACCAGTATCTCGAAGTCACCATATTGGTTATCTCTGCTCTAAAACAACATCAACACAACACATTGAAGCCAGTTTGAAATTGGATTGCTGGTAGTTTCTTGGTTGGGAAATGCATGAGACTTGAAACCATTTTAAAATTTTAATGTAGACATGCCTTAAGACTTCTATGCCTATTCTCATGCTAAAGTGATATGTAAAAACTGGTGATTAAAAGATAAAAGGAAAGACCGAAAAGGCCAACTTAAGAATATTCCACATCTAACATTTGTCCTACCGTCCTGTAATGGGTGGAGACTGACAATGCAATCCTACATACGTTTATTCAAAAGAGAGGTGCCCCCCCCGCAAGTTCAATGTGGATTACAATGGGTGTAGGATTGCAGCCTGAATGGAGTAATTGTAGGGTGAGAGTTGGGAGCCTGGTCATTAAAGAAATGTCTAGCCAGGAAGAACACCAAAGTGAAACCTTCATCTCAGCAAACAAACAGAGGGAAAAGATAATGTGAGCCCACCACCTGGAAAATAAGTCTGGGAGAGCAAACAAAATCACCAGGTAGAGACAAGAGGAAAGTGTCTCATCAGCACATCCAGCAGAAAAAACACACTGCAGTGAGGAGGCACCAAGACACAATTCTCTATGGGTAAGCACTTCACTCAGTCTCCACTTTACTCTGTATGCTTGGGAAAAGTGTAGGGGTTGAAAACATGCCGGTTGTGGGTGAAAACAGGAGGCATTCTTAGCATATACGCCCAGTAGGAATGAGCAGGAGGGCTGAGGAGGCATCTGAAAATGTGTCTTTCACAATGAATACATAGAAATGATGGAATCTGAATGGAACCATGGCAGCAATCCAGAGGTAGACACAGTTATTGGACTGGAAAATTGTCACAAACTTTTATTATTATGTAACGACCAGCAGAGTCTATTTATAAGTGTTAGGGGTGATGAAGGGGTCCCATGCCACACTTCCTATATAATCCATTCCTGCAGAAGACACTATGTGTACATGGGATATACATAAAACACATTTCCCCTGCTAAAAGAATTCTGGGAACTGTAGTCCACCACCCCAACAGAGATATAATTCCAAACACCCTTCAACTACAGTCAACAACCATTTTGCCCGGAGGTTCCATTCCTAGATGCAACACATAAGTGAGCCCTGCCCCATACCACCTTTTAAGGGACGCGTTTAATGATACTTTCTGTCACTTCCAGGTTCAGCACCATGCGCACATGCACAAGCACACATCATTCAGAGACACATTAATTGGTCATTGCCTGTACAGTTCCCAGGATTCCTTTGGGGGGTGTGTGCTTTAAATGTATATTTATATCTGCTGATATATTGACATTTGACCACACTCCTGTGCATTGTTGCAGAAAAAGCAATTGGGAACAGCAAACGTGGCATGGCAAGTAATTAAAAAAACACACATAACCATATATTTGTATTTTTATTGAGCTTCCTAACTCCGAAACCAGCAAGTTATTATCATTGTCTCATCTTGGCAAGTAAATAGGCAGCATTCAGTTCCTAAACGGACTAGGAAGAAATGTGTTTAATTACCTCACCTCATAGAATGCCACACAAAGCCAACTTGTTTGATCTTATCTTCTATCTAGATGGTCTTTTCGGCAAGCCAACAACCAACAATTACTGTACATCAAAGTGCTTGCAGACAACTTGTGATTTAACAGGCAGACTTCTCTGAAATGTAAAGTCTCCTTTGTTTGGCCTTGTCATCTAAAGAAACTTTTCTTATGTTGTTTTAAATGGTGGGGGAGGGTGGGGGAAGCACCTCTGAATAGAAAGGATCCTGTTTTAACTAAACTGATGATGTTCCAAAATACGCCTTACTTAAAGGATATGTCAAGGCTATATTGCTTTTTAGTGGATGATCAACAAAAAGTGATGTATTTAAACCACCTGTATTATAATTATGCTTGTATGTAAAAAGGAACATTGTACAGTTCTATCACTGAAAAGTGGACACTGATAACAAAAAGGATGACAAAAAATTGCCCAAAATCCATCTGTATTGATGCAAATCAGGAAAGTAATAACTATAATATAAACAGAAATATGTCTCACCATAGTGCGGAAGACTGACCAAGTGACAGTTGTCAGGATCCTGCACAATCAGAAGGCCTCCTTTGAGGAAGAGGCACAGGACCTCATGAGGACATGGAAGGACCCATTAAAAGTCCTAAGGCTGACCAAAGTGCTTTGGCTCACGGATGTCTCACCTGAGCCCCACTGATAACCCATCTGAGCACAGGCCAAGCCCTGGCCTGACCCTAAATGCTCAACCTTTGTCACCTGCACTTCAAGAGGAAAGGCAGCAGCAGATTCAATGGAAGCCCAGAGCCTCCAGAAAGTTATGCCACCAGAGGTCTCTTCAAGTGGAGGGTTCTACTAAGAAGGATGGAGAAGACTTCGCTGTAAACAATAATGCAGAACATCACCAAGAAGCGGAATAGCTGGCAGTGAAGATATATGCCTTATATATTCTCCTCTGGATGCTTGATGGGTTAATAGCTCCCTGTTGAGCTTCTTAGGGTCCAGCCCACCCTGCAGTTCTTGCTCCAACTGCATCAGTAGGTACTGGTCATAGACACCTGTGGTCCTGCTCAGTATACTGTCCGGCTGCTAACTGTTGATGAGCAAATTACACTAGACTTGGGCAGGACGCAGCCTTTCAAATAAAGGACGGACTTCTATGCAGTCTTACCGGATGCAACTATGTTTTGCTAAAGCCTTTATTAAAATCCAAAATGGCAACCTAGGCTGCAACTTTGAGGGGAAAGGTTGCTTATCTTTTCCCCTGAGGGGGAAAAACCAGCTTTCTGGCCCAGAAGGAAACAACACTATCCTGAACATAAGACCCCATGCATAACAGTAGTAAAAAGGTAAAGATAAAGGACCCCTAGATGGTTAAGTCCAGTCAAACTTGGATATGGGGTGTAATAGTAGCAACAACCAGGATCCAAAGAGTTACTTAAAGCCAGCCTTCCCCATCCTGGTGCTTCCAAATGTTTTAGACTCCAACTCACATCAGCCCCAGTCAACATGTCCCATGGTCAGGGATGATGGAGGGGAAGGCTGCTTTAGGCCAGAGTTGGGGAACCTGTGGCCCTCCATAATTCCTGACCATGGGCCATGATGGCTGGGGCTGATGGGATTTGGAGTCCAACAACATGCAGAAGGCTTCAGATCAGACCTCGCTGCTATAGGCACACCATTACGGCTGGCATGCCCAGTAAATTTTTGACTTTAAACAACAACAAGAAAAACCCTTACTATGCAACAGGCTGGGTTTTCTCAGATTCAAAAAATAGCTTGCCTCAAAAACCAGAAGCCCAAAATCCCCTTGAGCATACAGTATTGGTGGTTTAGTTCAAGGATAACAGCAGCAACAATATGAAGTAACTGTAGGCAACTTATTATTCCACAAAAGCATCCTTCTTCGCAAATAAAATTGTACAACACTACACTACAGGTTTTTCGTTACTGAACGTAAAGGAAACTTGTGGATGAACCCTTCCCTATATATTTTTCAGTTTTAACTAGAAGTTAACTAAAACAGCCACAAAAATACTTAGTGTTTTTATAGCGCTTAGCATTTATAATTTGGTAAGGAGAAGCCATCAAGGTAGACGGCCAGCAGGCTCTGGACCCTAGCTGGATACCTTTGCATGCTCAGTTTTGAAATGCATATAAATGAATGCCCAAACAGAGATTGATTTAAAACTGCTTAAACAGCTTAGGTTCTACCTTCTTCAACAACATAGACACATACAGGGTGTTTTCTAAATCTCTATTATAAGCTTCAAGGCTCTGGATCATTTTTTTGTATGCTGCCCTGAGCTATTCAGAGTGGCAACAAAGAAATCCAATAAAATCAGTTTTTTAAACTAAATGTAAGTGTGTTGGAACTATCAGAGCTAGCAACAAATGCTTACAAATAATTGTTCGCATCAAGCTGCTTTCCCCCATTATCCAAGTGAAGTCTGCCTCGCCCAAAGTCGTAAGTCAGAAAGATATGGGGCCCATAATTAATGCCTGCCAAGACCTCTCTTTAAAACCCCTAGGGAAGCAATCAAGCCATTGTTCTACTCAACTCTCATCCTGCTCCATGCCAAAAGTTCACCTTTGTAGCATACTTTTTGCTTCGTTAGCAAGACCTCCCTCCTCCCAAACCCAAGCAAGATCAATGCCCAATAATTGCCGACCTTCCCCCACAAAAAAGAGTAGTACAATTTTACACATAAGAAATGAGAAGTTACACAACTCCAAAATAAGAGGACACTATCAGCAGACTATTCATATACAGTGGTACCTTGGTTCTCAAACGCCTTGGTTCTCAAATGCCAAAAACCCGGAAGTAAGTTTTCCGGCTTTTGAATGTTTTTCGGAAGCCGAACGTCCAATGTGGCTGTCAGCTATTGTTCCCAGGGCACCTGCACCAATCAGAAGCTGCACCTTGGTCTTCGAACATTTCGGAAGTCAAATGGACTTCCGGAACGGATTACGTTTGGTGCTTTTGTTTTTGCTATTTATTTTCTGTTTTTGTTTTTGAGGCTTTCTCGGTTAATTTGTTTTTGTGACCATGTGGAACCCAGTTCAGCTACTGATTGATTGTGTGACTGCGGAAATGGATAAAAGTCCCCCATCCAAACAAGGACTATCATCAGTGCAGGTAAGAAAAAAAATAAATTTTAATTTTTCTCATCTTCCATACTGTTTTATTCATTTTATAGTACATTACATTGATTACTGCTTTCATTTTATGGATCAATGGTATCGTGAGATAGAAAAATTCATGTTAAATTGCTGTTTTAGGGTAGTTTTTTAAAGTCTGGAATGGATTAATCCGTTTTGCATTACTTTCCATGGGAAAACACACCTTAGTTTTGGAACGCTTTGGTTTTGGAACCGACTTCCAGAACGGATTAAGTTTGAGAACCAAGGTACCACTTTACTTGCTTTTAAGCCAACTCTTCCTTCATACATCACATGCAAATCTCTTTGCCACCCCCTTTCCTTTTCAAATCTAAACCAGCCTCCCAAGCAGTAAAACTGGGACCCAAGTCTTAACTCTTCCCTATTAGTTGGTTTTCAACCTCCAAATTGCTGCTTTGGACTCCATGGGAGAAAATGTATGTTTCTGTTTCTTTTTCCCAATGGGACCAAGAAGATGGAATTGGCCTGGGAGCAAGTAAGTCCTCATGTGAATTAAAATTGGAGGCATATTATATGCTTATATCCAATGTTTGGTCTCAAGTGTATTACAGTAAGAAAAAGTAAAAGGTAAAGAACCCTGGATGGTTAAGTCCAGTCAAAGGTGACTATGGGGTTACGGCGCTCATCTCAAACCGGCGTTTGTCCGCAGACAGCTTTCTGGGTCATGTGGCCAGCATGAATAAACCACTTCTGGCGCAATGGGACACTGTGACGAGTGCCAGAGTGCACAGAAACAGCCTTTACCTTCCCGCTACAGCGGTACCTATTCATCTACTTGCCCTGGTGTGCTTTTGAACTGCTAGGTTGGCAGGAGCTGGAACAAAGCAAAGGGAGCTCACCCCGTCATAGAGAATCGAACTGCCAACCTTCTGATTGGCAAGCTCAAGTGGCTGAGTGGTTTAGACCACAGCGCCACCCATAAGAATTACCCCTCCCACTGCAGTGGAGTCAACCCCCCCATGCTTCTGTGTGCATCACTGTTGGGTGCACCTCTGGGCTCGAAGGAGCAAGCCTAGGCAGGTAATTCATGCAGACACAATAGTTATTTTCCTCTGAGGTAAGGTAATTTTGCAGCGGCCTTGCGTCAAAAATGATCCAATCACACTCAATATGGATCTGTGGCAGAACTACAAACCCTGATTACAAGGAAGCAAGACCAGAGCAGTGAATCATGCCAAGAGGGATTGGGCAGCCTCCTTTCCTTGGCTTCACAGATGCCCTTAATTACTGAATTAATTTATTTATCATGCCCCCATGTCTCTTGCAGAACACAGATCGAAAATCACCACACTGGTATTCCAGGTTTTTTTTACTTATGGCTGCATGCTTCTTCCTTCTTTGTCTTTTAGAATTTGCATTGTGGACCGTAAACTTCAATTATAACTGCAAATAAATTGTTTGCCCAAATCAGCCCCAATGCCAGCTCCCTAGATTGTGAAAGTTATGAACCTGAACAGCACACACACAGCCTAAAAACACTGCAGATCATCCATCTGGCTGGAGGGATTGAAAATTGCTGCTTTACTATAGAAAAGAGATCTTCCAAACATAGTCAGTGTCTCCTATATGCTTTCTATGAATTCTTATTTTCTAAATGTTTGAGCACTGATGTTCTAATACTGTCATGAGCATCTATCCTCATATTGAAAAAGATACCAGTCTTACCTGCAGGTACTCATGGACCATGTGCAGAGCCTGGTTGGCAACACTGAAGACATCCCTCCAATCAAAGTTCACCATGCCTTCCCTTCTTCTCTCTGGTGGCCCATTGTAGAGAAAATTGATCACATCTTCTGCAGTGAAACCTTCAGAACCCAGCTGCTCATTTAAGAAGCCTTTCACCGTAGGGTTTTGCAAAGTGTCCTAGGGAAGAAACATTAGGTCTAATTTAACATATTATATTTGTACATGCATTTGTATTCTATCACCTGGGAAACTGCAACCTTGGTAACTCCAAGGGAAGAATTACCTGCCACTAAGCCTACATGGATAATTCAGTCTGGGGAAAGGTCAGAATCACAACACCAACCATCCACACAGGTGTAGAGGAACCCAAACCGTAACCCCACCTAGGTCTGACTCCTTTGCCCTAACTAGCTACTTAGAGGCTAAACCTTAATTGCCCTTGTGTTCACTGGCTTTGCAGCATAGCCCCTTCTCCAGACCAGTCATAACCAAAGATACCCAACATGGGCTGCCATATATCCGGAATTTCCTGGACATATCCGGAATACAGCAGTCCAGGTGGAACATATCCTGGACATATCCGGAAACCGTGTCCAGGTGGAAATCACTGAAATGTCCAAGGGAAAAATGGACGTATGGCAACCCATGTTGGAAGTTTAGGTTTTGGTGAATTAGCTCAAAAACTTCGTATATATTTTTGAGCTCAACAACTTTGGCCCCCAGAAAAGCTCAACAACTTTGGCAACACTATATTAGCCCTTGTAGCTGGGGTTAGCTCAAGACATAGCGCTGTCTGAGGCAAAGGGACAAGATACTTCCTCCCATTTGAAGTACAGACTCTGACTGGACTAACAGTTGCCCCTTCAGTTAAGACAGCATCGTCCACTGTACCTGAGGGCAGCAGGATAGCTTGGGAGTCCCATTAGGAATGGGGGATAGGAGAGATTGCTGCCACCCCAGCACCTACTGTCAGAAGCAATCACATCACTCTGCCTAATGGTAGGGCCGATCCTGTGGGTAACTAAACATCTGCCTATTTATCAGACTACCTGTAGAGTACCCGAGCCTAGGGACTAATAATGCCCTCCTGTGAGTTGCCAGAGATATGAGATTAGCTGCTATTGGAAACAGATTGCAGGACTGAGCTGGGTAGGCAATCCTTGTGTTCTCTATAATTCACTCTCATTCACATATTCCATTTTTATTTTTATTTTTTTTATAATTTTTTTATTGGTTTTACAAATTTTTTTAAACAATACAAACAAATAAAAAGACATACAAACATGTATAATTTCATAACCTTTTTTTCATAACCCTCACTTCTTGGACTCCCCCATACCTCCCCTTCCTGCATCCCAATGTCCACATATATCTTCCTAATCTTTCCTTCAACTTAATCTTATATCGCTGCAATCTCCTTTTCTTTCTCAAAACCTCGACATTTTAGCATTCATCAACTTTATAATAGTTCTTAAGATAGATTCCAACACATATTCCATTTTTAACCATACTTTTGACTACTGACTTCCCATGTGCAACAAGCTCATTCCAGTTCCCTTCCCATACCAAGTAAGGCATCCTGCACATACCCGGATCATGTTCATTTGCACACTGTCTTGAAAGAAGCTCCACACTTGGGGTTCCACTTCCTTCCAGGCTTTAGTCAAGAGTCTGAGGCGCACAAGTTCCTCAAATGTGGAATTTGCCTGAGTTAAGAAGTTGCAGGAGGGAGAGGAAGAAAGAATCATAGGAAAAGCAAAAGATTTGGGAAGAGGCTTAGAGGCCAGCTAGTCCAAACCCCTCAAACCCAGGAAACCAAGAACTACAGCATCCCTAACCGATTACTGAACAGTCAAACACTAAATCCATATTTCTGCAGCCTTCAGAATACAAATGCATCTTGATAATGTGGCAATGTTCATGTGGCAATAATGTGCCATGGGAATGAGACAGCAAGCACCACCCTGGCCCCTAATATCACCAGTGGCTTCACCTGAACATTCACATATTGAGTGGGAATATCTGAAGGGAGATCTTTTTCATGTGTTTGGCTGAAGGCACTTGAAGTCCTTCTGCAGCCAGGAACTCAGACAGCAGGGAATGCACAAATAACCCCCTTTTCAGGGGAATGCACAAATAACCCCCTTTTCAGACTGCCCTTCCAAATCTGCAAGAGTTGGGGCTGGTGCTGGTGAGGACAAGTTTGTGTGGGGCGGGGGGTGAGGCATGCATTCTGCACCCACATTCTGCACATTATTCCCCCCATACTTTTGAAGAATGCCTGAACAGGGATAGCAAATTCATGTGGAATTTAAGAACCTGAACAGTTATTGTGCTATAGATTGGTGCTTTGTTATTTAATTACTGCAACTGGTCTCTGGGTGGGCCAAAAAAAAACATGGGATATCCGTGCAGTAAAATAAATTAGAAAGTGGCCTTGTGTATTATTTATACCAGGGGTCTGCAACCTTTAAGACAAAAAGAGCCACTTGGACCCGTTTCCGAAGGAAAAAAAACAACTGGGAGCCACAAAACTCGTCATTATAATAATAACTTTTTTGTCACTTTTTTTAAATTATTTCTTCGTTTGACCTCTCAGAATTACTCCTCCTCATAGAAATAAACGTTAAATTAACAAGTTACCTTTTTTGGTGTGTGTGTTCTTCACTCCCCTTCAAAACAGTGACCAGCGTACACGCCCCTTACAATGTAGCGGGAGGGCGGGAAGGTGACGTTGGGACGGTGCGTGACTAACGCACGCACCGCCCCCATGCGACGTCACAGCCAGTACAGCGCCCGCCACAGTGGAGAGTGTCGGGGCGCACAATGCGCCTCCTCCCCTTGCTAGTATCCGCCCCGGAGCCGCAGCAAAGGTGTAAAAGAGCCACATGTGGCTCCGGAGCCGCGGGTTGCAGACCCCTGATTTATACCAATTCTGCTTCATTCCAATTTTTGCAGTCCTGGGTTTGCATCAGCAAGCAGAAAAAGATCTACTATAGTAGCTACATGGATTTCTTTTTTTAAAAACCCCCGAATGGTAAGTATTAGAGAACTAAAAAGAGGCTGGGCTTCCCCCTTTCCTCCCCAGTCCTGAGTTCAAAGGCCACGTTACATTTTCTTGAGGGGGCAAAAGGTCTGTTGCTGCCTGCAGCAACAGCTTGGTTGCCACTTGTTCAATGGACCTTTCTTGCAAAGCGCTCAAGTTATAAACACTGCAGGTGCATAGGTGTAGCAGAGAGAAAATAACTTACATTCTTCAGTATCTCGTGAACGGCAGGTGAATCTGGAGCAAAGAGGATTTTCCCCATCAATAATGGTTTCATAGCCCTCCAGGCTATTTTGGTTAAAGGATTTGATTCCATAGTCTGGATCAATGTGTTACAAAAGGGAGCTGTTGGAGGAGAGGGGGGGGAGGAGATACGTTATATAACACTGGCCCAGTTTTTAATTGTTCACGACATTCTGCAGGCTAGCCTTTCCATCTTACCAACAGAAAATTGCAGCTACACCAGTTTCTAGGAACTCAGCAAACAGAGCAAAAAGGGTTCAGGTTGCATCTATGCAGCCGCCATGCCTTTAGTTAAAAGAGCAGTGTAATAGTACTTGACTGAAATCTAAAGGACAGAAATTCCAGGGTTTATTGAGCTCATTTTACAGCAGCAGTACAACAGCAGCAGCAGCAGAACTAAGCAGCCTTTTCCAAAACTGGTGCCACCCAGGCGGTGGTGGCGGCTTCCAGGTCAGCCTTTATCAACCGTGGGTTCCCAGATGTTGTTGGAGTACCACTCCCATCATCCCTGGCTGCTGTCCTCACTGGCTATGGATGATGGGAGTTGTAGTCAAACAACATCTGTGAACCCAACAGTTGAGAAAAGCTACTCCAGATGATGATGGCTATTCACAAGGGAATGTGGTACGTTGGAAAAGGTTTCCCACCCTTGTCCTAACGTAGCAGGGATGGAGAATCTTCTTCTACCTTAGGGAAGCACTCCTTTCTGGTCAGATTTCTGAGGGCCTCACAGCAAGGTGAAAGTGGACGGAGCCACAAAGGTCAATTTTACAGTAGCTGAGTTTCTACACATACACACACGCCTCCTTTCTTCCAAACCACGAGGACCTCTGTATTGTCCATTCAGACAAGCAAGAGGCATAATCAGAGCTCAAGGACACATTACAGCCTGATGCAAGGCTAATGAGGAGACTGTGGCTATGGCCTCAGAAGATTCCTAAGAGCCAGGTCAGTTTTTGGACTACAACTCTCATCATCCCTAGCTAGCAACACCAGTGTTCAGGGATGAAGGAAACTGTAGTACAAAAGCAGCTGGAGACCCATGTTTTGGGGGAAATGGGGCTAGATAGATCGGGAAGGCCAAATTGGTGTTCCCCACCCCTGGCCGTAATGCCAATTTTGGAGTCTCTGAAGCGCCTGTCTCTTTCAGGTAATGTAGACAAATCTTAAAATGACAGCAACCTTGCATTGCTAGCAAACACACACACACACAGGTTCCTGCCGTAATGATTCCAGCTGCTTTATGCCTTTGCATGGATTAAGTTGTTAGGCAAAATTCCTGAAACAACTAATGGCGTAACAGTGGCATTATCAATCTTAATCTTATAATACAAGCCCACATGAAGCACAGCCAATGGGGCGGGGGGTGGGGGACTTACTGGTTGTGTTGTCATAAACATAAATGGATTCCTTCTTCGTGGAGTCAACCCCAAGGAAGGCCTTGTAATTATTGTCTTCGTACCAGTTGAGAGAAATTATTCTGGAACCACCTCCCTCTGGGTAGCCACAGAGAAGATCAGATAAAGAATTCATCAGCTGCCATAAGGACACAGGCTCCCCATCTCTCAGAAGCGGCTGTAGGGTCGATAAAAGGTCCTGAACACTTGGCCTACGTGCCAGCTGCAGTGAAACAAAGCACTTTTTAAATGACTAGTTATACTAAGAACAGAAAGGAATAATAAAGCTGAACAATATGCCCACTGCAGCAAACTTTTCCTCTTCTAGGCTTTTTGCTTTTTAAAAAGTAACAAACACTGCTCCTGCTCTCTTCTACTCTAATTAAGGACATCTTTGGCTATGCCCCTCTTAAATACAAAAAAAAAAGGTGTTGAACTGGTACAGTATTATGATGTTTGAAAGAAGTATCAAGCTGCACTGAAGCAAGATGCAGGTTTGATGAGGAACGTGAAGACTAAAGATAGTCACATTACTAAGGGCTGCTTGTTAATCATCATCAAGTGGGCATAAAGATAAGCAAAGGAATCTGTAGACCAAACCCAAAAGGAGGTTTGGAAGTCAGGCAAGGTATATAACAGCAGAGAATGAACTGCAACAGCTTCCTCATACATGGAGACAAAGAGCAGCATATTATCAGATGTCCTATAAAGGTTCTGGATATATCAGATTAGAGATCCTCATTAGTCAATCTGAAGCTGGATTCAGAAATGTAGGTTGTATTGTGGACTTCACCACTTCAAACTTCAGATGGGGAAAACCATTTTGGAATTCTACCTCATGTGAAAATAATGTGCTCAAATGAAAAGCTAGTGCACATCAGGGGGTAAGATTCTAGCTTCTTCCTCTTCCTGCTGAGCTAGCTTTTTAGTTGCAGGTTTGTTTAACATAGAGGAATATGCAGTCAGTTACCAGGACACTGAAGGTGCAGATTTGTATAATGCATGGTTTCTTAATAAGTCACAGGCAGTCGGAAGAAGCATTAAGGAAAACCAGTGGGTGAAATTATTAAACTGCCCAAGCAGTTGGCATGTTTAAATTCACTGCATAAGTATGCCTGCCTGTGTCCAATGCAAGTTCCTTACTCGATTTTTATGCCAGTTGCGCTCATTTTCCTACCCCACAATGCTAAAGTGTTACCTCTTGCACGGCTTGGGACACATTAGAAAGCACTCGTCCCCACATTTGTAGATCAGCACCTTGAGCATTGCCGTCTAACACGGTGGGAAGCTGTAAAAGAAGAAAAGTGAATGCTGGTGAGACATGACCAGTATCTACCTAAATGCTTTCAGAGTCAGGAGCTAGCTTGTGCTGGCCTCCTAGGCTGTGTTTCCAAACCTCCAATGCCTCGGTCATCCGAGTTGCCCTTTTCCAACTCTCTACAAGAAGACAATGCCATTTCTCTAATCAGGGAAAATAGCCCCTTAGGGCCAGCCCTACTACAAGGAAACATCCTCAGGCAAAAAATGATGAAGAGTAAGAAATAGATCTGTATGGCCTGCCCTGTGCTTCCTAGCTAACCTGCTGTACTTGGCCCGAGTGGAGGAAGTTTCAAGGTAAGATGCAATTGTCCGTCCCGTCAGGTTGTGTACATGGAATGGGGGGTGGCTCCACCTTGTCCTTCATCTCAGGCAGCAAAATGGTTTGGGTTGGTCCTGAACACCCTAACACACCCTGAACACAAAATTCATACAGGCTCAAGTAATCATGACTTCTTGTTGTTTAATCTCAACCACAGAATTCCTAGGATCATCATCACAAAGAACTTAAGGTAAGAGCTGTTCAATAATGGAACAGACTCCCTCAGAAGATGGTGGATTCTCCTTTGCTGGAGGTTTTAAAGCAGAGGTTGGTATGTCTATCTGTCATGAATATTTTAGTTGTGATTCCTGCACTGACAGAGATTATCCTCAGGGTCCCTTCCAACTCCACAATTCTATGATTCTATCAACGATGCAATGCCTAGGGAAAGCACGATGCCTTTCCATATGTCCTAATGTTTCCTAACTTGGAAACATTTTAGATTTTACTTGGAAATCTACAGAATTCCTAGGATTTGCATACAATGCCTAGACCGATCAGTTTTCATTTGACTTTGTTTAGTATATTATCTAATACCATCCACGAATGGACAACATTCTGCAGAGTATCTAAAGTTTGTACTTTGTAGCACATGCATATTCATCAAATCTCATGGTTTACAAGCAGGTTACTGATTTCTACAAGGGGCCGCTTTCAGCGTAGGCTGCCAACTCATAGCCCTGATTTTGCCACTGTCCCAAAACATGCACCACTACTGCTTCTATTTACCGACCATTAAGCCAGCAAGCAATATGTGATGAACCCAGGATAACAGCAGCAGGACCATGATCAGATGATTGAACTTGTTATGGAAAGCAATGGGAACAAACCCGATTCCATGCTTGCCACCCAACGATATAGCTAACCTATTATGGGACAAGCATTTCTAGATGTGGCAAAGTGGATTGGACCCTGTGGTGCTGGCCAAGATCTTGCAACATCTGAAAGACTTCCACTTCTTTTCCTGGATGTGCAAGAAGAAAGCATGAGCAGTGTTGCTTTTGTTCCCACCCTGCAGGCTGTGAGGAATCACATATTCCAAACATGATCCACTCCCTTTTTACCCTGCGGGTATCGGTATCGTCTTTCTGGCTTGCTGAAATTATTTCAGAACGCATCAGTCTGTGGCATCACACATACCATAGATTACAAGGGAGGCCTCTCTAGTATTCATGGCCTGTCACCTTATGAGAAAGTCCAGTCAGACCAGGAAATTTTGCGGTGAGTGATTTTGCAGGGCGAACAAGGAATTTTAAGAATTTGCCTAATCCATATTGCTCTCTGTTCATTTCCTTGCTCTGTCACACACTCCCACACTCCCACCAGTGATTGGATTAGTTAAAATATTCAACCATCCTTTAGAATTTGATTTTTCATGTGACCACAGCTAGAGGCAGCAACACTCTTGAATGTCAGTTACTGGAAAACACAGGAGGGGAGACTGCTCTTGTGTTTGTATCCTGCTTGCTGGACACTGTGAGAACAGGATGCAGGATTAGTTGGGCCTTTGGCCTGATCCAGCAGACTCTTTTTATGTTCATATAATGAGGTATATAGTATAAGGCTTGGTATAAGGCAGCTTCCAAAATGACTGAAGAGTTGAGGAGATGACCAAATGGCGAGCTTATTCTGAGGCCCACCAGTATCTGTGGTCAATTTCTTCACAGGAGCTCTGTCAATGCCCTGCCTATCTTACCTCAGAGGTTAAAGATAGGAAATCAATGCCAGAATTACCTTCAAACCATAACAATGAATTCCCTTCCAGGGGGCAACAATTGTTCACCCGAGTGTAGGCTGAGGTAAACTCTGACACCAGAGTATTTGCTTTGCAGGCAAAGTTCAGATTTCATATCCTTGGGGCAGAGTTGTAAAAAGCCCTAAATCAGATTGAAAGTTGAAAAGGTTTGTGCGGGGACTAGCTATTCTGCTGAAGGCATCATTCCTTGCAGGC
Organism: Podarcis vaucheri; assembly: GCF_965113315.1. NCBI lineage: Eukaryota > Metazoa > Chordata > Lepidosauria > Squamata > Lacertidae > Podarcis > Podarcis vaucheri. Next base: position 30,238,915 of record NC_138764.1, read on the forward strand.
AGCAGACTAACACAGAATGGGAGAAAAGCACAGATCACTCTCAGGCTGTCAGGGACCTGACAAATTGACAGTTTTACGGTGCACACATGCTGGTATTTATAACCTGTCGTGTACAGTGAACAGGAACGCCTGTAACCCAAACAGCCCCGAGCTACTGTTGATGTTTTCTCTGTAGCCTCTGAAGGCAGAACGATGGAGAGATCATTAAGACTCTGCTATGCCTTTCGCTCACCTGAAAAGTTTTGCAACTCACAATGACATCCAACATAAACATGAAAGCCGTCCTGTGGATACGTTTTGCTCTGCCCTCCTCACATTCTGCCTGGGCCTCCACATAGCAGCCTTGGCTGATTCCCACTGCCCACATTTTCCGTCCCTGGTACTAGTCTGCTGAACACTTCTGGAGGAAATCTGAAGAATGTGCTGACTCTGACATTTGTAAACACAGCCTTTCCTCCTTCAGCTCTACCCTTTGCTTTGCCAGAAAGAAAACACACACACACAACTGTACTATTCTCTCTGTGTGAATGTGTAGTGAACACTCCAGTCATATAACCTTCTCCCCAAAACTTCCCCTTCACTCCCACATCAATCTGCTGACAAGATCTTGCAAACTTTTCCCAAGGAAAAGATCTAGCAGAAATCCCCCTCCATCCCCCTTCTGACTCCTTACTGACAGGGGCTTCGTATTGCAATTGGCGGGCAATTTTTCTGTGTGTGCATTTCATGCATTCACTTCCATTCATTTCTGTTTTTACAGTCATGGATATTCACTGCTGTCTGCTGTTTGCTGTCTACAAAAGCCCATGTCCAAGTGGGCGAAAGTTAACAGAATGCTTCTGCTGCATTGTAACTGTTTTGTCCCTTTGCAAAATGGTTAGAGTGTTGAAAATGGGAAGGCTGAGTTGCACACAGGTGAGGAGCAAACAGAAGTAGGGGCTGTTATCATTAGAGGCCACCGACTAAAACATCAATCATCACACGCAACAAACCACTCGCTTAAAAAGAAAAAGCTCTAACAAGCTTCCATGCCAGAAGTAGCTGCCAAAGTATAACAGGTTATTTTTACTCATTGGATTTTCCACAGAAAGAGGAAATCCGGATTAAAAGTTTTCTGAAGGTATGAGCTATTGTATTGATGATTACAACAACATCACACAAAGACACTGCAAAAAACTTGTGTGTGTAAGCAACACCAGTTCCACAATAGTCACATCTGGATGCACCCTGGCTCTTCCGCAAACTGCAAACCCACCCTAACTATTCATTCCATCAGCCCAACTTTCATTCCTTCTCTGTCTCCCACCTGTAGTTTTGCAGCTCTTGCCCTACCCTGTTCTCTCTCTCTCTCTCTCTCTCTCTCTCTCTCTCTCTCTCAATGTTTAATTCCCCCTTCTTAAGAAAACCCTTAAGGGTTTAACCACATATCATCTTTCAGATACGTCGCACACCAAACCTCCTTGAATTCAAGGTATGAAGGAAAGGCTGGCAGCAGGCGGCGGCGGCGGTGGGGGCAACCCACATCAACCACAATTACATCAGCAGATATACATGAAGGGGCAATTAAGATATAATGGCGGTGCGCACATGTGCATTTTTCAGCAGGCCATCCCGTTCACATATAAAGAAGGGGGAAGGGGAGTGTCTTATGTTAACTGTAAAAGAAAGGGAGGTACTGAACCCTTCCCCCTTCCGTTCTTTACCTCCCCACAGTCTAATGAGTAAAAATAACCCGCAGACACTGCTGGCATGGAAGTTTGCTAGTGCATTTTTAGTGAGCAGTTTGTTACATGTGTGGCACTCAATTCCCAGCAATCTGAACAAATCACAGCTCCTAGGATCCTTTGGGGGCAGCCATGTGCATTAACAGTATGGGGTGGATGCCTGCACAACCCCAGGGCTCATCCATACTTCATTTTGTGCCACAAGTTCTAGGTACAGCTATGGGATTTCTAGGTCCATGTCCAAGCGGATTTTTTTATTTATTTATTGTCCCACCGCTTTCCCAGGGAAAACCTAGTATGAGCAAAATTCCGGTTTTCAACCACAAATGCTGCTAAACCGCACCTTGACAGCTCATGAGAGCAAGGCATGTTCAAGGATACCAAAGATAAAACTCTGGCAGAATCTCAAGTGTGAAATGAAGGGCAAACAAACAAAAATGTCTCGTGGAAAGGGACTAAGTGTAAGAGATGTCATAAATGAATTCAAAATGGCAACAACCTACTACCAAGTAGTCTAGAGTTATGCAAAAGTTTAAGCAATTAAAACGAAATGATAGCAAACCAAGGAGTTCTTATGGAATCACAGAATGGTAGAGCTGGAAGGGACCACAAGGGTCTTCAAATCCAACCGCCTGCAATGCAGGACTCCTTTCCCCAATGTGGGGTTCAAACCGACTGAGCTATTGATCTCCTGCCCTGCAGGAAAATGCTGCAGGATGGCATGCACCTGTTCAGGACTCCAGCCAGTCAGCCGTGCCCGCTTCCAAGATAGCCATTCCTTTCCACAGGAATCCTTAACCAGGACCCCCGCCATGGCGCTGGGCCACAGGTATAGCATGCCTAAGGTTCCTTTTTCTCAGAGACCGGCAACGTAACGACATCTAATCATTTTACATCTTCCTCTGGGACAAATACAGCAGCAGCACTACTATCCAAGCAACAAGAATTTTGAAAAACAAGACAAACGTAACCATATATCAGTCTTTGGCAGCCAGTACTCACCAAATGGAAAAGCTTGAAAAAGTCTGTGTTGGCGTACAAAGAGTCCTCGACCTTCTGCAGGTCCTCCTGGGAAAGGGCACACATTGCCTGGTGCACAGCTTGGAAGCCCCCTGGACTGCTGAAGATAATGAAGCGATTCAGCAGGGCCTGGCTACAGGCAATATCTTTCAGAGTCAACTCTGGGACGCCAAAGGCAAACTGTAGGCAAAAGACAAACCATACAAGATTAGAACCCCCCCAACCTTGCAGCATGGGAAGTCCGCCAAAAATTTATAATCTGGCACAATATTTGGACTGTTTGATTATCGTATAATCTGTATAATTCGGAATGTTTAATGTGGTCTTATTGGATTGTTAAAAGAGAAAACAATAAATATTATTATTTTTAAAAAGACAAACCATACGTATTCTTTATCAATGGGGAGAATCGCTGTCAGTTCACGTCAGTGCACAGCTCAGACCTTTATTTATTTGTATTTGTCCAAATACTGCCCAAATACTGCCCAACAACAAAAGTTCTCCAGGAGGTTCTGTATTGGGACCTGTGGTGTTGTTTTTTTAAACTTGTCCTTAAACTAGTGCCATTTTTCTAGATAAAAAGTTGCCGGAACTCAGCATGAACAGCTCCCTCATTCTCTTAGAATGGCAATGGCGCCCACCTGAGAGGTGCCAGAACTGAGTTCCAGCGAGTTCCAGCTGGGGGGGGGGAAGCCCTGCTCTTATGGATTTAGAAGTGAACGGTGAAGTGGCCAGGTTTGCTGACTATACTAAATTGTTCAGGGCCATCAAAACAAAATGAGATTGTGAAGAGCTCCGAAAGAACCTCTTCAAACTGAGCAAATGGGTGGGGAAATGGCAGATGCAATTCAATGTAAGCATGTGTTGCAAGTTGAGGCAAAAATAAAATAAAATTTCACATATAAGCTCATGGGGTTTGAACTGGCATTGACAGACCAGGAATGAGGCCTTGGGGTTGTAGTGGATAGCTTGATGAGGACCCAGTGTGTGGCAGCGGTGAAAAAGGCAAATTCCATGCCTGGAATCATTAGGAGAAGAACTGAAAATAAAACTGCCCATCTCATAACGGCATTATACAAATCTGTGGTGTGACCTTATTTGGAATACTGTGTGCTGTTCTGGCCACCCCTCACCTCAAAAAGGATATTGCAGTGTTGGAAAGGGCTCAGAACGGCCCTTTGAACAAAATGATTGAGGGGATGCAGCAACTCCCCTATAAATAAAGGTTGGAACTTTGTAGTTTATAGACAAAAGGCAGGTAGGAGTCAATGTGATAGAATTTATAAAATTCATGGCGTCGAGACATCTGCTTCACTTCCCAGTGGGGAGGACTTGTGGTGGACCACGTGGCCACCCACTCCCCTCTGGGGGTGGGGGCAGAGTCCCTTATCACCCAGAGGTCCCAGCCTCGTCATAGAACCACCCAGCCAATCAGCTGGCTGAGGGGGCATGGCCGGGACCCATTTAAACCAAGGCTTGATCCAGGGAACTTCCTTCTGGTGTGTTTCCTTGATCTCCCGCCCACCCTCCCTGTTTTCAGGTTCTCGAAATTGGCCTTGCTATGGACCTTGGTTGGTCGCCATTGAGGGGCCTGGTAGGAATTTTTCCACTTGGCAAATTGGCTTGGGCCATTTGGTTTTCGCCTACTTTGTAGCAATCGTCACAACTTTGTAAGGTTTGGCGGTTAGGCATTGGTTGATCTTATGATGGGGAGGGGAGGTGTGGCCATCACCTGCCCCTCCAAGCAGATTCCGTTAAAGGAATCTGGGGTGTGCGGATCTTGTCCAAAGCCCGGGGTGGGGCTAGGACCATGCCACGACCCCGTCAGGAACCCAGGGGAGCTTGAGTTTGTTTGCGCCAACGGGGCTCCCCCTACTGGTGGTTGACCCTTACAGGACTCCTTGCATGACAGGCAGGAGTCAGATATAGTCAAATCAATTCCAATGCCTAAGCCAATACCGCTCAGATTCTGTAACCAATAAAGTTGTGGCCTAAATTTGCCCAATAACATTAACCTAATATCTGTGTCCTTGTTTCTCATTCATCAACGAGGGGGTGGCCTCGGCGTCTCAACATGCAAAGTGCATGGGTAACTTTTCATGAAACTGAATGTTTGAATATTCAGGACAGATAAAGCAATGTTCTTCTTAATGCAGTGCATAGTTAAACTATGGAACTCACTCACACGGGAGTCGGTAATGGCCATCAACCTAGATGGCTTTAAAAGAGAGTAAGGCAAATTCATGGAGAAGAGGACTGTCGAAAGCTACTAGCCATGATGGCTGTGCTCTGCCTCCACAGTTGGAGTCAGGAATGCTTCTTAATACCAATTGCTAGGAACCACAGGAGGGAAGAACATTCTTGTGCTTGAATTCTGCTTGTGGGATTCCCACAGATATCTGGTTGGCCACTGTGGTAACAAGAGGCTGGAGCAGATGGGCCACTGGCTTTATGCAGCAGGCTCTTCTTATGTATGTTTACAAGTAAAAATAAAACAAAACCATAAGTACAATATGATAATAAGCCTAAAACAGAATAAAAACAGCAGCAGAGGGCTGTGTACACACATATTAGCTGCGATCCATATCTATCCTGTAGTTTTTTAGGAAATGCGATGTTTTGATACATTTACCCCTCCCAAAAAAGCTTTTAAACCAAAAAGAGAAAAAAACAACGTAGCTACTATTTAAGCCAATTACGCGCACACAGTCTGAGAATCACCTATCTGTTGTTAAAGTCTGTACAATGGAACTTAAAGGTACTAAAAATATATTTCAGATTAAGAAGCTTGGGAAAATAAAAGGGTCTGGCACCTGGTCCCCCGCCCAAATGATTACTGCAGCCAGTATAAATTATGTAGAATAGCAAACACTGCAGGATAAGTGGTGCATAATAAAATAAATGATGCAAGCATGCATAATTTTCAGTGTCTGTACAGGTCATAGACTATTGTTGCAGAATTTGTATTACTTTTGGCTAAGATTTATTATTATTTTTAATGCGTAATTTGGATGAAACCCGAGCAGCTATCTTTTAGATTGCTGGGGGGCAGGCGGAATGGCACTAACAATTATTGTTTTACTGTTGGTTTTTCTCTATGATGTTTTTATTTCCTGAAATAATTTGCAGCTGCTGTGATTGTCACAAATACACTTTGTAGAACAGCAGGATAAAAAGCACTGAGATCAATAATAAATAACATCTGTGTTCCCCATGATGGATGGGCCAAGGACATCAGAAAACAACCTTGTGTTAGGACACAGAAATGAAAACAAGATTATACATCGGCTTACTGAAATTAACCACAAACCCATAAGATGTCCTTTATGTGCAGAAGCTTCATCAAACAGAGGCCCAATTCAGAAAATGTCCCAGGAGAGCAGAGTTAGAAAAATATTACACCTCTCCATACAGTTTTCCTGGTAGTTCTGACTACAGCCAACCTCCCCCCCCCCCCCACACACACACCATTTTTCTTCTGGGAGTCAAAAGCTGCCTGTTATCTGCCCTGCAGCCTCAAAGCAGCAGTTGAGAAATACATTCCAGTAATTTTATCAGCGTGCCATTGTTCACTGAGCACTTTCGAGATGATGAACAAAATATTTTCTCAGTTAGGTGGCCTCTAGATTAGGTTTAGCTTTCATGAGCAAGTGTGTGTCATTTCCTGCACTCCCAGGGTGCTGTGAGGTCAGCGCTTCAGCTGTGCTCAACCCTTTGCAGAAAAAAGAGGTTCAGATGCTCATAAACAGGCCTTGGTTTGACCAGTATCCTCTTTTCATTCTCCAGAATGGCATTTAAACAGGGGGAGCTGAACAGGATATATGATTAACAGTGGGCAAAGCAGCATCAAAGCATCCCACAGTAATGACATCCGTTCACAAAGCGTAGCTCCAAGAACAGCTTCTGGTCAACCGGAAACAGGAAGTTGCTTTGCAACTAGAAATGTGCACTGTACGTTCAGATGCATTTCCAGGTGAACACCGGTCTTAAAAATTGAATTGCAGATGGCATGGCTTTGATGCTACAGAATGGGGGTGGGGGCAGGAATACAGGACTGAATGACGGCATGCTCCCTCTTACATGAAAAACACTGCACAAAGAAAGCTAGGCATCAGGGAGAAGGGTTCTAGCCTACCCGCACCCCTGGCATACTAATTTTCTATCTTTGGGGATTTTCATATGAGACTATTGAAACATGCCACCTCCTCACCCCATCTTTAGACTGCGCTGCAGTCCGTGAAAATGTTTATTACTCGGATGGCTGACTGCGTGTAGATGAGCCCTAAGAATCACAATGGAGATCTGCAGACCTGGGTCAGCAGGGCCACTTTGACAAGGGAATGGGATGTAGGTTAGTGTATACTCTGTATTGATGGGGGTTCACACTCATTAGTGTGTACAAGCACACTCTGATAAATTATGATCAAGAACTCCGCTTCACTATTCAGGTGCTGAAATCCATTTGATTTTTAGCCAAGCAAGCACCCTTACAAGAATACATGATGAGATGGCCAACATGCTATTCTTAGGAGATCTCAACTGCGGTTTCTTTAGTGGGGTGTTAAGACTGTCTTGCCATTGAACACCCTGGTGTCTTGGTATTTTCAACACCCATCAAAAGAAGACTGGTGAGTGCCCAAAGTCACCAACACTGGGCCCTGCAGTATTTGTTATTTGTTAAAATAAAAGAGCGGGAGAGATAGGATTTTATTTCACTGAAACCACTTGTGCTGGTAAAGACTGCTGGCTTTCACATCACATAGAACCTAACTTTTTTTTCTCCAGGCTGTCAGGGGTAAAAATAAAATAAAATGCTTTCTTCTGTGCAATTCAGAGAGCTGCCAGGGAGCTTCCTACAGCTCTGGTCAGAACCCAATCAGCTGAACAATCCAGCGAATGATCATGCAAGCCACCTACAATTTTCAAAACCCCAAAGGAGTGAAAAGTGAAAAGCAAGCTCATTAATTCTATCTCCTGCTGGCCACAAACAGCCACACACATTTCCCAGATTTGGGCATTGTACAGCAAAAATGAAAAAAGGGGGGAGATAAAGAAAAAGGGATTGTGCCCAGACAGCTGGAGTCCTTCCCTCCTTCTCCCTGCACTCTCACACAGTCAGAAAGGCTTTCGTTCCAGAGATCTGATTCAGCCGGCCTCATTCAAAAGCGCAACATTCTTCTCACAGCTCCCAAGCCACAAGGACAGAAGGGGGCAATGAGAGCCTGGACTGAATCACACACAAACTATCTGTGAGGAGCAAATGCTGGGAGATAACCTGGGATTGCAATTTTCCACCAAAGGTTTTTTGTTGTGTTTTTTTTTGGCCGAAGTGCTATTATTTTGGTGAGCATTCAAGACAGGAGATCTGTCATCCGAGGGTCCAGTCTATTCACCTGGAACAATGCCCTGACAATGCCCTTCCACCTCTGCCCTCGCTGACATCAGGAGTGGTGGATTTTCAACATTCCTCCAACATGGGCATTGGGGTCCCATTTACACTTCTATTGAGATAAAGTGATGCATAGACAACCACAGAGAGAGCCCAAACCAGGTCTAGTCATGGATGAAAATTTCCTTACTGGGCATGTATCCATGACTGAGCATCAGCCTCTTCAGGCCTCAAAAGCAATAAAGGCAATTTCTGGTAATACTTGTGCCTTAGTCATGGATTGCTTTGGAAGAATGGCCAAGTATTATGTCTCATTACCAAACCAATGGTTAAAGATTTGCTGCAAACCAGGATGAGAAACCAATAGGGTAGTTTAAGGTGGCCATGACTATATTCAAGCTAAGTCTATAGCTTTTCAGTTGCTCAGCAGCAGCTGCCATTTGAACTGTAGACTGAGCAGGCATACATATCACCTGCTGGTCAAAGTCTTTCCCACTGCTAAAATGTATTTTACTTTGTTTAAATTGCAGCAATTATTTCTGCATTTGCATCCACACATATAAATTAGCATGTGCAAATTTTATACAAGGTGATCACTTAAGAGGAAATGCATTGACACAAAAGAGGAACTGTGTCTCCCCACAAGTGCGCAGTATAGTAGCATAAACCGTTGCTGGCTGTCAGGCTCATGGGAGCATAGGAAGGTGCCTTATACACTCAGACCACTGATCCATCTAGCGCAGTATTTTCTATCCTGACTAGCAGCAGTGCTAAATGGGTTTCAGGTGGCTGTCCTTTGCAGCCCTACCTGGAGATGCCGAGGATTGAACCTGGAAATTTCTGCATGCAAGGAAGATGCTCAACCAGAGAGCTACAGCCCTTCCCTTCAGAGCTTTTGTTTCTAGTTTTTTCATTCAAGGTGGCTGGTTTTTAATCAATTTTAATTGCTTTTAAAATTGTGTTATTTTATTACCTATGCATTGCCTTAAGAACCCTTCGGTACTGACAGCAGAAAAATACTGTGAGAATATTTACATGAGTGCGTTTGCTGCAATATTTACAAGACTCACCTGTTCAGGTCTCACTTGAGCATTCATCAGGTGGTGAACCACCATGTCAGGAAGACGTGCATCTTCACGCAGAAACTTAGTTAGGTTCTCCCCATTTTTCAGGATGTCCTGGATTCGTATTCCATTTCCTGGGTGAAGAAGACAAAAAGAACAAGAGGCCCATTGAGAGTTGGTGCACCATGGTGGCTTTAAGAAAGCCAGTACAGTGGTTGAGCTTGAGCTAGAACCACAAATCCATTCCATGGCTTTAAGGAAACCACTGTTTCTGACTCTTGGGCGTGCACCCAACTCCAAGATTGTGGAAAAAAATTGTGAGATAATGCATGCCAAGGGCTTTGAAGGTGCGTAGACACTATACCTTTAAAGCACATTCAAAGCACACCCTCAAAGAATTCTGGGAATGGTAGTTTGTTAAGGGTTGCTGGGAACTGTAACTCTGGGAAGGATAAAACTACAGTGCCCAGAATTCTTTGAGGGGGAAATGTGCTTTAAAGGCAAGGGTTTTTTTGAGCAGGAACTCGGAGGGCACTGAGTTCCCTTACCTTTAAAAAATTAATTAATTTTATGTTTGGGGCGGGGGCTGAAATGGATATAAACCAGGCATAGGCAAACTCAGCTCTCCAGATGCTTTGGGACTACAACTCCCATCATCCTTAGCTAACAGGACCAGTGGTCCGGGATAATGGGAGTTGTAGTCCCAAAACATCTGGAGGGCCGAGTTTGCCTGTGCCTGATAAACACCCAATGCCTGAGCCAAAAAAATCTGTAATCAATAAAGTTGTGGCTGTTTCTAATCCAAATCATTGTCTGCTTGAGGTTATTAATCACATCTTACTTTTAGCCACTGCCTCTGTGTGTGTGTGTCTGTGTGTGTGTGTGTGTGTCTGGCACAGCAACTGGGCCTGCAACAAACAAACAAACAACTTTCATGGTGAGTTTCCCCACCAGAAAATATTGCCTATTACAATATTATTTAAAGAAGTTACAACTGAAAAGTTACAACTGAGGAGTTTAGACATACATAGAACAAAAGTAATCGAGATAGAGAGATTAATTTCCCAGAGCTGTTGCTCTATTCCTCTGCCTGCATTAGACACCAGCTTTGTCTGAAAACACTAGTTCTCCAACTAGGGGGGTTGGGTCCCCTTGGGAGAAAGTGGGACACCCAAAAGGGGAGATAAGATGCTGAGACAGGCTTTCTTCTCCCCATCAGCCAAGGTGTGGGTGACACATGCCCTCTAGCAGAGGATCAACACTGAATCATGTGGGGCTGACGGCTCCCTCAATTGCCCCATCATTCTCAGCCAAATTTGGAAGAAACGTCCGCTTTGTTCCAACGGTGCTTCCTGATACGCCGTTTTAGGAAGCGCCAGAAACGTTTTGCTCTATTCCGCTGCCTAATGCCAATGCAGGCCCTAACCACATCGAAATCGCTGCACAGCAGGAACCATGTGAGAATTGCTCCACACTCGTACTAGGCAGTGCTGGATTGGGAGAGAGGCAGGAGGTAGAATAAGTTTGAAATGGAGGGCAGGGGGTGAACTTAAGAAGTTTGGGAAATACTGGCCTAAAAGAAGTGCATTCATTTAAAAACAAACAGCGTTTAAGACTCTTTATTTTATTTTTAAAAAGGTGCCTGAATGTGAAATGACAGTTGTATTGCACATTACACAAGAGACTTGGCATTTGGACCACGCTTGTTTATTTTTCTGAATGTTGAATGGGGTTGGCGTGCTCATAAAATGCAGACCTGGGATTTCAAAGAATGGAAGAAAGTTCCAAAAAAAGGCCTGGAGTGTGGCCCTGGAACTGTGAGCTTCAAAGCTCTTGAGTGTTTTGTAGCTTGGTGTGTGTGTGTGTGTGTGTGTGTGTGTGTGTGTGTGTGTTTTCAGTCACTTACTCAAGGAGAAATGGTTTTGTAATCTCTTTCTTCAGTTCACCTCCCAAAGACCTGTTTCCTTGTAGGGAGTCCCGAATTCCTCCAATTAGTTTCTCATGACCAGGGCTGGATTAATCATTATGCTAAGTAAACTACAGAGTAGACTTCTCCCAATCAAGCAGGAGAACCTGCTGTGGCCTAATTTTCTAGGAGCTTTCCTAGGAGCCTACTCCTTGCAATTCTTCCAAAACCTGCAAAAAAAATATGCTCAGAATATCTGCATCTGCTCTCTCATCAGAGTGGACACAGGTAAGCAGCCACAATCTCTGACAGAACTGAAAGATTAGTAAGAATCCGTTTACACTGTTATTTTCACCATTGATCATAAGCCTGCAAGTGGGCTAAGAACCTCTTTAACAAGAAAAGCATGTCCTTAGGGAACGGTTGACCAGACATGGACTTTGTGCTGGTGCTCAACCAACTCATGAAGGCCTATGCAATTTGTGACCCACCAAGCAGAATGCAGCTCACCAGCTGTACCTACCCAGGGGTGAAACTAGGCTTTATTTCACCTGGGTCAAAGACGCAGTTTGGCACTCCCTGCATGCACTTTTGCTTACGCACACACACACAGACGCTAGGAGCCTCAGTGGCTCCCCTCTCGAGGCTTCATCCGGGGCAAAAACACCCATCTAGCTCCCCACCCTCTGGTACCTATGACACTGAACCACCTACCCTTTTTTTTTGCAGTCCCTGCAGGCGGCATAAAAGTGAGGCTTGCCAAGTGCTCTTTGGCTTGATGAGTTACAATGGGGTCTCCTGTAACCTCCATTGTGACAGCGTGCTGTAGAGTTGTCTGGACTTGATGTGTCACTGACCCAGAAAATCTAACTTGTGGATGAAAGCTGCAATCCTGTGCAACTGGAATGGGGAGCCTGCAGCCCTCCAGACTCCATGCCCATCAACCCCAGCCAGCATAGTCAAAGTCAGATATCATGGGAGTTGTAGTTCTACCACAGCTGGAGAGCCTCAATTTCCCCATCTCTGCTACATACATACACACCAACCAACCAACCTAAGCCCAATAGCTGTGTACAGAATTGAACCGAAAAGAAATTACTGTGTCTATTGACCAAATGAGTGAATGGATTACTGCTGTATTTGCACAAGCTGTTGGCACAGATGAAGGGGAGTGGAAGGGTCTCAGGTGAAGAGCACAGAAGGTCAGGAAGTGTAGGAAGTTTGGCTCAAAAACACCGGGGGGTGGGGCGGAGACCAGACTTTCACCACTGACCGAGAGGCAAAGTCAATCCCCCAGTAAGAATCTGAGCCCACGTGAATTGTGGAAGCTGGGAGCTGAGACAGGCAGGTGGATATGATAGCAGATGGGAAGGGAAGCAGCAGAGACCAGAGGCACCTGGAGTGAGGGACTGGGAGTCTCATTACTGTGTCACTGGCAAAAACTGCAGGTTAATCAAGTTGAAAATGTGTGACCGCTGCTTATCTTCTGAGCAAGGAAATAATTAACAGCTTTTCTCCAAATGACAGAGAACTATTATTACCTGCAATCCTTTCGGGATTTGTCCTCATGGTTTCCATAAACTGGGTCATGGAGCGTAGTTCTTCCCAGAGTCGGCCCAGTTCTGTTGCGTGTGCATTCAGCAATAGTTCTTGAGCATCTTTGTACACTCTTGCTAAACTGAAGGAGGTGGGGGAGCAGGAGAAGGAGAAAGGCTGCTTAGCATGGATTGCTACATTTCCCAAAGGAGGTCCCCATATCATGGCGGCAGGCAGCATTGCTGGGCACATGTGTGGAGAAAGTAATCACAGCAGCCAGTTGCCTTTCCCACCAGACTCCTCCAACCTGCAGGTGAGCTGTGCTACGCCTTTCTACTTATGCCCATCAACAGGGCTATGGAAAAAATATGACATATAACCCTGAAGACAAGATAGTACCCCCTCCTTACATTTACAAGCCGGGTGACTGGACAAGCAGTTGACTCTTAACTTCAACCCTGGTGATGGGGCTGTGTCCTTCACCTGACCCCATTACCATGATGGTCCCATCCACACCATAAAATCAAAAGAGATTAAAACCACATTCTCCATCAGCCCCAAAGAATCCTGGGGACAGAGCTACAGTCTCAACACCCTTAAACTACAGTTCCCAAGATCCTTTGGGGGAGGCAATGTGATTTAAATGTATGCTGTGTACACAGTCGTACATATATTTATAACCTGCCCTTCGTCTAAATCACAGAGTGGGCAGCAACAATATTTAAAGTCACTGATAAAAAAACAACAAGAGAAATAAGCCTATGTCACATGAGTTCTACCTAGCCTCTTATTGGGTCACACACTGTGAGCTCATCGGGGGGTTGTTTTTCATGCAGTAATATATAAGAGGCAACGTTAGGGAGCACAGAAACACAGGAAGGTGCCTTATACAGAATCAGAGCATGGCTCATCTAGCTAAGTATTGTCCACACTGACTGACAGTGGTTCTCCAGGGTTTTAGACAGGGGACATTCTCTGTCTAATTTTGCGGTTCATAGTTAATTGGCCCATTCCCCTGGAGATGCTGAAGACTCAGCCGCCAGGAACTTTCTGCAAACACCCTACCACTGAGTTACGGCCCTCAGCTACAATTTCACAGTAGAACATGGAAGCCTATAACATGGGCAGATTTCTCCCCCTCCCCAAGATGCAAGAGTCGCTGTCAGCTTACATAGAATTATTGTAGTTTGATACGACACCTGGAGACTCTCCACGGGTTGGGCTTTTGAAGCAAGGATTGTTCATGTTACAGAAGATGCCCTGTAGCCACGGCAAAGTTCCTGCAGAGGGCATCGCCTTGTTTGGGAAGTGACCTTGATATGAGAAACAAAAAAGGAGGAAATAAACATAGCTAAAACTGCTTACAATAGATACTAACCAACTGAGCTATCCGGTGGCATATTAGATTAAGGCACATCAGTTTTATTAAAAGGTTAACTGGAAGAGCACAACCTTCCCCAACATGGCCCCTCCAGATGTTTTGGACCAGGCATAGACAAACTCGGCCCTCCAGATGTTTTGGAACTACAACTTCCATCATCCCTGACCACTGGTCCCGTTAGCTAGGGATGATAGGAGTTGTAGTCCCAAAACATCTGGAGGGCCGAGTTTGCCTATGCCTGTTTTGGACAATTCCCATTGACTCAGCTGTGTTAACTGGGGCTGATGGGAGTTGTAGTCCAACACATCTGGAAGGCACCAAGTTGGGGAAGGCTGACCTACCATTCTTTGATTTATGCGATTGATTGATTGATTGATTGATTGATTGATTTAATATCTACCCTGCCCCCCTCTCAAAGGAGCCCATTCTGTGATCACCACCACCACTTAATTCCTGCACATGATAAGCTAGCATACCAGAGCTAAAGTTTCTGATATGTGCCATCTCTATGAAGTTCCACACTTGCACTATGAAACTGGACAGATCAGGCACCATTCTGTGGCATGCTTTTCCTACACATATGAATTTATTTTAACTCTGACTTCAATAAAATTATAGTGAGTGCCCCTTTCATTTCAGTGGGAGCATAGTGAAGTCAATGCTGTATGGTTCTTAGATCCAAAATGGATTTTGGTGGAAGGGGAAATATTCCAGTGTTTTTCTACATTGTGTTTGATTGAAAAGTTCAAATTTATATTCTCTTAAGTCTGAATATTTTTGCTTACCATGTGCATTCTGTTTGATTTAGGAACTTTGGGGTGGGAGGGGGAGGCATAAAATTTGGTAAGTTGGTATTTAACATTGTTACCTTAACAACAAGGCAAGATTTAAGTTACTAAAAAGTATTCTGCAAAGTGAAATCTGAAAACATTTCAAACTCATAGTCAGCTCCAGTGGTTTGGAAAATCTTAGCTTTTGAAGTGACTAAAGATACAGGCAAAACAAATAAGAATACAATGCTTAGGGGGAAGGGTGCTTTCTCTAGAATAGGGAAGTTTTTAATATCTAATGTTTTATTATATCTTTAATATTTTGTTGGAAGCCGCCCAGAGTGGCTGGGGAAACCCAGCCAGATGGGCAGGGTATAAATTATTATTATTATGGTTCACTTCCACAAATAGTACATGGTTAAAAAATCAGATTGACATCTCCTTCCCTTTGATAACAAACCAGACTGCATTCTGACCATGGTCAATGACAATAGGCTGGTTAGTGAGCTCAGCTGGCATGTACTTTGCGCCAATTATGTGGAAGGGAACTCTTTCAGGCGCAAAGAGATGCAGTGACGAGGGTAAAACCACAACAGTAGATTAAATGGGCAGAAAGGGACAAGCGTCAAGGGCAAGATGATTCATCCACATTAATCCCCTAGACCTAGTGTACTGGTGCAATATTATGGGAGCTCTAGCAAAGTATGTAATTACTTCCATCAGCAAAGCTCAAAAACATTATATCATGCCCATTGTACTTTTCTAGTAAACATTTGCTATCAAGGCCCAAGCTACAGGCCATGGGAAGAGTGATAGGCTCCATCAACCTCAGTTTCCCCAGTAACAGATAGGTGATGGTAGGGAATCAGAGCAGGCACGGGGCAAATAAATTCCATCCTAATGATGGCATCTAACATGTTCTTTCAATATGGGGAGCTCCAGGTTGGTGGCACTCAACCCTGTCCCCACAACATACAGGACTGGCTCAAGATAAACGTTGTTGTATCTGCTTCCTTGCTTACCAGCAGGTAAAACAAGACCTAACTTGTAAGCATGTAACAGAAACCTAGGCCGCTTTGATTTACTCAAAGCCTAAGCAAGAAGCGTTGCATGCCAAAAGTTGTTTCCATTACCAATGATGCTCTTACATTCATGTTGGCGATAGAGTGGGTTGGCGCTCCTCAGCCAGACAAGGATAAGAAACAAAGACATAGGCCACACAAGTTCAACCAGAAGACGAAGCTGAAAAAAAGATGGATGAGTTAATGATGCAATCTGAAGACATTGTGACTTTCACCAATCACAGAAGAGTCTGATCAAACATGACTCTGCCATCTCAGTATACAATCAAGTATTAATATGTGGCTGCTTGCAGCTCCTTGGCTCCTCCCTGGGTCTTTTTGCTAGTACACTGAGCTAAGTTAAGCCAAGGTTTGGGCTTAGCATGTTGTCTGAATCCAGACTCATGGATAAGCTCTCTCTGCAGACTAACCATAAGCTGTAACCAAGGTTTGTTTTTGGTTATAGCGTATATTTATTGTGGAGAGAGCTTAACCACAAACCAGGGTTTAGATGACATGCTAAACCTGGCTCAGATCAGCATGGTGCAATAGCAAAAAGGTCTGGGAAAGAACAAAGCAGCTGCAAGATCCACTCTGGAAGACTTGCACTAAGCGATGGTTTGGCTTAGCTTGATGGGAGAAAAAAGTCTCATAGACAGCTGGAAAGGCTGTTCAATAGCTCAGTCTTGAGTGACTGACCAATCCATGACACTGGAGTCTGCTCCATTAGGACAGATGGGACAATGCTCCATGAAACTCAGTCTTGATTCCTTCAAGCCCATCTGCCTTCTTACACATAACCAGTGCCTCTCCTTTGTCTTTGTTTTGCCATTGTAGATGTCAAAAGAAAGGAGGATGGGGACAAAAGGTAGAATGGCTTGGCCATGCCTGTCATGGGTTCTGGCTCCACTTCTCACTGGCTCTGGCTCAACCTACTGTTGGACTGCCTTCTGCCCCATCAATAAGCAACACTGACCCATGGAATTATAAAACCATTGTGAAAAATGCGGGTAGCTTCATTATGATGGCTCTTCACAAGCTTCATAATAAATTTCAAGTGTGCACCTTAAATATAAAACATGAACGGGAGAAACTGGCTGCTGAAAACATGTACCGTATTTTTCGCTCTATAACACGCAGATTTTTTCTCCTAAAAAGGAAGGGGAAATGTCTGTGCGTGTTATGCAGCGAATGTGTGGTCTCTGGAGCCGAAAAATAAGGCAAAAATCAAACCGCGCTTCAGGGAGAAGGGAGCTCCGTGAGACAGGAAGTGGCAGCTTTCCTGCATTCTGCCTCAGGGTCTTACTGCCCTCCCTGCTCTGTTTCGTTGCTGTGTTTGCTCAAACGGAACAAAGAGCAGGGGAAGCCCCTCCCCTCCAGGCAAGAAGAGAGGAAAGCAGAGCGTCCGTCCTTCTATCCTCTCCCTGCTCCGGAGGAACAATGTTTGTGAAGGGAAGAGAGATTACAGGTTCGGCTTAAAATTGTGATTTGACTTCCTGCTTTTTGTTTTTGGAGACACACAGCATTCAAATATGCTTTCTTCCATTTAAAGAGGGAAAGAGAGCACACGCTGGCTGGCTTGTGTGGGTGGGTGGGGGGAAACTTTTGCCTTCCTTTCCTCACGTTATAGCCCTCTCCTACATTCTTAGCCTTCTGTGTTTTTCCTTCCCTCCCCACTTAAAATGTGGTTACAAAGCATGGATCCACATGGATCCTCAGGATCTTTGCATTGGGTCAGCCAAAATTCACCATCAGAGCACATAGCATGTCCATGGCTACAGCCTGCCCCCCCCCCAAAAAAATCACGCACCCACTGTTGCCTGGGGCTGCAATGGTGCAAAAACGTGGTTACAAAGCATGGATCCACAGGGATTCTCAGGATTTTTGCATTGGGTCACCCCAAATTCACCATCAGATCACATGTCTGTGGCCACAGCATGAAGCACAAAAATGATACGTCCACTGTTTCATTCAATATTTTTTCCCTTGTTTTCCTCCTCTAAAAACGATGTGCGTGTTATGGTCAGGTGCGTGTTATAGAGCGAAAAATACGGTATATCTCTACAGGGTCATACTTCTCTACAGAAAGCCATACTTGGGTGCACTCCTTGTTTAGAGCATGCCTAGCACTAAACCTGTGTTTGTCACTGTATAATGCACAAGATGGCCCTCAATACATCATCACAAAAAAGCAGAAATGGATTTGAAAAGGACTTTAGCTTAGAGCACGGGTGTCAAACACAAGGCCCGCGGGCTGAATCTGGCCCGCCAGACCTTGTCATGTGGCCCGTGTAGCCACCGCCGGCCGCCAGCCTTCACCTTTTATTCTCGCTTTTTTTTTTTTTGACACAAGAAAGCCACCTCTTCAGCGCATGCACGGCAGCCTACAAGCCAGAGAACGTCTGCCCTCTAGCAGCGCCAGGAAACCTCCACTTTACATGCATTCAGGAGCGCATGCCATCCTGTAATGTGACAGATCCAACGGCTGCCTGAACCCTTCTCTCCTGTACTGTAAATCCTACAGATACAACCGGCCCTTTGAGGGTGACCAAACTGCTGGTGCGGCCCCCGATGAATTTGAGTTTGACACCCCTGGCTTAGAGCATCCGCTTTGCATGCAGAAGGTTTCAGGTTCAATCCCTGTCATCTTTAAGTAGACTAAACAAACTCATAGTTTGAAACATTGAAAAGCTACTGACAGTGATTTGACTATAGGTATCATTGGTATATGTTTCCTAGCTTCCTACTGTAATATAAAGATGAAAATTGTGCCTGCATTTGAATACTTAGTGTGGAATTTACTATTTTCAATTGCTCATACGCAAACTGCATATTACTTAAAATGTGTAGCTACTGCCACCCTACCCTTCTGCTCCGAGTCACTAGGTAATAGATAGTTAAAGCAGATGAACGATTTGTCATCCTCATGGTTATGGGTTTTCTACATCACTGGTTACTTACTGCCTGTGGAGGGTGTGTGCAATGACTTCACACCACTATTAAATTACTGGAAGACATGATCTTAGGGAAGCGATACTCTTCCCCATTTATATTAAATGAACAGAGCAAGCCTTATGACACACCGGAAAAGGAAGTGCTCTGCATTCCAAGCACTAACTTGTCAAAGTACAGATATTTTTCTCACCAGCTTTATATATGTTGAGTTAAGCAAGTTCAGTTCTGTATACAAATATTATCTTTGCTCAAAGGTTGATAAGGATGCAGGTGTATAAGCTTTTAGAGCTATGCTGGCCTTACATAATCATTTCACCCCCTCATTCTTGAAGATTAAAAAGGTTATTATATTAACACTAGTCCGTTAAGGGTTAGAAAACACATGAATATTCCACAAAAATAAAATAGTTCAGTGTCTGTCTTTGAGTAAAACTAGACATGACACTGACTGTGAATGCAACTGGATCTCACTACCGTTATTTTTGCTCCAGTCAACTCCTGGTTAGAATACTGAAATCTGCTCTACATGGGATTGCCCTTGAGGTATCCAGAAACTGCAAAATGCTGCCACAAGGTTCTTAACTGGAATAAGGAATTCAGAACATAGTATGTCCATTTTTTGCCTGATCTATGTTGGTTGCCAACATGGTTTGTTTCTGGTGCTGGCTTTAACCTTTCAACCCCTAACAGACCTGGATATCTTATGGAGCACCTTATGTTCATCCCCACATCTAGCCTTGCTCCAGATCTGTCTACCATCTGACCATAGCTGTCAACTTTTCCCTTTTCTTGCGAGGAATCCTATTTGGAATAAGGGAACTTCCCTTAAAAAAAGGGAAACGTTGACAGCTATGCATCTGACCTATGTGGAAAGTAGTCGCAAGGATCAGGGCCTTCTCTGGTGGCTTCCATCTTGTCAAATGGCATTCCAGGAGAGACTCACCTAGCCCTGACGCTGAATGATTTTAAGTGTCTGCTTAAGATCTCTTTCTAAAATAAAGCTTCTAGCTGACTATTTTTTTTTTGGTCTTATTGAGGCTGTTCCTTGCCGACATTTTTATTGCCGTTTTATGAGCTTTTGGTCTTGCTGTTTGTGGAATTTTTGTAGAATTGGGTCAAGTGCTGTTTCATTAAGACTTCTCCAATGTGTTATTGGTGTGCTTTTGCTTTATACATCATTATATATTCTATTATTTTAAGCAGCAAGGTAAAAGAAAAGAAACATTCACATTATTTCTTACGTGAAAAGAAGCCACAAAGTAGTTTGAGGGAATTAATACACAAAGCTGCCGTGACATTTGGCAAACCATATTCAGATCTTTGCCTCCCCACCGACACATAATGATAATTATTCATGCTGAGGTTATCTTGCTACACTGAATACCCACTAATTACCATCCTATGAGTTCCTTAACCACAAGACTGAAAAGTTAGACCAGGCCTTGACAGACAAACAAGCCACAGTGTACAATAAGGTTACAATGCCACTGATGTGCTGCCATACATGAATGGTGGGTGGTGAGGTGAACTGTCCTAGAATCATGGCCACCTGTCCACATTACTAGGAGAGCAATCTGGGATCTTCTGGATGCAAAGTGTAAACTCCACCACTGTGGCCCTTTTGCTGTGGATGGAAATCTGGTGGGCTGGCCTAAGGTCTAAGATGCAGCCTCATCCAAGGCATTCTTATGCAAAAGTATCTCCTATGTAGGTTTAAATCCTATGCATACTTACATGTTCAGCCCAATAGAATTTAGTAGCAATTATTTCCAAGTGTCCATCATATCAATAGCATAAGTATGCATTAGGGTTTTCTTCAATTCAAAACACACTTATTAAGGAGTAGGTCCCATTTAAGAATGTGGGACTTACTCATTAGCTATCATGGCAAAAGATTGTGCTGTTAGCCACTGTTTTAAGAACTAGTCAATGCCTGCTGTCGTGCTCAACAATCCCTCCCGCCTTATTATTATTATTGTTGTTGTTGTTGTTGTTGTTATCATCACTTCACTTCAAACTATGATGAGATGGGCCCAGCAAGTCTCACACATAAATCAGATTTTTTAAAAAAAATTGCAGCAATGTTTGCCCGAGGCTTTCTAATCTCCTCCACCCCACCCCCTGGAAATGCCTCAGCAAGTGTTTTGAGTTTGGGGGCTTTGAATGAAAGGACCCAGATGTTCTAACTGGAGACAGAAATCCTTCTTCCCGATGCCTCAGGATGAAAAAAACAAAAGAGCAGTGTTTCAAATTGCCCCATTCAGAATCACTTCCTCTTCGCTGTGTTTCTCACGTACAGTAATTGGAATGCCCTCATATAATATAAACCTTGGAGGCTCTGGCACTGTAAAAGGTGCTCTGAGCTTTCCCGCCTGATTCAGCAAAATGCCAGAACCCAGTGACTTTTCTGGATCAGATCCAGTATCTTAAAACATCTCAAGACACACAAAAAAGGTCATCTTGATGAAAAAATAAGGTCAAGGCCAGGAATTTGAAATGTTCTTTTTGAAGAGGGGAAAGGAGGGAGGTTAACAGCTTGAGGCTTCTTAGAAATGCTGCTTGTCAATGCTTTCCACACTGTATCACCAGGAAGCATGATCAGAAATCCTGAGAAGTCTTTACAAAAAAGAAAAGAAAGAAAAGAAAAGAAAAGAAAAGATGGCTCCCTTCCTTCTCCACTTTTCAAGTTTCAACTTTGTCATATATAGGTTTGTCCATGCCTTCCAAGCCCACACCCCAGCCCGCTAAATGATGCCACTCCACAAAATCAGAAATCTTTGGTTTAAGATTTTACTGAGCTTGAGACTAAACAATACTAAAAACAATCATTTTGCAGAATTCTAAGCTGCCATTGGACACCACTATTAAATACGTGTTGGGGCCTAAATGAAATTTTGCATGGGAAATCCATTATTGCAGAGATGGGCAGAAAGTAGGCAAGATCAGCTCTCTGCGTGATTTGTAAGAGTTGGAAGGGGCCATGAGTCCGACCCCCTGCAATGCAGGAATCTTTTGTCCAATGTGGGGCTCGAACTCATGACCCTGAAATTAACAGTCTCATGCTCTTCTGGCTGAGCCATCTTAGCTGAAGCACCAAGGATTTCCGATGTGCTGTTTTTAAAACAACAGCAACAACCTTTTCTTTCTATCTTTCCAATTAGGCTGCTGAAACGAAGGACTATTTTGGGGGGCAGGGGGTGCCTAGGAAAGGATCAGTTCTGGTACTGAAATCAAATTCCTGAGCATCTGTTCTGCTAACTTAATTGCAGGCCTTCTCCAAAATAGCCAAGTTTATTGGACACGTGGAGCTGACATACTGAGCCAGAACCTGCATTACCTAGTCCAGGACTGCTCTGCTCTGGCACTAATTGCTGCTCCAAGGTCTCAAACAGAGGTCTTTCCAAGCCCTGCTATTTAAGAGCTGTTGAAATTGGTGATGCCAAGGAATGACTCAATCCGGAATCTGCTATATATAAAGCAGAGATGGGAAACCTATGGCCCTATGGATGTTGTTGGACTCCCAGCTCCCGTCAGCCCCAACCAACATGGCCAAAAGGAAAAAGTAATGGGAGCTGAAATCTAACAGCATCTGAGAGAGGAGTGGCACAGGTCCCCCATCTCTGACCTAGGGCATGTGTTTGCTATAAAGCAACCCTCATTTTAACCCTGGCCTTCCTAGTTTCCTGACAACACCAGCTGTGGGAAGCTCATTATTAGCCGATTGCTCTCAATGGGGACCTGGATGCACATAAAAGAATGCCTATAGCTCAGTGACTCCCAAACATTTCTCCCTGTGGACCGCTTGGAAGTTGCTGAGAGTCTTGGCAGACCGTGGGATGATTTTGCTGCCTGTTGTAGCCATTGTAATGTGCTATTGCTAGATGCGCCGTGCTTTTCAATTGCTTCTTTTCTTATGTGTTGCGCTTTATTGTATTGCCATTTGAATCCCACGCAATTAAAATCAATA
Organism: Podarcis vaucheri; assembly: GCF_965113315.1. Taxonomy (NCBI): domain Eukaryota; kingdom Metazoa; phylum Chordata; class Lepidosauria; order Squamata; family Lacertidae; genus Podarcis; species Podarcis vaucheri. The sequence goes on from NC_138764.1 coordinate 30,261,688, forward strand.
TGGATCTTCAATGTGAGGGATTGAATATCCACCCCTTGTCTTCAGTTATAAATCACAAACACACTGCAGGCCCTCTAAATTAAAATTGTGGACTACTGGTGGTCCACAGACACCAGTCTGGGAATCCCTGATCTAGCTAGCTCCATGAGACTCAGGTGAACATTGTGATGTGGACAGAGATGGTGCATGCACATGCTGTCCCTCTGTGTGTGAATTTCCTTTTCTGGAACAGGGCACATTTGTCTACATTTGCAGTTCAGGGTTCTGTAATTTAGCCCACAGTCTCATGGGATGCCCGCTTTCGAGTTGAGGTGCTTTTGTAGCAAGTTTCTGATCTTTGAAGAACCAAAGCACAAGAAAAGATTTCAAGTATTTTGGACATTTGCTTCCTGTAGCAAAAGTCCATTTATTTTTGACTTCACAGTACTGTGTGCCACTAGATTCTCATGTAAGCATAGCTGGACCTCAAGGGGAAGTGAATCCTAGTCACCACTTCCTCTGTTGGTGGGGGCTGGTATTCTTCCTCACTGAGACTTTTAGTGACAAAACAGTCCAGTATGTCGAGTTTGTTGTTGTCAGAAAACGCAACACCATGAACCTGATTCTAAAATGTACTTTGTAAAAATATCCTAGGAACAGAATGGATTAACTAACTCAGCACATCTCAGCAACAGCCCTGAGCAAATGAACTGATTTTCCCAAAGTGATTTTAATTTCTCTTGAGCAAATTAACTGCATTTTCTCAAACTAAACGCAGTCTCTCTCTCCTTCCCTCTGGCTTACCTTCTGCCTTTTTCTCAGTATCCAGTTTTTCCATAGCAGAAGCCTGACCTGTCTGAGGAAACTCATTCTTCTTATGCATTGGCAGCATCCCAGACTTGGAGAATAGAAATCCTTTGCTGTTATCTTCTTGCAGACAGCTGAATCCTGAAAAAGAAGTGAGCTTATAAGCAGATGTTCCTGAATGGCTGCAGAACTGCAGGCTGGATTTCATTTTGTTTTGTCAAACTCAGCTAGGAAGCAAACTCGAGCTGAGCCAGAAGTTGGAAGCCGATAGTACTTTAGCTGAAGATCACAATACAGCAAAACTGTGCGATCTGGAATGGCCAACTCTGCGCTTGTATCTGTGTGGTGTCAGGAGTAGGATTAATACCAAATTGCTCTCAAACTTGGGTCTCCAGCTGTTGTTGGACTACAACTTCCATCATCCCTAGCTAGCAGGATCAGTGGTCAGCCATGACGGGAGTTGTGGCCCAGCAACAACTTGAGACCCAAGTTTCAGAAATACTGTATGGCGTACCGCTTCTAGGGTTAGAGACTATAAGCATTGCCTTGTTGGATCAGCTGAAGTCTATCTAATCCTACATACTGTTCCCTCTTCTGAAGCCAACCAGATGCCTGTGGATGCTCACAAGCAGAATGCTCTCAGAGTCTAGTCTGACCATAAATCTAGGGGAATATTTTTCAATGAAAAGGAATGGTGTCCCATGGACACCTCTGAAGGGATGATGGGAGTTGTAGTCCAGCAATATCTGGAGGACTACAGGTCCCATCCCCCCGGCCTAAGGCTGCAATACACAGTTGACCTAAAGTAGCTACAGAAATCTATTGAGAGTACTTGTTTTTGTGGCTGGTCAGGAAGGAATTTGCAAAACTGCTGATCTAGGAAAGTCCCAGGCATCTGGCTGACCAAAAATTGGCTCCTATGAATCAGAATAGTCTTTCAGCTGTTTGTAGGACTATGCTGGCTCTTAAAAGTGCTATAATACACATCAGACATTTCTTCTCCCTATTAATGATCACAGAAATACTGCTTACTTTTTTATGCTCATGTTGATCAATAATCATCCCTCCAATTGCTTGTTCTAGATTTGCAGAGTAAATCCCTGTTCACAACCCTTAAACTGCTAGCTCACCACCCCCTCACTTTTTCACCATTATAGTGCCATTCATGTCGCAAGGGCTGGGTGGTCTCCATCCATCTATATGTCATCTTTAATAATAATAATAATAATTTATTATTTATACCCCGCCCATCTGGCTGAGCTTCCCCAGCCACTCTGGGCGGCTCCCAATCAGTGTTAAAAACAGTACAGCGTTACATATTAAAAACTTCCCTGAACAGGGCTGCCTTAAGATGTCTTCTGAATGTCAGGTAATTATTTATCTCTTTGACATCTGATGGGAGGGCGTTCCACAGGGCGGGTGCCACTACCAAGAAGGCCCTCTGTCTGGTTCCCTGTAGCCTCACTTCTCACAATGAGGGAACCGCCAGAAGGCCCTCGGCGCTGGATCTCAGTGTCCGGGCTGAACGATGGGGGTGGAGACGCTCCTTCAGGTATACTGGACCGAGGCCGTTTAGGGCTTTAAAGGTCAGCACCAACACTTTGAATCGTGCTCGGAAACGTACTGGGAGCCAATGCAGATCTCTCAGAACCGGTGCTTTGTGGTCCCGGCGGCCACTCCCAGTCACCAATCTAGCTGCCGCATTCTGGATTAATTGCAGTTTCCGGGTCACCTTCAAAGGTAGCCCCACATAGAGCGCATTGCAGTAGTCCAAGCGTGAGATAACTAGAGCATGCACCACTCTGGCGAGACAGTTCGCGGGCAGGTAGGGTCTTAGCCTGCGTACCAGGTAGAGCTGGTAGACAGCTGCCCTGGACACAGAGTTAACCTGCGCCTCCATGGACAGCTGTGAGTCCAAAATGACTCCCAGGCTGCGCACCTGGTCCTTCAGGGGCACAGTTACCCCATTCAAGACCAGGGAATCCCCCACACCAACCCGCTCCCTGTCCCCCCAAAACAGTACTTCTGTCTTGTCAGGATTCAACCTCAATCTGTTAGCCGCCATCCATCCTCCAACCGCCTCCAGGCACTCACACAGGACCTTCACCGCCTTCACTGGTTCTGATTTAAAGGATAGGTAGAGCTGGGTGTCATCTGCATACTGATGAACACCCAGTCCAAACCCCCTGATGATCTCTCCCAGCGGCTTCATATAGATATTAAAAAGCATGGGGGAGAGGACAGAACCCTGAGGCACCCCACAAGTGAGAGCCCAGGGGTCTGAACACTCATCCCCCCCCCACTTTCTGGACACAGCCCAGGAGGAAGGAGCGGAACCACTGTATGACAGTGCCCCCAGCTCCCAGCCCCTCTAGACGGTCCAGAAGGATGTTATGGTCGATGGTGTCAAAGGCCGCTGAGAGATCCAGCAGAACTAGGAAACAGCTCTCACCTTTGTCCCTGGCCCGCCGGAGATCATCAACCAGCGCGACCAAGGCAGTTTCAGTCCCATGGTGAGGCCTAAATCCCGATTGGAAGGGAACCAAATGGTCTGTTTCCTCCAGGCGTGCTTGGAGTTGTTCAGCAACCACCCGCTCAATCACCTTGCCCAAGAATGGCAGATTTGAGACTGGGCGATAGTTGGCCAAATTGGCTGGGTCTAAAGATTTTTTTTAAGAAGCGGTTTAATGACCGCCTCTTTCAGCGGGTCTGGGAAGGCTCCCTCATGGAGGGAAGCATTCACCACCCCACGAAGCCCATCGCCCAGTCCTTCCCGGCTAGCTTTTATAAGCCAGGATGGGCAAGGATCAAGGAGACAAGTGGTTGGTTTCACTCGTCCAAGCAGCCTGTCCACATCCTCGGAGGTAACAGACTGGAATTGATCCCATGTAACAGGACCAGACAGAACTCTAGCAGAACTCTTTATCACCACAGACACATTTTCTGGACATCCTAGAAGACAAATCTTAAATTGGACCATGGGAAAACATATTTTCCTCCCAACAGCTCTTGTGAAACAATGTTGGCCTCCCGAGAGAACAGCGTTCAGATTTGAGGCATGGCAATCTGAATACGTTAACTGTGTCTTCAGTAAATCAAATGTAAAGGTAAGTTTAGAAAGTGTGCCTCCTCCTTCAACAGACTGTGGCCGCATCTGACATATGGGATTAGACGGGACAAAGATCTTCCTTAATTAAATTGTAAATCTGATTTGGAGAAGTGGGGGCTGGCTTGTTGGTGTTACCACACACCTAGGCGGTGTCTGTGACCTATTTCTGCTTTGGATAAAACAAGTGGGATTTCTGAGCTCAGCAGTGCCTGGGTTTGTTTGTTTGTTTTTAAATGAAGATGTAAATAAAAACATCCACCGAGGCACCAAGTATTTGAATTCACTACTTCCTAATTATACTGGGCAGGTAGCCCAGCAACTTACACAAGATGCTGATTTCACTTCAGTAGATAGTTTTGATATCTACTTTGTCTTTGGAGATGTCTCTCCCTCGCACACAGATATATATTATATCCCACTTCCCAAGATGTCTACTGTAAGTATGTGTCATGATTTGCTGTGACTAACTGCTAAACCTAGGATATTTCTGTCAGAGTTTCATGGGGCAAAATAATTCTAGGTCAGGGGTGGGGACTTTGCAGCCCTCCAGATATCACTGGACTTCAACTCCCATCAGCCCCAGCCAGCATGACCAATGGTATTTAGGAGAGCTGAAGTCCAAGAATAGGTCCTCCATACCCTCCAACATTTTTCCAATGAAAATAGGGATGTCCTATTATTATTATTATTATTATTATTATTATTATTATTATTATTATTATTATTATTATTTTACCCCAGCCACTCTGGGCACCTTCCAATATCAAACATAATAAAACATTTAAAGGGCTGCCTTGAGGGGACAGGTAACTCCATATCCTTCAACAGTTCTCAGATGAAAATAGATGGCTTCTGTAAATCCAGAACCGTCACTGAAAAATAGGGGCATCCCTGGGCTACACACTCAACGTTGACATTTTGCACAAACTGCATGCCATAGAGTTCCCGCAATATTTGAAGACCCTCCTCCAGAGCACCCTTAACAAGTGGCATTTTACTAGTATATAGTAGCAATTTAGCATTTAGAAAGCCATTTTTAGAAATGAGATTTGAGCCAAGTCATTCTTGGCTCAAAAGCTTTGTGTGAGGCAGAGTGGCCATTTACACATTTCCTGCTTGGAGGGCGAGTTGGACCACCCCAAAAAAACAAAACCCACACAGGTTTTCATAAAATGTGCAACTGCTCATTTATCTGTAAAGATGAACATTCTGAAACAATTTCCATAATTTAAAGATAAATACAAGATAACTCACCATACTGTGGAAGAACACAAAAAGAGCTCTGCTGAACCAGGCCAGAGGCCTAGCAAGCCTAGCAGCCTTTTATCACAGTGGCCAACCAGAGACCTGTGGGGAAATCTGCAAGCAGAGCTTGTGTGGAAACTAAGTACTGTACTCATTCTCTCACCTGAGAGTCTCAAGCGAGTGATATTTAAAGGCATAGCTCCTTCCACAATGGAGGCCATAACTTTGTAACCAAGTCACCTGTGAGCTTGCTCACTTCACTGCCCAGATGGTGCTGTGAGGGGTGGCTTCAAGACCCCAGCTTATCCCTCCTTAGGGTTCTTTTTATCTTTACTCCTTACTTGGGCTAGACAGCCCTTCAAACAGAATACTCCTTTTCAGTGCTCCCCCCCAAAAAAAAATGTTTAGGGGTACTCTCATTTTGACTCAAGAAAACCACCATTTTATAGTTCAGTTCGGGGGGAAATAAATACAGTAAATGGACAAAAGTACAAAGATTCACTAAATGTTTAGGGGTATGCATGCCCCCCAGATAAAAAAAACCCACTGCTCCTTTCAAATAGAAGGCTAGTAAAGGGATCAATTCCAGCTAAAGTCCCCTCCTTCCACACAGATCCTCTTGAGACCTCTTGCTAGTTTCTCTGCCCTCAGAGCCTCAGGGTAGGGGTTGCCTGGGAGAGGGCATTCTTTGTGGTGGCTTCTTCATAATACAGCTTCTGGAAGATTCAGAAGATGCACCTCTTTATTCTGGCTTTTGACACTTGAGGTGTAGATATTTTTAGATCCCACCTTATTTTTTTAATTATCGTAAGTTGTTTTAGACCGTTTTTAACATTGCTTTAATGTTGGAACCCATCGTGGCACCTTAAGGCAATGGGTGAGAAATCAGTAAATAATCATCTGAACCTGTGCCTTAATTAGGGGCGGGATAGATGTGGCCTTTCTTCCCAACTTTGTGACGACCCCTTAGTTTGTTTTTGGAAGTCTATGTAGGCATGATTCGGCTAAAATTGTGGGGAAGCAGAGAATGGGGGCTTGTACATTTATTTACCTACCTTTTCCAGCTCCCAATATCTAAACATAGTTTGGAGCTGTGGAAACATGGGATCAAATGCAACGTTGCGCTGATGTAAATTGTTTGATTTGGTTGTGCATTTTTTATGTTTTATTTTATGACTACTTTTGTTATGCTGTAATGTATTTTTTCATGTTGTAGGCCACCGTGAGTATGGTGTGGAAAGGCGCCACACAAATAAAATTATTTATCTATATGTATGCATGTAAAGTGGGGCGTGGGTGGCGCTGTGGGTTAAACCACAGAGCCTAGGACTTGCCGATCAGAAGGTCAGCGGTTCAGATCCCCGCAACGGGGTGAGCTCCCGTTGCTTGGTCCCTGCTCCTGCCAACCTAGCAGTTCGAAAGCACGTCAAAGTGCAAGTAGATAAATAGGTACCGCTCTGGTGGGAAGGTAAACGGTGTTTCCGTGTGCTGCTCTGGTTCGCCAGAAGCAGCTTAGTCATGCTGGCCACATGACCCCGAAGCTGTCTGCGTACAAACGCCAGCTCCCTCAGCCTATAGAGCGAGATGAGTGAGCAACCCCAGAGTCGGTCACGACTGGACCTAATGGTCAGGGGTCCCTTTACCTTTTTTTATGCATGTAAAAGGAGAGTAACCATTGAGAGCTTGTCTTTAGTGGCTAGAACTGAGGAGAGCTTGTTGTTATATCACATTGGGGCAGCAGAAGCAGCACCTGAAATGTTTGTGACCTTCATGAATTGGAACAAAGATGCCTCTTGTTTTCACAACTGAAGGCAGGGGTGGGACACTTGTGGCCCTCCAGATGTTGTTGGACTCCAATTCCCATCAGTCCCAGCCAGAATGGCCAATGGACAAGGATGATGGGAATGGCAGTCCAACAACGCCCACAACTTCCCTCACCTTGACCTACGGGTAGCATTTTGCTAGGTTAATGTTATCACTGACATGTAGTTAGCCAGCCAAATGGGCCTGAGAGCATGTCTTCATTCAGCCATGTCTGCATCCCATTTTGGCATAGGGAAACTATCACACGTTTTTAAATGATTGACATATAAGGCTAAATGTGGTTCAGAGGGTAATCTGTACTGCTCTAGGCCACACATGGTTTTAGGAACAATGGGGTGAACTCCTCCAGTACCAGAGGCAAGAACAGACCATCTTCCAACGTCATGCATCCTTTTCAGATGAAGGAATACTGGCATTGGAAACTTTTCAAACAACTGTAACACAGTGACATGGTGACCTGTAACTACTAACATCTTTTATTCTAAAGGTTCAGAAACTAGTGTGCAAAGGTTGCCAAAACCACCTGGATTCACGCCATGACTTGGGTCCAGGATGCACTGGGCAGCTTTTGGCAGCCACTACCCTTACCTTCTCAGGTATGCTGTACACTCAAATGCTAAATTAAATTCATTAAATGCTATTAATAAATCATAGGTGAAGACCATTTGAAGTCTAGAGAGATTTGTGTCTTTCTCAATGGGGAACTCATATAACAAAAAGTGCTGCAGCACTTTTAGGATTCATCCCAGGGAACTATACAACTGGCCCCATCCAAAAGCTGTTTGTGATACGGTTTGTAGATCTATTGTTCCAAGGATTGAAAAGAGAGAGAGAGAGAGAAAAGTCCTATTGGATGCACTCTCTGGATGTGCTCTTGGTATTGAATAACATTGGTACAGTATTGAAAAACATTCATCTATGGATTTCTGAGATTTCCATCTAGTTGGCAAGGCTCTTTTTTGGAGGACGTATACAAAAGTCAAATTATGAGATAGAGCAATCACCAAGGTATTTTAGTCCTATGCCCAAATTACGTTCCCAGGACCAAGAAAATTTCTTTCACCAAATCTGTTATAGAGGAATTGCTGCTGTTAGATGAGGTCACCATAAATAGCATCTAATAAATATGTAGGTGATCAGAATCCATTCTTTGTATTTCAGATCAAACTTGTTAGCTGTTTTGTCTATTTAACAACTTACTCAGAGGGGTAAGACAGAAAGCTGGCCTATAGATATAAATACATAAACATGACTTTTCCTGGTCACACCAAAATGAAGCGTACAGATTTGTTTTGAATGTTTACCACTTGCATGATGGCTGATTTAACAGCCTACAATGCTCTTATCTTTGTTTTATACTGCAATTTTGATTTTATAAATATATTTTTATTCGTTATCAGATTTAAGAGCAGCTTATGGTACCTTATATGTTAAAATCCAAACACATCCAGTTTTGACACTCATCGTATTACATAAATGAGGGGTCTTAAAAAAACAACAGTGCACCAATTAGGAATACGACAAGAAACTGTCTTCAAGCTTACCTCGTTTGTGATGAGATCTCCATCAAAGGCATTGCATTGCTGTGAGAACTGAAAGAGGTTTTGAAAGGAAGTCCAGCATGACTGCAGAGGAATGCATCTCAGGAACAGTGAGCACTTACAAAATAATACAGCTCAGTTGTAAGGAGATTGCTTTAATCCTCAGCTTCATGTGGGGCAGCTCTGTTTTCAGAGTTTAAGCACCATTGCATTAGACACAAACACTGCATAGCGCATATGTTGGAAAAAGTTCGGACTTCTCATAATATTTATTTGGAGATCTAAACTAATGTTGTGTTTTAGCAAATATTATTTGAGGCTATGGCTTCAGGAGCTCTCTAAACCCCTGGAGGGAAAGAAAAGAAAAACCCAAAACCAAGCACGCACACACATTTGTCATGACTAATTAGGTCAGGAAGTTATAGAAGCTAGTACCCCATCAAAATCTCAGAGGCACTTGGTGAGTTCAGCGTTAAGTATATAGAATGTAATTACCATGCAAATCTGACAGCGGTGGCTTGTTGTGCCAGCTCTACAGCACACAAGTTCTGAACACACACTGGCACTCATGTTCCTGCACAGCTGACGTAATGGCAATGTTAAAATGGCAAGCGAACTATGATAACATCTCTGTGTTGAGAGTTGTCCAGATTTAGCAGAGCTAAAGGAACCTGAAACCCTATTACAACAGTGTTAAGACTTGACCTTCTGCCAGTCCTTTACTTCTCAGCCTAACCTACCTCACAGGGCTGTTGTGGGGATTAAATGAGGAGCACCTTGAGCTCCTTTGGAGGAAAATGCGAGATATGAATACATTAAACAAACAAAGAGGAGCCCCTGAGGCTGGGGAGTCAATCCTAGAGTACACCAAAGTTGGGGAAATGGGATGGAAAAAATTGAGCACAGCAAAAGGGAATATTATGTTCCGTAACAAGGCAGAAAACTCAAGAACTAAGTAGATGGCAAACAACAGGTTTCAGAAACTTCACCAGTGACCCTTTCTCCCAATGGACTGGACTGAAAATCAGAGCTCTTCCTTTTGGACAAGGCCCCCTTTTCATGTATTTTCTTTAATATTGTTTGCAGGCTTCCTTCTGACTTATTAATGTGGCTAGACTGTAGCTTACTGGCTGGAAAACTGGACTAAGGGTGCAAGAGGATGGGATTCTAGCCTTATCTCAGACCTTTTCTGAAGCTTAGTAAAGTCACTCTACTTCTGTTAAGCTTTATTTACCTTCTTACCATGTACACAGACAGTATTTTATACCAGAATATTCACCAAGAAGTTTACAGTTGGTTGCTAGAATTTGCTTTTCCCATCAGATGCAGGAGAGAGATGTGTTTTGCCATCTAATGGGTGCATATTTAGGAGAATACATGCTTCAATGTGAGCTTCCTACAATAAAGCTTTTAAATTTTAGTCTAAATTCTGTTACTGTACTTTATGTGATTTTGATTTAAATATAGTTACAGGGCAGATTACTCTGAATGTACTAAGGGTTTCAACTGGGACGCAGGTGGTGCTGTGGTCTAAACCACAGAGCCTAGGGCTTGCCGATCAGAAGGTCGGCAGTTCGAATCCCCGCAACGGGGTGAGCTCCCGTTGTTCAGTCCCGGCTCCTGCCAACCTAGCAGTTCAAAAGCACGTCAAAGTGCAAGTAGATAAATAGGTACCGCTCCGGTGGGAAGGTAAACTGCATTTCCGTGCGCTGCTCTGGTTCGCCAGAAGCGGCTTAGTCATGCTGACCACATAACCCGGAAGCTGTACGCCAGTTCCCTTGGCCAATAAACCAAAATGAGCGCCGCAACCCCAGAGTCATCCGCGACTGGACCTAATGGTCAGGGGTCCCTTTACCCTTTACCTTTACCAAGGGTTTCAGTGTTTTCCTCTTCTAGCTACTGTGCTTAATAAAGGTTACACTGTAGAATACAGTACTCACACAAAAGCCCTGCCTAGTGCTGATATTTACATTGGTGCAACATACTTTATTTCAGTTCCCTGCAGTTAGTTCATATTTTTCCCTACACACAGATCTTTATATGGGAAAAAATATTTTTGAAATAAATTTCACTGAAGGGTGTAACTTAGCTGTAACTACAATCTGAAAGTGTAGCCCATACATTCACACTATATGGATATTATATAGTACATTGCACAGCAAGATGATTTCAAGTCATAATAAAGGTAATGTTTTCCAGCTGTGAAAAAGTACACCAAACTCACTAAAACTAACAGTTGGTTTGTATGAATCTTGCACATTAACCAACCACGCACTTTTTAATAACTTAATCTTAGTGCAGAAGAGTTTGCAACAACTGACAAGTCACAGAATGTCAGTCCCGATTGTGACTGGTGTCCAATCCGTGCTTTGAGCTTTCTGTTCAAAGCTGCTTGTTGAGGAAATGCAGTGTTGCATGGAACTAACCCTGTATTTGAGAAAGGTCAAATAAATTTGAGTCAGTCACTATTTCCCCCCCCCCCGGAGTGGGGAGTACCGGTAGTTTCTTAACTAGTCATACTCCATTTTCAACAAGGCCTTTTGGCTGGGGATTGATACCACAGGCTGCATGGTTTATGAAGAAATCTATATTGCTTTGCAAATAAAGGAACTCATGACAATCACATTGACATGCATTATCTGATTGAATTACTGCAGATATGCAATAGCATCAGAAAGCTGACTTGATGTGTGTGATTGAGGGGTTGTCATATTGCTTCAATTGAACTGATGCTTAAAGAATTGCCTCAATCTCTATCGGGTCCTGCGTGCCTTATGGTATTCACATTCTCTGCTGTTTCAGGTGTTTTGCATATTCAGAGGGCCTTTTTAAATCTTAGTTTGTGAAAACAGATGGTAAATATTCAGTGTAATTCCCCTGCCAAGCCGTGGTGCCACCCTCTTACTAAAAAAGCTCCTGGGAGAGGGCTATTACCACAGGGTAAATTAAGTTGCAAATGCACAGCTTGAGAATGCTTTTACATCTATAATTAATTTTGGATGTGTTCAGGTGGTATCAGTGGTTCAGAATGCATTTCATCAACTTACCTTGGTGTTCCACCTATACCCCTTCCTTGACCAATATGGTCTGGCTAGTTATGCATATTCTTAACATAGTCTAGGCTAGACTATGGTGAGATGCGTGATTATTTATCTGTAAAGGATTCACAAGCTTCAACCCATGTGAAAAGTGGCACATAGGTAGCTAAATGGTAGTAGGTGGCTACCAAAGAAACAGTTTTTCAACAGCAACACCCAAACTATCGACACTTCACAGACATTACCACCCAATAACCTTGTCATTCAGGCAGTCCTTCTGTTTTCAGCTGGCTTTTAGAAAACATTTGCATTTTATCTCCTGCTTTTTATTGTTTTGTATTTTTATGTTCCAAGCCACCTTGGAACTATTTTGCAAATGGGGGAGCACAAATAACTCCAATAAAATAACTCATGGAAGCCGCATCCTGCTTGGCCACTTCCTTTTGCCTACTTCAGAAGTGATAAGCCATTTAGGGCTAAAGCGGGACAATATGTATGGCCACATCTGTCTTGAGAGTACCAACTTCTTAAATGCAGGTATGCAGAAACAAATTATAACAAATGTAACAGCACAGAAGGAAACAACATACATGCTACAATGAACTACTGCAGCAATATCCACAAGCATAATCAGGCCATTACATCATATCAATAACCCCTTTCCTCCAGAAGAATACTGTTTTTCATCAGTATGTCAGGAAAACCTAAAGCCCACCATAGACAGGCTGTCTACCAGCATCATAAATGATGCTCTCCCTCTGGCCGTACTGAAGACTTGATGGTTGGGAGGGCCTCCAGAGGCTGGATAAAATCTTGCTGAGCTCTCCAGCTTATGGGTTGGAGGTTCCCCACCCCTGAAATAAAGGTTTTATACACCATTAATTTAATACTGACATCCACCCCTTTTCATTTTGAAATATCTGTCTAAAAGCAGATTTGTTAAAAGAAAGTAACCCCCACCATTTACTGTTGTCTTTTAAGATTCACTCATAACATTACCAACATTTTAATGTGCAACAGAAATACAAACCCATCTGTACAGAATAACTTTAAAGAAACTTGAGTGTATATATTGATACATGGTATATTATATTAACATGTAAATGGCTCTATATACAGTAAGATGAAGCATAATAGAATACATGGAGTCAGTGAAACATTAACATGTTAATGTATATTTTTTTAAGCAACAGTGTACATATAAAAACAATTTAATACAGTGAAAAACCATTCAATGCACTTACTAAATGCTGGCTTTTTGGTTATTTTTATCTATTTCACTAAATCTCAGACCTATATTCTTCATCTATACCAAGCAATAAAAGGAGCTTCCTACTGTAAGGGGGAAATGATAGCTTATTAGTAACAAGGAACTTCCACATTATTTTCAACTGAAAGGCAATAAGCCAGCTAGGTTTTGTGCATTTAAACCACTTGGTAACTGGATGAGAACACTTTTTAAATATCTTTATAGTAAAGCTTAATAATGCATCTTTCCTGTACAAACAACTTTTAAGCAACAACATAGATAGTAAAAAAAAAATCAATTGGTATATAAAACTATATATGTATATTCACACACAATATATAAAGGCCATGCTGGCCAGTACATAATCTATTCAGGCGCATTTCATTGCACAGAGTCAGGGGGAGGGAACTGATTACAGACACTTAGAGCACTGCTTCAAGCTTTGGTTTATTCTTAAATTAAAGTAGCTGTATTTCATATACCCTGCAGTCTTGACAAATCATAAACTCTGAGAAAGTTGCCACTTTCATTGCTGCACCCATGCATAATAAATTGCCTTTCACAAGCAATAATACAATTCCACACATGAAATTTGATTATAGGGCTTTTGAATGTGTCTCCTTATTAACTTTTTCTATATTTGGAATGCATTTAAATACTCTCAGAGAAAAATCTAATGAATGAAAAAAATAACTTCATGGTTCTTCACAGCTTTTTTCTTTTTTTTTTTAAACACATCCCATATTTTTAAAAGTCTATACAGGTGTATATAAAAATAATTCCAATGTATGGCACGAAGATGAAATCCTCTACCAAAAATAAAATAAAATAAAATAAGTTCCCCATTGAAAGGTTGTATAGCAGTTGTTACCCTATACAAAGTGAGCTTCCCTGTGTTCTAGTTCTTGCATCCTTTTTGGCCTTAATCTCTGGTAGGTGGGCTTCAAGTCTGTAGGGGAAAGAGCTTCAGAAGTGGGTTTTTGTTGCTTTGCATGTTGGCCAGAGGAGCCCAAGGAGCCTTGGACAAGCCCAGGGTTCACAACTAGCTGTGGAGTCTCATCTCTGACGACTGCTGCACATGGTTTGGGTGCCAAACTCTCATCGCTCTGTTTGGCCTTACTGATGGGTGGTGGCTTATAGAATGTCCCTGGTGGTGGTTGCAAAGTTCTCGGTGTTCTGAAAGCAGCAAGCGTATTAGAGTCTGAGGAATGCCCTTCTGCTGTTGCCCTTGCAGCCCTGACAGGTACCGTATATGGCTTATTGGGAAGTATGGCATTTACTGAGTTGCTAGCAAGGTTGCTATGTGTAGTTAAGGCACTTGAGTTTACAGTGTCATGTGTTCGGTTCTCCTGGGGTATGTTAGTCACAATCATTGCTGTCCTTGCAGTCATATCATACTGCTTATATTGCTTGTCCCAAGTTTTTTTCAGAGTCTGTGGGTCAAAGCAAGAAAGCCTACAGCCGGCATTTACAGCTGGAAGTGGCTGCGTCTCGGAAACTTCTTCAATTACAGGACTTCTGCCAATATTTTCTGTACTTAGACCTGCATTTCGTGAGTTTCTCTCATTCAAAACACAGGGAGGAAGCATTTGACCTAGAGGTAAACTCACAGGACGAACAACTGGCTTTGTCCTATGAGTGCGTAACTGAACTTTGGTTATTTGACGATTCGGTCTTAAAAGGTGACTGGCTCTAACACCATCTTCAACTTGAGGGTGAGATTGCTCATTATCTGGATCTGAAACTGCAGCCACAGCATTGCCTAAGGAAGAAAAACATTTATTTTGACTGTCAGTTTGCCAAGAGAAAGCATTAACTTTGAATAACAGTAGCCAGAAATCAAAATGGTCTCTAAATGCAACTAAGTATATTTTAGAAGATCACACCTCTCAGAGAATAAGCAGAGAACACCAATATTGCCATTATATTCAAGACCATATTAATTCCAGGCTATTTTAAAAGTTTGCTTTTAGTTTCTTTTTGTTTTTAACTTTTTGTGATTTTATTGTTTGATTTTATGTTTCAATATTGTTGCAAACGGCTGTTATATATTTTTATGATACAGCGGTATTTAAATATTTTTATAAATAAAATAAAAAGTGCCAGACATACTGTTTCAAAGGATTTGACACCTGTAGGCCACAAAGAGACTTTTTATCTTCCTGCTGGCTGTTATTACTCCATAAGGCAGACTAAGGATTTGCATAGTCAGTTTAAGTAGAACAGTTTGCATTAAAGACTGCAGTACCCAATCACCCAGATTTGTACCTGTATCCATACCTACAGTTTAGGATTATAGTACTATATAAGCCATGGAGGAAGCTTCCATTTAAAGAGTTCTGGATATGAATCAAAAAGAAATATTAGTCCTATTTCTATTAACTTTTTCACAAGAACAACCCAATAGTTAGGATAAATCAGCCTGGGAGGAATCAAATGTCTCTTCTGGGAAAGGAAGGAAGGAAGCCTTTTTACAGACCTCAGGAAAAAGCTAATACAAGACAAATATATCGGGCCAGCAAGTATAAATATACTGCTTTAAACAGCTGCTTTGGATTTTTATCTCTCTCCATATTATTCTCTTTCAAACAGAGTGAAAAAATGGTTGTTATCCCTCACTCACAAGATTATTTACATTAGGGGTATCATTACTATAATGCAAGAAAATTAGTATTTGATAAACTTCTATTTATGTAAAGTTATGAAGTGGGTGGGGAGTTTTCCTTGTTCTCTCCCGATATTAGAACCCAGGGACATCCAATGAAGCTGAATGTTAGAAGATTAATGAGACAAAAAAAGGAAGTACTTCTTCACACAGTGCATACTTAAACAATGGAATTTCCTACCACAAGTAGGCTACGAACTTGAATTGTTTCAAAAAGGGCTTTAGACAAATTCATGGGGGGGAGGGAGGAATAAGGCTGATAATGGCTACTAGGCATGTATGTCATAGCTAACCGCGACCTCCAGTGTGTTTCTAAATACAATTTGCGGTATGCTTATGAACACCAGTTGCTGGGATTCACAAGGAGGAGGAGTGCTATTGCACTCATGGCCTGCTTGCAGGCTTCCCATCAACATCTGGTCAACCACTTTGAGAAACGAATGCTAGATTAGATGGGTCTTTGGTCTGAACCAACAGGTCTCTTACTATACTTCTTACTATACTCTTATTCAGGGATTAGCAAACTTTTTCAGCAGGGGGCCGGTCCACTGTCCCTCAGACCTTGGGGGGACGGACGGACTATATTTTGGAAAAAAATATGAACGAATTCCTATGCCCCACAAATAACCCAGAGATGTGTTTTAAATAAAAAGTACACATTCTACTCATACAAAAACACCAGGCAGTCCCCACAAATAACCCAGAGATGCATTTTAAATAAAAGGGCACTTTCTACTCATGTAAAAACATGCTGATTCCCGGACCATCCGCAGGCCGGATTTAGAAAGCAATTGAACCACATCTGGCCCTCAGGCCTTAGTTTGCCTACCCATGCTCTTATTCATAGGCCTATATATGCCTTTGTGTTGCACAGTTCTTAATTACATACATTTTATCTACTTAAACAAAGCAAATTAGCTTTAGGTTTCTGTTACTTGAGGGAACTCAAGGCATTTTTTCACTGAAAAACAGTTTCCTGTTATGTTTGAACTGTCAATTATGATTAATGTTGTCTAAACGAATCAGGATATGGAAGCCAACTTTAACCCATGGCTTCATTTTCAGGCTTGCTTGCTGTTAGGATGTAATGGGAAGCTATGGCTAACAGCAGTTTCCTGTCTTGTTTCCCTTTTCTTGTAAAAGGTTGAGTAAAACAGCTGAATGTAGACAGATGAAGCTCGTTCACATCTCCACTTATTGAACTGAGACCTGACTGTCCAAACATGGCCAATAACTCAAAAGCAGCATAACCACCCTTTGGAAAGGCTTCATAACAATGTGCTTTTTAAACACACGTGATGTGCTGAGACAGTAAGCTGTCAACTAAGAATTGGCTTCTTTTCATTGCACCAACAGAAGTCGTAATAATGAAAGGTTTATTTTGTACCTGAACATACAGGAACCTGAAGGATAGCAAGATAGCTGTATGAATACTTGCAATTCAGGAAACTGACCTGGCTCTTTTGCTGGTGCAATGTGGTTTTCTAAAACTGAGACAGGAGAGGGTTCTGAAGGAGAATTCCTTCTGCCAAGACTCTGTTTAGGTCCAAGTTTGGAGTTCCATTCTAGGAAATAGGAACACAGCCAGCAACATAAGCAGTTAAATCTCAACAGGAAAGCCTAGTTTGATAGTGACTATAAGCCCGATGCATTTTCAATCTGCTCTATGGATTCCATAACAAATGTCAATACTTGTCCCTTTAATGAAGAATGACATGCAGTGAACACGTGAATAAAAGTTCTGCTTCATTTTTCTATCCTTCTATTGTACTGTAGAAATGCAAAACACTAACCTGTCACTAATGCATCAGAATTCTGGTGGGTGTCTTTGCTGCCATCTGGTTCTTCAAACGATATACTAGCCTCTGAATCCTTCCTCTCATTTTGGACCAACTGGATGCTCTGTCAATAACAGCAATATTAAAAATTGGCTGAATACACTAGCACAAGTTCAATGCAGTAAATGAAAGTTATTGTTTCACAGCAGACACTCACTTCTTTCACAGCAACACAGGGCGACGTTTTTCGTTGCTGATATGGATCTCTATCTTCAGCTGTTAAAATACTTTTAGCGCAAGCAGCACTGTCTTCTAACCGAGGTGCAGGTGATAAAGGCTGCGGCGAAATATCAAAGATCTTCTCATAATATGTAATGAGGAGCTCAACTACCCGGGCCTGATATGGATAGTCCACAAGTGAAGAGAGAGAAAGGGTAGCATCTGTCTGACGTGGCCTGATCAGAGTTGGGCCAAATATAATACCAAGGTTGCTGGCAGACATTTTATTTTCATCGGATTGCTCAGTAACCCTGCATAAAAGAACAAAATACAGAGAGGCTTTTTGAACATTGCTACGAACCCAACATGGTACATTCACTACAAAACCAACACTACTCAAATCTCCACATTAATTTCACTATTAATCATCATCATCATCATCATCACTATCATCATCCAATTAGTGTTGACAAGTTGAAAAAGAGAGAAGGAAATATTAAGCCTTATTAATATTAATATGTTCACACCACCAGCTAGGAATACAACAAAAATACTGCTTGCTACAAGAAATGCACAGATCTTTATTGTTAACAAATAAACCCATGCTAAAGGCATATTTCTGAATGTATATGTACAGGCTGAGTTGAAGTTCCTTTACCTGTACAGATGACCTAAAAGAAACTGGAGTGTGTTATAGTTTGGTGCAGGCAGCTGTTTCAGTAGATCTTTGATTTTAAGAATGATCCTATTCAGTTCAATACACACTGACTGTCTTTTTTTGGACCTGGGGCTCATCCGTTTCATATCCAGTTCTTCATTAATACTTTGGCTCTCCTTTGCAAGGCCAATGAATTCATTATAAAGCCGAAACAAAATCAAAGGTTCAGGGAGCTGAGGGAAAGAACGTCAGAAATTTCAGACTTCAATTTTAGCTCAATTCAACTGTTTCCTTCCTATTACTTCCTGATGTCTAGTCTAGTTCCTTTTCTTTTTTGAGAGGCTTCTGAGCTTTAGTTTTACTGATGTCACTTAGCCTCTGCGTAAGTAAGATACTGAAAGCAAATGAGGTGATATTTATTGATAAAGTAAGAAATCTAAATTAACAGAAATGTTAGTTTTTTTAATTGTTCACTAATAGTATATATTTTAAAAAGAGGAATACAGCAACCAGAGTCCCAGAGGTAGTGACACTAGTCTGTCCTTTTACAACATCAAAGAGACTGGCAAGTCTCCTCTTCTGTATACCTACCAGACACCCACAGATAGGGTATAGAGAACAGAGAGAAAACAGTCTTTTTCAGTCCACTTGCTGCTAAATTTAAACTACCCCATCAAACCAAACCCTTGTAACTGATTCAAGAATATAAAATACCCTTTTCATATTGAGTATGGGCAAACAGCATTCTCACTTGACCTTCAGCAAAGTTAGGTATCGCCTGTGGCCCATGCAAAATGTCAAAACAGCTTCACTGGCAAAAAGGCAAGTGCTTTCAGCCTATTACAACTTGCTTCTCAAGGAACATTTTCTGAAGGATTAGAATGCTTCTTGGGTGGCGGAATCAACCTGCTTCAACATCTCAGCTTGTTAAATAATCTCCCCAAAATCCACAGCCAGTCAAATTTGTTGCCTGATTTTAGTGATGTTGGCTTTAGTGGCACAACAAATGCAATTTAAGACAAGTGTTTTCTCATAGTGGCCCAAAATATCTTAATTACAAGTTTCCAACAGGTGTCTAGGATCAAGTCACACAAAAATCAGCTTCGCAAGCAGACCTCAACAAATTTCCACTATATTTTTAGTAATACAGGAAAAAGAGGAAGTATCCACATTTATTCTGGCATTCAAGGTTCTCATTTATTTTGTTTTCAAATATTATTTGTATTCTGCTTCTAGGTGGGAGTTCTGGAAGTCTCCCATTAAAACAAATGGTTAAAGTACACTCCTGCTATGCTGTACAGCACCTGACACCATAAGTGGAACTTTCAGGTTTTACTTAAAAAGAAGCTACAAAAATACAGCTTAGTTTTTTTAAAAAAACTGAAGCTAATTTGCAACCTAGCATTAATACAAAGTATTAAAAATCTAACATTTATATGGTTAATATGTCGGAATTAGGACCCAGCACTATGTCTCCCCATAAGCTAGTAGGGAGCAATTTCATTGGCTCAGAGACAAAAAAGTTTAACCATTTTAGCAGTATTACTTGCCCCTTTTCCCTATCCACTGGGTGTAAATAACAAGTAAGCAGCAGCTTCAAAGATGAATCCTCCCACCAAGTGTTTCAAAATTCAGACATATGAAAGACTAAAAAACAGAAAGCCTTCCATTTATACTTAATTTGCTAGTCAGATGAAACAAGAGAATTATGCATATTTACCTGGCGAAGATATAATTTAAGAACATTACTTATGTCATGCGCATAGAGTTCAGATAATTCCACCAAGTCCTTTCCATTTTCAAAAGCTTGACAAAGCTTTTCAACTCTTGATTTGGCTCCATTCACACGATATATACCCTTTTATATAAGGAAAAGTTGTAAGTACTTGCAAAACCAAAAGGTAAGCTAAATTAAAGATAAGGGTGTTGATTCATCTATTCACTAAATATTTACCTTTACATTTAGGGCTCGGCTTTCAATTTCAGAGGTGCACTTTTTTATGATGAAGGGGATGCCGTCTGGGGAATTTTTAGCAGCTTGCGTAAACTCAACTCCAAATAGATGAAGTCTTCCATGGAGTTTCTTGTGTCCACACTGAATAGCTAAAGTCTCCAAGCACTTCTTGTGACAGGCAAGTGAACACTAGAGGAAATGTAACAGAAATAAAGGTCCTTTCAAACCCAGTTCAAACCCAGAGCAACAGAATCTTGTCCTAAAACTTAAAAGGGCAGATAATTTTTAGATCGGCTGAGTCCAATAGGCTCTTAAAAGGGGCAGATCCAAAATACAAGCATTGACCTCACTGCCAAAGCTTTGTTAATCACGACAACAAGGAGAGGGCTCAGTTTTGCTCATGCAGCTTTAATCAGCCAAGATGGGCAAGGGCCAAATGGTGAACAAGTTTCCAGTTGACTTATGTATAAACTTAACAGGCATTTGTATTGCACTTGACATTTCCCCCCCACATAGTGCTTATCTCTACACAGGAAAACATGTCACTACTTCAATCCACTTGGCAACCCCCAAAGCTGCATTTTTTAAAAATCAAAAGAACCTATAATGGACTTCCCATTTAACATGTACTTTGGGTCTTAGTCTCAATGAGCTCCAGGTTGAAGCCTGGATAACCTAGCAGAGGTTTTTTTGGGGGGTGGGGTGGGCTTTGAGCCATTCAATTGGCCATGAGTGAAGAGGGGAGCAGCAACTTGGGAGTTCATCTAAGGCGCAAAATGCCCTGACACCAGCTTCAAATCAGTTACCTCACATCTCTAGAGCACCTCATAGTGAAAGAAGCCCTTTAACCTACAGAGAGCAAAATTTTCACATGATCTGACTGCAGCAACAAAGCCTCCCCCAAGGAAGCCAAACAATGCTTGAATTTCTTACCTCTTCACACTCTGCTCCATGAAATACCACCAGACTATCACATTCTCTGCATTTAGACGGAGCTCTCAGCTTCCGCAGTTTGTGGGTTTGTGCTGCCTTAGATAGAATCGTGTTTCGAAAAGGTCCAGGTGAACTGGTCATTTCAGATGCTAGATCATTCAAACCTTAGAACACAAATTCTGTTATTAGCTCTTTAATGTACAGGGGGGGGGGGAATGGCATAATATAAAAACAAGTTCTTTATACACTGCAATATGCTTATTGGTTACATAAAACGACACCCAGGGGTCACTACTGTAAGAATATACAATACTGTAATGGCTTGCCTGTGGGCCATTTTGACAGGTGAGTGGGGCCTCCCATCTGTCACTCCTTTGCAAGCAGTGACAGCAGTGAAATGGTCGTTGACTGTACAGGACTAGCTCTGAATTGTATATTTTAAAAAATGTACCAAGGGAAATAAAAAAGACATCTTTGTGTGGGTACACACACGTACACACTCACACTTTTCTACCTCCTAATATATTTGCATGTTTCCACTCAGATACTCTGAAATGAGGCCTTAACATGAGACCATAATCCTGAGCATGCATGTAGAAGATTGCAGCCTTAGAAGGGCTGAGGAACAATTTGAATCATTTAATAATTATATGGAATCTTGTACTTCTGTTTTTTGGGGAAAAAATAACCTTTGTCCAGTCATGCATTTCTACAAGCTCAAACATATGGTGGGCTTTGAAGTTTCCTGCCAATGCATCATGCAAGCCAGAAGAGAAGCTGCTTACTATTTTCCACTCTGCTATCAAGCAGGCATTTAGCAGAAACATTGGCATTATAACTAAGCAGTTAAGCCTAAATTTTTCTAAACTGGAGAAAAGAGTTCCAGTTCTTAGTGTATGTTAAGCTGAGAGGATTCGCTAATCTACTTCTTTGATCCGACGAGGCAAACATTCCAATTATCTCTGGTTCCCTACTCTCATCTAACAAAACTCAAGGAAGGGCATCCAAATATGATTAATACCATGAAGCCTACTTGCAGCAAATTATTAATTCAATTATGAAGATACATTACCAGAGTCTGAAGGTGAAGGTGGTTCTCTTTCATCGAGATCATCCGCAGATGACATGGTACCAGTAGATGGTGTCCGGGGAAGCCTTCTTTTAAAGTCCCCTATGAAAGAGGCAAGGCTTTTTTCAGACTTTAAAAGAAGCTGCCTATTTAATTCTATCTATTTATTTATTTTAAAATTATATACTGCTTGAATGTCAGAAAACCTCTAAGTAGTTTACAAAATATATGAAATAAAACATTGAAATTCTTTACAAAAGCAGTTAAAAACAAGTATATAAAGGCATGCAAAAGATTATTATAATTTTACTAGGCCATAAACGCCAAGGGGCTAAAAAATCCCAATATCTCAGTGCTACTCTGTGCTATCACAGTGCTCCCTATTCCTATGGTAAGTGGTATCAAAAGCCACAGAAAGATCAAGAAGCAAGAGAAATGGCAAACTCTCCTTGTCCAGCTCTCTGTAAGGTCATCTGTTAGGGAAATTCAGTCCTATGACCAGGTCTGAACCCAGATTGAAACAAATCTAAACTATCTGTCATCCAAGAATGCTAGGTGATACCCTACCACAACACTCTCTACTATTCCCCATTCCCAAAGGGGGTATTTGCAGCTGGTTGATGGTTATTCTAGTCCAAGAGGTCCAGGGCTGGTTTCTATAGGAGAGGCCACATCCGCAACTCATTCAAGGCAGAAAGTATGACCTCCATCTCCTATATTTAATAAGCCAGGTGGGACAGGGGTCAAGAGGGCATGTGGTTGGGTGTGTGAACGTCAACACCTTGTCCACATCAGCTGCCTGCATAAGCTAAAACTGATCCCACAACATATCACTGATCTTGGCATTGGGTACTTCATCCGGAATTGCAACAAGTGAAGAGTCAAGTTCACTTGAAAGTCATGTGACTTTATCCGCAAAGGGTGTAGTCAGTTGGTCACAGCAGACCCACAATGGGAGTCAGTAACTTTCAGACGGTTCACAATAAAACTGTCAACCAGCTACTAGAGGAGGTAACGCAAGCTACAAAATTAGTATTCTTCGCAATCTGCATTGCCACATAGAAGGTATGATTATGAGCACTAGCCAGTGTTCAGTTGGATTCAGAATGAGACTTGCCCCACTTGCACTCTAGTCTTCACATGATTTTCCATAGCCCAAAGCTCCCCAGAATACCAAAGATTCCTCCAGAGCATTCAGGAACTCCTCAGGTTACATCAGCCTCTGAGGGTGGGCCATCCGAACGAGCCCACCACCCTTACAGGGAGGGAAACTGTCACCACTAGTTCGAACTTTACCAGAGAATGGTTCAACTATGACAAGGTTGCACACACACACACACATACCACCCAATCTTTGGTCCATCCCTTATATCACTTGGAGGTAAAAACAACTTCAAGGGTGTGCCCTGCATAATGTGCTGGACTGATGACCAGTTGACACAGCCCCATGGCTGTCACCAAGACCATGAAGTCCCAAGCTGGCCCAACTGCAGTCTCTGTGGATATTGATGTCACCCAAGTCTATTGTCCTTGGGTCCTCCAACGCCACACCAGAGACCATCACAGCCAACTCAGAGATGCTGCTGGGTAACAGGGTAATTAATAAATTAGAAGCACCCCCAGTCCATTTCTCTGACCCCAAACCAATGCAGACTCTCTAAGTCCATCCCAAGAAAACGAAGCTTTCTGGGAAAAGAGATGGTGCTTCTATGGATAATAGCAACACCACCACTTGACCACCACAGTCAAGCCTGGTGCTGTACTGACTAACAACATAGGCACTGCTAAGTCAGGTCAGGGCCAACCAGCTTACCCAACCCAGTTTTGGTTATGCACTATGGCTACACATGATCAGCATGAACTGGCCTGGCCTTCAACAACAGCACTACTAGATCAGAGAGTAGGGCAACTAAAATGGAGGACAGGGGCCAAACATCTAGCCTCTGCCCCAGATGGTAGTCTGTCAGTCCACTGCAGTTATGCCTTCCCCTGCCCACTGCCGCTGAAACTGGAAATTTCATCCAATAGATACTATTTATTAGTGTTTGAAAATTAATATTCTCTGTACCTGGGCTTGCAGATGGAGAGTCTACAGACCGTGATTCACTGCTTCCTCCTGCACTTTCAGAATCACTGCACATTCCTCCACTCTGGTTACCAACTGACCAGGATCTGAATGGTGGGGGGCCACGCACAGCTGTAAGAAAAGAAAAAGAATGAACTCAAATGGTAAAATAAAATATTAAAGCCAACCTTGTACTATTAAATTACAAGCATTTCAACAATTTTCTACATTTGCTGCTTGGTTTGTGCTGGAAGCAGAACAAATTTATTCAGCTTCTAGTCATATTTTATCCGGTTTGCCAAATTAAGTACTGTTAAAATAAAAAATCAGTGAAAAATAAAACAAAACAGAAAGCAAAACCCCAATAACCTAAAAAGTTTTAATTTAATTATGATCTTTTGTTTATTACAATAACCATCTGAGTACTGGCAATGGGTTACTGTAGTGACCTTTAAAGGAAGACTACTTTACCATGAAGATTTAGAAACCTACTAAAATATTACCAGAGACATCTGTGGTGCTTGATGATCTTTTTTCTCCAATCTTTTGAGATCGATGACAGCTTGGACTTGTGATGTCTTCTAGTAACTGAGCGGGAAAATCTCCTGAGCACTGGGATAAATTTCCTTGTGATGCATGGACATAGTTTGATCGTTTACTCAAAACCCTGGGGAGAGGAAAACACATTTTTATTTTTGGAAATATCCACCCCCTAGCAGGCTCCAAGGCTCTTTGCCTGCCCCCATCTCCTGAATTGTTCCCACAGGACAGTAGATAGTAGATGGAGGGGACAGGTTAGTCCAACTAGAGCATGTCCTGAGTTGGATTTTGTGCTTTTTTGCCTTGTTTTGAAATGAAATGAGTGTATGTGTTTGAACAAAGAACAAGGGCATATAATATTTATTAGTTAGTTGTGGGACTCTCTGTGGTAGGATGAAATTTGTTTCATCCAGTATTTTATTTTCAAATGTAAGCTTTTGGTGCTTACAGCATTTATCCATCAGCAGAGTTGATTGATTCAATTTGCAATTGAGGTGTAAGGCATACCAATTCTGCACGGGACTTTTGTAATTAAGTTGTCAAATGCAACTTCCACTGCCTTCTTATATTTGCACCCTAATTTTAGATAATAAAAAAAAAAACCCACAACATCCAAATGCAGAAAGAGCTTATTAGTCATGTTCAGCAGCAGGAAGTCTATGCTTAATCAGCTTTTTTCCTCCCAGCACAACAGAAGCTGCCCATGTTTCCCTAAGTAATAGCCTTAACAACTTAGTTATCTATCATAATAGTAATTTATCACGAGAGAGCTCAAAACAAAAGACTAAAATAGGTGCTCTCTTTGGATGGCTTAGTTGAAGTGCATGTGAAAGTCCCTTTTATCTCTGGAAATGCTGGAGCATAGATTTAAGACAAATTAATGACAGGCAGGAAGTCTACAGACAAGTATCCCAAGACTAACTTTGAATTTCTTGGCTATTATAACCTCAAGCTTTACGTTAAGAACTTTTGAAAGAGTTACATTTTCTTATATTCAGCTTTTTTGAAACGGAAAACATAAAATGAGTATTTAATCAAGTTCCAAACCTGACTTAATACTGATATTAAGTGTTGCAAAAAAAAGTTTTTATAAATAAAACATTTCCAGGCTTTTTATGAATGTCTTGCAGAGGTTAAGCAGTATAAGAGCCCCCAGGCCTAACTTCAAATACTGCTTCCATCATTCTACCCCCTTATTTCCAATACTCAGACAGGGAACGTTGCTTATGTAATCTAAATGGCACCACCCATGCTCAAAAGAGGAGGTTATCAGCAGACTTCTGGAAACCCCAAGGTTTAATGTACAATATTTTTAAAAGTAGCCTTTAGGGGTGAACCACCAAAACATCTCAATGAGGACTGAGCATCTTCAACAGCCACAGAATGCTGACTTTCTGGTGGGAGGACGACTACTGGAAAATAGGGAGAGAGGATGTAACAGAATGCAGTATCCTGACCAGGAATTCTTCATGTTGCAGTGTGTGTTGTTGCAAGTCCCACTTGTCCCAAATTCTCATGCTCAGCAACAAGAATAGACATAGTGATAAGCATCAACTGTTGCTGCAAATGTTGCCTCTGCAAATGGCTGGACAACGAACTTAAGTGAGAGCCAAGAACTTGTGCAAGCTGAGGTACCTTCTCCATATCTTTCTTTTTTTGGCTAAATGGAAAAAAAATCCTCAGCAAAAAACAAAAATACTAAACTCTGCTCTACACTATGAAAAGTCACCTGTCTTTTAGGACCCATTTCCATTCATTTTTCAACAATGCCTGACTTATTAAAGTAACAAGTTCTTTCTCTCTTTTATTTTCTATCTACATTCCTCTAGCATTTTGTTCACATTTGCTGCCAAGTAAGTGAAGATGGTATCTGAGCTCTCACCCTCCAACCTGGGAGCTCTGAGTTTCAAAGGAACCCGATTCAATGGGAACATCATCTTTTGGCAAATTCTTCACAAATTCTGAGAACTTCTGTCCTGGGTCATAAAGCTTGGCACTCTCACAGAGGGACTGACAGTTAACTGGTAGAGACACAACCTGGGCATGCTGCATCTGGAACAGGTTAACTGTTGCCTGGGTGGAACAAAAAGATATTTGAAATAGAGTTATTTCAAGAAACAAAGGTTTGAAATATTCCCCGCATCTCTTAAAACTTACAAAAATAGTTCACAAATGATTTTTTTTCAGGTATTAAAAAAACAAACTAGCCTGTATGTCAGTAATCACAATTACAGCTTTCTGTCATAGTTTGCTCAACTTTTCTTAAACTCCTCCATTTCCCTTCTGTCAGTATACTTAGGTTTCAAGAAAGCATGTGGATGCAAGATGTATTTATAGTTAAACCAACCTCTGTTTTGTGAGACTGATGGCTAGAAGTCAGTGAAAGGGTGAATTTTGATTGCCTGAAGTGGTAATGGTTTGGATCCAAAGAAGCATGAGTGTAAACCTGCTTATACAACAGGTTGTTCCCTCCAAACCTTGCTTAAGCCCCCTAAATGCCTGAAAAAAACCCTTCCTAAGGTTTGGGAGACCCTCTAGCATAACACAGGGAGCTGTAATGCGAAGAAGAACTGGTAGATCTCATGGAAGCCACTTTGCACAAGTGAAACTGCATTTCACTCATGAAAGAATTGGTTTAGATAGAAACCAATGTTTTTTGGAAACTTTACTTAATCAGCAAGACCAAAAAAAGAAAGAAAACTATAAAATGTTGAAAAACTAAGTCTCTCGGTATTCAGAAATCTGAAGAGAGAACATAAACAAATTGCAGTGTTTGTAGTTGGTACACAGCAGTTTGACTAGAAGACTCAAGCTTCCATATTTAGAAATGTGATATGGACCAGCCTCTCATCCAAGATGCTGCTTTGGTTGCCCCCCATTTATTATAAAGTTAAGGATAAATATGCAAGGCATAGCTGCAGAACAAATTTAATGCTAAAATTTAATGCCCTTCCATTTCGGTATCACCCACATTTACAAAAAAGCTGTATCCTTCAATTCAACGTAAGCTGATGTAAGTCTTAACAGACAGAATGCATCATAGTACAGTTCATCCACTAAAGTTAAATAGCAAGTATGTATACAAAACAGATTTATCATCTAAGATTCTAGGCCTTTCTTCCCAAAGACAAATGGACACTTTATACTAATAAACAACCTCGTGAACTCTTCTGCTTGTCTTCCTGATATCTGCCTTCCATGAATGGTTTGCTATAATTAAGCTGTGGAAACTTATGTTATCTAGATGGATATTCCAATTTATGAAATAAATAACTTCATGGACAAACCATTCATAAACATCTTTTGCCACATGTTGTGTGAAGCTTGTCTAGTTTCATGAGATGCTTTGCAGCACTATTTAGCAATTCAGAGTGCTTGACATCATAGTACCAGGAAACCACTCAGTACTGGACAGACTTCAAAACGGGGTGCCAGGAACAATAGTATTCTATTTAATCTGCTACAAGCTATTATCAATCAAGTCACAGAAGCTTTAAGTCAAAGGTAAGGCAGGCCAAAGCTGCAACTGTATTTCCCCCCCCATAAAGGAACATGAAGAGATTCTCTACTTAGTACCAATGCACATAAAGAAAAACCAATGAATCTGGCATTCTGATCTCCGACTCACAGTGGGGAAAGTGGAGAGCAGGGGGTGCACAAGACAAAGGGTTGCTGCAGCTCTTTCAGCACTGTGGAAAACCATCGTTCCCCATTACCTCTGAACTAGGCAAGTGGCTCTGTTTAGATAGTTCTCCAGACTACTTTTAAAAATTACTAATATACTGAATGAAACAATCATAGAGACACCATTAAGACAGTTCTGCAAACCACGGGTATGGAGGATGAGCAATGAGTCATGGACTTGCCTGTTTCCCCTCTCTGCATGGCTTTCCTATCAGTTTCCTGTTTAGCATTAACCATGATTTTGTCAGGGCATCTGAACTGGCATGCTATAATTGCCAAGTCTTCCAAACCAGAATATGAAACCATGGTTTGAAGTGGGTTTCCAATCTTGGGTTGGAGACCGAACACTAAGCACAGCGTTCTAATTCAAGCAGCTTGGCAAACTATGGTTTGTGCTAAAACAATAAATGTAGAAGAAGCATGGGTTGTTCATGATATACTATTACACCACAGCTTATAGGCTGGCCCAAATAAAACCAATATGATTGCTTTAGTCAATATACCAGCAGTGTTGGCCATAATTCTTCAGAGATATATATCAAATCATTTTCACACATGATATTCCAACAATAATGATTTTCTTCTAGTCTAGAACACAAGGAACACATTCTTACAGCTTTAAGTGTGAGGTCACACTGATAAACAAGTTCCCGTAGCTGGGTTAAGACATCACTTTTGAAATTTTCTAGATCATTTCGTTTTTCTTCAACTTCAGCCATGCTGGCTTTGAAATGTTCATTGGCTTCTTCAGCCTACAACAAATTAAACATGTAAAGAATGAGTGATGGTGAAGAAACTTCCTATTAAAATACCTGAAGAAACCCTACCTTTAACAGTCCACAATAAAAGCACTTTATAATTTCATAAATACCAGCCAACATGTCCTATGAATCACATCTTTCCAAGAACTAGTGTAACACTGCATTTCATTGCTAACATATCAAAATAAGTTTTCTTACCTTTAAGAGAGCCTCCTCTTCAAGTTTTCGTTTTTTCTCAAGTTTACTGACATCTTTAATAATACCCCCATTGGAGGTCAGATGCTCCTCTTCAGCACGAACAGTTGATGATTTTGCCTTTTCATATTCATCTTGCCGCTGAAGATATAATAGCTTTGCTTTTTTAACGGTGGATTCCAGTTCTTGCTGCTCATTCCAAAAGAAAGCATCTCAATATTAGCAGTTTCAATGTTGTAGAATAGAGAAATGCAACACATTATATTCTAACTCAAAGCTTATTAATCATCATCATCCAGGCATTGAGCTGTGGGAATGGGAGTATGGGTAAGCATAGGAACTGGTGGCCTTTATGTCATAAATGTGAAGAAAATTGTAACTAGTGGATTTTTCTTTCTTTTTTAAAATATGTAAAACCTTTTCAATGAATTACAGTAAGTAATATATGCTGAATGCCTATATTGTATGCTCTGCAGGCAAATTTGGAAGTTTAGAATTTCTATCTGAAACAAAGGGTGATGTCTCACATAGTATGAGTGAAGTCTTCTCATGCAATGGGGCTTCTCCTCCTGCACCTCCCTAAATCAGCTCAAGTTCCCCAAACCTACAAAGCAGATTTTGGGAACACAGGGGGATGTTGGGGGAAGAAGATTTCCATTGTGCAAGCAGATGGACATCCCACACAACATATTATGTTCCAATATACCAACCATTTTCTTTTGTTCTCGTTGCCAAAGCTCCTTGATCTCCTTCCTTTGTTTATCCAGTTCGCTTTTCCTTCCAAGGAGTGGCTACATGAGAGAAATCCAATGACTGTGTAAGGAAATGTCAATGACTAAAATATATATGCCTGTGAGCTATGCATGTAAAAATGCTTTTAAATAGAATTGGTTTTACCTGAACAAATTTATTAGTTTGGAGAGCTGATGCCGTTTGTTGCCAGAGCTGACTGTTCTCTACATCATTTTGGAATGCATTTATGAATATTGATTGGAATGGCATGTAATCCTGTAAGCCAAAACATGTAAATTAGTAGAGCATTCTTCTAGGTCAAATTCTCCCACTGATTTAAGTGGAAAAAGTGCTTTAGACAGATCCGTGACAAAATTAAGTTGGTATATTACATCAATACCCTTATGTAAACCTTCATTCTATTAAGACAAAATGTTCAGTTAAAAAAACCTAGTTCCAGAGTTGCACCTGTAACAATGCATAAAGTATTGTAAAACAAAAGAAAAAAGTTTGCTTAATTTTTCTTACTTTCAAGTAGCAAAAAAATAAGCCAAAAGAATATTCATCAGAATTTAAATAGAAAAAAAACTACAAATAAAGGAAACAGCAAAGAATAATTCAGTGGAACTTCCATGATCAATAGAAGTGTGTGTGTTATTAACAGTGCATTTTTATTAAGTGAACACTCACCTGAGGGCCAACAATAGCTTTAGTTGTTTCTGCCATTTTTGCCAGGCTTTTAGCACATTCCATTTCTGTAGGGAAGAAAGACCAGTTTCACGTAGTGAGTGAGAGCAGCAAGAACAAGCATAAACTTCTCTGTAGTCTTCATTTAACAGTACACGGACACTATTTTGCTACAAATATTTCAGTCACAGGAAACAGGCAACAGTTCCATTCATTTCAGTGAACAGCTACTAATTTAGAAATCACATTACTGACAGTCTGTAGCACAATCCTGACAACAGATTTAATTCCATCATGACAAAGCTCATTAGGTGCCAGAAAGAACCACTCACCCAAGTTAAGCTTTTTCTCTACCCATGCAACTATATCCTTCGTGTATTTTGACCATGCCTTAGCATAGGACAGGGCTGATTCAATTCCATTATCGTTCCTTAGGAGAACGCTATCAATCTCTTCAGCTCTAAGATGCCCTGAAAATAAAATGTCAAATGCAAAAAAGTGAATTTTAGACATGACCACACAGCAACAGCACAGCTTGTATCAGCCAACTGTGGAGACTAAAGCAGCTCTGATCTTGAGATTCTCTTTAAATGCTAGTTGACACTAAATTGAACTGACAGGGCTTTTAGAACAAATTAAAGGGTCACAGAATTAAATCTTAACAAATCATATGGCCAACATAAAACTTTCTTCTGTAATGAACTAAACAGGAAAAAAATGTATAAATAGGTGACGTTCATGCTACAACTTCCAATAACACAGAGTTTTTGTGATTTCAATGGGGCTAACTTCAGTTCTAAACTCACTTCTGTTAAATACCAATAGTTTCCCCCATAGTAAAAAAAGAAAAGAAAGGGTATTTTAAAATTTGATTATTTCTACATTATTTCTACATGTCTAAAAACATAACAGAGACCACAAACACTGTATGTAATGCTTACCTGTCCCTTGTACGTCATCCTTTTCGTGCAGTGATCCCCCGGAATCCACAGAAAGATTTTCAAAAGACTAGCATTCAATAAAATGCAACCTGTTAGCATCAGCTAAGCAAACAGACGATTAAACACTCAACATATACTAACTATGTGGCGTTTTTCAATACTGACATAGCAAGAGAACGGAGTAGAATGCACTCCTGCCCAGTACGGTAACTCCATTCCCTTTTAAATCTACAATGGTTGAAAAAGGCAAGACAATTTAGGTACGGTAGTATAGAAAGTCTTTCAATGTGTCAAACATTTTCAAACAGCCTTTTAAAGCTTTGATGGAGCTGGTTACTTAACAAAATTAAGTTAACTATTCCCCCTGAAAAAAATGGCTAATTTATGAATGAACTTGATGCATCGTCAAAGCATGACACCAGGTGTGTTTTAAACTTTGCACAATATTCCTGAAAACATATTTTCAATTCAATAGCACAGTACCCTGTCCGTGCAAAGTGGATGGAAAGGAAGCATTGTTGCCATTTTTCTCCATCAGAAAGGAAAATGCCCAAATGTCCATTATGGTGTAAAAGCGAACAGAACCTCCCCCACATCCAAAAATAAAAAATAAATAAAATTGGAAAGGAAAATACAAAATTGGACAAAAACGGTTGTAAACCGCCCATAGGTAACCTTACCAACATGCACTATCATTTAAAATTAGACTTTCTAGCTAGTCAACCTCATATGAATCTGGACAATGATGACAGGCAAAGTCTATCAGGCATAAGAAAAAGCTTTTAAAATGTTCAGA
The DNA here is from genome assembly GCF_965113315.1 of Podarcis vaucheri. Taxonomy (NCBI): domain Eukaryota; kingdom Metazoa; phylum Chordata; class Lepidosauria; order Squamata; family Lacertidae; genus Podarcis; species Podarcis vaucheri. Next base: position 30,294,157 of record NC_138764.1, read on the forward strand.
ATATAGGCGGGCACTGGGAATGGTGTTAACAGTGTCATTGTCACAAATATTCAACACGTGTTTGTTGCACATGTACAAACACATTTTACAAAGCATCCCAAGAGCAATAAATATAGGTACAAGTAAAAGTATTCTATTTTCCCAGGAAAAAACGTACTACAATTTCTATGCTTGCACAACAGATGCCAATTTTGGCAAAATGGTATGTGGACTGGGTGCAACGAATGAAGCATGAACATGCATCAGTGGAAACAAAATCCGGTTTACATGCAATGTGCCAATTGCTTGCAAGTTAAGCATATTAGAAATGCTTAACTTCAATTACACACCCCTTTCAGTCAATCAAGGAAGCTCTCAATGTGACAGAAGGTAAAAAGATTAGCTTCTCCTCTACCAACACACTGGAAAACTGGCTGGCGACAGGTGACATTTTCAGAGAGCTGAAGGTGATAGGATGGAAGCATTGCTGCACACTGTATTTTTAGCCCAATCTCTTTGGGGTGCTTCAAAAAGAGCCAACATAAAATTGCAAAATTTGTTTGATGAAAGATTGCAGTGGGACAAAAAAAGATTGCAGTGGGACAAAAAAAATGAATGAGAGGCAATGCCTCCAATATTACCATCAACTCTTAAAAAGTAGCCTACTAGGAACATGATAAAGGAAAAAGATGGCTGCCTCATAAGCACACAAAGGTAGCCATCAAGGGCGGACTTCAGTAATCTTTCATAATATGGTGCCCTGTGCAAGGCCAAAAATTGGAACCCCCCAAATGGATCTTCTCAATTTTGCACTCTCTCGGCTTAGCACCCTATGTGGCAGAACTGCCTGCACCACCCTATTAATGCTAGTTTAGTAAGATTTCGTGCCAATGACAGAGACCACATTGCTTATACCATTCCTCTAATGTTCCTTGGGACTTCCAGTTTTGTTTTGTCTCTCCCCCCCCCCCCACTCCCATCAGTAGGCTTTCAAGTGATATCAATAGGACAATGCAATAAATGAGCAACATTTTAAATTAGGCCTAGTAAATTAGTTAACTCTGGTAACTAATGCAAGTGGTAAAACACAGGTGTGATATGCTTTAGCTACCTGGCCACCCAGCAGTTGGATAGCCATACTTTGTACCAGTCAAAGCTTCAGAACTATCGTTAAAGGCAGCCCCACATAGAGTGCATTATAATAGTCTAGCCTGGATGTCACTAGTGTGCATGGATAACTAAAATAAGATCCATTCTCTCCAGACAGGGTCTCAGCTAGCGAGCCAAGCAAAGCTGGTAAAAAGCACTCCTGGCCACTGCTATCACCTGAGCACCCCCCGTTAGCATCATCCATGTTCACTACCAAACTGCCAGCTCTTCAGGGAGTACACAACCCCACTTAGGACTAGTTACATATCTCTATCTGGAGGAATCTGTTTCCCCAACCACAATATCTTCATCTTACCTGGATTAAGCATTGACTTAATTTACCAAGCAGCTGAAGCACAAACAGGGCTTGAAAGTTACTTTTTCATCTAATACAATTTGACACAGCAATTAATTTGCAGCTTCCTACTTCAGGTCTGCTTGGCCCAAGCACCTTAACTACTTTTGTGTAAACACAGTAAAGAACCTCCAAAGAGAAGCTACTATAAATTAGGCCTTATATATATTTACATCTAGGAACTGCTTATTAGTTCTTAGAAAACATCAGTTTTAGTTGTGCATTAGCGTATTTCTACAACAACAAAACCATTTTAAACTGACCCTGCTGGATAGTCAAAAAAAATAATGCTCTCTTCTATAATATTACTAAAGGCAAAATGTATTTTAACAACTTAAAAAAAAAATATTCACCCTACCTGACTTTGTCGAGATACGGGAAGACCCAATGTTGAGCTATTATCCACATCTCCCATAAGGAAGTCTGAAACTCTGCCATGAGAACCAGAAGAAAATTCACTCATGCTTTGCCCTGCTATACAAGAACAAAATGTCTACCTAATACTCAGAACAGACAACCACATGGGAATGTTCAGTGTTTATTTAAGGCGTCCTCCGCCTGTAAAAGGTAAGTAAAAAATAGAAACAAAACCTAGATGTGGAACTATTTTACTACAAATTATTTTGAACACTGGTAGTTCAAGATTTGGTTCACTGAAATTAGGATCAACCAAACTGAGAAGGCAAGAGTATATTTTCCCAGCCATTGGGTAGACATGGAAAGCATTCAGCTGTCATGTTAAACTATGGCTCAGTGAGATATGAGCGAGCCTGGCTACCTCCCAGGCTCATATGCTTCCCCTCTCCTCTTGCTGGGCAGCTGGGAGGAGTCTGGAAGCATCTGCTTTATGACACTGTCTAGCGCCATCAGAACCCAGAACTGTGATTAACTATGGTTGAATAAACCAGGTTCAGAGGTCACAGTTTGAAATTGGTCTGCTTGAAAGTAATCCAAGTAAACCTCTTCCAAGTAAACCTCTTGTACAAGAGGAGGGCAGGAGAAGCACACAAGTGTGTGGGGGAGACTATGCTCTTCAATATCTTGCATTAGCATGTTTCTACAACAACAACAAATTCATTTTAAATCATTGTTCAGTAAGATGTCTAAACACAACCATAGTTTCTTAATTTCCCCTTAAGGTACCTTTGCAATTACTGGAGCAAATAGGCAGAGCTACTGTGGGAAATGATTATGAAGAAGCAGTCACAAGAAAGGAATGGAGCAGAACACAATGAAATTAAGTTTCTCAGCTAGAGTACTTTACAAATACCCATTCTTTCTCATATTGTAAGAGCAGCATCTACGTAGTATTGGCAGGGGGACAAGTAAAGTATAGACCAACAAACAGACAAAAGTGTCACAGAGTTCAGCAGAGTTCAAAGAAGGTGAGACTAAGGTGCTTCAGGAAACAAACTGAACAGTTAATTATTTTTTACTCACATGTTGCCAAATGTGAATGCCAGTGTGTCAATAGAAGAGAATATCTCACTTAGGACTTCTCGCTTGTTTTCTTCATTAACTTCCTTGAAGTTTACAGCTAAGGAAGAAAACAAAGAAGAGTACATTAATCAGATTGTACTTTCACAGGCCATGAAACTGCTTCCAAGTCAAACCACAGGGTATATATAACCTGTTGAAGTAATAATTATGGGGAACATAGAACATCTATAAATTTGACAGTAGCATCTAGGTACCCAAATATTCATTAAATGCAGTATACTGATATTATAAATTCTATCTCAGTATCTCTGAAGCCTGCTTTCTACAATTTTAAACTACATTTACCTACCATGAGACCCTCTTCAGGAATGCTGTGTTAAAATGACTATATGTGAAAACTGACAATGTAAAACAATGTTAAGTTACGAAAGCTGCTTAAGGACCTGAGAATTCTCTATATCTCATAATAAGAAGGGAAGTGCAACAAGTTCCCTTAGCAAAAGACTTAGATGTGGTAACTGTTTTTCAGAGATAGGAAAACAAAATATAATCTACATAAAGGAATAATACCCCATAATAGATCAGACTAGTTAGGGCTACACTAGACAAGATTATGGAAATCTTTTTCTTTGCAGGAATTACAGAGTAGGATGGGAAGAATGGCTCATCTGGATTGGTACTGCATCGCAGAGGGAGCAGGATCAATCCTTTCCCCTTGTGCTATTTACCCAATAGAAATCATACAACCTCTCTCCTAGGCATAAATGGATCTATTTCTATTCATCCTATTCCTCTATTCCTTCTATTCCTTCTTTCCTATGCACTTAATCAATTCTTGCAGGTTTTTAATGCATTGAATGCATTTAAACTGTACAGTGGTGCCCCGCAAGACGAATGCCTCGCAGGACGAAAAACTCGTTAGACGAAAGGGTTTTTCGGTTTTGCGTTGCTTCGCTAGACGAATTTCCCAATTTCCCTATGGGCTTGCTTCGCAAGACGAAAACGTCTTGCGCTTTTTTTTTAAAGCCGCTTGAAGAGGTGCAGTTGTGACGGACCGTGCTTCGCAAGACGAAAAACATCGCAAGACTAGAGATGCAGTCCCATCATCTCATCTAGCTTAGCCCTGAGATTCATTACTATTAAAATGTTGATACCTAGGCACTCCTCAAAACAGTTTCCATTTTTCACAGATAGCTGCTTGAAAAACAGTTTCTTCAAACTTTCGAATCCTCTGAAGCAGGGGCAGGCTTGTGCCATCTGCTTTATTTGCAAAACAGGGGGGGGGCTGGGGGTGAGCAGCATACACTTAGAATTAAGGAACAGGGTTGCTCTAAGCACATGCTCTGCTCAGGAATTTGATTTCAATACCATAACAGAGTTCACAATCCTTTTACACAAGAGTTCGCTCCTGATTCTCCCCCACCAATATTTCTTCATTTCAGAAACCTAATTTAGAAGGGAGAATGTTATTTTTATGCTAGTGCTAAATGGGAATTGGAATCCTTACTGATCTATCTCAAACCATTGATTGATCTACCAGCAGATCTCCATGTACTTTCTCCCACTTCTGCTTTGCCGAACCTCTTACCGATCACAGTAAAATGAACCAATTGGAATTAAATCCTAATCTTCAGTTCAATTTTTAAAATGAAGTATAGAAGAAAAATCATTGGATGTATAATTAGAAGTTAGAAATAGTAAACTTACTAGAAAGAAATTTATTTGGAACAAGATCCTGTAGCTTACATCATGAATTGTGCAAAAAAACTAAAGTTTCCTGCCAGGTGTGTAAACACAAAAAGATAACAAATATACTAAGCCAGATATTCCATTAGACTTCCTCTGTGAAAGGAAGTGTTTTTCCAGTAAAATGATACAAATTAACTCTCTAGTAATTATACAATACTATGATAAGCTAATGAGCTACTTAGACTACATGGATTTTAACAGTTAGACAGACAGATATTCTAGGTGTGGTGGAAGAGGTTTCATCATACATTCTAAGTCCTGAAAACAATGCCTCGGCATTCATTGAATATGCGCCCAAATCACTTCCGCTAAAGTTTAGAATGTATGTTTGTATTCATCATAAGCATTTTAACAAATGAGTCTTGAACTAAGCAGTCCTCTTTTGCACTGATCATTATTTTCAGTTAAGAAAAATGTAAAACTTTCAAAATGCCAGGTATCATCAACTACTTTCAGTTTTGTTAAAATCACATGCTTCCCGTGTATAATATTCAAGCAATAAGCCTTCTCCTTTAGAAAAACGTATATATAACTGCACATTAAAATACTCCTAACACAAATATAAATCAAGATTTACATTTATATTAGGCATTTGGAGAAAAATTCTGTCAGGAAATTAATTTCCAAACTTCAGACAAATGGTTAACTATGGAAATTAGAAGGCCAGGAAAGAAAGAAAGAAAATGCAAAGTATAATATACAATGCAAGTTGTTTAACTATTTTTCTCTAAATATATGTTGCCAGAAGAAACGCACACTTTCCTGTTCTGGAAGCAATTCTTCATTGCTCCATTTACGACACAAATCATTTTTGGAAGTCAGTAGCAGTGAATTCAGTAACTTAGTTCCATTATGTTTATTTAGGATTGCAGCCCTATTTTCATAATCCGAAATTCCAAACAAGACAAAGATTGCACATTTATGTTTTCTATAAACAGGCAAACAGACAAATGTAAGATATAAAGTGCAAGATTCCTACCTTCTTCCTGAAACACTTCCCTCCAAAGATTCCTATAGCCTTCCTTTCGGCCATTACTGGCACAATGATATTACTTAACATCAGCTTTGAACAGAGTCTTTCCCCAGGACATCCTGGCTGCACACAATAGCACGGACAACAATGAGTAGTAGTACTGTTTCTATGTCTGGAAATGGCAACTATCTTTGCCTCTACATTTTCAAGTGAGCACACAACTTTACAGAAATGGGAAGGATTAATGTAAACATACGCCACCAACCACCATTTAAAGAAAACAAAACCACTATTCAAGGACTTATATAACAACCTGGCATATCAATCTAAAGGGATACTTGTCATCTATGTAATAAATTTTCTAACTGTATATTTTTCTAAATATTCACTGATTTAAATGTATGCGCTGTAGAATACTACCAGATTGCCCTTTTTTTCCCGGGCAAAGATTACTGCACTTTGCAATTGTTATTTAACAAGTGTTTGTTAGTAAAGCAAATTCACATTTCTTTAGCTGACATGTTTGAAGTTTCTTAAAAGCTTCAAAATTTTGGAATCCAAGATGTTAAAAGTCTTTACATTTCCCCTATTTACATATGATTGGGGGTTGTTGTTTTTTAAAAAGTAACAGGATGTTCGAAGAAAAAACAGATACAAGTGGAGAGTGATGAAAGGGTGTGGCAGGGCAGTGGAATTGCTAATTTTGGAACAAACCACAAGCTTCATATCATGTCTCCAAGGCCTCGTACAAGACTTTTCACTTAAGTTTTGCCTTGTGATTTTAAGCTTTGGACCTCATGCCAGTCTCTTGAAAAATTTATCTCCTCATGGTATTGCAAAATAAATGCTCTCGGGAATTGCAATTTAGTTAACAATCACTATTGTAACTCTCCCAGGCCTCTCTGTTTTAACACAGTAACCACAACACTCACTTAGGTAACCAAATGAAAGTACAAACACACTTACAGGAGATGTATCAGTTTTTTATAGTTACATTATGCTTATTATTTTACGAGAACAATTTATAAATGCAAATGACATTTCAAAAGTGTTAATGCTGGGCCCCAACAAAAGATAAATTTTATATGGATAATTTAAGTAGTAACAATAGGAGTTTTATCACACGTAGCTAACACAAAGGAAGTCTACCTTGTATGCTTGAAGGCAGACCCTGACTTCAGTGTGACTAATTTTAAAACTCCTTTAGGAATATAGATCCAGAATGTAGACTGTATCCTTCAACAAATCTGCTACAAATGAACAAAACTGGTTGATTATGTGTAACTTTGTGTTTTTATATTGTAAAGAGCTCTATGATCCTCAGATGAAGGGTGGTATAAAAAATTAATAAATAACAACAACCGTTATGGCTCTTCATCTGTTCAGCTGAACAACAAAGGATGCTGCCTTATACTGAATCAGACCATTGGTCAACCTAACTAGGGTTGCCATTTTTTGAAGAGCAAAAAGGAGGAGACATTTGCTGACTTCTACTTTTAACTATGGATCTCTAAGACAACTCTCATTTTAAATACCCCTACTATATGTAGGCTATAGAAGCTGTGATATACTGCTAGTAGCAATGTTTTTAACTCTAAATAGCCCACCAGAGTAGAGAAGCAGGCACCGCAACTACAAATACCCATGTGACCATAACACTGGACTACAGCCGCCGCTCTTCACTGCCCAGGGGAAGAGGACACGGGCACACTGCAGAGTGCTCCCATTCCATTCATGAAAAACGGCAGAGTGGGAGCATGACACGTGGGGCTTTTAAAATTGTTTTTATTTTTTAAAATCAGATTACTATAAACAAAAATAAAAAACAACAACCCCTCCAAAAACCTGGACATTTTGCCAAATTTTAAAAATTCGCCCAGACAGAAATTTTAAACCTGAAAAAGAGGACGCGTCCTGGAAAAACAGGACATGCAGCCACCCTAACTAGCTCAATACTGTCCACACTGACTGGCAGCAGCTCTCTGTGGTTTCAAACAAGGGATGTCTCCAGACTTACCTGGAGATACCAGGGATTGAACATGGACCTTTCAACATGCAAAGCAGGTGCTCTACCAGCTGACCCTTCTATGGTTATCTTCCTAAACAGAGTAGCACCTGAACTTTCTAGAGCTAGGCAAAAGTTTTGGCAGAAAGTCCACCCCAACCCTCATAATAAAGGCTTAAAGATATGTAACTCCTGCCTTCCTACTCTGTTGCTCAGTACCTACACAACGAAACACAAGCTTGAGAGCTGGTCAAATGACATCTGCAGCAGGAAAGGAGGGCAGATTATGTCACTGTACAGATGAACTGTTATTTTTAAATTCTCTGTGCAGGACTATTGCATATATTGAGGGACGTGGGTGGCGCTGTGGGTTCAACCACAGAGCCTAAGACTTGCCGATCAGAAGGTTGGCGGTTCGAATCCCCGCGACGGGGTGAGCTCCCGTTGCTCGGTCCCTGCTCCTGCCAACCTAACAGTTTGAAAGCACCTCAAAGTGCAAGTAGATAAATAGGTACCACTCTGGCGGAAAGGTAAACGGTGTTTCCGTGCACCGCTCTGGTTCGCTAGAAGCGGCTTAGTCATGCTGGCCACATGACCCAGAAGCTATACGCCGGCTCCCTCGGCCAATAAAGCGAGATGAGTGCTGCAACCCCAGAGTCGGCCACGACTGGACCCAATGGTCAGGGGTCGCTTTACCTTTATCTATTGCATATATTTAAATTCCCCCCTAAGTTTGTATCCCTTCCCCCCAAAAAAAGTACTTTCTTGACTTCAAAATGTATGGAAATTCTACTTATGTTAAGTCAGTGGCAGATGATGTCATCTCTTCTCTCCACCTTCTTCCTCTCCACCTGATACAGCTGGAGGAAGGGGAGATTGCTCTTGCCAGTGGTCTTCAACTGAACTTGAAGAAAGCTCCCTCCTCCCTCAGTCTATCATTCCATTTCAACTTCCATTCCTATTTTTCTCCTCCTGTTGGGCTTCCTCCAATGACATGATTTTGGCACAGTGCTGTATGTGGGTCCAAAGACCACAGACTGACCACTGCTGATCTACACAAATCCTGTGTTGTTTCGTAGTTCTGATGGCATGATGGAGACCCAATACTGATGGAGCTCCCTGGATATTCTGAAGCAGGCATGCTATTTTGGCTGCAGTGATAGTAGCCTTTAGACCAGGAGCTAAGAGCCAGTGGCCCATGGGGTAGATGCAGCCCATGAGGGCTCCCCATATGGCCCATAGCATTCCCTTGCTCCCAAGCAATTTGGCTTGAAAAAAGCCAACAGAACCCAACAACAGAACCTTTCCCAGCTGCAATCTTCATTTTAAAAAATCCCCCACTGACAACTGGATTTGAATAATGTGTTTAAAAAGTGAAATGTAATTGCTATGGGAGGGGAAGCAACATATTGCATGCATGCACATGGATGTGCATTGCAGGGGATTGGACAGGATGACCCTTGGGGTCCTTTTCAACTGTGATTCTATGTGCTCCATGTATATATGATGACATATGTACTCTGTCAACTCTGCCCTGTCTACATAGGTTCTACCACTTTTGTTTTGACCCTTCCCACTGTTGGCATGTGCCCCTAGCTCGAAGGTTAGCCATTAGAAAATGTGGCTTTGAAACTGTAAGGTTCCCTACTCTTAGTCTAGGGTTGGGTTGGGTCTCCAGCTGTTTTTGGACAACAATTCCTATCCTCCCTGACCACTGGCCCTGCTAACTAGGCATGTTCGGAGTTGTAGTCCAACAACAGCTGGAGATCCAAGTTTGGGAAACCCTGATCTAGACCCAAGAAAAGGAAAGAGCTGTCTCAATTTCTCCAGGACCAGCTAAAGGGGAAAACAAAGCCTGAGTATCTTGCAGAGGCTAGGTTGAACATGCTTATTAAATGGCACTCTTGAGAACTGGCTGATGATCAGCAAAGCTCCTGAGAGTTGCTATTTGTTAATAATAGTAGTCTCACAGTTTCACAACAGTTTCACAACATAGTTGTTCTTACACTTGTGGTTTCTCTTTCCCGTCTTGAACCCAAAGTTATGCAACAACTGTTCCTCCAAATAAGCTGATAAACCCTGTACATCTAGCTTCAATCCTACACAACAATATACATACAAGTTACCAGCATATCACATATTTCAAATACAGGTGGCGACCATTCCACACAGGCATTCTGTTCCCAGCTACTGTTTGCGTCAGCGGAGTGTTACCCACCCCATTACACCCTGCCCTGCCCCCATTCTGCCCTCTTCTGAGTACAAAATAACCCACGTGTTAGCAATCATGCGCCAACTGGACGCGTCTTCAATGGTCGCTACCTGTACAGACATAAATCTCACTGCCTTAAATGAAAACATGCAACACAAATAGACTAGTACTTTTAATTTATAGCAGTAAATGACATTTTTCTCACTAGGCAATTTGAGTGTATTGGTCTGAGTAAAAACTTGGATAAGCTGAAACATTAAACAAACAAAGATCCCTCCAGAATCGCTGTGAACAAGCTAAGTCCCGCAGTTCTGCTGTAGTACAGAGCTGTTTAAAACAGTGTTAATCTAACTTTGTAAGCCTACAAAGTTTGCAGTCTAGCATGCACCTGCTGTGTGCTAGCAAGAGAGGAATAGCTCTGTTCCTCATTTAGCAGTCCCCCACATGTCTGAGGGATTGGTTTGGGATTTTCCTCCTCTGGCAAATTATATGGTTGAGTGGCTCTGGAAGTAAATACAGGAGAAGTGCTAACAGCAACATCTGTATTACATCACAAGGCAACTTTACTTACTATATCAAGTTGCAAAAGTTCTCCTTTTCCTTACCTTTCACTTTTGCGATGACTGTTCCTGCAGCACTTAGAATATCAACTGAATTAAGACATTGGTGCTTGCTAATGATTGCCTTTAGCACACGCAGGAGTTCGCCCAAACGTTCATGAACAACATGATGCAGACAATCTTGTTTTTCTGAAAAGGAAAGAAAAAAATATTTAACTATAAAAATCTACATGAAGCACTGCAAATATGTTTTACCTCTGATATCATGAAAGTTTAGTCATGTGGACCAGATCTATTTTGCCTTCATAAACTAATTCCTGCTTAAAATGTATAAGAACAAGTGTTGCATTTCAAACAGAGCGTAAAGAATCATTTGGGGTACAATTCTACAGTTCTTTGGGAAGGCAGTGCAGGAGTCATTGGAGATATCAGATGTATTATTTAATAAAAACTTTTCTATCATTTTTTAAAATCCCAAAGCAGCATTCAACAGTAAAAGAATGCAACAAAGAAAAAAAAATGCATAAAACAATAGAAGACCATCATTACAGTACTATAGTCACTAAAAACTGGCATCAATGGCGAGGGAAAGCGTTGAGCGAAGAGGAAAAATAAGCAATGGACATAGATCATTGTTGTTGCCTGCCTTACTACAGAGGGAAATTCATTCCACAGCACATGTGCAACCACAGATAAAGGCCCATATCCATGTTGCCTCACAATGGAACTCTGCAGGTTGCAACACAACAGGGTCTCCTTCAGCCATAGTAGTGATATAATGGGTCTATGGGGTGGCGAGATGCTCTTTCAGGTAATCTTATATTGCGTTATTTGGGGCCTTATATGTTAATAAAATAACCTTTAAGCCAGCTTGCAGCTCTTTCAACACATGTGTTATACGTGCTGGGAAAGGCCCCTCACTCAGCAACCAAGCCACTTCATTCTGGGTCAGCTGCAACTTCCAAACCAGCCTTAAGGGTAGCCACACAAACTGGCACAGTCTTGAGGTTACTAATGTATTGGTTCTAGTTGGCTAAGCTAATCCTATCCAGAAACAGGCACCACTGGTGTACTAGTTGAAGGTTGTGATGAGCAGTCCTCACCACTGAGGACACTTGGGCCTTCCAGTGAAAGCAATGGAACCAGAAGCATGTACTTGTGGGTTTGGCACTATTCCAGCATAAAACTTTGCATCTTCCCTGGAAATGCTTTCTTTCCCCTCAAAACACAGGGCTTATGTTTCAAAGTTTCTCCTTCAAAAACAGTAATTTTGATAGTTGCAACCCACACCACTTACATACATCAAATGATTTTAAGACTGAACTGTGAAGTAGCCAGAGTTGGCTTCTGATGAAAAGCTGGCAAAAGAAATTAGCCAGTAAACAGTTACACAGATACAATGGTACTATTTAACAAATTAAAAATCAAACCTCAAGTATGAATGAATGGGTCAGGAAGAGAGAAAGAGAAAATGCAACTTCAGTTCTGATCAATCATGCTTGGGGTCATTTAAAGAGGTAGCAGTATTTTATTAATTGCTTAAGCTGTTAGCCAGAACGTCTCACTACACAAAGACACCAAAAAAGTAAAATCAAAGGTGTAACACTCTCTCTCTCTATATATATTTATATATTCAAGAGAATATACTCAACAATAGGGTTCTTGTACAGCAGTTATGTAGAAGTAGGGATTTTGGAAGGCACAGATAGTCATGTTGCCCTACTAAAGGGGACTTAAAAAGCAGTACCAGCCAAAGTGTTAACATTAAAAAGAGCTTGAATGCTTTACTGAATTATGTTTAATTGTTTTATATGGATTTCCTAACTTTAAATTGTTTTCAGCAGTTTCTGTACATCACACAGAGAACAAGAGTTACTCAGTGTCTGCTAAATGGAAAAAATAATGTTGAAAACTGCCTATTCAGATACAAGCTTTTGTAAACAGATGCTGGCAAGGTCCACCGGGCTAAGGCCCAAAAATGAGCTTCTTGAGCTCATTTTGCTCACCTCAAAGGAAATGCAAGTATCAGAAGCTCAGTAATTCTCTGCAGTTCTGATTAAAACCAGAGCAAGAACCCTGGCTAAACCCTGCTTTGGACAACTACTTCAACCCAACCCCTGCAAGTACCCTAAAGAGTATCCTGCTTATGTTTGGAGGAAGGGAGAATTCCCAGTCAAGCAGAGTTCCTCAAACCAGCCCCCTATAGAAATTGCAAGTTGGGAGGATGCTGTTGCACTCAGGTCCTGGTTTTGAGCTTCCCATAGGCATCTGGTTTGTCCACTATGAGAAGAGGATATTGGACTAAATGGGCCATTGGTTTAATACTGCAGAATCTTATTATGTTCTTGAAACACCTATTGCAATGCCTTTCGGGCTGCTTTCAAAGGATGCCACAGGTCAAACTGAGGGGGCAGGCAAAAACTGACATACTGAATTTAGGTAAGATAGTGTATCTCTATTGTTTGGCCTATTGAGTTCTTTGGAAGGGATGCCCTTGGCAAACCTGTTTTGGGGGTACCCCATATCCAACAGGAGAACCTCTTTCCCCAAAGGTCACCTCCATGGAGGGTAGACATTTGACCCAACTCCCAGTTTTCCTAAAGTTCAGCCACTCATAATTCCATAGTTGCTTTGCCTCCATTTCTCATTGGAAAGAGGCCTAGAACTAGTATCAAAGCATGAATCTCTGGATAATAAGCAACTATTGCAACCGTATATTGCAAAATAGTTGCAATAAGCAACTATTTTAATGTTAAAAGACAACTGAAGGCGGCCCTGTTTAGGGAAGTTTTTAATGTTTGATGCTGTATTGTTTTTAATATTCAGTGGCTGGGAAAATCCAGCCAGATGGGTGGGGTATTATTATTATTAAATTATTTTTATTATTTTTATTACTATTCTTATTTGTTTGCTCTGCTTTCACCTGTCATTTCACTCATCAAGAATTGTGATATTGTCCCACTGTCTTTGGTCAGTGGTAGGGCTTCTCCTAGGCCATGGGTCTCTGCAGGTGCAACCATACCGACTCCTGCCATGTCTTGACATGGGATAAGAAATATAATTATGTATATTCAGGAACTTACTGTTTTAGAATCAGACTGTTTTATTGTTATTTGCTTATAATACTATGCATTGAAGAACAGTGTAAATTTATATGTAATAACTAGTATGGAAAAAAACTAGACCTGCACTACAACCAACAACTTCAACCTGTTCAGCCAGACAAAATTAAACACAGCAAGATAAAATATCTTCCTGAATAAAACAAATTATGGGCATAGCTAAAACAAATGGGAATTTGAGGAAATATCTGCAATACAGAAATTCTAGTTTTGAATTCCAATTTGCTTTGCCACCATAACCCTTTCTTTTATTCACAAGTCTAGATTTAGCAAGGCAAAATGATGGCCTTCCTGAATGAAACTTCAACAGAAAAATCACAAGCAAAAAAGACAAAACTACTTTATTAGAGTAAGCCAGGGTGATGAAAATTCCAACTCTGAATAAATTTCTGCATATTCAGGTCCTAGAACAACAATTCAGCCTTCCAGTGTTTGAAGCTGAAACATTAAGATATAAAACATTTCCCATAAATACTGCCTTTATGGAAATATTATCATGGAGAAAACAATAAATGCTTTACCACACAAGTAGTGTACTAGAAAGGCTTTGACCTTTCAGTTAAAATATCATGAAAATTTAGTAAGGTTTTACACATCAGATAGCAAGAATCAAATGTCAGTTGGTAATCTTAAAAACCTGTTGAGATGCTGCAATTATTTTCCAGTTTCAGACACAGAAGCCCCAAGTTGGCATTAAACACACAATTTACCTGCTTTCCAATTGGAATACCTTTGTCTAACAAATATTAACTTACAATAATGGCCTCACAGTTAATAGATTCCACCCATCCAAACACAAAATAAAGTTCCATAATCAAGCTTGTCAGCTTCAACACAACTTCCTCCCAAGTCAGTTTCAATTACATTACATGCAGTTGAGAAAAGCACTGTTGTATAAGCCAGGTCTTCTTTTGCTAGACACTGTTTATGAGACTCAAACAATCCAAAAATGATGTCAAAAGGGTGTGAGTCCAAGACCCCCTGTAAATAAGTTCTTTAAAAATATTTTTACCAAACTAATAATGAATAATAAAAATGATTCAAATATAATGTAGAATCGTTGCTGGAAAAGCCTTTGAGAAGGTAGACTTGAGAACTGCAGTTCTCACCATACCCACTTTTACACTTTTGCCTCACCTAATTTTGCACTTCAGCGCGCACAGACACACACACACACGCACACACCCACCCCAGGGTTGACCATGGGTCAATGTGTCCCCTGACCTGAAAACAAATGGCCACTGCTTTTGCATCTCTGACTTTTCTCATTTCTAGTGGCTAAATAAGAGCTCTACTCTCAGTATGATCTTACCAGGCTTGGGTGCAATAACACATTTCGGGTGTCAGAAATCATGTTCTCATTAACGTAATCTAAAAATAAATAGGGTTTTTGATCCCCAGCCCAAAACTACTGGTTCACATTGAATTGATTTTTAACTGTAAACCCAAAATCTCTCTCCCTGTCATATTGTGCGAATAGCAGGTATGCATAAGCAAGATTATAGAGTTATCTCCTCTAAACCAGTGGTGGATGTGTGGGTGAAATTGAACTCAAAGCCACTTACTTCACAGCCACGTCTGTTACTTTCAGATCTACCATACTTTTCTGTGTGTAAGATGAGGTTTTTTATGATAATATACTTTTTAAAATTGGGACTCGTCTTATACAAGGATAGTGCAGAGTGGGGACGGGGGATTGGTTTGTGCCACGAGCAGTAGATTGTCAGTGGTGATAGGGTGGCTGATTGGAGGCTGCGGCAAGTGTCTCTGTCGATTGGTTGCTGTAGCGGAGATTGGGCAGACGATTGGCGACTTCTGTGCCATGTTCGTTTAGCAGCGTTGGTCAGGCGGGGGTGAGCAATCTCCCCCCAGAGGGACGGAGATAGGGGGGAGTCTTATACACGGGGGTAGGGGTTATACAGGGGAAAATATGGTATGTCCTGGTTCAGAGAACCTTTCTTACTCTCTGCACCTGATCAGTCAGCCATGCTGCATTGCAACCTATTTTCAAATTTAAGAGCACATTGACAAACTTGTATCACAGGGAGCCAGGTATAGGAAGAGATAGGTATAGGTATAGATGAAAATCTCTACCATAAATGCACATCCTCTCTGAACGTTTGAGATTTTTAATGTAAACCTTCAACTTTTAATTCTAATTTGGTTATTACAAAGTTGAAATGTTCACTATAGTGCAAGTCACAGCACCTCAATTTTCTCTCCCCCACCCCAACCTAGACATGGGAAAAAAAAATAAAGTTTGACATTATAAATCAATATTTAAAAGGAAGAACAAACGTTGAAACTAGAGCCTTGAAAATATTAATACACGGAAATATAATTTTTCTAATAACTAAAATAGCGCTGGGACAAATAAAGTAATTAGCAGATCCTTTAAAGTACAAAATACATAAAACAATCCAGGTTTGATTCTGCATTTGAAACTCCCCAATGAACATTGCAGACTTAGCAAAAATGATCAAACAATGAATTGTGTTGCTGCTGTCTGACACACAGATCTGCAACTATTGGAAAAAATCCAAGTTTAACTCATCACACAATTTCCCCAAGGGAAAGTACAAACTACACTATACTGAATGTTCTCTAGAAAATTAGGGAACATACACTCACAACAAAATTGACCAGAAAGCCACCTGCATTCTTTTCCTGTACAAATGATACAAATAATGCTATAAATACTTTTAGATTAATGGAGAGTCATGAAAACACTATTAGCTGCACATTACTGAATACTGATGGAACTAAAATGGAAAGGAATCCTAAGCAAGGAAAAGAGTGTTTATTTTATTTCTCAATGGAGGGGGGGGGAAACAAATCTGAAGATGTACGTACATATTTCTGTCTCACATGCATAAAAGCTACACTATGCAGAAAACCATCAATTAATAATGAATTTGTTTTAGAAAGTCTACCTGGATCTGGAAATTGGTGCTTTATTATAACTGGCCTTCTGTATAAAAATCCACAGTTAAAAACATTTAATTATTTTGTAATACCACAATATCAAACTGAATAGGTGACTATTTTGACTAATGTGTTATGTATAAATAGTAGTTGTATCTAGATTTTGGAATAAAAGTGACTGAAAACCCCCAAATAGTTGCTGGCATCAAGATGTTCTATTTGAAAAAATGCTTTGAAATAACTTTGAGAAGTTTCAAACTGGAAGTCTCACATCATGTGTACACGAGGTGGAAGCCATGAGGAATATTAAGTTGAAGTATGTACCTGCACGATTATGTGTACAAAATGCAATGTGTATGAAATGTGCAAATTTCCTTTCAGCAACCCTTTCACCCTTCTCACCATTGTGTCTCAGAGACAATGGAGGAGTGCACCTTTGAGGGTGAAGTAAAACCATTTGAGAGTTACAGCGTCTGCTGTGGCTGCAGAGACTGATATGGGAGAGAGATGTTTTGTTGCAGCGGGGGCAGATGAAGGTGTCCAGTTGTGCTGCTGCAGATGCACCATGGCGTTTATTCTTCCTATGCTCCTCCCAATGGTCATTCCTCCTCTAGTCACTGCTGTGGATACACAATCTGATTGTCTTCAGGCACTGCAGTCATCTGCAAGGGATTCCCACATGGCAGGGTTGATGTTGCTATGTGCCTTCATGTCTCATGTGCAGACATTTTTGTAACAGGCCTGGTCCCTGTAGAGCACATCCCTGGGGATCCTACCATCTTTTATTCTGTTGACATGACCAAGCCAGCCTAGATGTCGCTGAGACAGGAGTGCAAACATACTTGGAATGTCTTGCTGAGCAGTGGCTGAAGAGGTCAAAGGCCTTCATCAGGTCTATGAAGGCAACATACAAGGGACATCTCTACTCTTAGCATTTCTCCTGTTGATGATGCAATGAGAAAATCATGTTGACCTCTGAGCTCTAAAGACACATTGACTTGGGAAAGGACCCTGCCAATGAGTGACTGTAATATGTTGAGATCTACACAAGCAAAGGCTTTCCCCACAGTACTCAACAGGGAGATTCCATGGTAGTCCTTATAGTCATGGAAGTAACATTTGTTCTTTTAGAGGGTCACAATGCTGGAGTCGCACTTGTCTTGTGGCTCCTTGTTCTCAACACTGCAAGAGGTGGCTGTGGAAGTGTATCATGAGGAAGGAACTGAAGCCGGCTTTCAGCACTTCTGTTGGGATTCTGTCCTATCCAGGGGCTTTGGCCAACAGTTGCTGGCATATTGTCTGGCAATCTGCTGGACATCGCTCCTTGCCTCTTTTTGCAGGACACACGCTTGTAGCTCACAAGAGCCTAGTGCTTTGCAGCAATAACAGGCTCAATGTCCTTTAAATGGTGGGCTCAAACCAGCCAGGGATCTGTTGTTCTCTTTTGCAAAAGGAGGACATAGCTGTGTTGTAGGTTGCCTCTTTGGTGTAGTTCTGCCTTGCTTCAAAGGTATTGACTCACTTTGGAGTTTTGCTGTTATAACACAAAATAATCTTGATAATACCAAAATATTGGTCTTTTTGTTGCAAACATTGAAACAATGAAATTTGGGCAATAATTTGGAAACTTATAGTACTAATAGTGTTTGGAGCTTCTATAGAGTCACCTATTTGGTTGCAGTAGCACAGCCACAACTTAGCAGTTTATAGTATAGTTAATGCTTTGCATGTATAAGCAATATCCCAGGTTATATCACTGGGATCTGTAGCTAAGAGACCCCAGGACCAGCTGGGATCAAAACTTGGAGGCACTGCTTTTCTTAATACTGTATTACTTCAGGCTGCATATTTTAATGCTCTCCTACCTGCACAAAATGGGGCGCGGGTGGTGCTGCGGGTTAAACCACAGAGCCTAGGACTTGCCGATCAGAAGGTCGGCGGTTCTAATCCCCGCGATGGGGTGAGCTCCCGTTGCTCGGTCCCTGCTCCTGCCAACCTAGCAGTTCAAAAGCACGTAAAAAGTGCAAGTAGATAAATAGGTACCGCTCTGGTGGGAAGCTAAACGGCATTTCCGTGCACTGCTCTGGTTCACCAGAAGCGGCTTAGTCATGCTGGCCACATGACCCGGAAGCTGTACGCCGGCTCCCTCAGCCAATAAAGCGAGATGAGCACCGCAACCCCAGAGTCGGCCAAGACTGAACCTAATGGTCAGGGGTCCCTTTACCTTTACCTGCACAAAGCAAGTTAGCATAAAATAGAAATAGCTGGGGTTGAACACCTTTCCTTAAAATGCTAAGTTTTGTGTGGATGGGTGAGTGGATATATGTACTTTATATGGAAGGCATTCAAACATGTGTTGCCCTCAGCTGCAAAATAACTATCCAGGAAAAGTTTTACCACCCAATTCTGATAAATGTTTAAATTGACCCTAAGATAGTAAGGTTTGCAAAGGCTCTGATTGAGCTAAAAAGAATGGGTTTTCACAGGGAAAGCCACAGAGCAAAAAAGGGGGCATTTGGAAACAGAATTTTAAAGCACAGACCATGCCTGGAAAGAAGAGAAGAAAGGTAAGTGTGGATAAGCCCTAAGATGATTCCCTCAAGGGCAAAAGATGGGCAATATCACACACGTATGACAGAAGACATGAGGGGCAAGGGCTTTCTAAAGTAATGAAAACTTAAGTCTTCTGTACTAAATACATTCTTCCCTTTAGCTCTAGCATACTATCACGAAGTCAAAAGCTGCCTTGTAATAACATTACCAGATCAAAACATCCTAAGTCTCGAACAATAAGTGCCCTATTGTCAGGAAGAAAACTTCAGGAAGCTCTAATCCTTTTATTTACTTGAACTTTCAGTTACTGGAACATATTTTACTTGAGTATTGAGTGGATCATTTTGGAAATAGCCTACCTTTCCACATGAATTAAATATATCTAACAATCAATTGCATAACAAATGATAGGAAGCTGACAAGTATTATATGAAATGAGAATCACTTCCAACACATTTAATTGCATTAACAAGTGGAAGATTTGTTTGTATAAATAAGGTTAACAAACTTTTAATAGACATTTTCAAATTTTTATTTGCAGCCAACACACAAGTGAGCTTATTTCACAAGGCAAAACACAAAGCTGTATACACCTACCAAAAATTTATTCAGAAGCCTGAGCAGTTTTAAGTTTGGGTAACCTGGAGTTACTCAATTGCCCAGTTATTAGTAGACATCAGGGAGTTCTGTACAAGATTATAATCAGCCAATGAAGTTCAGCCTAAGTGCAAGAAAGTCTACTGATCATGAAAATGTTTAATGTTTATTTGTCCAGCAAATGGTCCAAAGGCACACTACAAAACTATCCCAATTATAACAAGTACAAATTATATTAAAATCATAAAGTAAAACTACAGAATCCATCAATAATAAAACTAGCAAAACAGCAGTACAGATAACTGCAATGCAATAAGAGGGAAAATATCCACTCAATCAAAGACCAATGCATTGATGGATCAGATAAAAGAACCATTTAGTCCAGCAATATGCTTCTACAGCAGCCAGATAGATGCCTCTAAATATTCACAGGCATTGTAACTGCCTTTTCCACACAGCTGGTGCTCAAAAGCTGCTTCTGAACATTTATGAATTATTTCTTTACTCAATTTATATATGGTTTAACTACAAACATTTAAAAGGGATGCAGATAGATTGGAAAATAAGATTTTTAAACAGTTAAAACATTAAAACCAGACTGTAATCGAAATTCCTATTGAATTTTTTTTTAAAGTATTGGTAGGGACTGGAAATTCAACTGAACTCAATCAGAAGGGAGTTCCACAAAACTGGGCCACAATGCTGAACACAGAGATTCTCATGAGTACAATGTTTCTGAGCCCCGGGAGACCACTAATAGTGTCTCCCTTGAAGTTTGGCTGGTACAACACGTGACCTGAGGGAACCCTTCACAACATTTGGCATTCCCCAGGCCCCAGCAACACTTGTCAGGCCTAGTTATCCTTCCAATCTCGGTGCCTCACTTTCCTGGCTTTGAAAAGTCAGCATGCGGACAGGGTGTCAAATTTTGGCCTCTCCGCCCCTGGTGTGCAGCACAAGACAGTGTCAAAGTACACTTAACAGTCCACTTGGTATGAAAATTTGGACCAGCCTGTTCTTCGACCTTAGTGATTGGGCAGGGATGTAAGGGTTTAGGCCAGGTTTCCTCAAACTTGGCCCTCCAGATGTTTTTGGCCTGCAACTCCCATGATCCCTAGCTAGTGGTCAGGAATGATGGGAATTGTAGTCTCAAAACATCTGGAGGGCCGAGTTTGAGGAAGCCTGGTTTAGACAGTCCTTGAGGTATCCTGGACCCAAGTTGTTAGGGTCTTGTAAATTAATGCAAGAACTCTGAATCTGGCCCAGAAGTGTATGGGCAGCCTGTGCAACCTTTTGAGAACCAAAGTTATGTGTTGTCAATGCATAGAGGAGATGATTAACATGTAACACTGATTTCTGCAAAATAAGATCCCATTATATTATCTTGACTTACATATCAAAAGAAGACCTTATAAAAAAGCAACCTGTAACTGACCAATTATCTCTGGGAATATTTTTTTTTAATGCAATACAATTTATTTCTTACATATAAATTCCACCTTTCTTCCTACATGGAACCCAAGGTGGCATAAATGTGATCCTAGGAAGGTCTGCCATTCCATCTCTTAAAATGTACCTGAAGCTGTTCAGACCTGTCATTCTTACTTCTCTCACTGAGTGAAAAACTCATTACAATTTTTATGTGGGGCAGCTACAGGCCAACAGGTTTATAAACACCACAGCACTTCTATACTGCAGATTTGTAGCTGTGAGTTTAGGAACTTATTGTTGCAAGCATCTTCCGAATATGGAAATTTGCAATGATTTGAGTACACTGGATCAACAGGTGTCTCCTTTTCTCACAGTGTGGAATTCAGTCTTGAGTACCATGCGACCATTACTTCAACCAAAATGTAACAGCAATATTTAAGGGTTTTTAAGATACAGCAAGAGATAACCTTCTACAGTTAAATGTGCTGTCAACTATGGTTTATCCTTGAAAAATGCCTTATTCTTAGTTTTCCTCAAGCAATTCAGTATTTCAGTAAGGCAGCTTGTCAAACACCAGCAAGCCAGTTCTTCCACATTCACATTTAAATTTACGGAGCAACTCTCCACTGGGGAGGAAGCACTGCCACAATGCTGCTTTTCATCAATCTATTTCAAAATGTTCTATGCCTCATTCCTTTAACTTCTTGAATTTTATATGCCTTAATATTCCAGTCTCATCCAACCCAGATGCATTTAGGCAAGCTAAGCAATATAATATCCGATTTAGCAACTTCTCTCTAAAATTAGGCTTTTAAAAATGAGTGCTATTACCAAGGAGTGATTTCTGGAATTTTGTTTACCTGATGTGGAGTGTTCAGAAATTCTAATGCAAAAGAAACAGAAAGCCATTTTGAAGCTTCATTAGGGAACAAAGCTTATTTAAGTAGCTATCTATGTTCAAACTGTAAGCAGTTTGCATTTCCTCACAGTTCTCTTCACTCACATTTTTATAGTATTATCGGCATCACACAACGGTAGTCAGTCATCAACTGTCATATAGTATAACACCGCTGCATTTTATATATATTTTTTTAGCCAACAACTTATAATACAATTCAGACAGTTATGCATACAGCATTTCCAAGATTTCAGAGTCCTGTTTTTCTCTCCCTAAGGAAGCACATGAAGCACAGCAATCCATCAGGGTGAATGAGAGGTCTGTACATGTCTTCAGTATCTTCATCCAATCCTCTCTCTCTCACCTTGATATAAGTTATTGATCCACCAGACCATGCAGCAAGCAGAGAAGGGCTGTATGGGGACACAGAAGTTTACAGATCTCCCTCCCACTGACCCCAATAGCCCCAAGTGCTGTATATTCATGCATGTAGGGTGTCCTCTGTGGGCAGGCTTGTACTCTTACTATTTTTGAACAGCTTATTTAGACTTTGAACTGCTACTTGCTTTCAAGTAAAAAAAAAAAAAAGCTCTACTGAATAGGTTAAGGTTTTCAAGTATTAACCTGTTTTATCAAAAGGCTGCCAAAATCCAGAAACACTAGTTGGTCTCATGGCCAACATTAAACTTCAGAGTCACAAAAATCTGACTCCCAGTGCCAGATTTAGATAGGTGGTGCTCTTTTTAAAAGTAAATACAAAGCTCCATTGCTTTCAAAATGGTACAGCTAACCACATGTTCACTTTTCACCCACAGAACTTATTGCCAGAAATTCGGGTCTTCAGCTAGATTGAATCCTTTAAAAAATTGAGAATGGGATCTAAAGAACAGTAGATGCCAGCAGAAAAAACTTCTTGCTGGAGAGGAGGTTGTTGATTTTCCTCCCCAAACACAGCCCTTTGTGCCACATTGGGAAGCCATCTGGAGTAAATTCAGTCTTCAGAAATACCTTTTTAAGGGCTCCCATGGGAAAGGCAGGACATTGTATATACACTCCTGAATTGTAATCTGGATCATGGCCAAAGTTATTTTGTGTGTGTGTGTGTGTGTGTACACACACACACACACACACCCTCAACAAAAACATACCGCATTTTTTGCTCTATAAGACTCACTTTTTCCCTCCTAAAAAGGAAGGGGAAATGTGTGTGCGTCTTATGGAGTGAATGCAGGCTGCACAGCTATCCCAGAAACCAGAACAGCAAGAGGTATTGCTGCTTTCACTGTGCAGCGATCCCTCTTGCTGTTCTGGCTTCTGAGATTCAGAATTTTTTTTTCTTGTTTTCCTCTTCCAAAAATTAGGTGCGTCTTGTGGTCTGGTGCATCTTATAGAGCGAAAAATACGGTATGTATATGCCCAACAACATTACTACATAAATTGTTACTGAGGAGCTATAATTGTTATTAATTTTTTTTTAAAAAAAAACTACTTTCAAACTCAACATAATATTCAAAAATTAAATACAAGGTAAAGTAGAAAAAGAATCAAGTCACAACACACATACACACACGTGTGTGTCAAAATTAATGTTTGAAATTAATATTTGATTTTTTTAGCATTCTAACCTGTCATTTGTCCTGTACTTTCCCATTTTCTAAGCAATTGAATAAATGAAAAGGCTATTCTCTCCCAGTCTACCTAAGCAAAGACCACACAAAGCAAGGATTATGGGATTACAGAGTGTTAATAAAGAGGTGGACTTTGCTTTGTCAACCTTAAGTAGTATCTTACTACAGAGGTAGCCCAAGATATTTTGCTGCCTGCAGCAGAAAATATAACGCTGATAAGAACAAACCAAATAAATGAAAATTTGAGGCCACTTGTGAATATGTCAACATTTGCTACCTGAGAGGGTTGCCTTAACCTGCCTAAAAGGCTTTTTCTATTTACTACTTTGCAGCAAAAACTTTCAGGGTCTATGCATAATGCTTTATTTTTAACAACACTTCTGACTTTTTATATGCAGCAAATGGTCCAAAGGCATAATAACTATGGTATCTGAAGTTTCATTAAGAAGTTTCAAACTAATTGACCTATTACTATTTTCATATTCAAAGCATGATTGGATTGGCTGACAATTGGATAACAATCCCATTTCAGGTAAAACAATGCTGTGTTCTTGACCTGCTCTGTACATTTTGTGGCTTTATAAACCAGAGCTTCACACATTGGTGCACAACCACTTTGAACTTTCTTTCACACAAGTGGGAAAACATGGCTTAAAGGTGGCCTCCAGATCTCAGCTTGTCTGGAATTAATTAATTATAATCTACAATTTTCACAAAACAAGAAACAATGGTGAACTGTGCCTTCCTGGTTTGTTTCTCTTTTTTGAAGCAGCAGCCTCGGGCTAGTCACCCACATTTGTAACATGTAGTTTGCTCCAAAGATATCACTAAGCAAATCACATTGTGAGGTATCTATCTTATCTATCTCTCACCTTTTTCTCCAGACTGGAACTCAAGGCAGCTTACAGATAAAACAAACAGCTAAAAACATTTTAAAAAATCATTTAAAACTAATTAAACACTAATAAAATTAAATATATATAAAAAGATCTACTGAAATACAGATAATAGCAACTATAATAAAATCACAGCACCAGCCCTTTCCTTGGAAATATATAGTTCCTAAAAGCCTTCAGAAATAAGAAAATCCTTCACCTGCCAGCGGAAGGACAAGTAGGGAAGAGCTTCTTGAGACTTCAAGCAGCAAAATTCTAAAATAGCACTATTCTAACTTGATGGCTGTATGCTAACTTGAAGTATCTCAACTTTGAGGACTCAAATTTAAGGCTGTCTTAAAAAATGTATATCCCACCAAATCCCAAGAACTTGTAAGAGTCTTTATTTTACAATTTTAATTGTAAAAACATAACACTGCTCCTGTTTGATAGTATACCAGTTTCCCCAAATTGTAACAATCTTTCCAGCAGCAAGATAACACACAGTATGCTTTTAAGTAAGCTAAGTGTTAGACCAAGTGGCGAGAGGCATCTCCAAATGCTATGTAAAGAACCATCAGATTTTATTGAAAGGCAAGAGTTGAGGTCCATTTCTTTCCCGAACTTTACACGCACAAAGCACCGTTTTAAAAAAACCTGTGGAGTACTGCAAGACAAGTTTTTCTCTAGGCTTATCAGACAGCACTCCTGCAATATCTAAAAACAAAGCTGTGGCAGGGTGCCAGTTCTGTGGGAAATACTCACTTGATTGGTCCTGACCAGGTGGCTACAGGCTTTACAGATGCACCATGGGATAAACCCACAGGAAAGTACCTCCTTTAGCACTTTACTTAAT
Organism: Podarcis vaucheri; assembly: GCF_965113315.1. Taxonomy (NCBI): domain Eukaryota; kingdom Metazoa; phylum Chordata; class Lepidosauria; order Squamata; family Lacertidae; genus Podarcis; species Podarcis vaucheri. The sequence continues at coordinate 30,319,464 of NC_138764.1, forward strand.
TTTAAAAAATGAATCCTCTTCATAACAGCTTTCCATCTGCAAAGAGTTTCCCAGATTCATTGTAATATTTAACAGCTAAATAACATCCAAAACGGAGGTTCTAATGTAAAGAACCTCCTGGATGAAACTGTCTAAATGAAAAACATTCAGGTGGACTTTCAGTAATATTACAGCATATGGCTGAAAACCACCATTTAATTCTTTACTCATTTATTTAGAAACTGCTTTCAGTAACACACACCTAGGCTGGTGTAAAGTTAACACAATATTATATGATAATATTTCTCATATAAAACATGAACAGGTGCAACTACAGGTTACTAAAACAACATTTAGCTGCTGTATTTGGTATAATTAATCTTCCTGAACAAAATGCAGATTTACATTGTGATGCTCAGTAAACTTAAGAGGTGTTTTATAGTATCACTCTACATATGGCTGGCCTATTACTGACGGCATATATTTAAGTTTTGCATACCACTGCAAGTCTTCCCAGGGACAGTTAACTAGTGGAATGGAATAGTCATGACTGGTGCTCTAGATGAGTTATATCTTATCCTATTTTGAAGGCATGTAATGCCACAAAAATTATATATAGTAAATTATCTCCTACTCAGCTTACTGTTGACATGAAATGCCAGCCCAAATATTTATCCAAGTAATGTTTTCTAATTTGAGGAAACAGCTGCATGGTGAGTGTCAGGTTGAGTACACAGTAACACCACATACTAGATCTACCTACTTATAGTTTTAATGAAGGAGCACCAAGATGGAAGTGTTCCAAGTTATTACATGTCCTTTGAATTAATGTTAGACAGTAATAAAAATGAGTGAGAGTCAAAGAAGATTTCACCCAATTTCCAGTATTCAAAACTCGTAGGTATAATCTAAGTAAAATGAAGCACTTCCAAATCAAACCGGTTTCAATGGGCAAGATAAGCATGTACTTAAAAGTTCTTCCTGAAAGCATTTTGCTTCACCCTTCTTCTTCCCTAATAGCAAAATCCTGTGAGTCTACTCAAGTACCTCTCACTGAGTTTAATAGGGGCTTACCCAAGCTAAGTGGATGTTCCTATACACTGGCAGAGGAAGAAGAGTGCGGGGGGGAGCGCACCGCCCCCAGCAGTGCGATCCCGGTGGGGTGCCATCGCTTCTGCCCACCTGCACTGGGCACCACACCCACAGGATGTGCGCCACACCCCCAGGACGCACGCCAGTCCCACCCCTGCCTGCTGATCCTATAGGATGTTCCTATATTTGAAGACAATGCTAACAGCTATACAATCAAATTTCAGAGAGATTACTCACCACCCTTAATTATTCACTCAAAAAACTGCATAAAACATACCTTAGATGCTAAGTTCTACACAGGTCCCTGAGATCTGTTTGCATGAATGGTGGCGAACAGCATTTTAAAATACAGGCTTTAATATATGTATACATACAGGTATGTAATATTCCTAAGGAAATTGTTTTACTAAATTACAGAAGTCTCCCAAGTGCCACATTTTGTTAAAAAGCCTCAGAGTGTACCAGTTTCAGATTTTTAAAAAAAATCTGACAAATTCTGAAAGCTAAAAATATGACATTTTGAATAAGAGTAATTTTCAATGCTTTTCCATGCATCTTTTGAAAAAAGTAAAGGGAATTTACTGTATTTTAAAACTGAAAATAGGAATGAGTCAAAACACTGCTAACATAAAGTTTCTTGCATTAATAATACTATTCTAGAATACATTTTAAGTTAAAAATGTATTAAAAGTTCCACAGGAGTTGAGTTTAAATGCTTAACTACACTTGCTCATGAAACATACCCCTACCAACTGTTGATCTTTGACACTATAGCAACAAGTGAACATTTGTTCAGAAGGAATGCAGAGTATGCGATTGGGGGAAGGGGAGGTGGTCACAATTTAAGTCAGCTAGATCGTTAGACTTAAAAGTTAATTGGAACTCTAAGCTATCATTTATTGCATGGATTTCACAGGTAATTCTGATAGTACATAGATTTAATCCGAGCCAGTTAAACATAGCTATATTATTCAATATACTCTTGAAATTATCTGAATACGGAGAATGTGGGCCTTCAACACTTGAGGCTAACACTGATATTTTTACCTAAATCTACATCAACTTAAAATGTATTCCCAAATAATCCCCTACCAGAGATCCCCAAACGTTGACTGGCAAACATTTTTTCTAGCAGCCACAATGGCTTGACACTCATGTTTCTTTTTCCACTTGCAGTGAGGTTCTTTTGCCAGGTAATTTTGCCTGGGTTTTTACAGAGGCTTGCTGGGAAGGATGTGCAGGTATTTGTGCCAAGCCTTGTATGCGCCACACTATTGCAGAATCTTAGTCTAGCCCGATAGTATTTTGGAATGAGGCATAATCAATCTCTCAGAACTGTTCAGAGTTATTTTCCAACATGTTTATCTAATAAGAAAGTATATTTAGATGTTCTCTCTACTGATCACCAAACTTAGGTTTATGGTTACCACTGTACAGTAACCATATTTGCAGGTGCTGGATATATAAATAAAATTCCTTTGGCTTGGAGTTTCCCTCTGTCAAGGAAGCATGTGTGGGATGCCCCACGTTACCTTAAAGACACAGACATAAATTAAAATAAATAAAGCTTCAGAAATAAAGCTTCAAGCACCATAAGAGAGCTACAGGAATTGAAGAAATATTCAGAAGTCTTCACTTACTAGTTATCAAAAGGTCTGAAGGACAGAACTCATGGGATACATAATGGAGCAATTTTCAGAGTCATTGGAACTTGTGGTTGCTTCTTGCAATTCAGTCACATGCAGAAATGACTTTATCCACTCCTAGCAGTATTCAATAAATTTAATAAAGCACATAATGGTAGCTGTACAGAGCCAGCCACACATACAGAAAGCACATGCAACAATACCAAGTGGTCCAATGGTCAGGTGAATTTTAGTCTTGGAGTGGTACCCTGTCCTTACTCAATAATAATCATCCAATGTATCAGAGGAGCCGCAGAATTAATTTCATAACCAGCACTGATTTGATTAGATTTCTGCATTGAGGGGGTTGGACTAAATGACCCTCAGGGTCCTTTCCAACTCAACAATTCTATGATTCAGAGCTTTATATATTCACTAAACTCTAGATTGCACAACACCCTGTTTTTCAATTTGGAATTCTAAGTATCTGTCATTCAGTGTCTGTGTCCTACTCAGCATAATCAACCCCTAAAGAGAGCTTTCCAGATATTATACTAGCTGAAGCACCTATAATGATATGCAGCCAATCCATACCACGTAAAAGTCCTGATGATACTGGTGGGTGTCTGGTTTACTGATAACCTAGACGTCTGTGACCATTACATAAAATATGATTTGATGAATTACAGAGCTGTAGTTTTACCTCATTGTTTTATAGTTCTTGGTTGTGAGAAAAGTGTTAATTTGCTTATTTATTTGTAATTACATTCTCTTGGAGAGGCAATACTATGCTTGGTACTTCTGTGGAGGAAATTCACAGGCATACACTACACCCTAGAGGAAACAACTCTTAAAAAGCACATAGTTTAAAAGCACATAGTGAGAAGGGATGGGAGCAGGAATCCTCCAACAATGATCATATAGACTTACAGATCAGGACTTTCTTTTCCCTTGCTTTAATTCTTCATTGTGGCCCAATTATGCCAACCCAACCCCCCCAAAAAAACCTGAGGTCAGGTTCCACACAGCTTCAAAGGTTTTGATAACCTGGGCTTTCCCCTCATCCTTAGAAGCTGTCTTATACTGAATCAGGCTATTGATCCACTGAGTTCAGATTTGTTTATGCTGACTGCCAGCAGATCTCCATAGTTTCAGACTAGGGACATTCCAGGCTATACCTAGTGATGCAGCAGATTGAACCTAGGTCCTTCTGCATGCAAAGCAGATGCTCTGTCACTGAGCCATGGTTGTTTCAGGTCATATCACCAAGGCCATGGCTACAGAGTCACTGGAGAATAGGAGTACTTTTTTAAACGGAAATGGCCTGGTTCACACATAACACAAACCAAGGTTTCATGAACAAACCACAAGTTTATCCAATAAGTTTTCCAGCAAATGAAAAAAAATACCCATGGCTTGTTTCTCTTAAATTTGAATTATTTCCAAGCAGCTCTTACCACGTGCCTTTGTAGCCTTGGTGAGTGTCTGGGTGTCAGGTGGCCAAACAAACCATGGTTATTAAGGAAGGGTTATATGTTCATGTTATGCAAAACCATAATTAAAACAAACCAAGATTCATAAGCCAACAAACTACTGTTTCAGTTTGTGCTTTTTTGATAGCTTAACTCCGGTTTGTTTACTAAGAAACAAATAAGGGTTTGATAAACCATAGTTTAATACACCCTGGTTTAGCGCTGTATACCAGTTCACATTGAAGCAGAGTGATCAGTGATTTTACCTTTTTTAGTGATGCATATTAAGTTAACCAAATAAATGCACAATGCTGCCAAAATGACCACGATAGAAACATATTGATCAGCATATAAATTAATTGAATCTACTTGCATACCCCATGCTCTGAAGATGATGCTAAAATTTTAGGAACTTTCAATGTAATTACTTTAAGAGCTTTAACCTGCTCCATACTAAAATCCTAACAGCATATAAGTTTTAGCTGAAAATGTCACTAGATTAAAAGCTTAATTAAAAACCATTAAATCTTTAAAGGTTAATGGTTAAAAGCACAATAACTCCCTGTTCTTCCACTACTACTCAATTATTTCCTTTCTCAAACGGCTCAATATATTCAAGAGCTCTCACATTTAGCAGCAGTGACATGAATTGACCAGAATATTAGCCATGGATATGGGCAAAGCTCTGTTTAGCTATAAAGTTCATAAGATGGTTTTAATCAAATAGAGTAACTATATCCTGCTCCAAATTTACCTGACCCAACTACAACTTGTTCTGAGCTTCCTGGCAGAAGGGTGGGATACAAATGCAACTAAAACAAATTTAGGAGTATTTTATTTCAAGTTTCAGGGAATACTGTCATTTATGAATCCACATTCATAAACTGGCATTTCCTTGTTTGTATTATTAAGCCCACCTATTAATGTCAACTTCAACATTAGTAACTGGTTTTGAGCTATTTGGACATTAATCAGTATGGTGGAAAAAGAAGTGAGTGGGGTTTCAAACAATTCCATGCCTCTACAATATAGATCACCAAGCCAAACAACATTGTTCAAAATCATACCTTATGTAGTATGTGTTAAATATGACCACCACATATGCTCAATTTTACATCACAAAACAGCAAGGCTGTAAAGTCTATGGCAACACACACCACCCTCCAAAGTATTCTTCACTTTCACTATCCACAACATGCCCATATCAAAGCAACTGAGTCAGAATCCTATTCTGCCTATCTATGGCCTGTGTGAACATATACAACCAAGGATGGCAATTAGGCAGTAGTAGTGACAACTTGTAGGGATGCGGGTGGCGCTGTGGGTAAAACCTTAATTTAGCAGATGAAGGATTTCTTCGCATTGGGATAAAGTTATAGAAAAAGCCTCAGCTGCTTAACTATTGTGCATTAGGTTGCTGTTGAAGGCAGGATAAAGGTTAGTGTTGGGACTAGTGTTGTTCTTTAAGCAACTCTATGTCTGAGATGAATTGTCCATCAATCTACCACTTAATTATCAACCTGTTGTAAATTAGCTTGGCTACTCCCCGGTACAGCTGAAAAAAAATCCTAGGTGCTTGTCCTTTCAGATGCCTGAACCCTTCAAAACTTGAAATATTTCCCAACTTCAAACCCTGTTCTTTTTTTCTTGAGTTGTATAAGTTTGTCAATAATGGGGATCTATAAGCACTTGGGACGTGGGTGGCGCTGTGGGTAAAACCTCAGCGCCTAGGACTTGCCGATCGCATGGTCGACGGTTCGAATCCCCGCGGCGGGGTGAGCTCCCGTCGTTCGGTCCCAGCTCCTGCCCACCTAGCAGTTTGAAAGCACCCTTAAGTGCAAGTAGATAAATAGGTACCGCTTTATAGCGGGAAGGTAAACGGCGTTTCCGTGTGCTGCGCTGGTGCTGGCTTGCCAGAGCAGCTTCATCACGCTGGCCACGTGACCCGGAAGTGTCTCCGGACAGCGCTGGCCCCCGGCCTCTTAAGCGAGATGGGCGTGCAACCCCAGAGTCGGACATGACTGGCCCGTACGGGCAGGGGTACCTTTACCTTTTAGTGACAACTTGTACTTACTGAAAGAATGGAACTCCCACCTAATCCTCAAACTTCATCAAAATCAAAAGCCATACAGCTAAAAGGTTTGGGTGACTAGGAAAATTTGGTCCATGTTCACTAAGTAATGCCTAGCTATCATTTGTACTGATCTGCCAGAGCCAAACTCAAGAGGGGACGCACAGGATGCATTCTTTATTTGAGGCCAAACATCAACATTATGAGTTCAGAGGCAATGGCCAGCAGAATTTATCACTACTTCCACATCACCTTCTTCTGTCTATGGAAGTTATGCAAAGGAGTGGGGCAAAAAGATGAAGTAAGCAAGACATTCAGCAACCCTCACTTTGAATTCTTGCAGCCCCCCATTTCAGTATCTCCAATCCAAATATTTTCACACCTTATTTTACAACCAAATTCACACCATTACTGGACCAAGCAGGAAATTCAATCTGTTTTGGAATATTTATCTGTTGGCACTGCACAGGCATGTACAAGTAGGGCTCACAACCAAAGCTGCCCTTCACATAAATGAAGGCACAGAGACACAAACTTGCAGTTAAAAACCTACAAGCACAGGAGCACGCATTTTCTCATTTAAATTTTCTAGGAGGCTACAAATCTTCTGTGTTTACATTTTAGTACCATGACTCTTATGTCCAGACTAGGTTATGGGTATAAATGCTGCTTTAGGATACAACACAGAGAATTCCTTTCGACAGCACTATTTTCCCTAAAGCACAGAAGTCTCCTAAATGGAGATCTGTATGCTGATTAACAGAAGCTCAGACATCCTAAAAAAGTGGGGGGAAACTGTTAGGAAATAAGTCTTAATGCACAGAAACATGTTTCATACTCATAGTGTTTTGTTTAGATCTCACTGATGCCTAACAATCTAGATCTTGCTCTCGGCACAATGGCATAGAGTTGTTTGCTGATTCTGCAACAAAGCCCATGTATAGGTATGATGGCACTGTGTTCCTTTAAGATGTAAAGCTTAGAAAAGTTCTGATTTTAAAAGCAGAAGGATAAATATACTTAATTCACTTGGATGAGGCAAAACTGCTATAATACATTGGCAAGAAAGTGGGACTTTTGAATTCAAACAAAAGAATAAGGGCACACTTCTTGTTGATTTGTTGACAGCAGCATAAGAAGTGAGGAAAATGTATCATTGTTGCTCAAAAGCAATCTCACTGGGCATTTGGCAGATCTTCTCAGAAATTTATTCTGCTAAGGTACAGGTCTATAAAGCACAATGCTCGCTTTGAATCTACTACAAAGAAAGAAAGAAAATATTCCTAGAAAGGAATTCATGCCAGGTTAGCTGGTACCAGCTTCTTATTTACCTATATTATGAATATTATGTTCCATTAAGTACTGAAAAGTACTTGTCTGAAGGATTCAGTTCTTACTCCGCAGAGGATACAATGAAGAAACAGTATCCCCACTTGAAAGTTTCAACATCAGCGATATTATAAATTATATTTATTCCTGTTGGATTTCCCCCCTCATTTCCCTCATTTCAAGTAAGAGCAACTGTTTAAGCATTCTCCTGAAACAGGCTATGAATTTCTTTTAAATGTATTTTGTAAGAAAAACTTTCGCCAGGTCACACAAACCTCCCCAGCCCTGTTTTGCACCCTCATTTGGTGTTTTTACAGGGCTGGAATGTGTTCATGGAACTCCAATAATGTTTCTTGCTTGCCTAGATGGAGGGGGATGTGCGGGTGCGAAGAAACTACCAAACTGTTCAACAGTATTGCTTCACTCATTTTTGCCTCTTGCTCCACCTATCAATAGAAATGGCCCCAAGAAAGCTGACCAAAAGGAAATGTGGATCTGCAGATGAAAAGGTTTCCCCTTCCCTAGTCTTAATCATACTACTGTACATCACCAGTAGAGCAAGTATAATCAGCTTGCTTCTTACCCATTTACATCAGAATTCAAAGAAGAATGGAAGTATCTTTCTCTATCCACCAAAACAATGGGGAGATTGGCATAATTTAGCTCAGAGGTATGAAACAGAATCCTAAGAATTCAATGGGGCTTTGCAAGCCATCTAGTCCAAACCTCTGCTGCTTAATCAGGAAATCCAAAGCTACTACAACACTGCCACCAGTCTTTTCGCCACTGCTTAACAAACGATGGTGCCACTACGCCCTCAAGAAAAAAACATCTATCTCAAAAGAAGTCTGTGAGTCTAAACATTTTTCCATTTTTACCAGATGCCAATTTTTAAAGGTTTCTTTTTTAAAAAGGGAAGTTTAATTTTGTTTATGACGTGCCCATTTACAAAACAACTTGCTCAATGTTTCACAGAGGAAGTTAGCAAAGTAAAAACCACAACTTCCTGTATACCGCAAAATATACTCAAGAGAAGACAGCCACTGTTCCTTCTAAACATTTCTTTGCTCATATGCTAGCAAGTAAGAAATTAGCTACAAAAATACATTTCAAACTATTGGGAGTTATTGAGAAGCAGCTGACACACCTTCTGAAAGAATGGCTTCTTTCAAATAAAGTAGAACATCTGCAAATTTCCTGACATCATTCACCAGTTGCATGATGTACTCTGGGTCCACAACAGTGCTGTCATAGCAGTCCGAGTTGGAGCTAATGCTGCTCAAAGAACTGCTCTTGGTACTGCGCCCCATCCCCCAGGTTCCTGAATTAGAGATGGTGAAGAAATTGGAGGTAGACAGTTTGGTTAATCCTAAACCACGCTTGTTGCCACCACCGTTCTGTCGCAACATCCCAGCCACTGCAGAGCTTATGAAATTTCCAGAGTTAACATTCAGTGTTGCTTATGGTCCATCTGCCAAGCAAAATAGTGTCCTGAGGGAAGAAAAAACAGAAACAAATATGAGTCAGTTGAAAAGAGAACAGGAATACAACATTATTTAAATGCTGTTATTGAATATGCCTTTTTCATATTAAAAATGTTATTCTATTAATACAATCCCACATACTCAACATACACAGCCCACATACAAACTCTTAAAATTACTAAAGTATATTAGTAGTAGCAGTAGTATGTACTTGAAAATATATTCCACACTGCGTTATCTTAAAATGTGCTACTCCTATCAAGCCATTTCCAGATTTGAAGCTGTATACCAAAGCACAAAGGAACTTGATTTCAAAGATATGGGGAGCACAGTATCACTAGAATTAAAGGTGTGTGTGTATTTTACTTTTTTAAAAAATCCTGCATCTTTAGTACTGAAATACACATTTCAATGCATTTCACCACCAAAACAAGTTACTTCACCTGCTACAATTCTAAGATGTATGCACTACAGATTCACATTTTGCATCTGTGAAAAAAGTTGATATATAAGGCAAATCCTCTATTTCCACACCCTATATATGCTATAGAAAAACTGCAGAGAGCAATGATTGCATATTTCATGGAAGCATGAGCACTGGCCAAAGTGGAGGTTTTAGCAGGTACACAATATGGGTAACGTATTCTCATGTCAATATTAAAATGGTAATAATGTGAAGGAGTTATAGTGATAAGAAATTGTGTATTTCACATAGAAAAAATGTAATATTTAAATCTTTAAACCAAATCTTTGAGGACTTCATTTACACAAGTTTCAATTAATCAATTTCTATGTCACAATCAATTAAATCCAATTTTCTCCCCAGAACACCTAAATACTGTTAAAATGCAAGATGAAATACACTACTGCTTTTAAAAGCAACTTTTTATTTTTGAAATATAAAGTGATTTATAAATCTCAGTTGCTTTTTGAAGAGATGATTTGGTTTGTCAATAGCCGATTATAAAACACATTAACTTGATCAAACACTTTTGCTGTAATCTATGCCTCTCCCACAGCTTTACAAAGCAAGCAATACTTGAAACTGTGATTTGGCAGAAAAACACCTATCAGTTTGGATTCACAAATGACTTTCATTAATTACTGGAGAAATAATTAAACAAGAAATTAGGGTTAAATCTGAATTCCAGACCTTTTACAGTCAATAGTTTTAAGCAGGACCAAGCCAGATAACTGACCACTTCCCCATAGCATTTCATATAAACATACCTGCAACTACTTAGTCTTTGTTTTAAAGCAACATGCATGATACTACATGATAATACACACTGAGAAGCGGTCACAAATTATGAAAACCAACCATGTCAACAATGTAACCTGGTTCACTGAACCCTATGGAAAGAAGATCATACTAGGAGAAGTTCCCTTTAAACTGTTATGCAAAAGCTTTGTGCAACCTTCCAAAGTTGCCATATGCAGAGTTCTGCAATCTTACCCTTCCACTTAACCATTTCCTTCTCTTAAAACATAATGACTAGTAGTGTGACAAGCAGAACTTGCTATACACAGAGAACTCTTGTGGTTTTGTATTTTGGAGCCCTGACAAGCTGCATTAAGGATCATTCTCATCTTAAAGCGTTTAAAATGCTTCATCACAGGCTTGTTATCTGGAGCTCACTCTCACCCCAAACACTTAAAAAGATGACAACTATTCAATTATTTAATTTTGAATATATGCACTTGTTTTAGAATCTTATGGTGTCAACTGCACACTGCATATTAAATAACATTTCCATGAACAGCTAGGCTTTCAGGACTTACTTGCAACTATTACATCATATATTATTTTGAGATATGGATTTTCCGTAAAACTTTCATCTAGATGTTTTAAGATTAAATACATATACTCTTGAATTACTCCCTTATACTTTATCAGAGAAGAGCACAGCTTCACTCTTGACCATATATATTTAATTGCACCAAAAGAAGGAAAGCAAGTCCCTACATTCCCCCAACAACCTATAACGTCTCTAAATTATTATTGGGGTCAACCCTCTATGCATGTTCATGCATAAATCAGCCCTGCAGGCTACAGTGGTCTGACTCCAAACCAAATGCATACAATACGGCTGCCCAGTTCTCATAACCATGCCCAGAGTTACTAGTGGACAGATTGGGGGGTGGGTGAGTGGGAAGAGGACGGGAAGCAGCAGCAAAAGTTTCCCTCATCAGGGCAAGGCAAGTTACAGCCAATAGAAAGGGGGAGAAAAACTAAACTGAATAATTGTTGACAAGCATATTGTATGAGCAGTTGGAAACATGCCCACCCGTTTTTAGCAAGGGAGGCGCCCGAGCGCCCCCACCCCTTTCAAAGGAATATCTGGCATTCCTGGCCAGGCGCGAGCGGGGGTGCGCGCGCGCGCGCGCGCGCGACCGCAATCTCTCACTCTCACTCCCCCCCCCTTGCGCACCGCTCCTCCCAGCTGCAAAAGGCAGTCCAGGGCCCCCTTTCACCGGCCCATGCCTGAGCAGCCACAGCTGCCAAATCGCACGTCCACCTCCTCCTCCTCCTGCTGCTGCTGTCCATGCCCAGGATTTAAATACAATCGAAAGGAGACGACGCTCCGGCTACAAAACACACACGGGGCGCGGGGGGGGGGAGTGAAAGAGAGAGTGAGCGGGGCTGGCTGTAACTAAATAGTAACTGAGCAAACTACGTGGTGTAAAATAGGGCAGAGTGGGTGGGGGTGGGGGAGGGCAGAGATTTGAGGGGTGAGGAACTGGCTGATGTGGAAACACGCACCCGAAACGAGGGCGGGGAGAGAAAAAGGAAATTGTCAAGAGCGGGGTGTGGTGTGGCGGGGTGTCTGTGTGTGTGTGTGTAACACAACCCCCAGAAAAGCGAACTCGGAGCCTGACTGGAGAGTTTGGGAAGGGGGAGAAAAGAAGCGGCGGCGTGAGAAACCTCCTCTCTTCACCCCTCATAGAGTCTCCCTCTCTCTTGCCTCACTGCGCGAGGGGCAACCACTGCATGTGGGGACGGAGCGCCCTGAGGAGAAAAATAAAACACACACACACACACCCCAAGGGGAAGGGGAGGGAGGGAGAACTGACAGACGTTGGCAGCCGACCCAATCCCCGTCGCGCGCTCCCCCTCAGCCGAAACCGCCCGTCCTCCTTACCCGGCAAACTTCGAGAGGAAAAGCTGAGGTGGGGGGAGACGCGAAGGCAGCTCTCAGAGGCGTCGCCAGGTCGCTGCCGGCGGCTCCGAATCCCCGGGCGCGAGGAGGAGGAGGCGGCGCGGCGGCGGCATCAGCAGCGGCCGCCGCATCCCCTCCGCCTGCTGAACTCTCTCTGTCTCTCCAGCTCGCTCGCTCGCTCACACACACGCTGCTCGCTGCTAGACTGGCCAACGCCGCCACCCGCACAACACAACCGCTCCCAAGGCCCCGCCCCGCGCCGTAGCTCTCGCATGTGCCCTCCTCCTCCGCCCCGCTCTCCAAGCGCCGCCTCCCATTGGGCGGCTAAGCGCGACCGGGGGGCGTGGCTCATGCTAATCGGGCAGCAGGTACCGGCGAAGAAGGCGAGAGGGGCTTTTTCGGGAAGGGGAGGGAGAGGGGGCCTCGCTCGGCCCCACCCACGTGTGAGCGCGAACGCCCGGCTGGTGCTGTGTTCAAATTTCCCTTTTTTTTAGCCCTTTGGCAGGGCTAAAAAAAAAACAACAAATTTCCCCTTCTTGTTAGGAGGTGGAGGGAGGAAGAAAAGAAAAAAAAGCCACCACGCGCTCCATTGGCTCCATTTGACCAGGGAGAGACCCCATATTCTGGCACATGCCTTGGATAAATCTCTGTCCCGTTTGAACCTTGGAGGCCTTTAGGGTTGTAGGTCATTTATTTATTTATTTATTTATTTATTTATTTATTTATTTATTTATTTATTTATTTATTTATTTATAAATAAATGTATGTATTTATGTTGATATCTATCCTGCCAGTGTTGATAAGCTTCAGACTTTCCTGCCTCTTCAGGACAGGACACACACAATCGGGTGGCTTGCTTCACTCTGCCTAACAGGAGGGCCTGACATAAGTAGGAATGAAGCTGCCTGGCCTATACTGTACTGGGTCTCACCATTAGGACTGCCTAGTTCAGTATTGTCTACTGTAAACGACGTTTTCTGGCACTCCTATGGTGTCCCGTTGCGCCAGAAGCGGTTTAGTCAGGGCCACATGACCCGGAAAGCTGTCTGTGGACAAACGCTGGCTCCCTCGGCCTGGAAGCGAGATGAGCGCCACAACCCCATAGTCACCTTTGACTGGACTTAACTGTCCAGGGGTCCTTTACCTTACATTGACTGGCAGCAGCTCTCTGGGTGTTTCAGGCAGCAAGTCCCACCCAGTCCTACTTGGAGATGCCAGAGACTGAATGTGGGGCGTTCTGCATACAAGGCGGATGCTCTGCCACTGAGCTACAGCCCTCCCCTCAAGTCTGATGGCTTCTGTTTTCTTACTGCTGCCATGCCAGAGGAGACTCAACATGTGTATTTGCAGGGATGGCATAGGTTGGGGTAGGAGGATAATCCAGGAAATGATATGGGTGCTGCCAGAAATGTAATTCGACACAGTAGCTGAACCCTTCGTGAGTTGCCAGGCTTCATAGTAATGCTGGCACATGGGAAGCTAGCTAGCCTGGACATCTGTTCAAGCAAAACAGCAAATACAGTACAATACTGTATGTGCATTTGAATGCATGTTATCTACAGAAACAAAGCACCATCACATTATATAGCATTAAAGTATGGCATGTCTATTCCTTATGACACGACACACTTTGGACAACCCATTGTGCCATATTTTGATTCACAGCTGACAGACCAGCAGAGCATCTAAAACGTTTCCGTAGAACTGGGTATTCTCCAGTTGTTGTTCAACTCCAACTCTCATCAGCCCCAGCTAGGGTTGCTACCCGTCCCTAGAAAAACGTGAATGTCCTTTTTTGGAGAAAATGTCCCATGCCTTGTTTGGACTTCAAATGGGATGCCTTTTTTTCACGTATTCAAGCTCCTCTTCCTCCTCGAAACTGTGCGGGCAGAGGGTGGGTCATGGAGAGTGAGGGAGTTTGCAGTGCATGGGCCTGCTATAGTGGTCTCAGGTTTTCTGCAGGCAGGGGGGTGGCCGATAGGTCGGAGACCAAAAGAGGGGGCTTGTAGGGGCCTCTTGTCTGGGTCCGGTACAGGAGAGAGAGCTTTTGCATGGGCAGAGGGGGTGGGGGTTGGTCGGACTCAGAGAGCGAGTCCCAGCTATATATGCAATGTGCAATATTTTTCTAGCAGTTGTAAATCATAGTGCTTTTGTTCTTTTTTATTGAATAAACCACTGTAAACCCTGTGTGCCATTGTAATGGGTTGCTCTGAAGTCATTTTTGCACTAGGTAAAGTAATTTGGGGGGGGGGCAGTCCCCTATTTTGCCTGACCAAAGGTAGCAACTGGCAGCCAGTAAAAATCTGGGAAAGTGGGAGGTGGGGTTCAATAACATATGGATGGCTTAGGGTATGATTGGCTAACCCTGCTGTGGGTGCACCAATGATTGTGGTACATAACACCTAATTTTAAAGCATGTATGGTTGCTTTGGTAGGTCTTCTTTGGCCTTTGCTCCCTCCACTTAAATCTGAACCATGACCAACCCATACCTTTTAAGATCCTGGTCTTCTCTCAAGAATCTGTAATTCTTCACCCTGAGCATAGCTAGAGACATGAGGGGAATCTTTACACCCTTCAGCTTTGCTGTATCAGACAACAATCTGCTTTAACTTCTCAGCAGAACAAAGACAAAACCTGCCATTTGCTCAAAACTTTTCCTATTGCTTTCAGTCTGCTTCTAACGTATTACTCACTCGTTCATTTTCTTTTCATGCTGTGGCTAAGCAATATGCTCCACTAGGTGAGCTTTAATTAAAGACACTCGTTTCCCTGCTCAAGAGTTCAGCTGTAGCTGGGCCCTCTTGTCAGCCAGATGATTGCTTGCATCCAGCCATATCTTAAGCACACAGTAGTTCATCTGTAAGCCCAGTTTTTCTGAGATGCCCATGAAATACTAGCCCCATACAGCAATCCGAAAGGCAGAAGTCAGTGACAGAGGGCAAAGGCATGCAGGGGGAAAGTGTGAGTTGAATGGAATGGGTCTTTGGTAAAAGGTCAAAGGTTGGAACAAGCTGACCACCTAAGCAGTGAATAGTGGGCCTGTTTAACAACAATAAAAGAGAGTGTTTGTACTTTGGGGGCTATTACATCAGCATTTGTTGGCTATGCTGGTCACGCATCGCTGGAGGATGGATGGGTGAGGATTGCTCCACAGTTAGTCTTGCTTGAAACAAGCCTTCTTGAAAACTTGCTTCTCTTTAGCCAAGACCTCCTGGAAACACATGCTCTCATAACCTTTAGAAGAGTCAGAAAGGCATCTGAGGGCTGAACAGTAGGTTCTTTCCAGCTGAAAAAGTAAAGGCATTCTATGGCACTGCAGGATCTATCAAATGCCATGTGGTATCATTATATAGAATGGTTTAAAATAGTGTACCTTAAAAAAAACAGGAAATAATAATAATAATTTTTATTTATATCCCGCCCTCCCCAGCCAAAGCCGGGCTCAGGGCGGCTAACAAAAATAAAATAATACAACATTATAAAATCATTTCATTAAAATTAATTCAACTCAAATTGATGGCAACCATTAGGCTAAAGTTCTGTGAAGATTGCCAAAGGAGGGAGTCATGCTGTGCCCTGACCAAAGGCCTGGTGGAACAGCTCTGTCTTGCAGGCCCTGCGGAAAGATGTCAAGTCCTGCAGGGCCCTAGTCCCTTGTGACAGAGCGTTCCACCAGATCGGAGCCACAGCCGAAAAAGCCCTGGCTCTAGTTGAGGCCAGCCTAACCTCTCTGTGGCCTGGGACCTTCAGGATGTTTTTGTTTGAAAACCGTAAGTTCCTCTGTGGGACATACCAGGAGAGGCGGTCCCATTAAAGAGCATTAAAGAGCATTAAAAATGCATTAAAGAGATGAGCATCAGGGTTAAGGTACTCTAAAGTCTAAAACATTTGTGGATCTATGAAATATTATCATATATTACTATTAATTATTTATACAAGATGCTTCAAAATACCTTAAAATATCAGTAAGCTTTTCTGCTATTGGAGCCATAGCGAGCGTAAGATTGTGGGTGGGTCAGCGACTCCCCATGCATCTTCCAGAATTCTGAAATTGTAAAGTTTTAGACATATCATGTTTTGAGCAGACCCACTGAAATCCATGGGAATTGGGTTAGCCACAACTACCTGAATTCCTACTGATTTCAATGGTTTTACTCTAAACATGACTAAGTCTGGGTCCAGCCAATTAAGTGGAAGTAACCTCCAATGGATTTTAGTGGGAAATGCTTTCAAGCAAGTTGCTTTGGTTTGCAATCCTAAGCACCTCCCCCCCGGGGAATAAGCAGCACTAAAACCAGTGGGACTGACTGCCTGAAAGGTAGTAAAATACTTGTGTTTGCTACCCTTGAGTATATGCCGGACATTATAAGCCCCCTCCCCTCCCTTCTGCAATGATCTGCTTTACTTGTAATTTCAAGAAATATGTATAGTTCCTCGGTAAAGCCGAACATTGCAAAATCAAGGCATTGAACTGTTACTCATTTTACCCATAAGGCCAAGGACATCCCTAGACTTTGTCCTCCTTAACAAACAACAGTGGTGTACTGTTGCAAAGAGAGCTGCATACAGCTTCCAGAAAGAAATGCAGTCTTTTGCAGCCTTCAGAATCAAGGCAAAGCACAAGTTTCAAAATGTGCCATTATTCCGTAAGGCTATGCTCATTGGTCTTGAAACCTAGCGCCACACTCCTGTATGAGCCTTGCACATTTATTAGTAGTTAAAGAACGAAAACTAATGCAGGTTAGAATGTGGATTATTTCTATATCTGACTAATCATACTCATTAAAACCAAATTAGTAATGATCATTGGTTTCAATGGGTCTTCTCTGAGTTTGACTTAGTAATATGGTTACTGTCTTACTAGCAGCAAAAAAATACTGTATTTCACAACCCATAGTAACCAATGAGTATAAGTTGATTTTAACCATAGTTGACCCTAGAATAAGCTCTAGGGTCAACAGGTTAACATTTAGTAGTTAATCCATCATTTTTTCTTTCCTCTGTACCTCTTCGCTAAATTAAAGAATTTGGGGGAGTAATGGATAAAAAATATGATTGCCTTGTTGTTAGCAGCTGCATGCACAGAAATAGCGAACCATTGGAAAGTCCCAGTCCTGCCCTGTTGAAATAGTTGGATGAATAAAATTGGGACTGTCAGAACAACTGACTCAACATTGAAGGGTTGTGGGAGGCATATCAAAAGACAGTAACTTCGCTTTGACTTTGTTTCTTTTCATTATGTGAACAAACGCCTGCCCCTTTCCCAAAAACTAGGCTGGCTTCCCAGGGATGCCGGTACCTGCAACCGTGTTACATTTGAGTTTTGGTATGTAACACTGTGTTTGTATTGAGAATGCTCTTTGTGCACCACTTCGTTGTGCGTTATTTCTTAAACCAAATGTTGTTTGTATTCTATAAAAGAAAAAATGGCAATAAAAACATTAAATTAAAAATAAAGCTTTTGTAAATATATAAACCCATTGCAGAGTTTCAAGCTATCAATTCTGCCAATAGTAAATCTAGAGGAAGAACGAATAAAGGCACCAAATGCAGAAAGATTAAAAATAAATTGGTTCCTTCGATGAATTGGTGCTATAAATGCCAAAATGAAGTGAGAGTAAACAAATGTAAAATAATTCCATGTGTGGTCCATGGTCAATGGTAGAGCACATGGTTTGCATTGCAGAGGGTCCCAGGTTCAATCTCTGCCGTCTCCAGGCAGAGATAGAATAGTTTCCTGCCTGTAACCCTGGAGAGCTTCTGCCAGTTGATATAGACAATGCTAAGGTAGATGGTCTGATTCAGAGTTTCCCAAACTTGGGTCTCTAGCTGGTTTTGGATTACAATTCCCGTCATTCCTGACCACTGGTCTTGCTAGCTATGGACTGATGGGAATTGTAGTCCAACAACAGCTCAAGGCCCAAGTTTGGGAAACCCTGGTCTGACTCAATATACGGCAGCTTCCTATGTTGCTATGTACTGTTTTGGGATCCTCTGATTCCCTATACTTGTGAAACTGAGCTTGCACAACTAATGGCTTCAGCAGCAATTGTAGTATCTGATCTCCAGATTCCTCCATGTTCCAGGATGTTTTGTCCCTGTTGCAAAGTTTACTTTTTAAGATCAATGTTTTAGAGGTAAGGGAAAGGCATGAAACGAGAGCTATGCCCTTACCAACTGTGTTTTGGTTAGTATAATTGCCCAAGTGAATCCACTGCTCATCTATCCACCACATGAATGACAGAAAAATATTCCTCACTGCCCTTTATCCAGCAAAACTTTCATCATACAATACTATGAATTTCTGCCAGTTTTTCAGGCATGTGCTAACAACCCTACTGGATTTCATAAATATTCCATTTGGATCTGACTTTTTGACCACGGATGTATCTGGATACATGAGGAACTTTATGCAAAGCTTTCAGTCGGGGCACTTAAGTAAACAAGAGGCTAAGTAGGGAAGCAGAAATGTAGCTAAAAGCTGCACATGGTATTTGAGAAATTTCAAGGTGGAGCTAAAAGGAATTCACCAAATCACTACAGAAATGCCATAAGGTCCTCAGCTTCCTGATTTTCTGCCTTTATTTGTCCTCTGCCCTTACAAGTCCACTATAACAGCAGGTGGGTTGGGATCTGCTACCAGATGACAGAATGACCTAAGGTGGGTGACGGCAGCAGTACGACAACCATACAAATACACAGGAAGAAAATAGGAAGTGGGTCCCCAGATGCATAGCTGAGCTAAAGGCGGGTCCTGAGTCTGCAAAGCTTAACAACTATACAACTTGTGATATGACATCATCACCCTGTGCCTGCCCTTCCAGCCAATGATATGAGGTGGAAGGGTGGGAGCTGAACAGTGCAGGTATGTTGTAATAGAGCAGGCATGGCCAAACTTGGCCCTCCGGTTGTTTTGAGACTACAACTCCCATCACCACTAACTAACAGAACCAGTGCTCAGGGATGATGGGAATTGTAGTCCCCAAACAGCTGGAGGGCCAAGTTTGGCCATGCCTGTAATAGAGGTTTAGAGGAAGAGATAGAAAAGAGTGCAGCAGCAGCAGCAGCTATGAATATCTCACAACGTTCATGCACTAGGATGGATCTTTATAACTTTCTAATAGTTATTCATCCCTCTATTTGAATTTATCTAGTCCTTTTTCATATTCAGCTATCCTGCAGCCCACTCTATTGGTTCTGGTAATAACAGTTCAACCACGAACTGTGTAAAATAAGTCAATGCTCTCTGTGATGGCATGGCCTGAAGGCATTCAGCCAGCCCCATGAGAAGGGAGAGAGGCAAGCAAACCAACTAACTAAACCAACTCTTCTTTCTTCTTAACTTAACCACTGCCACTATGTAGAATTGTAGATGCATATACATATTTTTCTCTGCCTGCTTCCACTAAACAACTGTTTAGCCTTCTGGGCTTTAATTGCTGCAACCCACTCCCAATACTTGTTCCCTTAGGTAACAGCTCAGTAAAATTGTTTTAGAAAAGTAGTTACTGATAGGGGCAAATTTTCCAGATTTCAGTTCATGTTTCCCAAACCCAAAATAATTGCATATGTTTTTAATACAATTCTATACTTTTTTCCTTTTCTAAAAGTGAAAGAGTCCTAAGGAATGTAACATTTAGCAAAGAGTGCCTTTAAACAAACCTTCATTTCATCTGGAATTTCACTTGATTAGAGGAAAGTACTTTTTCACACCCATAATTCATTGATGGAATTTGCTGCCAGAATAGGGTGGCAACGACCACTTGGTTAGGTAGCTTTAACAAGTAATAAGTCTATCAGGCACTAGTTATGAAGTAAGCAGAGGTGTTCTGATAAACAACAGACAAATAGAGTTCAAGGGAAATCACCTTTATTTCATAACTTATGGTCCCCAGTCCAGACGGACTGATCTACGCCTCCTACAGTTATACGGGCTCCCCAGATTCAGAGGCAGCATGCTGATAATCACAGGTGGAGAGAGTGCTGTTGTTACACTCATGTCCTGCTTGTGGCCTCCAAAAAGCCTTCTACTTGGCTATTGTGGAGGCAGCAAGCTGGACTAGATAGTCTTGCGGTCTGATTCATTCAGCAGGCCTCCTCTTACATTCTTAATATTTATTTCTGGATAATGAAATTGCAGCCAGTTGAATTTTCCCCCATCCACATGTGTTTGCAACACATCCAGCCAGTTTGTTCCAAAAAGGTTTTTTAAAAGATGAGAGGTCCATAAATCTCTTCGGAGGAACGGATCCAAACAGGCATCGTGCTCTGTTGTGTGTGCTTAGGTTTTCATATGTTTTTGCATTCCACAAAAGCAGATAAGGGATTCCAAGTCCATCTAAGCAATGGGGCTCTGTTAGTAGAAAATGTTAACGATGCATATTAGCACAGGGCATTGAACGGGAGCTTCATCTGCTCTTGCAGCATTAGTGCATGCAAAATTCTAACCAGAAACGGCTTCCCTACTGACATGGGCAGGAGAAGGTTCCTGTACAGCTGTTATTGATTTCAATGGGGCATGTGCAGGAGAACCTCCCAGTGAATTATGCCGCTTTTTAAAGGATGTTCTTTTATTTTTCCATGTAATTATCACCGAAGCAACCAGCCTGTCCCATTTAAGCAAAAACAAAATACAGAAAGCAAGCCACAACACTGCCCCTCTATTTTGCACATTTAAAAACAAAACAAAATTGTTTGGAGGCTGTGTACTTTCCCTGCACCTGCACTATGCTGGAGTGAACATCAATCTACAAACATGGGACAAGCCGAAAGGCAAATCCTCCCCTCTCTGCTCACTCTGTTGCCCCCCCCCCTTTTACACAAAAGGAAAAAAACTGGTTCTCAGGAGAAGGGTGGGGGAGGTCAGGACAAAACATGCAGTAAGAAGTCTTGTTTTTTATGCCAATCTCAACTATTTTGTTTGGCGTTCAGCTGCACATTCTTTGCCAGCGCTCAATATTATGCTGCAACAGGCACAAATAGAACAGTAACTAAGGAGCAGACTAGCATGTTAATATTTCAGACATCAGGGGAAAAAGCCCATCTTTGATCAAATGTAGGAAGTTTCTGTGATGTACTCAAAAGTA
The DNA here is from genome assembly GCF_965113315.1 of Podarcis vaucheri. Lineage (NCBI taxonomy): Eukaryota > Metazoa > Chordata > Lepidosauria > Squamata > Lacertidae > Podarcis > Podarcis vaucheri. The sequence goes on from NC_138764.1 coordinate 30,340,764, forward strand.
TGTCTATGCACTTGTGGGTCTCCTATATAGCACTTTTGTCATGCAGAAAGTTAGTTGCCTAAGTTTCAGAAGGGACATTAGTTCCTCGGGGGTGGGGGTGGGATGATATTCATCCAAGCATTGCCATGAAGGCAGAAGAGCTTTTAGGTCCAGTCACACATAAGCAAGGTTTATGTACCAATAGTTATTTAAAAATAAATAAATGAATGTTTCAGTAGAGATCTGGCCTACAAGCCAGTGCTGTGTAGTGGTTAGAGTGTTGGGCCTGGGAGACTAGGGTTCAAATCCCCACTCAGCCATGAAGCTCACTGGGTGATCTTTGGTCAAGCCACTGCCTCTCAGCCTATCCTAACACAGTGTTTTTTTGTGGAGATGAAATGAAAAGGGGGAGAACAATGCACACCATATTGAGTTCCTTGGAGAAAATGGTGTAAATAATATAATAACAATAAGAATAGAATTCTACACACAGAAAGACCATTTAACTCTCATTACCTTCAGTGACATTTAGGGAGCCTGAGTACAGGACTGCAGCCACAATTGAAATATCACACAGGCCTCTTGGAGGGACTGAGGGCAGGGTTGGGGAACCAGCGTCCCTCCAGATGTTGCTGGACTAGTTTCTTTCACCCCTGACTATTGGTCCTGTGTGCTGAGGCTTATGGGAACTGGAGTCCAGCATTTCAAAGAGTTGGAAGGGACCGCAAGGGTCATCTGGTCCCACCGCCTGCAATGCAGGAATCTTTTGCCCAATGTGGGGCTTGAACCCAGGACCCCGAGATTAAGCACCTCTTGCTCTACCAGCTGAGCTATCCCAGGTCCTTAGGGAGAGCAAAAACTGGAGGCTCATGACAGCTGCTGTCCTAGATTCAAAGAAGGAGCATGGACATCACTTTGAACCAAATGGCTGTACCTTTGAGGAAACTGGTGACATACAGAGATTCTAAAAAGATGTTTTCTGGCTTCAAAGCTGAAAGCTGGCAATAGACCACAGTAGCTTTAAACTTTCACTTATTTTTCTGACAGAACACTTGTCCTTTAGCAGTTGCATGGCAGGCAGAATTTCAGCGCATGATGTTTCCCCATGAATAAAGGGGTGTTCTGAGTAAAAGCTTTACCAGCTGAATTTCTACCTGTGCTGTCACTATTAAAGACTCCGGAAAACCCAGTAGAGGTGAAATGCACTGCCTTTGAGTGGGGAAGAAATCGATTTCCCTTTAGGAATAAATTGGAAAGGAGGGCTACCACTTAGAGCACGTGCAAAGGAAAATCTAACTCTACAAGGAAGGACTTGCTTCATTTCATGCACAGGCAAACTCGGCCCTCCAGATGTTTTGGGACTACAGCTCCCATCACCCCTGAATACTGGTCCTGTTAGCTAGGGATGATGGGAGTTGTAGTCCCTAAACATCTGGAGGGCGAAGTTTGCCTATGCCTGGTTCACTTAGTGCAACTTTCAAACCTTCCTTATTACAAGGTGTTCTGTATACGCCCTAAAGTAAGTAAAGGAACCCCGATTTTTATATATCTAAAAATGTGGTAATTAGTCATAAAGTCACCCGACTTCAGCTTATAACCCAAAATGTTCAGAGTTTTTATTATTCCCCTTGATGTACTGAATTCCATAAAATGGATGGCATGCTGGGTGAAGTATTTCCCTTGATAAAGCATTTCATTCCATGTCCCCCTCCCCAACACTTGCCCCACTAAGGAATGTAAACTAAATGAGTGATTAGCTTTCATGTCAGCCTGCCTACATTTTGATCTCTGAAACCAAACAAAAACCCTCATAATTTTTCTTCGCAGAACAACTGCCCACTTGGATGACTGCCAGTGCACTGAAGTGAAATCCTGACAAGTCAGAGGCATGGTGAGCTGGTAGTTCCCGTGTGGGACTGAAACGGGTGTCCAACCAGTTCCCCATGGGGTTGTACTTCCCCCAAAAGAGCACAGGTACAAAGTTTTGGAAGATCCAGCATTGTCACTCAAGCACCAAATGTCTTGGGTGCCTCAGAGCAACTTTGAAGGAGCTTCAGCTGGTTTGCCAGCTGCAATTATTCCTGGACAGAGATAGCCTTGCTATGGTGATTCATACTCTGGTAAATTCCCAGCTGGATTTCTTCGATGTGTTATATACCTGGGACTCCTTGTAAGATGCCCTGGAAGTTTCAGTTAGTGCAGCGCTTGCTTAGCTGTCAGAATTTTGACTGGTATATCCAGCATTGCTCATATTATACCTGTTTGAATTTCATTTGCTTCTGAGCCCAATTTAAGGTGCTTGGGACTGAAGAAATACCTCTCCTTATATCACCGTGTCTTAAGGTCTTCTGCAGAGGCCTTTCTCTCTCCAAATTTTTTCTTCTTCTGTTTATATCCCACCTTTCCTCCAAGAAGTTGAAGGTAATGTATCTGGCTCTCCCCACCCCCTCTTCACAACAGTCCTGTGAATTGGGCTGCAATACAGGAAATGATCTGTGGCCACCTACTGTGCTTCAAGGCTGATTTGAACTCGTCTCCCATGTCCTAGTCCAACACTCTAACCACTATGCACCAAAGGCTCTTAACAGAGATACATTTTGCAGTCACAAAAGAGAGAGGGCCTTTTCTGTGTCCCAACTTCAGGATGCCCTCCCGAAGACGACCTGTCTGGTGCTTTTTAACATCACCAGGCAAATATCTTCCTACTTGTTCAGGCATTTGAGATGGTATCTTACCGTATTTTTTGCTCTATAAGACTCACTTTTCCCCTCCTAAAAAGTAAGGGGAAATGTGTGTGCGTCTTATGGAGCGAATACAGGCTGCACAGCTATCCCAGAAGCCAGAACAGCAAGAGGGATTGCTGCTTTTTCACTGTGTAGCGATCCCTCTTGCTGTTCTGGCTTCTGAGATTCAGAATTTTTTTTTTCTTGTTTTCCTCCTCCAAAAACTAGGTGCGTCTTGTGGTCTGGTGCGTCTTATAGAGCGAAAAATACGGTAATTAAAACTGCCTCCTCTGCTCCTTAGAGTTATGTTTTTATCGTGCTGCTTATTGTCGGCATGTAGTATTCATAAGTTATGTGAATAGTTTCACACACACTTTTGTATACCACCCTGGAAACTTCTGCTTAAGACATTTTAAGAATAAATACATGGATTGCAGCCTCAGACATATAGAAATCTTAACTTCTGGGTAGGATTTGAGATTTATTATACAGTAGTTCTACAGAAAATTGTCTTTGGCAGCAGATCCTCCCAAAAGTAGTGGGGTTTGGGAACCCTTCGCTGTGTATCCTCGCTCCTCTTCCTGTTGAACAGAGGGCAGGAATTCAGCAGAGCACAGCGTAACTGAGAAATATTTGTGTTGGTCTTAAGATTATTGTGGAATGTTATCACAAGGAGTCATTATATCCCCACAGCTTGCATCACCACTCTTTGCACTGTAGAAGCTGTGGGTTGATTGTCTCTTATTTTTTTACTTGATTCAAAAAGTTGTTACACTGTCTGTCAACAGGGTAAAAATAAAAATCCCAGGGAAAATTATATAATGCCAGAGAACACATCCTGCTTTTAATACACTCTGTTTCTCGGTGATCCCTTTTCTTCAAGATAACACTGCATTAATATTCACTGATTAGGGAAAGAGTAACAGCTGACATAATGTGATGCTTCTGTTCTCTGGTGCTTAAGTACTTGACAACTTCTAAAATGCTAAGGCTTCAGTGCTCCCATTCCACCCTAGTGGTATTCTTTATCCTTCAAGTAAGTGGCAGAATATTCTGCATTTCAGGATTTGTCCAGTGTTCCTCCAAAATATTTTTATAGCTGCTGCTGGTTTTATGGATATTTGCTTTATATTTGACTGCAGTGTTCACCTTCTATGTATTTCCTACATCAAGATGAACAGAATGAGTTTTAAAATTAACAGCAGCAGCAGCAGCAACAACAACAACAGAAAGCTGTACACAACAAAAATGTGCATTTGTTTCTGCTGTCAAACAATGGGCTAACAATTTTGTTGAGACATCAATGACTCAATTTGCTTCCTGCGAGTTTCCATTAGCAAACAGGAATCTAGATTACTTTTGCCAGGAGGCATTACAATGCTATCATTAATTTGTGTCGCACCCGCACATCAGGGCACCAATCAGCTTTTTAATATATTTTTTTTTACTTGGAGAGAATGTTCAGCCAAGTAGAGTTGAAAGGGTATCATTGCAGCAGCATTGATTGTGAAGGCTTGTTGTGGTCAAAAGAAGAGGTTTTTTTAAAAACCTGAAAGCTCTCAGCAGAAATTGTAGCTGTTTTGCAGAATGCTCATTTTTCTCTCTCTGCAATAGTCCTTCTACCCAGCCTGTGGGACTTCTAAGCCTCAGTTACTTAACTTGGTTTATCCCCACAATAATTATACGTTTTCTGTGACTGCTGAATGGTCTTATGCACACAATATTTGTGACGGAGGTTCTCTTTCCAACAAAAAAATTGGGGCTACTGGAAACCTGGAGAGCTTCTACTGTACCAGTTAATCCTGAACTAGATGGACCAATGGTCTGATTTAGTATAAGGGAACATCCTATGTTCCTTTGAGCAGTTTGCGGAGAGAGCACAGATTTGTATATAAATAAATATGTAATGATAAGCCACTGTATGCATGTGCTTTCAGCTGCAACAATCCTGAGGAACACAAACCAGGATAAACAAAATGTATTAGCTAAAAGGGAGAAGGAACCACAGTCACCGGTGACGATACTAAGGCAAGAAAAGAGATGAAGTGAGTGAGCCCATATATAACCAACAGTATGTGAAGATCTTCGTGCAGGGGTGGGGAACATTTGTCCCTCCAGGTGCTGCTGAACTACAATTTCCATCCTCCCTGGCCATTAGCCATGCTTGCTGGGGCTGATAAGATTTGTAATTCAGTAACATCTAGAGGGCCAATGGTGCTCCACCCCTGCATTAGTGGTACTGAAGGTGTAATCACACAACATATATTTTCTTGGGATAAGACTATGTGTGGAGCTTTCTGAGATCTAATGTACAAGCCTTTCCAGGTGATAATTTTATGGCACAAAAATGGCAACATTTGTTGAGTTGGATCCAGCTACCTTGAGGTAGCTATAGGGATGTTTTGCTTTCAGAGGACTTAATCTGTGATGTTTTGCCAATGGGGAAAAGCAGCACCCTTCTATCTACTAATGCATGAGCAATTTTATTTTTAATCTTCTTTCTCTCTTGTAATGTCCTGGAAGTGATACTGGGAGTATCTCAAAAGGCAGCATTGCTTTGTACTTTCTGCCCCCTGACTGTCTCACTACTTACTTTCTTTTTGAAAAACCTTGCTTGGTATGCAAATATGCAAAATCAGCATTGTGCATAAATCAGCACATGTGGTCATGACTGGGGCTAACAGGCCCATTGTAAGCTTGGTGGGCAAATGCTCCACTCTGGCTAACACCAGCCTCTTTTATTTTTAACCATGTTGTTGTTGTTGTTGGGCATCTACCGTATTTTTCGCTCTATAAGATGCACCAGACCACAAGACGCACCTAGTTTTTGGAGAAGGAAAACAAGAAAAAAAAAATCTGAATCTCAGAAGCCAGAACAGCAAGAGGGATCGCTGCGCAGTGAAAGCAGCAATCCCTCTTGCTGTTCTGGCTTCTGGGATAGCTGCGCAGCCTGCATTCGCTCCATAAGACGCACACACATTTCCCCTTACTTTTTAGGAAGGAAAAAGTGAGTCTTATAGAGCAAAAAATATGGTATCTGTCTCAGTTGACAATGGAGGAGTGTGCCTTTGGAGGTGAAGTCAAACTGTTGGAAGGTTACAGCACCTGCTGTGGCTGTAGGGACCGATGCAGGAGAGACATGTTTTGTTGAAGCTAGGACAGATGAAGGCGGCTGGTTGTGCAGCTGCAGCTGCACCATGCTGTTCCTTCTCTTTGCACTCCTCCCAGCAGTCATGGTATGAATGCACAACCTGTCTGTCTGTCTGTCTCCAGGCACTGCAGTTGTCAGCAAGTGATTCCCAGATGGTGGGGGTTGATGTTGCCAGCCTTCATGTCACGTTGGCAGACATCTTTGTAACACAGAGTTGGTTTGCCAGTGACTGAAGCCAGCTCCCTGTAGAGCACGTCCCTGGGGATCCTGACATCTTCCATTCTGTGTACATGACCAAGCCAGCGTAGATGTCGCTGAGACAGGAGTGCGAACATGCTGGGAATGTAGGCTTAAGAGTAGAGCATATCTTTGTTTGAGACACTGTCCTGCCATGTGATGCCCCAAATCTTCCTAATATAGCGCATGTGGAAGGCACTGAGGCGTCGCTCCTGGTGGTTGTAAGCTGCCCACAACTTTCTTCCATGAAACATCATGCTCAACACACAAGCTTGGTAGATCTTCATTTTGGTGTTGGTGCACCACATTTTCCCATACTCTTTTGAAGCAGTGAGCCATTGCCGTAGCTGCCTTGCTAATAAGCTTGTCCAGCTCAGCGTTTACAAGAGGTTCTTGGCTATGGTGGAACCCAGGTAGGCAAAAATGTCTACCACCTGAAGCGTGTGCTGATACATGGAGTGCTGGTGACATCCTGATCCAGGAAGCATAACACTGTAAAGAGTATATAGTTGCCACTGTTACCAGCTTCATTATCCTCAGTGCTTTTTTCTAGAAAAAGAGGTGCCAGAACTCACCTTGTTCTCTTATAATGACAATGGCGCCCACCTGAGATGGGCCGGAACTGAGTTCTGATGAGTTCCAGCTGAAAAAATGATCTGATTATCCCCAATGCCTCTGATCCCCAAACCTTGGAATACACTATATCAAGGATGGGAAGCAGAGAGGCATTGGGCATAATGAAGGTGCTGGCAGCTGCTGCCTTGTTCTTCACAGCACGGGGCTGAAAGAGTGTTGGCAGAAGGAGTTGTGATGCTTTCAGCACCACTGCCAGACATCACAGTTGCCTTCCACTGCTACCCTATCGCTCCTTGATGAGCTTGGGGAAGGCAGAGGGGCACCAAAGAGCCATCAGAGGCACCATGCCCAGTGCCCCTTCTCAAACCTAGTGCCAGACCTATTAACATTGGCTAGGGTATCGAGAGATGAATATAGCTGGCTGTTATCCCTTTTCTCTTGGAGGCCCCCTAGCAATGGGCTGCTTGCTGTTTTGTTCAGGGTGGAGTAGAGTGGTGTTCAATGGTGCTACACTCCCTTTTGTTAAGTGTGCTTTGTTGCTAATGAAGGCAGGAATCATTTTCCCCACCCTCTCCACTAAAATCTCAAGGATGGCTATACTGATTCCAGAACACGTCAACTATTTTCATTAGATTTTCTGCTTACATTTTAGAAGCGTAAACTAATTCCCCAAATCTGCATTCCTTTTTATCAACAACATTTCCTCTGATGGTAGTGGATGTTGCACGATTTCAAGAATGTGAGGCCCCTAATCCACAATTCACCACAAAGCTCAGTCATCCAAACAAACCTTTTTTGTGATCCTTACCTTTCCTCTAGCAAAACCTACCCACTAAAGACTTGAGTGCATCGTTCTAATGATTCCAATTTAGCTATTGGTACAGCTGCTCTAAAATTGCTTTGCAAAACTCCAAGCATTTGATTGTGCAAAGTTCCCCAGTCTTTCAACATCTTATCATGAAAACTTTGGAAATGTATATAATTCCTTCTAATACAACAGTTTCCACCTCAGGTTTATGACACGTCTATTAATCAGTCATCACTGAAGGTTTGGGAGCTCCTATTTCATCACAGCCATTCCTACATCTATCAGTCAATTATCTTTATTTCTTAGCATCTTTTTAATTATGTTTGACTATGGATGACGTAGGCTAGGGGGCTTCACCATTGCAAGTGTACTAGCAGCCTGAAGCCAAAGAGCAGGCTGCTTAGGAAAAATCATATGTACAGATCAATATCTTTCTCACTCCCTCTTTGCCCTCCTTACCTAGTAGTCACCAGTGCTGTAACCTGGTGATGGTAGTAATGATGGATTGTAAGAACTCTCATCTGGTAATAAAGAATTATTTTCTGAGGAAAGTGATTGGAGGAATGGCTGCATACGTTCCTGGATAATACTGATTATCTGGATCCATGTCAGTGTAGGTTCAGGCTGCTCTTTCTTCTCTATATCTCAGCAGCTTTTGGCTGAGTACCATAGCATTGACTATGGTATCTTTCTGGACCAATGTCCTACCGGCAGGGTCAGGTAAATAAAGTAATATTGGGAGAGTGCTCTTCAGCCCCCTGGTGTTTATGCTGTGGGCTGCCACAGGGCACTACTTTCTCCCCGAAGCAACTAATCTATTCCGAACTTAAAAATGGAAAGTGTAATGCTAATGGTTAACAAAAGAGGTTTAAAGACTCTCAAGGCAAATCTAATAAAATGTAGTATACACACCGACAATTGGGAAACACTGGCATGTGAGCGTTCCAATTGAAGAACAGCCTTTACCAAAGGTGTCATGGACTTTGAAGATGCTCAAACTCAGGACGAAAGGGAGAAACATGCTAAGAGGGAGGCACATTTGGCAAACCCTCACCATGATCAACTCCCATCTGGAATCCTATGTCCCCAGTGTGGAAGGACGTGTTGATCCAGAATTGGCCTCCACAGTCATTTACAGACTCACTGTTAAGACCATGGAAGACAATCTTACTTGGCTATGAGTGATCGCCAAAGAAGAAGATGGCTACTTTCTCCCCAGTGCTATGAAGCCATACTAAGCCATTAGGAGTGGTCATTGGGAGTTTTAGAGCGGAGATGATAGCCAACACTACTTCTCCATTACATCTGAGTCAGGGGGAAAGTCCTGGACTGGTACCTTGATGCAGAAGTAGGCTGCATAAACTGAGATTGAATCCTGGAAAGATGGAGAGCTTATAGGTGCATGGCTCACATTTGGGAGATGGGTCCATTGCTTGTCCAATACTAGAACTGAAGTTCTAGTATTGTGAGGGGGAAAACTTCTTCATATCTATTTTCTCCATACCATACATGATTTTTTATATCTTCTCCCCACCTTTTTTCTAAATTAAAAGGTCCCAAATCTTTCCTCAGAGGAGAGTTGCTCTAACTTCAGTTACTGGTTTGACTATATGACTTAGTATTATATGAGTTGTAGTTTTTGTTTTAGTGTGAACAACATTCCAGTGTAGAGGAGCCATGGAAAGCAATAAATTTTCTATGCCCCAAACTTTCTGCTACAGAACTAGAACCTGTCAAAGCAAATAACAGAGGACACATCTGCCTTAAGAGAATGGTCCTCAAGAAAAGGACAGGAAAGCCATTATTCCCATATGCACTAGGCACTGCAAACCTAAGCCTTTTTTTTCTGGCTTCAGGAGAGACAGAAAAACCTGTAGGTGCACTTTCATTATTCTAAAACATTTTTTCCTCTTTCTGTTACAGAAGTCGGGCTATCTCATGTAGGTTTCAGCTTGATTCACTCCAACTGAATTCAATCTCAACTTGATTCACTCCAACTGGATAAGTACATTATGGCTAATAATCAACTGAAAAGATGAAACCAATGGACTTGGAACACTGACAACAGTTGGAGTGATGGGAATGGAAACTTGGGAGGAGGAAGAGTGATATTGAATATCCTGGAAAAGGACATGGCAGGCTGGGGGACACCCTGAAGAGAAGCACTCCGCCCTGAAACATTTTGTTGCTTGTCCCATGTGTTTCCCTTAATAAGGAAATCAACTTAACTATGGCTGTCCCAGTATCTATGAAGCTGATTTGGATGAGGGGGAAAATGTGTTGGTAACAAAATATGATTTTTGCTGAGCCCTGCGTATAATTTAGGAAGTTAAGTATGTCAAGCCCTGTATATAATTTAGGAAGTCTAGCCAATGGTAAAGTTCACAGAGAGAGAGAGAGAGAGAGAGACAGATATGGGGACTTCCACAGCCCAAGGCAGAACAACTAAGTTCAACACCTAACAACAAAATGGAAAACATTTAGTGAGCCAGAAAGACACAACAATGTGCATATGATACTTACAAATAATTAACAAATTGCATTTAATTTATGTTGTTGTTCAGCTACAGCTGGTAGATGGGTGATGGAGCTCACACTTTGACTAGAGGCCTGCAACCAATGTTTCAGCTGGGAAATATGCCTAATGTCCATCTGCGTGCGCGCGCGCACACACACACGCAGCAGGCCGGGGGAGAATCCCCTGCCTCCATGCCATCCCTTTCAGCAAAGTTCTGCATCCTTTCTCACACCATCTTAACCACAACCCCATTTCCCTGTCTCTCTCCCTCCTCTTCATTATCCTGTGATAAATAGATTCTTCTAAAAACTGGCCATGACTAGAAAGCATGGCATTCCGATTTGTCACTTTCAAGACACTTGCTGAGCTGATCTTGAGCCTTGCAGCATGTCTACAACATGCTTACACAGGAATCTTGACCACCACCTGAGGGAATCAAAGTATTATTTTTGAATAGATTATTATAAAGCACTTCAGAATTGATGCTGGTTATTATCTAGATGATTTATTACCATTTTATTCATTAGGGGACTAAAGGCAGAGCAACTCATTGTGAAGCAAGCATGGAATACAGTGATACCTCAGGTTACATATGCTTCAGGTTATGTACATTTCAGGTTACAGACTCTGCTAACCCAGAAATAGTACCTCAGGTTAAGAACTTTGCTTCAGGATGAGAATAGAAATTGTGCTCTGGAGGCGCGGCAACAGCAGAAGGCCCTATTAGCTAAAGTGGTGCATCAGGTTAAGAACAGTTTCAGGTTAAGAACGGACATCCAGAACGAATTAAGTACTTAACCTGAGGTACCACTGTACTGTCCCCAACATTTCCAATGAAGCGCTAACATAGGGTGAAGTGGTGCTTAACCCTTTTGTCCATCCATCCATTATTTCCTTCAAAATGTACCCACAGGTTGTTTTCAAACCTATTCCCTCAGCTGGGATCTGAAACCAAAAATATAGATAATGTAGTGACCAAGAGAAATAGATATGGATCAGACAGCACACAGTTTAAATCTCACCTTTGTGGTGAAGTATTACATCTCAGGGGAAGGGTTAAGCACCTGCTTCCTACCACTAGCAAATCCCCAGGGTGGGTGGGTGTTGCATTGTGGCAGGGTGGGAAAACTGTTTGATTTATAATGTGAAACTCTGCCCTTAATAACACTCGGTTGATTATCTTATATAGAGACAGTTACAGTGAAAAGAGGTGAAAAACACAGTTCCTAGGTGGTAAAGTCTTGTAGAGTAACCAATAACAGGAAATGCGCTGTGGTTGAGTTGCTAACCGCTTAGAAATCAAGGGCCTGGATTGTGATTAGGCAGCGAGGCGTGCAGAGCAGGTAACACTCAGAGAGTGTTTTCCATGAGGAAATATGGGTGCCTGGGGGCCTCTGCTGGGTTTAATGAAAAACAATTACAGAATTTGCAGGCAGGCATTTTGGTGGAGATAATTTTCTCACTTCATAGCCACAGAAAACAATGTAACTAAGCTAGGATTAAGAGGGGGGGTTGTGGCTATTATCAGCTCTGTCGGAAGAAGGTGAAATGGTTACTGTTCAGGTGGGAACAGATCCATTTTTCCCCCTTTTTGCACTGGAAAATAGATGGCTTGCACTGACTCTATGCAAGCTCCAGTAAAGACAAACCAGGACACATTCCTTCCTTCCCTTATAGCCAGCCAGTGGTTGCTCCAAGCACATTCCAGATCTGCTAGGATACCTTAATTGTCTTCACCTGGATGAGCTTGCCAACATTCCTGTGAGCTATTACAACTCCTATGGAGTGGAGCATGCTTTCCTTGTTTTTCCAAATCTTCCACTGCCAAGTCTCAGTGGGAGTGATACACGCCTACGTTTACGTACAGTTTTGCTAATTCCCTTATCTGCTAATGATGTACAAGGTGCCTTCGTGAAAGCGCTCCCTTTAGTGAATGCTCACAGTAATAGTTTCAGGACAACCCATAATGAGAGATCAGAACTGATAACAGGGAAAGAGGTGAAATATGCGACTTGTTGCAATACGACGCTAGGTATTGTGTATTGTTTTTAGCAGTGTTTTTTTGTAATTAATTATAGCTATTCCACACAGGTTTGTCCAGAACAAGAATCAATGACAGTTTTTAATTTCCGCGGCTTTAGTCTTCACAACATTTAATTCAAATTAGTGTGGAAAAACGAACAAAGCAGTTTAAAGGACCCTAACCTTGGGGAAAAGGTTGGGCAACTTTTTTTGGGAAGGCTATGCCGTTTTTTCAGGGCTTTCTTCCCGAACACAAATTATGTTGGAATGCCTGGAACAATTTCCCCACCACTGAGTTTGATTGTGTAATTATGATAACCAAAGGCAGAAGGCACCAGTGAAGAAAAAGAAAAAAGCAGAGTTAGAAACCTCTCCAGAGGTCACACTACCATAGCTCCTGGGAAAGGAGAATCTGTTCCAAACCATAGTTCCATAGACAGTCTCAAGTTCATTTTTCAGAATATGATCATGAAAAACCACACAGAATAACCACACTTATAAAAAGAACAGCTGGATCACAAACAGGAAACACTCGTGTCTTTTACATGCTTAATGGGGAATAAGGTCCATTGAACTCAGTGAGGCTTACCTCTGAGTAGGCACAGGCAGGAATGCATTTATAGATGTTTTGAAATCATTAAGGAAAAAATGCTGATATATATTCAAGCAGTGTTCTCTTTTTAGAGATTGCAACAGCTTTTATAACATTTTTTCATTAATGTCGACTCAGAACTAAGTCCCACTGAGTTCAATGGTCAGATTATTATTATTATTATTATTATTATTATTATTATTATTATTATTATTAACTAGCACATCCCATCAGCCCAAGGATTTCCATTTTTGCAATGGGACTTCCCCCCTTTCCCCTGTGTGCATTCTACAACTCCCCCAAATCTGCTCTAGAAGAAGGGGGGAGCTCCTAGAACCAATTTATAGGGTGCACAGTGGGAAGAATGTTTTGTTGCAGAAGCAGAAATCCTCGTGCTGGTGGAATGTTCACATGGTGCAACAGAGAATTACCTCCAGGTGGCTGCATAGGATTGCAGCCTAAGAGGAGAAAGTGACGCAATGAATATAAAGGCAGTTCCTATGACAGTCAGGTGCCCTCTTCAACAATGAGTGGAAGACTGTCCACCAACTGCTGCCCTTGCGAGCCCTCCATAGATTACAATGAATCAGTTTTATTTATCTGTGCCATTTCGTGTGCCATCTTCCTGCCCTTAGGACCCCTGGACAACAACAACAGAAATCTTAAGACAATTTAAAATTAAAAACAATTAAAACAGCAGTATCAAAACACAAATGGTAAAACCACCAGAGAAAAGAACAACAACAAAAGCACGACACCGAAAACAATTCTCCAGCAGCATATTATGCTGGGATAGCTCTGTTGGTAGAGCATGAGACTCTTAATCTCAGGGTTGTGGGTTCGAGGCCCACGTTGAGCAAAAGGTTCCTGCATTGCAGGGGGCTGGACTAGATGACCCTCATGGTCCCTTCCAACGCTACGATTCCATGATTCTGTAACATAGTGTGGCCACTTATGGATTGTCAAAAAAGGGGACTAAAGAGGACTTGGATTTGCATCACATTTGCACATGCTGATTTTTATGTATGGATACAAATAATTGCTGTGATTTTAAAAGAACTATAATACATTTCACCCAAGTGGGGAAGCAGACCACGTGATCTGTCTGCTGTTGAGGTGCTAAAGATTGGCCTTGCCCTGCTGTTTCTTCTTTTAGGTCTTTATTTTCAATCTAGACTTTGAATAGAAGCTGCCTTCAAATAAGAGGGCTGTCCTTGAATTCACAGGCCTGCAAACATAGGGCTGTCTTCTGTAAATAGGACACATGCTTGCCATTTAATACCAAGGTTCTCCTAAGACATTTATACATTATGTTTTCACCGACCAATGAAAGGCAAGCAATGATTCATTCAGGTGAACCTCCCTAGGGAGGACATTCCAGGTGGAGGACATTCCTCAATGAAAGGTGCCACAGTGCTTGAGCCTGGTGGATTGAACACAGCAACTAGCAAAATTTAGCTCGGGGTTCCCAGACACTGTCAAACAAACTATTTTTCAGATGGGCAATAATATCTGATTGCCAACATAATTATTTTGCCATTTTTCTAGGTCACCTTCTTAAAATACTGCTTGTTCTTTAAAATTATGTAACTATTGGTGACCTTATTGTAAGGAGTAATTAAACATTAGAATAAGCAGCTGTAAAATGACACATATTTTTGATAATGTGTAGCTTCGTGGTGCACAGTGAGACAACACCGATGAATGTAATGCCTATTATATGAGCACTTGGGTAAATTAGGTCAAAAATACTTTGTCAGCTAGCATAAGTGAAGGGAACAGAAATTCAAGAAAACCAAGACCAGCAGCATAAATTTGAGTCTTGTGAAGAACTGGAAACCCAAACACAGCCGCTGAAAGAAAGGAAGGAAAGAAAGAAAGAAAGAAAGAAAGAAAGAAAGAAAGAAAGAAAGAAAGACTCAGAATGTGTTTGAGCCTTGAGAATGTGGAAAATAATATTTTAAATATTCTTTGCTGGCCTTGAATTGAGAAGATAGGTGGGCCTACCTATGGGGCCAAAGACCTCCCATTTGAAGGCAGATAAAGATTTCAATAGATTATCTACAGTCTACAGTCTCAAGCTCATTAACTTCATCCACATGAGCAGCATATACCTTTAAAAAAGGTTTTTGAACTTCTTAGGAGATGAGGATGTGTTTTGGGACGTTACAGAGGTGAGCCAATCAGTGCTGTGCATTATTGGCTTCTGCAACAAAGTTCCAGATCTGGTTAATTGCTCTCAGTCCTGGACAGAAAAACCATTTGACAAAAATGCAGTAAGTGCACTTCCAGAGCAGCTTCACTACTCAGAATGTCTACATCTGTACACATCATTTGTCACCATAATCAAGACTACCAAGTCTAGCATGACAATATTGTGCAGAAATGCAAGTTTGCTGTTAAACTATGCCATTGAACTTTTGTTTGGCAGCCTGGGGTGTGGGTGCAGGAACAGCAGGCTGTGCATACTAACACACAATGTAAGGTTCAGGGCTCAAGCCAACACTTGTGAGTGGCCCTGATCCAACCCAGGATGGTCTGCGGCAAACCTGACCCAGATCCAGAACCTGAACTGATTCGGGGCTTTGCTCAGTTATAAAGTAGAGAGTGAGGAAATTGAGACATGTGTCCCCTTCTTTTCCCCTTCCTTCCCATATGTTTAATTAAGGTTTTAAACCCTAACTAAGCATGTAGCCAGGAGTGGTGAAAGGAGACGTGAGCCTCATGGTCAGGATGGGGGAGCTACCTGCACATTTCCTTCCATCCCTTGCTGCCAGACCACAACCAACCATTTTGACAACCCCAGATTGTTCTGGGTGGGCCCAGTCCAACCTTGGGTGATCCAGAGCTGCCTCAACCCGTTCAGGCCAAATCTGCAGTTGGCCCAAATTGGCCCAGTTCGATTCGAAACCTGGGATTTAGTTGGAACCTGTGTGCAGCCCTAGCAGGAAGTGTGAGACCCCTCTTTAGGAGGCCAGATATGCCACTTTTTTGTACTAGAAATAGAAAAGCTGCCTCCCTCCCTCTACACTGTAAGAAATGTTCTAGTCTACTAGCTTTTCTAAGAGAGCGAAAGAATAGGGATGCCCACAAGCATTACACAACGGTGTTATGAGAGCAGCCCTGCAGGGCATCTTTAAATAACATGATGCAAAGCAAAACAACCCAAAGTTACTGACAGGATGGGAGGGGGAAAGAACTCTGTGTTCATATTTCACCCCATTTAAGAGAAATATAAATTCTGGTAAGGTTTTTGTTTTGTTTTCACCACTAAGGTTTAGATAACAGAGGCTGAAGTCCTAAGTGCACCTGCAGGAAAGGAAGTTGGTGGGTCTCACTTCTGAGCAAACAGGGGTTGCACCGTAAATGTGAAGGCAGAGAACTGCTGCATTGCTCTATAATACATTTACCTAAAAGAGAAGTGGATGAGATTATTGCCTTGAGTCAACTCTAGAGAAATGGCCAGTTCCTAACTGGGGCAGAAAAATTAAACCAAGTGTAATACGTCAGTTCCATACAAAAAGAACAGAGGAAGTCCAACACCGAATCACATTTCTAGGGTGTGTAGAAAGAAATTAAGGATATTTGCAATTCCATTTGAACACAGCTTGATAGCCTCAAACTCCAGACTAAATGAGTTACACCCACTAAATCCTGAAAGAGATGGTTACAGAGATTAGCAGTGCCCTAATGAAACCTTTTGATGGCTACTTAGAGGGGAGGGGGAGAGGGATAAAAGGCAAAATATACATGTCATTCCCTTAGGAAGGAACTTCAGTAGGGTGGGACCAGGAAATAAGGTTCCTAAAACATTGACACAGTAATGCATAGGTTTCTTAGAATACCCAGAAACAAATCTGGGTAATGCAGAATAAAAATGGTCAAAGTAAACCCATAATGGAAATGTCTCCTCTAACTTACAGTCACTTACATATAATACAAATGGGCAAAAGAGTAAAAAGAAAAAAACTCTAAAGGATTACAAAAAGGTATTAAAGATTAAAAAAAGGAATATAGGAAAAGAACCGCCCCCCCCGAGAGAGAGATGGAATTCAAAGAGAGGCACAGCACCTCCAAACCAGTGCACACATTACTACAAAGAGGAAATGGTTTTGCACTTAGCTAACAACAGATTGTTCTGGTAAACACTTCTGGGACGGACAGGAAGGAAAACACACTGAATGGATAGCATGACGACATTGTGCTGAAATGTAAGGTTGCTGTTAAGCTATGTAAAGCCACGCAAATAAGAAAAAATATTTCACACAAAGGTATCTAAATGAGAAATATAGGTGCTAAAGTTCAGCCTTGAATAAAAGTCCAAACCTTATGGTGGCGTATACATGATATGGCTCTGTAAACATTACAGGCAGCTAGGTTGTGTCCCGTCCCCCCCCAATTCAGGAAAACTCATCCAAACGCAGAATTTCATAAGAAATGGCTGGACAGATACAGGATAGATATAGATTGTTGCTAAGGTGTGTACATCGCTTTCCCAATCAGTGGTGGAAGTGGGCTGGATGCAGAGTAAACGGCCTTGAGCTCTGGGTTGTTGTCACGTAGAAGTCAAACCAATGTATGTAGTTTTAAAAGTTGAAGTGGAGGAGGGAGGAGGGAGCCTTGCTCACTGCTTTCCCCAAGCAGCTCTCTCTCATAGTCACGTTTTTCCTAGCAGGGCTCCAAGACTAAAAGCAAGCCCAGCTTGGTAGGGCAGTGCTGGGCAAAGGCCTCTGGGAAAGGGGAGCAGCAGCCTACTTTTGTATCCATTTATTTAAGGCTGTGTGCACAGCATACATTTAAAGCACATCAGCGGCGTAGCGTGAGTTGTCAGCACCCGGGGCAACGCAAGTAATTTGCGCCCCCTAACCCGGGGCAAGGCAAGTAATTTGCGCCCCCCCTAACCCCTAACCTGCGAGTTGCCGCTGGCGCTGCCGCCCAAACGACGCCGCTTGCCCAGAGGAGGAGGGGGGCAGAGAGGCGAGGAAAATGCAACGGCCCAGCAGCTGCAGCAGCGGCGGCGGAGGCGGGGTTGTGAGGAGGGGCTGCCTGGCGCGTCCTCCGCGGCGAGCACTGAGAGCCGCTGCCTGCCGGGCGCCTTCTGCCCGGACGCGCGCACAGCTCGTCGGTTCCGCGAGACATGCGGCTCCGCTACAGCCTGCGTCCGAGGCTCTTCGGCGACTCCGGAGGCAGCGAGCGTGCCTCCCCCAGATGTTGCGCCCGGTGCGGCCGGCACCCCTGGCACCCCCCACGCTACGCCACTGAAGCACATCACTTCCCCCAGAGAATGCTGGGAATTGTAGGCCTGTGATGGGTCCTTTGGAAGAAGTATTGGGCTTTCATTGTCTGGTTTCTACACAGCCCACATGTCCCCTCTAGGCAGCTTGAGGAAGGAGGTTCCTTCCTTGCCCTAAAATCCGCTGTGTTTCCCCATGAGATCCAAGCCCCCACTATGTGCCGCTGTTTGGCACAACCCACACTCTGCATCTAAGACATATGCCTATAGCTGTAATGTCTTGTTTGGATGTGAATGGAAAGCCTGAAAGTTTGCATTCTGAAACTCCAGGTCATCTCTAGCAGGGCTGGCCCTACCATTAGACAGTGAGGCAGATGATGACCATAGCACTTTGCTGATGGACAGAGCTGCAGGTGCTGCCTTATAGCTAGCCTGCTGGCCCCAGGTGCCGTGGAAGATGCTGTCCCTTCGCTGGTGCTGAAGGTTTAATCAGCTTCTGTGCGTACTGTGGAAGGGGGCACCATCTTGTCCTCTTACTCAGACAGCAAAATGTTTTGGGCCAGCACTGCTCTCTAGCAAAATAATGAGATCTGGCTTGGCACAGGAGAGGCTGTCTGTTGCCTCTCTGAATGCTTCTCCTTCAGCCAGGTGACATACTCACCACTCACACGAAGCACAGAGGGTAAGGCCTTCTTATACTTTCCCATTCTAAAAAAACAGCTCTGGTGAACTATTTAAAAATCAAGTCTTCTAGTGCCATCTAGTGACACTAAGTGGGAATTAAATAATTAAATAGTTTTTGAAATAATTGCCACCAGCTATGATTTCCTGCACCTCCCTCATGGTTGTTACTGAGCATCCTATGCATATTTATTTGGAGATGTACCCGACTAATTTTAATGGATGTGTTTTCAATATGTTTTGAGCTATTTGGGAGGGTTAGTTCTGAGAGATGGCATATAAGTACTAAAAATTTAACTAATAGGGCATACTTCCAACTAAATGTGTATAGATTGCTGTTAGGAACTTACTTAATGGGTCTTACTTCTGAGTAGACATGCATAGGTCTTTGCTGTTATATTTATACACCAAACAAAATTTAGTTGACTATATATACATGACCCATTGAAGTCAGTAGACTTATTCCCAGATATTCAGATTTAAATTTCTGGACCCAACTTTTTCATGTTAATTAATTTCAATGAACTTACTGTGAGTAAAAATTCATTGCATACCACCCGCATTTTTTATTTGCAAATATAACAAAAAGAAAGTAAAACAAACAAAGTACCATTGATTATTTAATTTCTATACTACCTACTTTATTAAAAACATTTCTAAGTGGTGTACAAAAAACAGAAGCGACAACAGACAACTTAAACACAATATTACAAAAATACACATCTGCATATAAAAATGTTACAATAATACAAAGTTACTAACATCTATAAATCAATATCAATTCATTTTCCTTCTGACACATCCTCCTTCTCAGCCCCTGGGCTCTCACCCAGTGTCCAAACAAATTCTCAAAAGTCTCAGAACGAGAAGAGTTCCTGGAAACAGTGGACATCCCCCTAGTCTCTCACTCTAGACCAGTGTTTCCCAACCACTGTTCCATGGCACACTAGTGTGCCGCGATATGTTGCCTGGTGTGCCGCGGGAAAAATTAAAAAAATTGAAAGATTTTTTTTTAAGTCAAATTTTCGATTGGGGCGCCGTCACTAGATGACCCCTGGGGTTCCCTCCCTCCCTCCCGCTCTGCGCCTCCCTCCTCCTCCTCCTCCGGGGAGGCCCTTCCTGGCTCTCGGCCAAGGCTTGGCGGCTGCCACTCAATCACTCGCTCGCCCACCCGTCCCTCCATCCCTACACCCGGCCTCTCCCCCTCCGTCCCCGGCGCGGGGGCTGCCGGGATCCGTAGTCCCCTCGCCCTTGGGCTCCGCGCCCGCGCGGGGTGCACAAACTACGTTTCCCAGCGTGGCCTGGCGGGCCGGGCGTTTTGTTTGAAGCGCTCTTCTCCCGGCCATGGAATGAGCGCAGCGGCGGCGGGCAGGCGGGCAGGGGCTCTTCCGCGCAGACCCCGCGCAGCCTGCCTGCGCCCCCGCGGAGATCGGGCGGCAGGATGGAGCCCGGGGATCCCCGCGGAGGCGGAGCGGCGGAGGCGGAGGCTGCCCCCCAGGTAGGGCTGCGTCGGGGGGGGGGTTATTTTTGCAATGCTGCATCCGCGCCGGAGGGGACGCATCGGACCGCGGGGAGACCCCTTGGCGTGCGTGCAAGGCAATGCATGCATGCAGGCGTTGCATGGAGTGCAGTGCAATGCAATGGCAACGCGGCGCCCTGCATGCATGCATGCAACTTCCACCGGCGCTCCGGACTTGGCAGGTGAGGGGGGTCCCCAGTGGGCAGCAGAGAGAGCCGGGAGGGCGAAGGGGAGCCGGGGGGGAGCAGCGCTGCTCCCTGAGCCGAGCCCGGGGGGAAACTTCGGCGTCGTTGCGCCAGGTGTTGGAAGCGGAGGCTGGCGGGGGGCCCTCACCTGCAAAACCTGGTCGCCTCTCATATATTTCGTGCATTGCATTCATCGCCCGCTTTCTCCTCCAATGAGCTCCCGGGGGCGCGCGTGGTTCTCCCCGTGTTATCCTCGCAACAACAGCCCTGCAAGGTGGGTCAGGCGAGTGGCCCAAGGGAGCACCCAGGGATTGTCCTGGCCAGGTGGGGTGATTTGAACCCTGCTCTCTGCCCGGTCTTCGTCCTCATTTAGCCCCCACATGTGCATGACTGTGCATGACTGAGGTTTTCCCCCCTCGTCTTGGCTATGGTGTGAGTCTGTGCTGTTAATTAATGGGCTTCTGCCTTCGGAGAAGATGAGCCAGCCCTCAAGGAGGTGATTATGTAATTTGCTAGCAATTCATGTCCCTCCCGGCGTGACGCTGCGCGCTGACGTCATGGGGCTGTAATGGTGGTGTGCCTCGAGATTTTTTTCATGAAACAAGTGTGCCTTTGCCCAAAAAAGGTTGGGAAACACTGCTCTAGACTTGCTTTTTATGGGCAGGCCCAGGATGGATGGTACTTCCTCAGGCTGCCCTCAGCTGTGTCCCATTCAGCTGCATTCTCCATACCCATTTCCAAGCGCAGTTGAGTTTCCCAGGGGGTCCAGAGGATGGGGGAAAGGTCCCCCTACACTCACCACTCTTTCTTCACCCTCTGTCTGCTCCTCCTCTTCCAGCTTCCACAGTACTAGCTGATGTTAACAGGAAGAATGTTCCATCAATCCTGAAGTGAAGGTATCAATTAATATAAACAGTCTAAAGGTAAAGGTAAGGGGACCCCTGACAGTTAAGTCCAGTCGCGAACGACACTGGGGTTGCGGCTCTCATCTCACTTTAAAAGCCTAGGGAGCCAGCGTTTGTCCGCTCTGCAGACAGTTTTTCCGGGTCATGTGGCCAGCATGACTAAGCCGCTTCTGGTGCAACGGAACACCAACACCAGAGCAGCACATGGAAATGCTATTTACCTTCCCGCCAGAACGGTACCTATTAATCTACTTGCACTTTTTGGAGTGCTTTCAAA
Source organism: Podarcis vaucheri (assembly GCF_965113315.1). Taxonomy (NCBI): domain Eukaryota; kingdom Metazoa; phylum Chordata; class Lepidosauria; order Squamata; family Lacertidae; genus Podarcis; species Podarcis vaucheri. The sequence continues at coordinate 30,362,170 of NC_138764.1, forward strand.
CTGCTAGATTGGCAGGAGCTGGGACCGAGCAATGGGAGCTCATCCTTTCGTGGATTTGAACCACCAACCTTTTGATTGGCAAGCCCAAGGCTCAGTGGTTTAGACCACAGGACCACCCGCATCCCTTAAGCAGTCTAAACAGGTACCTAAACGAAACAGACAGTTCTAAGCCATGCACTCAAATGTAGAAAGGGCAGTAAGATCATTGGGTAATACAGTGGTACCTTGGGTTAAGTACATAATTTGTTCCAGAGGTCCGTTCTTAACCTGAAACTGTTCTTAACCTGAAGCACCACTTTAGCTAATGGGGCCTCCTGCTGCTGCTGCGCTGCTGGAGCACAATTTCTGCTCTCATCCTGAAGCATAATTCTTAACCCAAGGTACTATTTTTGGGTTAGAGGAGTCTGTAACCTGAAACGCATGTAACCTGAAGCGTATGTAACCCGAGGTACCACTGTAAAGGTAAAGGGACCCCTGACCATTAGGTCCAGTCATGACCGACTCTGGGGTTGCGACGCTCATCTCGCTTTATTGGCCAAGGGAGCCGGAGTACAGCTTCTGGGTCATGTGGCCAGCATGACTAAGACGCTTCTGGAGAACCAGAGCAGCACACGGAAATGCCGTTTACCTTCCCACCGGAGTGGTACCTAGTTATCTATTTGCACTTTGACGTGCTTTCGAACTGCTAGGTTGGCAGGAGCAGGGACCGAGCAACGGGAGCTCACCCCATTGCGGGGATTCGAACCACCGACCTTCTGATCGGCAAGTCCTAGCCTCTGTGGTTTCACCCACAGCGCCACCCGCATCCCACTCATTGGGTAATAGATGGTGGCTATTTCTCCTTACAGCCTTGCATTATTATTATTATTATTATTATTATTATTATTATTATGCCCTTCATCTGAAGATTACAGGGCAGTTCCCAACACAAAAATACAATATGAGAACACAAAATACATTAAAAAAATAAGCATTTTCCCACAAAGACATTTAAGAGGACATAGAATGTTAATCAGCCAAAGGCCTGGTTAAAGAATAATGCCTAAAGATATGCAATGAAGGCACCAGGCAAGCATCTCTGCGGAGAGCCTTCTCGCAAATGGGGAGCCACCACAGAAAAGGCCCATTCTCGTGTTGTCACCCTATGGACCTCTCATGGGGGAGACATATGAAGATGGGCCGCAGATGATGATCACTGGGTCCACCTAAGTTTCTATGGGGAGAAGTTTTAAATGTTGCAAGCCCCCTTGGATCCCAACTTGCGAGAAAGGCGTGATACATTAAATAAATAATAATATCAACACTTGTTGCTCCACCCACTTTTGCCCCTGGCCCCACCCACCACTGGCCCATGACCCTAGGAAGGTTGATCAGAATGAAATGTGGCGAGAAATGTTTCCCATTAGATCAACAAGCCCCTTTACTCAACAGTTTGGAGGGACACAGGTTAAGAAAGCACAGTGTAGCCTCAGGTAGCACTGTGCTGCTTCAGACATGCAGTGAGAACGGCTGGGAGGAGCCCTGTCACCATTTGTTAGTAAACTGGCACAGGCCTACCCATTGCCACTTCTGGGGAAACACTTCCACATAGGCTGTGAGCCAGGACACATGGCAGACTGTTGTATACTCAGCACCGGATGAGTGAGGGCCAAACCACATGTAGCATCAGTCAGGGAGGCTGACCATTCAGATTGTAGCAGATGCGGATGGGGAATATAAATTGTTGCTTCCCTGCTGCAATGCTAAGGAAAGTCTCTCTTCCATACACTCCATCATTTTTCCAATGAAAACAGGGACGATGCCCATTCCATAATGATAATTTTACTATTTATACCCAGCACATCTTACAGGGTTGACTACTCTGGGCAGCTTCCAACATATATAAAAACACAAGAAAACATTTTTAAAAAACCTTCCCTTCAGGCGGCTCAGCGATTGGACAACTCCATACCCTTCAACATTTCTCCAATGAAAATAGGGACATCCTAAGGGAAAGCGGGGCATTCTGGGATCAAATCAGAAACTGGGATGGCTTCTCTAAACCAGGGACATCCCTGGAAAATAGGGCCACTTGGAGGGCCTGCTCTTCTAAACCAGACATTTGGGTTTTTTGGCAGTGGGTGGGTGAAGTTTCCTCCACGGATCATTTTCTGCTGATGCAAATATAAGCTTTTCCGTTCTTAAAGTGCAGCACACATTTTGCAGTGTACCACTTTGCAAGTCCTTCACACTTGGATCTGCTGGTCCCTTGTATTTTTCTTCTCCAAATCTGCATTTTAAGCACCAGCCTTGGCCTGCCTCTCTATCAAAACAATTTCACAATAGCTTTTTAAGACTAGATGGCATAACTGGCATGGATAGCCAACTAGATGTTGTCAGGCTCTGACTGTCCTGGCTCCCACTTGCTGAAGAACCTTAGGTCAGTCCTAAATACATCTATCAAAAAGGCAGGTGTTGTAACTGCCAAAGCTTGAGACCTTGATTCAACATGGTCACACCCCTTTGCTATCTCCTCTTTTTAGGAATTAGACAGGCTCATCGTGGTTCAGCAAGCGTCTCCACAACCTCTCAGCATGCTTAGTAGGTGTTAAGTTGTGAGCGAACATATCAGGCGACACAGCAATTCTTCAAACCGCTCTTGTTTATTCACAGGCCAGAACAGAACTGAACTGAAGGGTTCAGTCAGCCTGCTTATATAGAGATCCAGTACCACGTTACTGTAACAATTTTCTAAAACTATCCAATCACTGAACATCACTTTCGATCCCTTATTTGCATAACTATCTACAGTATCCCCCTGCTGGCCCAGGGTGAGAACTTCAGTACATAACTAACAGTAGGTAGAACCCTATGTTCCCTTCCCTTTTGGCTTCTCCTAGTGCTTCTGCTTCCTGAGGGGTGGCTGAGACTGGTGAAACATCCATCCTGGGTAAGCAGAGCTACTCCCAGTATCTGATTGCATCTTGGGAGTGTCCGAAAGATGCTCCAACAGCCCTGGAGAGGTAGGTGGGGACGGAGAGCGAGGTGGGGCTTGCCGCTTTCTTCATAGGGGTGGCTAAGGCAAGACAGCAGGCTGCAGGAGCTACCCGTCCTGCAGGACCCTCACTAACAGACTGCCCCACTCCGTTTAGAGGTCCCCACATCCCACTGGAGATTTCCCCTGGGTGCTCGGCCAGTCCTCCATCTGCACTGCCCTGACTTGGCCAGCCCATGACACTAACCCCAATCAGCCCCAGCCATTAATGGCCAATGGTCAGGGAAGATGGGATTTGTAGTCTTGCCCTCCAGGACTATATAGTGGTACCTCAGGTTAAGTACTTAATTCGTTCTGGAGGTCCGTACTTAACCTGAAACTGTTATTAACCTGCGAACCACTTTAGCTAATGGGGCCTCCTGCTGCTGCCACGCCGCTGGAGCACGATTTCTGTTCTCATCCTGAAGCAAAGTTCTGAACCTGAAGCACTATTTCAGCGTTAGCGGAGTCTGTAACCTGAAGCGTATGTAACCCGAGGTACCACTGTAAATCCCATCTTCTCTGAGGGACTACCTTGTCTTAACTGAAGTCTACAGGAAGTGTACAAGACCGGAACAGTGTATGAGTGTCCCTTCTTAGGGAATTAATCACAAATAAATTTGCCTTGATACCAGGCCTACTAAGTTCAATGGAATGTCTTTGCAAGTGTGCCAGCAGCGCAGCTATCTCAGATACAAAATTAGAAAAATATGTTGTGAAACGAGTCTCCACCAGCACAACATAGTATTTTATTTTCTCCCCCCCCCCCCGGCCGCCCCTGCTGTGGGATTTTATTAATTCCTCACTTTTCTTTGAGCATAATGTTTTTTTCTGCCAGCTTCCCACCTCCTCTACAGGCTTGGAATCCTCCCTGTTTGGGGCATCCTTTTTAAAAATAAATGTCATGTTTTAGAAGTTAAGCTCCTTGGGAGCTGTCTGTGTTTTGGTTTGTGAAATTCTGTAAAACACCATGCTGGTGCTGTCTAATTGATATACAGTAATAAAAAGTCTGACATTTATAGGAATAGGAAGCATGGGCCACTGTTTCTACTGTTCTTATCTGAACCGCCAGCATCATTCCCCAAATACAAGAGGACGGGGAAATAAAGGGTAAGAGATGCATTTAGGGGGGAAAGTAGGCAAAAGAACTCTGGCTTTATAGATAGACTTTGCTAATGTATTAATAGGTGAGAAAAATCTGCTAATACTGTGGTATCCTTCAGTGAATCAAGATAACATGGGCTGGAGAGAAGATAACAGTTTTTCAGTGCCAGAGGCACTTTGCAAACCCTGCTCGTTGTGTGTACACAGTCCAATGTTGCCTCTTATAAAGAGGATTTGGGTTGTTTAAAATAGTAACAACTTTGATCAGAGGTAACAGTGGGATGAAAGACATGGCCCACAGCACACCATGGAAAGTGAAACCTCTCCCAATACCACTCTCAGTTCTTGTCAGGCATGTCAATAATGTTCAAACCAAGCAGCTACTGGGTTCAAAACACCTTTGCATACATGAAGAAATTCTGCCCTGCTTCAAATTCCACACCGGCTCTTAGGCATAGAAGGAAACTAAATTAGGTGCAGATGTGGGGGTGTGAACTTATTATGCTGTGGGAAAAAAGCTGGAAAAATTCCTCCTACGCTGGCTGGAAATGACACAATACTGTATGCCTTGAAGCAAAGGCATGAAGATAGCACTTTCCCCTAGTGAACAGTATGTATTTGAATGCTAGGTTTCTTTAATTGCTTTATTTTGCTATTACATACATACCGTGTGGTGTGAGACTAAATACGACCCATTATCCCTTCCTTTCTCTGTTTAAGGAGGGAATGTAGTATCAACAAGAAGATAGGAAATACTTTCATTGAATCTGGCTGTCCAATATTTGGCTGTTGGCTTCTGTCTGTCTTGAAAGACAATGGAGTGCTCCTCGGGGGGTGAAGTTGAACTGCTGTGTTCGCAGCACCATAGTAACCTCCCTGGGGCACAAGCCTGTGCAGCAGTGGTGTGTGGTGAATTCTTTTGTAGGGAAACAGATAGGGCCAGAGGCGCCAGCTTGGGAGGGGCCCAGCGTCCCACGTGTGAGCATTGTGCCTCCCTCCCTAATCAGGGCAGAAGCATCCCGGGCTTTGGGAAGGAGGGACAAGACTTTTGATAGGATGCTGGAGCTTTGCTACTTTCTTCCTAAAGTTGGGTTGGCTTTGGGAATGTGGCGGAAGGGCTCTTGGATCCTGTCGGAGCATCGCGCCTCTCTCCTTAAGCTGGGCAGAAGCTTCCCAGGCTTTGGGAAGGAGGCACGAGTCTTTAATACTCTAATTTACTGGAAACATTTAGGAGACTAGTCCAGTCCCCCTAGCCCACTGACTGCACACCACTGCTATGCAGTGTGTATGGTGGTCCTGGGCTGCCCAGATGACAAGACAAGCCTCACTGAAGTGGTCCCAAAGCAGAGCAATACGTTTGGCACCAGCTTGGCTGCAGGAGTTGCCAGAAGGAGGCATACAAGGTACCATACAACCATCTTAGGGACTCTACTCCAGATTTGTGTATGGTTTACTCCTTAGCCCTTTCTTCTCTCAAATATATCCCACAAGGCAACAGAGGTTTAGGATCAGAGTTTTCTTTCTCTTCTCCAGGTTGATGAGTCCCATCTGCCCCTCACTTCCCTCTACAGCACTTGCACTAACCACTTTCTTGACTGTTGGACCCACTATTGGTCTCATTTGCTCAATCCACCAGAGCCTGTCTTTGTCTGCAGGGCAAATTCATGGCTCACCAAAGATCTGAGACCCGTCTGCTACCCTCACCTGGTTTAGTCAGCCAGTTGAAGCCATTTCCCAAGTTATGGTCGCTGTCTCATGCTGACAGCTTCTAAGATCCACAGGTGAGAGGTGATTGCAGCGCGGGGACCAAAGGTGGATAAACTACCCCAGAAGGAGCACAACGTGTCCCACATCAGAGGTACTACTGCTCCCCTAACACCCCATACACCCAACATTTAAACTTCACAATACATTATGAAGCACTAACACAGTGCTTCCCAAACTTGCTACTCCATGGACCACCTGAAAAATGCTAAGGGTCTTGGTGGATTTTTTTCTGCCCATTGTAGCAATTTTAATGCACTGTGCTAGATGCTGTATGGTTTTTAACTGTATTTTTACAAGCATACTGTGGACCACCTGAATGATACTCGTGGACCACTGTTGGTCCAACGACCACAGTCGCTCTTATCTTGTCTTCCTTATTTTGACCCTTGCTGGATGTCAGCCTTCTGCAATGTAACCTGTTTCTACCCCTTCCATGTTGCCTTGGTGCAATGCAGCAGTCATTTCCAGATGGGCATGTTGTAATAGGGGAGAGAAGGGAATCCAAATTGTTTAGCATGGTTAAAATGGATTATTTATTTACACCAATCTCTCAGTGCACACCAGGTCAGCGTGTAAAAAACAACAACCCATTGAGCTGGTTGGTGATAGGAAAAAAATTATGTGATGTAAAACATGGGTTTGCATAGTGCTCATCCTCCTTTCCTAAAGGATGCCCTGCAAAGGGAAAATATGGAAGACTTCTGAAAATTGTGCGCATGAAGGTCATTTTCTCCATGTGCATAAGAATTAAGAATTAAGAGGTGTCTCCTGCAGCAAAATACTTGCCTGCCATAATTATCTTATGGAGCTTGACTCACCCTCGCCTCAACTTCCAAAATGAAGCTGGCAGCTAAAACTTTGTGCCTTCCCTGATGCTCATGGCATGCCCCTCCTCTTGAATTTTCTATATTTTCTTATTGTACTTCATGGATGACTCTAATATTCTCTACTCCACTTCTATTTGCCTGGCTTTTAAAGCCTTTCCACTCACTAAAAATTATTCTCCCACGAGTGTTATTACTCAAAGACCAAGAGATACAGTAACTAAGATGTAACTCTTACAAAACACTACCAACATCTTGAACTGGCTCCAGGGATGAATCAGAAGACAAAATTAATACGCTCCCTGTGGGAAACCTGTCAGAAGGCTTGTTCACATGAAAGAGGTGCAGGACCTCAGGCTAACTGCAGAATGCTATGTCAGTTTAGCAGAAATGCAAGTTTCATACAGGTCTCCTAGACACACTGGGATGGAGCAATACTGCACAGGCCAGGTTAAACATGCATAGGTAAACAGGAATGGCAATTATCAGAAAGGGGAAGTAAATTTAAGATCATTAACATTCATTTGTTTCAGGCCCAAGATGTGGGCCGTCCAATTATGCTAAAAGATTGGGAAAACTTATGGAATGTAAATTTGAAATTTACAGCCAGCTATAGAGGACGTGGGTGGTGCTGTGGGTTTAACCACAGAGCCTAGGAGTTGCCGATCAGAAGATTGGTGGTTCGAATCCCCGCGACGGGGTGAGCTCCCGTTGCTCGGTCCCTGCTCCTGCCAACCTAGCAGTTCGAAAGCACGTCAAAGTGCAAATAGATAACTAGGTACCACTCCAGTGGGAAGGTAAACGGCGTTTTCGTGCGCTGCTCTGGTTCACCAGAAGCAGCTTAGTCATGTTGGCCACATGACCCGAAAGCTGTACGCCGGCTCCCTCGGCCGATAAAGCGAGATGAGTGCCGCAACCCCAGAGTCGGTCACAACTGGACCTAATGGTAAGGGGTCCCTTTACCTTTACCTTTATAGTATAAGAGAGACCACGATGAAAATGGCTCATAGGTCACTCCTTCCAGATTATCAAGAATGTATAAAAATTTGTCGGATGCTTGTTAGAGATGTGGAGGAAATAACAGTGACATGATCCACATGTGGTGGACGTGTGAAAAGATTAAGATTTGGGGAGGGGGGATATACGATGAATTAAAAAAGATGATGGGGATAACCTTTACTAAAAAACCGGAGGCATTTCTATTAAGTATTTTAGATAAAGAGATCCCCAAAAAACTAAGAGAGGCATTCTTGTATGCAACTGTAGTGGCTCGTATACTTGTGGCCAAGGGATGGAAAGATCACAAGGGTCCAAAAATAACAGATTGGCAAATCAAATTACAGGAATTGGTGGAGACGGCTCAATTGACTAGCAAACTCAGAGGAAACTCAAAGCAAAAATTTGCAGGAAAATGGGATGGTTATAGAAGATATGTTCAAAAATACAATAATAGTTTTGACTCTGTGCCAGCATTTGAGCGATAAAGGAACTAAAAGGAGGTGGACAACAATTAAGGATTTATTATGTTTTCAGAATATATGGGTAAATTTATATAGAAATGTTTATTGTTCTGTGTACATTCGATTGTAAGATAAAATATATGCTAAGGGAATTGACAGGAAGTCAAAGTTGAAAAAAGATTTTGGAAGGTAAAAGGGGGGGAAATTTACTTTCATTATTATCATTTTGTGTTTGGGTGTGTAGGTGTCTGCATATATGTGTGTTTTGTATGGAATGTTTGGGAGGAAATAAGATGGTAAATAACAAATAACAAACTAAATATTGATGTATGTAATTTTTATTTCTTAATTATATTTAGTGGTAGTATGGTTGTATTGTTTTTTGTAACATAAATTCATTCAATAATTGTTTTTTTAAAAAAACACACAACAACATTCATTTGTTACCATGTCCCCCAATACGGTATCAGCATCGTTTCAACTTAGATGTTATAAAACTGTACTACAAGTCCCCACATGATGTGCTGCACATTTTCTGTCCCAAGCTCTGCCCACACAAAAGCATTTTCTTTTTTGCAACAGCAGACTGCCTACAGATGGCTTGACCTTAATTTGCTGGGAGTGTCTCCTTCCTCGGCAGGTTATGGCTCACTCTAGCATTACTGGGTTCCAAATGAGCATTACCTCCCCTTTCTGGAGGATTCATGTGGAAATCCTGGGATCCCAAGCATGGCACAAAGACTTTCTCATGATACCCACCAAGACCTCCTATCCCACCCAATTTTTATTTGTAAATGTGGTTTTTTAAAGCTCATTTATTTTGGGAATTTGCTTGAATTTTTCCATTGCTTTGTTGTTCAGGGGGTGTTGTTTTTCTTCTGCTAAATGGGTATTTTGTGGTGCCCATGACAGATTTCAAAATGCACCCACAAGCCCACAGGGGTTAGGGACCCTTGCAGGAAGTCAACACTTCTCTAGTAGTTATGATAATCCTGGTTCTCACTTTCCTTGATTGGTCCCCCCTGCCACCTTTTCTGCTTCAGTCTCCTTTACTCAGAGCCCTGCATGTCTTTTATTTATTTATCACATAAATATAGAAAAAACACAGCATAAAGTAATATAATAATAATATCCTGCCTCCTCTGCCACATTGCCTTTGGTTATGTTTACAGTACAGCCCTCTACTAGTTTCAGGGCAAATCCTGTGCAAAGCTCTAAATGATGTGAGAAGCCTCCATGAGTAGAGAACTTGCCCTTCTTCAGAACTACATCCTCAATATTACAAGATGAAGGGCAATGCCCCAGAGGGAGCAAGGCTTGGCAGCATGCGCTCACACTCATTTGCACATTTCTTTACACACAGGTAAATGGAACGCCCAACCTCGGCTATAATCAGATGGCATGTGTGTGATTAAATCATAGACAGTATTGCAAAAGCACAGCTTCATTCAGATGCAATGGCAAATCATGCTTCCTTATCACTTGCAAGGGAATGTGATTAAGAAGCTTCCCTTCCTAGTTCGGAAGGTCTCAAGCCATAGTTTCATCTTATTTTTCTAAAAAAACAACAACACAGGGCGAGGAAATGTGAAGTTGGTTGTGTGTGGCCCTGAAAAGCAGGAGTGTGTAACTTCATTTTTTTTGCCACCAAGGACATTTCCCATAACTTTACTCAACTTGCAGTAGCTAGAATAGTGAATGCGACAATGCCTGTTTTCTAAAATGGTGACATTGCAAAAATGGTGCTTAAATCTTGCCCTGGGGCTTGAATACACTCTAAACAATAGACACAAATCTATAGTTCAATTAACACTCTGAGGTTTCTGTAATAAAAAGAATATTTAAGCGGCAAGTCAAAACACGAAAGATGGACAACTCCTAACAATTATGTCTATGGAAGAAAGTCTTGAGCAACCTAAGTATGAAGAAAATACGCTGTAAACAGAAATGTTTGATTCATACAGGAAATGTTAATCAACTTTCACACTACCAAGTCTTTGATTCTTGGGTGTACAGTACTTAATTACTTTTCCATCTTTCACTGACTAAAATAAAGGCAGATCTCTGGTTTTTAAGGGGAGGGTCTTTTATTGATGAAGAGGTTGTGATCGAAAACTAATGATAGGTAAAGATAAAACACCCCTGACAATTAAATCCAGTCGCAGACGACTCTGGGGTTGCGGCACTCATCTCGATTTACAGGCCAAGGGAGCCCGTGTTTGTCCGCTTCCACAGTTTTTCCAGGTCATGTGGCCAGAATGACGAAGAGGCTTCTGGCGAAACCAGAGCAGCACATGGAAATGCGGTTTACCTTCCCGCCGGAGCAGTCCCTATTTATCTACTTATACTTTGACATGCTTCCAAACTGCTAGGTTGGCAGGAGCTGGGACTAAATAGTTAATTCCTTTTATTGGCATTGCTGGCACTGAATACATTTGCTTCTCTTCCAGCACTGCATCCATGTTATCATCCTGAAGAGCTGTTTTAGGTAGTTGAAAAACTCAGCCGTCTTTTTTGCTCATGAACTCATGACCTTTAAAGCCCTAAACAGCCTCGGTCCAGTATACCTGAAGGAGCGTCTCCACCCTCATTGTTCCGCCCGGACACTGAGGTCCAATGCTGAGGGCCTTCTGGCAGTTCCCCTGCTGCGAGAAGCCAAGTTACAGGGAACCAGGCAGAGGGCCTTCTCGGTAGTGGTACCCGCCCTGTGGAACGCCCTCCCACCAGATGTCAAAGAGAAAAACAACTACCAGACTTTTAGAAAACATCTGTTTAGGGAAGCTAGTAGGCATTAGCCCCCTGAATCAGATTTCATTGAGTCCACTTTCCCCTTGACCCAAGGAACTGAGTGCCTCCAGGCCTACCTCCAATAGCATAGGGAGAGCACCAGGCAGGATGCCTGGAGGAGGAGGAAGAAGAAAAAGAAGAAGAGTTTAGATTTGATATCCCACTTTATCACTACCCTAAGGAGTCTAACGGCTAACCATCTTGTTATGTACTGAGTTGAATAGGATCCAAACTGCAGCAGTCTGATTGGTCCTAGAACAATAGGATTCAGAATGCAGCAGTTTGATTGGTCCTAGAACAATGCAGCAGTATGATTGGTTGGCAGGAACCACCCAATCATGCTCCAGATAGAAGTGAATCCACAACCTGATTGGCTTACAGTAGAATTCCGGAATTAGCCAATCATGTGCAGCCCATTGTGTAAATAATGTATATAAAGCAGATACTTTGAGGGGACATTCATTCATTCCTCCTCACCACTATGAGCTGAATAAAGAGCATGAAATCACTTTGCGACTCTGAGTATATTTCAAATCTCCTTTCCCTTCCTCCCCTACAACAAACACTCTGTGAGGTGAGTGAGGCTGAGAGACTTCAGAGAAGTGTGACTAGCCCAAGATCACCCAGCAGCTGCATGTGGAGGAGCGGGCCCCGAACCCAGTTCACCAGATTACGAGTCTACCGCTCTTAACCACTACACTGCACAGGCAGAAGGCCCTGTCTGCAGCTAGAGAGCTGGCCCTTTAAGGACTACAGTTCTAAAAAAGGAGGCATTATTTTATTGCATTTGTTAGTTCCTTTTCTTACAAGACAACTCATAGCGACTTGCATTAAAACCAACAACAAAAACCAAAAAGCACAACAATCCAAGAGAGGCTGGGAGATGTGACTAGTCATAACAGCTTGCTACTGTCTCACTTTAACGGTTACAACCGTCCTAGCATCCTGCCAGCTCCCTCAGTTAGTGTGAAGAAGGGAAAAAGAACCTCCCACACCCTTAACTGAGACTAGCTAAGCAACAGCCTCTCCCAAGCCATGTTTAAGAGCAGCAGAAGTGGCTGGGGAGTTCAGATTTTATAAAAAATTAAAATTATTTTGTAAGTTATCTTGTTACTCAGTATGGTATTTTAACATGATTTTTAAATGTATTGTGATATTTTACGTACTGTGACTTTGCTGTTATTTTTATTGCTCATAGTTTAGTAATGATTCATTGAAACTGTTGGGAGTGATTTTCTGTTTAATTATTATTCGCTGATATTATTAGAGTTAATATTATTGTGTGCTATTATATTCTAATGGATTATTGCATATTACCTAATTTGATATAAATTGCTTATTTTAAAGTCGCATTTTCAATTTTGACCTATTTGTATTGGATCAGACTGTTATAAGATGTGTGATCTTTGTTGTATATTTTGTTGTTTTTTCAGCTTCTCAACTGCCTTGTTTATAGCAATATAGAAAGGTGGTGTACAAATTAAAAGTGAAATAAAATGAAATGAGCGGGGGCTTAAGCAACTACAGTTACCCTTCAAATTCTTGGGAGCCTTGGAACTGCCTTTCCTGCTATACAAGAAAGAGTAACTAGCCCAGTTATTCATTTTGCAAGACTGCAAACATGAAGAGGAGAAAGCTGTAGAACAAGTTGAATCTCTTATTTAACCTTAAATGAGCCTGTCTTGTTGTGCAACTGTAAGCTGTAGGTATAATGTGTCTCGGGTGGGAGGGGGGAAACAGGATACATATACAGCTTTCCAAATGGGAGATAACAACTACAGTACTGTTCAGTATTTGTGTTCATAGGGATGCCACAGGAAGGTGCAAGCGTAAAGACACATGGTAAAGATGTATGTGCCTGCGCGATATAAAAGACATCCATACACACAAACCCACCTGTCACACAACAATTGGGCATTTTGCTCGCCCATAACGGCGGCGCCCGCTCTGAAGTTCCAACCTCGCACCATAAACCCTGGGAAGGTGGAAACTTGCAAGTCTTCCAGCTGTTGCGACTACAACTCCCGTCATGTCCCACCACTGGCCATTCTCGCTGGGGCTGCCGGGAGTTGTAGTAAAAAACACACACACAAAACAATGGGGTTCTCCGCCGTTGCGGAGAATCCGCTTCACTAAAAAAAAAAAAAAAAAAAAGAACCCACTTCACTAAAATATTGGGGGGGGGGGATAAAGAACTAACACCCTTCGTACAACACACGGCGCGTCTATAACGGCCTGAGGAGAGGCGACCGAGCGCAAGCGCTCTTATTCCCTCAGAGGCCGCTTGCCGTTATTGAGCTTAACCAGGCCGGGCGCCTCTCGCCCGCCTCCAACCAACCAAGGTGGTGTGAGGAGGAGTCGGGCCTGGAGAGAAGTGAGAGCGAGGGCAGGGCCTCAGCCGCCGCGGCCTTACCCCTCAGCTGACAGGCGCCGCCTCTTTCTTTCCCCCCGGCATCCTCCGCGCTGCGGCGAGCCTCTTCCCCGGTCGGCCGCTGCCGCTGTTGCTTCTCGGGCTGCGCTCGCCGCCGCCTCCGCCGCCGCCATGGCCGCCTATAGCAAGTTCCTCACCGCGCGCTACTCCACCATGGCCGGCGCCACCGCCGCCGCCTGCGCGGTGCTCTGCCTGCTCAGCAAGCGGAGGAAGGCGGCCGCCCTGCACGGGTCAGTCGGGGGCGAGTCATGGGGGGCCGGGGGCTTTGGGTGTGGGGTGTGTGTAGGGGGCAGCCGAGAGAGTAAGATCCCGGCAGTCTCCTCCGCCGACAGGATAAAAGGGATGGTTGGGGTGAATAAAGTGGCCCCCGGTAGTCGAGGGGGTGATTTAAGGTCGAGAGGGGGTGGGGAACAAAGGGAGACCCCAGAGGGAGCCTTCCAGGGACTCCGTAGGCGTGGCATGTTTAGGCAACATTCAGAAACTATTCCATATCGACCGAACCTTGATCCCTGTTGCTTTGCCCAGGGGCTCCGAAGTCTTTCTATGCACTCTTTGTTACCTTGACATCCTTTTACCTGGAGGGTTTCAACCCGATAAAGCATGTGGCTCTTCCTTTCTCGGGGATGGTTAGAAATGGCACACCTGCCGCACATTGCACCTGTTGCACAGCTATGGAGGGTCCGGTGGCACACCTGTTGCGGCAGGTAGACCTGCAAAATAGGTGCTGTGCAACAGCCCCCCCCCCAGCTTGTGTTATCTTAATGATGCTGTGTCTCTTATCTGGGATAGGTACTATATTATGTGGGGCTCCCGACACCCATCAGTCCCAGCCGGCGCAGACAAGGGTTGTGGGTGCTGGAAGTTGTAGCCGGTGATATCTAGTGGCATACCAGACCCTTGGCTGTGTTCAAACATCTGAGAGATTAGCTTATAGGAGAACGTAATATTAATAATTGGTGTTTACATAGCATTTTAGAGTGCCAGAATATCTTCACATGCACTGCTTTGGTTACTGTGACAGCGATTGGCAAGCTGGGTCAATCTGGGGGCTGAAGCTTTGAATTCCTTGCCATTGCACTGCACAAAATGTGACAGTCAGATAGTACTATTTGCTGAACTTCTGCCTGCCATGCAGTATTTAAAGAAGGCCTACTTAAAGAGATGGAAACACTAAGGTTTAGTTGAGAAGGGAATTAAACTTTGCAGTGCTGTTAGTGTTTAGACGGACATCCCATTTCTCCCCCCTGGATGCTACTGAAGTTTGCTCCAAAGGCTCCTTTTTATTCAGAAAACAAAGACAACTATACTTTTCTTTGGATACGGGAAGCACTGTCACCTGGGTTCTTTAAAGAGGCATGTGCATTGCCTTATGGGCACTTGTTAGTTAGCCTTCATAAGGCACAGGTAGCTCTGGATTTTTTCCTGTAATTTCATTTATCTAAATTGCTCAGGGCAAGATTTCCCAAAGAGAAAGTTGCAGAAGCACAAGGAGTGTGTGTGCAGAATGTAAAGACAATGTGTAAGCATGCATGAGTTCAAAGGGGGGATGGGGACCTGTGATTCTGGATTCTAATTCCCTTATGAATATTCTGAAGAATGACTTGGCAGATGTATTCAGTTTAGGAGATATCCTAAATGCTTGAAAAAAAATGCAGCTTGGGATAAGCAAAGACTAATATTTATATATGGTATGCAGGTTGGCAGCTGTCATAGCAGGGATAATAAGATAATAGTTTGGGCAGTGATATTTATAAAATACTTTGCATTTGGTTTCAAAGTTGCACGTGTGTATAATCAGAGTGATAGATCTAAAAGATAGACTCACCCGTATCTAGATCATGTTTGTGTCACTCCTTTCTTTCTTTCTTATTGTCACTTGTTATCCAACGATCTCCAAGTAACTTACAACATTGTTAAAGACACAAATCAATATATTATACCACAAGACAAAACAGAAGACAGCCCCTATAGACACAGAAAGTTTTGACAACAAAATAATAACAAACGTTATTGTAGACTGTCAAAGCCTGGGAGAAAGGTTGGATGCAATTGATGCAAAAGTTTTGTAACTATTGGGCAATGATCAGTTTTATTATATTTCAAAATGCTTTTATGTCATTATACATTTTATAGTCTGCACAATACTATGTTGCCTTGAGGTACAGTCCGTAAGGCAATGTTTGAAGAGAAGTATTATATATTGATATGCTATGAACAATATTTTATCCAATGTTAAAATACAATAGTCACCATCTTTTGAAAGTGAAACACTTAAGACCTTAAGCATTCCCCATCCCTGCCCCCGGTGCATCACCGTGATATGCAAAAAAACTGATGTCCGTGTGTCTAGGACATCATGTCTAGGAAGAAATTTCCTGTAGACAGTGGTCCTAAGAAGGGGATAGCATTGTCACAGTAAATTATTTTAGAAGATGATAACGCCTTTTTGGATGCTGGTGTGCATTGTTACAAGTGAGATACAACATATGCCAGGAGTGGCAAAATTACTGGCACAGTGTTGCAGCAGGGATGTGTTTTGCTCACTGCCCAATGCTTATCATGTTTGCTTCATTATTGATTATAAGTATTTCAAATGATAAAAAATAAACTTATGAGTGATGTCCAATGTTCATCATACTCCGAGTAGACCCACTGAAATGAATGGGTGGGGTATAAATAATTATTAATAAAATTAATATTATCATTATTATTGACTTGTCCATTGACTTTAATGGGTCTACTCTGGGCATGACTAATGTAAGATATCTTACTGTGTATGTGCATGTATGATTAAACAGACAAGTGTGGGATGCAAAACAATGAATTGTGGACTTGTTATGAAGATAGTATTACTATTTAATATTTGAGTGCCTGGACCATAATAAGTGTTAATATATATCAATGAAGTGACATAATTTCTGCCCAGAAATTTACACAGTACAATGGTACCTCGGGTTACATACGCTTCAGGTTACAGACTCCGCTAACCCAGAAATAGTACCTCGGGTTAAGAACTTTGCTTCAGGATGAGAACAGAAATCATGCTCCAGCAGTGCGGCAGCAGCAGGAGGCCCCATTAGCTAAAGTGGTGCTTCAGGTTAAGAACAGTTTCAGGTTAAGAACGGACCTCCAGAACGAATTAATTACTTAACCCAAGGTACCACTGTAGTTGGTTACTTCAAGACTGGATTACTGCAATGTGTTCTGTGTGGGGCTTCCCTTGCACTTGATCAGAAGGCTGCAGTTAGTGCAGAATGCTGCTGCAGAACTGCTGACAGGAGTGAGGCCTTATCAGCATATAACATCTGTACTCAGAGATCTGCACTGGGGGCCAGTTTGCTACTGGGCCAAGTTCAGTGTGTTCCTATTAGTATGTAAAGCCCTTTGAAACTTGGGAGCAGCTTATGAGATTGTCTTACCCAACATGGGCCCAGTCAGCTGCTTTGATTGGCAGAATTGGCACTACTACAGGTGCCACATACTACCTGTTCCACATTTGTAAGAACTCAGTTGTTTAGTGTGGCAACACTTTGGAATTCCCAGCCTATTTAGATCAAGCAGGTGTCTTCACTGTGCTCTTTTCAGCACCTGCTAAAACATTCTTGTTTAGATAAGCCTACCTAGATGCCTAGAAAGTTGTGGTGATTTTAATCTGTTTTAGTATTTTAACTTTCATATGTTTTTAAGTACGTTATTTTATTTATTTATCTTTGAAGGTTTTTTTCATAATCAAGCAGCGTATAGATTTTATGAAATAAATAAGAATATTGAAAACTGTGGCAGATGTAGTAAGCTTGATGAAGCACTCTGCAAGTCCATGAAAAAGTTAACTTTTGAACTCATACGTTTAAACTTTCTTGTCTCACCTGTAGAAGCAGAAACATATCTATATTCTTTGTAAATGCCATATGGTAACCTTGTATGTCCTGGTATAGTATAAAAGTAGTCCCATTACCTCCCATTTGCAAGTAGTGTTTACTTATATGAACATTTGCTCGAATAAAATAACCTTATTTCTACACTAGAGCTAGTTTGCCAAGCTGATTTAAGTGCCAAACTGAAATAACATGCAATCAGATGTTGTAATACAAAGTCCAAAGTAGGTTGTCATATACTTGTTTACATCCTCTCTTCGGTAACTGAGACTCTTCTGCTTTTAGAAGCTAAGAAACTATTATTACTATTATTATTAAATAGCATTTAATTGGGTTTCATAAACAAGGAAAATAGGAACAATAATAATAAACACAGGAAGAATAAATAGACCAAATATTCTCATGCCATTTGTATATCACAAAAATAGCATAATAAATTTGCAGTAATATCTGCAACATATGGTTCATTATTAGTGGTCAGTGTATAAGTTCTTGGTTTGTGAATTGGTTTAAACAAAAACAAAGGAGGGAAAAGTGGAGGTTGGAATTCCCTCGATTAGTTCAGTTTCCAGTTGGACCCATTGTTTTGAGGTATCATCTAAAATAAAGTGGATGGCATGTCTTGGTTAGCAATACAATATAGTTTCAGGTTTGGGATACCACAGCCTTCTTCCACTGTGGGGTGGTACAGGAGTTTGGCATTTATTTTGAGTCCTTTGCAGGAAAAAATAAATGAATTAAATTTTTTTCTGCCACCTTCATATCTGGTTGAGTGGGATTTAAAGTGGGAGTCATTGGAATAGAAATAACAGTTTTGGTAGGATCATCATTTTTACCATTGCGAAACTGTTTCTGAGGGTAAAATGGGTGTTTTTCTATTTTTTTCAAATTTTGAAGAATTGTCTGCCATACGCGGGGTTGTTTTGTTAATACAGTCTACTAAGGTTTCTTGTTGCAATTTTTCCTAAATAGCTAAGCGTTGTGTGACAGAGTCTAATGCAGGGGTCAGCAACCTTTTTCAGCCATGGGCCGGTCCACCGTCCCTCAGATCATGTGGTGGGCTGGACTATATTTTGAAGAAAAAAAATGAACAAATTCCTATGCCCCACAAATAACCCAGAGATGCATTTTAAATAAAAGCACACATTCTACTCATGTAAAAACACCAGGCAGGCCCCAAAAATAACCCAGAGATGCATTTTAAATAAAAGGACACATTCTACTCGTGTAAAAACACGCTGATTCCTGGACTGTCCGTGGGCCTGATTGAGAAGGCGATTTGGCCGCATCCGGCCCACGGGCCTTAGGTTGCCTACCCCGGTCTAATGCCTGTGTGTTCTGTGAATGCTTTTTGCATCTTAGGTGATACATTGAAGCATAAAGCTTCCGATTTTGAGAAGTTAACCTGCAGGCCCGTTAGTGTTGCAAAGTTGTTAAGATCTTGAAGTATGGCTGCTCCCGTGTTCAAGAGGTCAGGTGGGTCATAATAATTACATAATCAACAAATAGCCCGATCATGCAGTTTAGTTTTTCAGTTTGGACTCTCTTAATGTCTGGTGGTATTCAGAGGCATATAGCTAATGGTTCTAAAGCTAGGATGAACAAAAAGGTAGAGGGTGAACAGCCTTTCTTTGTTACCTGTCAAATCCTTACCAGGGATGAATTTATATTGCTTATACTATTGACATATACTATTGTTGTACTGTGTGTTTTGGGTCTGTGGACTTCAGTAAAGCTGTGTGTGTGTTTATTCTTACTGTGGCAGAAGATGCAGAGTGTATTTGTTTCATAATGTGTATAAATTTCAGGTCAATTGCAATTTAGATAGAACTGCTAGCAAGTAGTCCCATTCTAGGCAGTCAAAGGCCTTGAGAATGTCCAAGGCCATGACTACCAGTGGGGAAGTCGTCCATACCACATTTGATTATGTTTAAAAGTTTTCTGATTGGTTCATTGATGTTTCAATGGGGGACAAAACCAGCTTGGTCTGGGGCTATTTGTGCAAAAATACATCAATCTTGTTGACTAGCACTGATGTAAAGATTTTGTAATCCAGGTTAATCAGAGATTGGCCAAAAAGATTCTACCTTCTGCTGGTTTTCAATTGGTTTTAGGATAGCTGCAATCTTGGAGTGGTACCATGTTTTGGGGAGGGGTTCCCTTCTCATTAGGTTGTTAAATAGGCAGCCCATAATATAATAATGTTTCTTTGAATTGTTTATAGAACTTGGAAGTGAAGCCATAAGGTCCTGAGCCTTTATATGGTTTTAATTTTTTAATAACAGTCAATTTCTTCAAGGGAGAAGGGACTAACTAAAAAGGTTTTCTTAACATGAGTTAGTGAAGATAATGGGTAAGTTTTCTAAGAAATTATGGATATCAATTTTTATTTGGGGATTGTGTGGTATATAATTTAGAATTAAAGGAAGCAGCCCAAGTCGAGTGTGTTTGTGCATATGTCCATCTTAAAGAAATAAGAACCGGCATATTGTGAGCCATAAATAGTGAAAACGAACTGCTGAGTGGCAGTTCTTATATAGAAAATGGCTATTTCCAGTCAAAGTAATAATGGACCCAAGTTGTCAAATCTAAGGCTAGGGATCCCTACCATAGCCTTTAGTACCCCTACCACACTACCTACAAATTATTGATCTGGATTCAGGGTTAGAAAGCAAACACCTTTTCTGCAGCAGAAGGGTTATCATACAATGGCTGCCCATAACACTAAACTTTTGTTTACCTGAGACAAAGGTTTAAAGAGACATGTGGGATCTTCTCTCCCTTGAAGAAGATAAGAAACAGCTTGGGAGGAAAGGATGTGTGTTGTTTGTCGTCCTTCTGGCTGGAGGAAAGAGGCACTTGTTACTGATGAAAAGATTTGTAGGTGCCTACATTAGGACACCTGTTCTAATTTATCCATTTGTTTCATCCCAATTTGATGTTGACTTTGATTAGAATGTTGTGCAATTTATTGTTAAGGGCTTTATAGTCTGTATTACCAACTCTCCTGACAAGAGTTTGATCATGATTACCGAGTTCCGTGGGTGTTAAAATGGTGATGCAAACTCAAGCAAGCATATTGACCTTTCCCCTACTGAAAGGAATTTTGCTTGGTTATTACAGTGTAGGAAGTTTGATATTGGTGAACATGAGTCATTCAATAAACTTTACTCTTTGCCCCAGTGGCGTTGGGGGAACAAGGTGAAAGTTGAGGACAGACAACCTGAGAAATACTGTTGTGACCGGCCTGTAAATAGTAGCATTGCATTGTATATGTCCTTGAATGTTTGCAGGTTCCAAGTTTCTGAAGCCATTGGGTATTTCATTTCACTAGAAAAGGGGTGGGGAGCCTCAGGGTTGTGTGTCTGGCCCTCAGGACCCTCCCTAGGCCATGATCTCTCCCTGGGACATTCACCCTCTTCTGTGGCCATAACCCCCTCACTGCCTTCACACCCTCCTTGAGTGATGGTCCTTGAACTGGAATATGTCCTTGAACTATCCATACTATCCATTGCTTGCCTGAATGGAGCGTGTCTGTGTGTGTAAACCTGACTTTTGTGTGTTCGGAATGTAACCTACCGTACAAAGCTAAGAGTCAAAGCCATTCCCCCTGGAAGGGTTTTATGAGGGAATTTGGCCCTTCAGCTGAAAAAGTTTTCCCACGCCTGCATTAGTACTAGATGTTCCATGTAAAGATTGAACTGTTTAGGGTTGTCATATTTCAAAAAGTGAAAATAATCCAGACACAAAAGTTGGCGGCTGGGGGGGGGGGAGTTGTTGAGCTTACCAGCTGTATGGTAACCCTAGAACCGTTCTAACTGGGTACCTGTGACAAAGGAATTTGGCAAATACTTCAGATGATTTGTAGAATGGCGTGAGACTTTCTTCTTCCTTAAGGCGTATGAAAACTGAGTCAGTGAAAGGGAGAGTTCACTTCTTGTCTGCTATCAGTAAGCTTAGGCCTTAGGTGACACTTTGAAGACTCTGGTTTTTTTTCTTTTTTTAAGTGACGGTCGCATTCCACTTCTCTCATAAGAACATAAAAAGTGTCCAACTAGGTCAGACTATGGCATGGCTTGCACAATGTGGTAATACAAACCATGGCTGACTGGGACTGCATGTGTGTGCTGGCTTCTGGAGCAGAACTTGCATCCTAGTCCTTTTAGTTCAGCTCAGTTCATTTTATTTATTTCATAAAATTTATGTACCGTTTGATTGTAAGAAAACCCTCAAAGTGCTTTATGAAAGGTAAAACAGGAAAATCGGGGGGGGGGGATTGCAACCCTACTTTAAAACATACAAAAGTTAAATACTAAAATATATTAAAATGGCATCAATGTTCTCAGCATCTGGGTAGGCAGGCGCTGAAAAGAGTGCAGTGATTGTCACTTATTGGTGTCAATAGGCAGGGAATTACCAAGTGCAGGTGCTGTCACACCAAATCAGAGGTTTTCAACCTTTCTGAGTCCACGGCTCCCTTGACAACTGAATTCTTTCTGCGACACCCCTCTGGGGCTCGGGGGCCCAGTTATGTCACCCCTTTATTGCACAACTGGCAGCCTCTCACCCTTTATCGAATACCCTTATTTGTGGAGTGCTCCCTCAGCCTCCTCTCCTCTCCCCTCACCTCTCCTTGGAAGTCTTCTGGGCAGCTGCTGGTCTCTGAGCTACCCCCCCCCCTGCCCTAAAGACAGGTGCCTCCTCACACTGCCCCATAGGGCCTGGGGCTTGTCTGTCCATTCCCAACAGCAAGGGCTGGCGGACTGGCTGGCTGGGGTCCCTTGCCCGTTTGCTTGCTTACTCCGAGGCCGCTTCAGCTCCTGGCAAGCAGCACCCCCTGGCCAGCCCAGCGGCACCATTCGCCTGGGGAGCTTGTAGCCAGGGCTGCTGCAACAAACAGCTGTGCAAGCCTTTTGGAGGCAGAGATGCAAGGGCATTAGAGGAGGGAGGGAAGGAAAGAGAGACAGAGGCTAGGGTTGCCTGTGGCACCCCTGAACATCATTCAAGGCACCCCAGGGTGCCACAGCACTGCACTAAACAATTGAGTTCTTACAAATGCAGAACGGGTGCTGTGTAGCACCTGCAGTAGTGCCCTTTCCGCCAATCAAAGCGAGGTGTAGGGTAGGGCAATCTCGTAGGTAAAATGGCCCCAAGTTGTTAAGGGCTTTATAAACTAATAGTAAAAAAGGTAAACTTTATAAACTAATAGTAACACCTTGATTGCTAAGCCAAGGTTTGGCTTTGCATGTTGTGCAAACCTGGGACTGTGGTTAAGCTCTCTCCTCAATCACTACCTACTACTAAAAGCAAACCTCAACTACTGCTCACGGTTAAGGAGGAGAGAGCTTAACCATGATCCAGGGAGTTATTTATTTTATATGACGCACTCAGTCAATGTAAGCTAAGAGGACTGGAGAGAATCAAAGTGGCTGCAATCGCCTCCCTACAAACCCCGTACATTTGCACTAGTTATGGTTTGGCTTAGTGTTGTGTGCGGACGCAGTCCCAAGGTCCATCTAGTCCAGCATTCTCTTTCTTGCACCCGGTTCTTTGGGGAAGTATACCTGCAGGCCATGAAGGCGACTGTGGTCTCCCCTGTTTGGCCTCAGCATCCACTCTCAGTCACCATTTTTTCTGGGCTAGTAGCTAGATTCTTTGTAGTGCTGAAAAGCACTCCTGCATTTTCTTCCTTTCAGTCTCTCCCAAAAGAATATCATGAGACTTGACTAGCACAGAGGTCTTAGAACATAACTTGCACAAAGGCCTACTGTTTGCTCCTGTGGCTTAATGTTGCATAAATGTGCGGCTCTGTAGCCCAAAGGTTGTATTGTGCAGTGGAATACAAAGAGAGAACAGGAAAAAGGGGAAGACAGTTGGGGTGAGAGTCAAGTTATTATAGTCAGGACTGCAGCTTTTTCATTAATCACTTAGAATCAATGATTCAGAACAGTTTGATCAACTAAAAATGCGCTCCCAGTCAATTCTTAATTCAAGTACTTATAAGAACTGCAGCTGCCAAGTGCTGTCTTGAAAGAGCCATTCCTTCATGTATGAGAAAAATGTGTTTGTTGTGGACATGCGCAAATCACTGAAAAAGAAAGCTTTGCTTTTATTTAGAACTATTTTTGTTGTGCATAAATTTATTGAGATTTTATCCATTGACTAAATTCGGTCAATTGACTTAAGGTTTTTCTTTAGCTGGCTCACAGTCCTTGTTACAGTGGTTTGTGTATTTTAGCACATTGTTTTCCTAGCTTTTTTAAGTGTTTTAGAAGCATCACAAAAGAGGTTTTTGGAGAGTAGTAAGTACCCAACAAGGACAAAATATTCCCAGAAGAAACCATTGAAGGAATTTGCAGTTGTGGGCAAGTGTCTTGTGTGTACTGTTCTGATGCATAAATCTGTACCCTCATTTGCCTGCTGGCAGAAGAAAGCTCTTCTAGGTAAAAGGTAATGTATTACCTTATTACATTACATTTGCACTTTGATTCCTGTACTTGGCATGCTACACAGATGGAAAAGGAAATGTGGTGGAGCAGCCAAAGGTGTACATTGGTTATCGTAGAAAGAAAATTGTGTTTCCTTAATATAAAAAATTGCTAAAAAGAACTGCATAACAAATTGCAACGGCCAGTGTCAGAAACAGAAATGAAATTCTTGATTTTTTAAAAAATGAACATGCTTCATTTTGTGGAAACCTGGAATCATACATAGGCAGCTTCCTGTCTCAACACTGGTATCAAATGCAGTGTCTCCTTGCCCCCCCCCCCAACCAGTCCAGCTACTGGCGCTCAGGGTTCTACTTTCTACCTGGCTATAGCAACTTGGGTGGAATTTGTAGGAAAAGGAGAGGAAATGCCTCCACTTTGTCAATCCTCCTTCCTCTCCCAGGAACTTTCTGAGAAGAGAAGGGAGGGGAGAACAATGGTAACAGAGAGAGTGACCCGATACCACCTGCACAAACAGTCCTGGGAAAGGGCTGTGGGAACATCTTGCCACCTTGCTTCCAATCTCTGGGAAGGATTAGTTGAAGGAGACCCTTGGGACTTTGGGAATCCTCACCAGGTCTGTTAACCTGTCTTAACACACATAGCCTCTGATCAGCAGTGATGTTGCGCAGTGTCACAAATTGCACTTGCTTATAGCTTCCGCTGCATGCACCCATGGCCAAATTTAGATGGGGAGGATGGAGTGTCTGGGACCAGCAGAGATGGTCCCACATAGTACTGGTCTTGTATTACTTTATGAAGCAACTGAGCCCTGTGTTGCTAGGGTGGTATGTGGTGGGCTTCAGTGTGTTGCAGGATGTATGAGTTTCAGTGTGGAGCAGTGTTTTAGGGGTGCTGTTGGGGATCTCAGTGTAGGGCAGAGTTGGTGTTCAATGTAGGTCAGAGTTTGGGAGCGTAGGTTGTGGGCAGGAC
Organism: Podarcis vaucheri; assembly: GCF_965113315.1. NCBI lineage: Eukaryota > Metazoa > Chordata > Lepidosauria > Squamata > Lacertidae > Podarcis > Podarcis vaucheri. The sequence continues at coordinate 30,386,852 of NC_138764.1, forward strand.
CGGATTTAGGTTTGATGAGGCCCTAAACTACTGAAGGCAGTGGCGTAGCGTAGGGGGTGCAGGGGGGGCCGGCCGCACCGGGCACAACATCTGGGGGGGGCGCTCGCACTTGCAGCTCTCTAAAATCCACGGGTTAGGGGGCGCCAATTACTTGCCTTGCCCCTGGTGTTGACAACCTATGCTACGCCACTGACTGAAGGTAATGGGGCCCCTTATATGTCAAGCTGTCCTTTGTCATCAACAAATTGCCACTGTTTTCTGTGTTTAATATATGCTATATGGTAATTTATGGACCTAATAGGTCCATACACAACACAAAACCCTGTTGCTGTATGTAGGTTTTATTTTATTTGTTTTTTATCTTATATTTTTGAAATGTACATCCAGTTTTTTTCCCCTTTAAATTTTTTTGGGGCCCCCAAAAGAGTGCGGCCCTAAGCTATATCTTGTTTAGCTTATACATAAATCCGGCACTGGTTGTGGGGTGTGGGCACCTCTAGTGATTTGATTTCTTGAGCAACTAAACCCATGACATCCAAACAGAGGTTGGATGGCCATCTGTCATGTATGCTTTGGTTGAGATTCCTTCATTGCACAGAGATCCCCTCTGTGTCCCTTCCAGGTCTATGATTCTATCTCACATGTATGCATTGCCGCAGTCATTGTCTCTCCCCACATGTTGTGAAATTAAATAGTGGAAGAGAATGGCAATTTTCTCTTGGCAGACTTTCCTTGGGGAGGGGAACTTCTGAGTCTGGTGTTCACTGTGGGATGTGGGCGTATGTATATGGTTGCAGTATGAGTGGGTTTCATGCATGTGTTTCTGTTGTAGATGTGGTTCTCCCATGACAATTTGTTAAGTTTCTAAATGTTTCCACAGACCCCCCCAAAGTGGTTGAACCCTTTTGTAACCACTGTACCACTCTGTGATACAGTTTTTCATGATACAGTGGTACCTTGATTTAAGAACCGTCCTGTTTACGAACGATTCGGTTTACGAATTCCACAAAACCGGAAGTATTGTCCTGGTTTGCGAACTTTACCTTGGTCTAAGAACGGAATCCGAACGGTGGAAGGGCACTGGCGGCGGGAGGCCTCATTAGGGAAAGCGCACCTCGGTTTAAGAACAGTTTCGGTTTAAGAACAGGCTTCTGGAACAGATTAAGTTTGTAAACCGAGGTACCACTGTATGTACATAGTCATTGGACATGGCACCTAGTAGGTTACTCTGTCTGCAAACACTTCAGTCCTTGCAGGATTTTAGCTTTACTTTTGCTTTCAGCCATGTGCAACACATTTTCCCAGAACGTTTTTCATATATTTTAATGGGGCTGGAAAACCTGAATAATTTGAACCACTGATCAAAACTTCACGAAACCAATGGCATTCACTCCCACGGGAAGCAGTGATTGGATGGCTTTAAAGGAGGATTAGGCTAATTCATGGACAATAAGGCTGTCCATCATCATCATTTTATTTGTATGCCGCCTTTCCATAGTTAAAACAATGCTCAAGGCTACTAGCCATGATGGCTAGTCTCTGCCTCCATGGTTGGAGGCAGTAATGATGGAAATCCCAGGAAGACAGTGGGTTGTTGCACTTGGGTTCTGCTGGGGGGTTTCCCACGGGCATCTGGTTGGCCGTTGCGATACTCTTTCTCTACTAGATGGGTCTGATTCAACAGGCTCTCCTCACATTTTTTAAAATTGGTACCAAACTTCCAAGTATTGTGCCCTTTGGTAGAATTGTAACTTCTGGCTCTCTCTGGAAACTTAGACTAAAGACCCTTTAATGGAAAAAAGGCCTTCTAACAGCTACATTTTGATTAGCAGTGTAACTTTATATGTGCAGTACTGTACTAAGAAGTAGATTCTACCAAGTCCAATGGTGATTTCTCCCATCTAAGGGAGTATAGGATTACTGCCTAAACGGGAGTAAAGGATCTCATTGTGTTCGTAACTGAGTTGCACATTGTAGGCGACGTTGTCAGAAACAACCTGTGAACTGGTGCCACACCTAGTGAATCAGGTTGTACTAGAATGATTAACTGTGCGTCTTGTACTTTTAATCCTTTAAAGAGTACTGCCATAATTCCCCCAGGCAGGAATTTTAAGTTACAGCTAGTGCTGTTCTAGCCTAACCTGCCTGTCCCTGCGCATCATGCTCATACACACATGTGTGGGTGCTGGGGTGGGGGCAATACCAGCAGGGTGTAATTTACAGAGATAGTAAATGTCCCACCCCAACTCTATATTCTTTATATGGAACACATAAATGCTTATAACATGTGAACAAGGGCTGAGACATCAAAGGAACTTTCAATGCTCAGTTGTCCAAATTATTTTTCTCATTAATAACGTTGATTTTTGTGTGTGTTCTTAAGTAATTTATAAACTTCCCTTAGGTATTCATCAAAATCTTTGAGCATTCTATGGTAACGACTTCTTTTGGATCATAGCTCTTGGATAATATATATCCTTTTTCTTTTTAATGATATTTATTACTTTTTCAACATTTTCAACACAACACTACAAACAAAAAAGAAAAGAGAAAAAACAATACAAATACAATACAAAAACACTACATAGACTAACAAAACAAAGCAAAAACAAACAAAAACAATTTAAAAACACCTCAAACATTTTCAATATCTTATATTTCATTCACTTATTTCCAGCGACCTCCTCACACCTCCCTTTTTGTATTCCACTTTTATTAATTGTTTCAGCAATTCCTTTCCATCTTACTCTGTTTTCTATCCTATAATTATCTTAACACATTCCTGCCTTATTTTTCCTTTAATTTTCTATTAATCTATTTATACTTAATTCCTTATGACATTTCTACTAAAGCCATATAACTTCATTTCTAACATTTTTCTAACATTCCTTAATTTTACAATATTTCTATAAATAGTCTTTAAACTTTTTCCAATCTTCTTCCACCGACTCTTTGGATAATATATATCCAGAGCAGGGGGGAATATGTCAATGGAAATTATCTTTCTGCAAAAAACAAACAAACCACAACCCGACAGTGCTAATTTATGCTTTCTGCCCCCACTACCCTGAACACAATCAGGAGACCAACTTACCAGCCACAATGTATTTTGTGTCCTTTTTTGCCCTCAAATCTCACCTATTTAGGCTGATAGTGCTTATCTCAAGACTTACAATGTAGAACCATTAAAATCCAGAAATATTCTTGCAGCTGTTTATGCCAATTTTGTAAAATTAGACACTGAAGCCCATATGCATAACTGTCCACCTGAAAGTGTGGGGTTCAGTTTTAAGGTTTCTTAAAAATAGACTCTTTCCTGGTAGTAATGGGAGTTGTAAGAATTTATAACTTTTTTTTCCAGTCCAGCACAGGAGTAAATTAGTCAGGTGTCTTCAGTACATGAAGTCAGCAGAAATAATGTCATTGATATGAAAAGGTTTCCAGTAGAATATTTGGCCGCTTTAATGTTGCTAGCTTTTATGCTGAATAATTGAATTTTATACTAGAATTACATACCATGACAAAACAACAACAAAACCAGGGGGCAAGAGGGAATGCATAAAGGATGCATTTCCTCTGTGGTTGAAAATTGGCTTCTGTATGCCTTGTGCTAAATTGCTTTCATTTCTAAAAAACTGCTGTGTATTACTCTTGCCTAGTAAAGAAACAATTTAAGGTTTTTGATATTTTTATATGATGTCTTTTGAATAACTCTTCCTCTGAACCAAGAAAATAACTAAAATAATTATTCTGTTTGCAGAAAGAAAAGTGGAAAAACATTACCTGGCAATGAGGTGAGTCTTACTAAATTTGGCAATGTTAATGCAGATTAGGTGGTTGCTAAAATCTAGTAATTTCACCGAACAGCTCAATAAATTACTTTGAAGTATAGTCTTTGTTCAGTTCAGTAAACAATAGTTTAGAAAAGGGGTTATTTACCTAGATTTTCCTGTTGTTTTTGAGTGGTGACGGTAGATTGACAGTGCAAATCTATATATGTCTGCTTGGAAGTAAGTTTCATTAAGTTCAATGGGGCTTCTTATCAGGTATGTGAATATAGGTCCTGACACAATTGGAGTAAATAATCTAAAATATCAATGTGGCTTTTGCAAATGAAAATACTTTGGATAAATTTGTATCAGTTAACATTAATAAAATCAAGAAGGCATTCTAGAGCATTTTGTACGGACAAGAGAAAGTATGTTTTAAATGGTGCTAATGCTTAAGCACCATACCTTTCTTTTCCTAGCACTCTGAAATATATCAAATAATACTGGTTTTTCTTTCTTGTCCATGTTTCATAAAGCAAACATTATTGATGCTTTTTTGCTTAGTTTGTTTACCACTAGGTGACTTTTCCCCATCTAGCTTTAGTTTGGAAATATTGCAAAATGTGATGCCTATGTGTGTTGTTCAAGTCTGCTTCTGATGTAAAGAAGGGCCATGCACCTGTGGGTTTCGATGCCAGGATAAGGAGAGATCATTAATCCTTCCTCCTCTCCATGCAGTTTACACCTGCAATGAGCAGCAGAATAATTCTTTGGAAGAAAGCACCCAGACTTCCTGTGTGAGATATCAGGATAGACCAGGCATCCCCAAAAACGGCCCTCTAGCTGTTTTGGGACTACAATTCCCATCATCCCTGACCACTGGTCCTGTTAGCTAGGGATGATGGGAGTTGTAGTCCCAAAACAGCTGAGTTTGGGGATGCCTGGGATAGACTGCTTGCTTACTCATGAGTTGATCTGATTGGAAGTGCTGTAGCCCACTGCGTCTTGAAGTAGAACCTTCTCCAACTAGGTCCTTTTCAGCATTTTATTGGGTGTGCATTGGCCGGCAAGAATCTTATGCAGCAACCTGGAGCATCCAAGCTATTGGATCTATTCATGAATAAGCACTGGTGACTGCAGGCAAACATTTTCCTCTTTGAAAAATGGAAGCTTATGTAGTTGTTGTTGTAGTTGTTGTTGTTTAGTCATGTCTGACCCTTCGTGACCCCCATGGACCAGAGCACGCCAGGCACTTCTGTCTTCCATTGCCTCCCGCAGTTTGGTCAAACTCATGCTGGTAGCTTCGAGAACACTGTCCAACCATCTCATCCTCTGTCGTCCCCTTCTCTTTGTGCCCTCCATCTTTCCCAACATCAGGGTCTTTTCCAGGGAGTCTTCTCTTCTCATGAGGTGACCAAAGTATTGAAGTCTCAGCTTCAGGATCTGTCCTTCCAGTGAGCACTCAGGGCTGATTTCCTTAAGAATGGAGAGGTTTGATCTTCTTGCAGTCCATGGGACTCTCAAGAGTCTCCTCCAGCACCATAATTCAAAAGCATCAATTCTTCGGCGATCAGCCTTCTTTATGGTCCAGCTTATGTAGTATTTGGCAGATTTAGGCTTCCAACAGCAATTCGTGTAGAATGGGTTGGCTGTTTCAAAGTGATTAAAATACAGTTGTGTGCATGGCATCAAATACTGTGCTGTCAGTTGACCAATATGGAATGCAAGAAGAAAACAGCAAGATAATTGTATTGTGTTACCTTTTCATGTGCAGAAAGAAGTCAAGAAAGAACGAGCTGTAGTAGACAGAGTATTTTTTGCGAGAATACGACAAATCCTGAGAGTTATGGTCCCTAGGACATTTTGTAAAGAGGTAAGCTGCAAATGAAGAACAACGAACCTGTCTAATTATGTTGCTTTTACCTGTCACCATGATTCTAATAATCTGATCACTTTCTGATATCATTTATATAAAACTATTTTCCATGCAGCCTTTTCAGTTACCAGAATTAAGTTGGGCTCAGAGTAATGGCTTACAATATGCATTTAAGCCTCAAATTGATGGGTTTCAATATACATTATTTCTCATATATCTGATGACTTAAAAATTGAGGACACAAAAACTTTTTAAAAAACCTTTTAAAAATAGTTTTTATTGAAGATTTTTTTGTGTTACTAGCAAATAAACAAAAAAAGAAAAAGTACATATAGTGTCTCCACTTTCAAATCATAGTCTTTTTCACAGTTTGTTTCTGCACAACAAGACAATGACTTATCCCAGTCAACAGCATATGAATTGATATGGATATACAACCTGCACCGCCCCCCGTCCCACACACATACAAACAAACCCGACTGCAACCAACTGAATATAACCAACGATGCTCTGGCCCCCAATCTCTCGCAATGCCAACAAAAATAAATATATATATGTAAAGAACCTACTGACGTGATGCTGACACAAAAACCCTGCATGAACACTATGCAATAGAACTAAATATCATTATTCCCTCCCCACAATCTCTCTCCCCTATTTTCTCTTTCCTTTCTCTTTTCCCCTAACTGCATAATGTTTATGACACCTTATTCATATGTCATTGAGAACATCAAGAAAATTGGGAATTACAGACCTGCTGTGAGAACTGAGCCTCATAAATATGAGACACATCAGTGGCTATAGATGAGATTTGCATAAGATGGTTTCCACGATTTTTCTTTAGCCTGGCCTTCTGTTTAATCCAGGTTAAAATGTTTTTCGGCTTTTTATTTAATTTTGCAGCATTGCGTCCAGATTTGCCCTTCCAAGAATGAAAGGGTCCTTCTATTCCAGTGGGGAAATCCAGTGAGGGGAGGGGGAGACAATTTGTGCCAATACCCCTTCTACCTGCAGCCCCAAACACTGCCTCTAAGACTTTTCTGAAGGGTCTCCCAACCCTTTAGAGCAGCATAGTTCAGGTAGGGGGCGGAACAGCCTTTTCCAGCGCACAGGGAGAAAGGGAGTCTGCTAAGATTGTTTCACATAGCATATCATGGGTAGAGATTTGCCTAGAGGCTGTCTGGATCCAACACATAGACATTTACTGGCCTTTTTCTTAAAAGAAACCTTTCCTGAGTCTCTGGTGAAGGCCAACTGAAACTCAGGGGCATGGGAGCCACCAGAAGTTTCCAGTTAGAGGATCTTGGTGATCAGGGTGGAGCATAAGGAATCAGGCGGTCCTTAAGGTATTTTGATGAAAGTTATTTAGGGCTTTGTGGATTAACACAAGTACCTTGAACTAAATGACTAAAATTTGTGCCCTGTCCTTTGTAATTGAAGAAAGAATCTAGGCTGTTTGTAGAAAACTCATTAAGGAATGATCATCTGTGAACACTGACAACTCACTTTACTTTTACTAGACAGGTTATTTGGTACTTATTGCCATGATGCTGATACTTCGCACATACTGTGATATTTGGATGATTCAGAACGGAACTGTTATTGAAAGGTAAGCATTCCATATTTGATCCTTGTATGATATACTCGTGTGATGTATAAGATTGCAATAACTAGGGACAAAGGTTGCATAAAATGGATTGGCAGTAGACTTAGATTTAAAAAGATAATGGGATGGGAAGGTAAATTATTTTTCATGCTGTGAGAATGAACCAAAAAGAGCCTCTGGCTCATATTTCTCTTCTCATTCTCTCTTGTAGCTGTGTGGAAGAGAAGCTGTGAATTCTAAATTAACCACAGTTTGATCATGACTTGTTCTTACTAACAATAGTTAAAAGAAATCTCAGTTTACAGAGTTCAGAAGTCATGGGGAACTGTGACTAGTTTAAATTCAAATGCAGATGTTTTCAGGTTCTTCTCACATTGAGGAGGGGAATGCCTGGGCTCAAGGCTTGTCACAGCTCATTCTGGTAGCAGGAAGCCATGCCTTCCCTCTGGCCCTGTTTGAATATAATAGCTTATCATTGTTTAGTGCTATTTATCCAAGCTGGAACAAGACTAAGCACAGCTTCATCACCCTCCCACGTGAACCTGAACGAAACTTTGGCTGGCATAATCTCCTGCTCTCGTGTGTTTTGTTTCACTTTTTCAGACACCTGGTTTTGCATACGAATCAGAGACTCTGGTTTAAAACATATTAATTAAATATTCCAGATTTATCCCCTGTGGCTTGAAGCTGGCTTGTTTTGAAGAACACAAAACAGAGTTTGTTTTAAACCCCAACAGCCAGTTCCTACACCACAAGCTAAGATTACATGACAGGCAAATTAAACGCTGCAGAAGTACTTGTTTCAGATGCTGGGGGAGCATAAGTTTTTGCTCAGGCTTGTTCTAGATTATGCATCTCTCACTAAACCATGGTTTAGTGTGTTGCGCAAAGGGGACCGATACATCCATTATGCAGTCAGTGGCTTAGCTCATACGTCTCATTAAACCCTAGTTAAAAACTTAAGTATGCTTAATGGGAATGAGTAGCATGCTGTGTGTGTCTGCTGAACAGTTCATCCTCGTTCATCTTCGTTCATCGACTTGTGCTGCCACTGCGAAGAGAGTCAGGGTTGTTGTGATGTCCGAATATGGTTTCTTAGATTGTCTTTCTCCAAATACAAAGCGTGAGCAGTAAAGCATGAACAAACTACGACACTGAGTTTGGCCGTCATGACAAGCCAGACCATCTTGTTTCCCATCAACATGGCATGAGCAGGAGACTGTTCAGCATCATGCTGTACATTCGCATTACAGCATAGTTTAACTATAGTTTAATGTAACAATATCCAATATGGTCCATATATGGTCCACTACAACTCCCATCATCCTTGGCTAGTAACTATGCCTGGTTGGAGTCGATGGCAGTTCTGATCCGTGACATCTCGGGGGGGTGTGTGGAATGTTAGCTACTGATTTAATGTGATGTGTGAACCAGGCCAACGTAGTTATAATTGTCACAAGTGAAAGTTCAATCCAAGGAAACAATTAGTTTTCTCTGATAGTTGATAGGATACTGGTAGTGGGGAGGGACCAATTTGTGGCAAATTTCCTGTTGTACAAAATATAATCCAGGATAATTTATTTCTGTGGGGTATAATCTGCAAATAAAATGCAGTCTTGTAGGCAGAAGTGATATTCAGAGACTTTCTGTGTTTTAAAAGAAGAGGAATGTGCTTGAGTTTTGGTTTCTTGTTTGGGTTTCATAATACAAAAAATGAACCAATTGTACACAAAATACCATTTGACTTTATTATTTTTATCTTGCACATTTAGTTCTCTGCTAAATCGGTTGTATGTCTGTCATGTCAGCAGTAATGATTGTTGATATAGTGGTACCTCGATTTTCAAACGTCTCCATTGATGAATGTTTCAGTTTTTGAACGCCGTAACCCAGAAGTAAATGCTTGCATTTTTGAACGCGCCTTGGAAGTCATGCCACACGACTTCCATATTGAGGCTTCTGTATCGAGTTTTCAGTTTTTGAATGTTTCAGAACTCGAAGGGTCTTCCAGGACAGATTACGTTCGAAAACCGAGGTACCACTGTACACTGTAAAAATATATAATGGTGGTAACTCTTCAGTCATTAGCAGAGCTGTTAAATTGTGTACATTTTTTCTTGCAGTGCAATCGTAAGCAGGGATCTGTCGCTATTCAAGAAATCCTTTTTTAAATTTGTAGTTTCCATTCCACTGGTAAACAGATATTGTTAATATTAGCATGCACCTGTTACATTTATGCTGTGATAACTGATGCATAACTGAAGCAATTAGCTTTTTCCTTCCAGTTTATGTCTTCCGAAATTTAGTTTGAATAACGTCAACTAAATTCTACAGTTTATGGTGCTCCTGTGGCTTTTCCATTTTTTTATTTTAATTGCTTCAGAATGTATGGTCTTACAAGTTGTACTGAATGGTGTCGGTTATCTTCACTGTTGCTTTCTACCTCTTCCAAAGTAAACCCCTTTGCCTAGGTAGAAGAGAGAACAAAGTAAACAATTCCCCAGCCTCTCTTCAGTTCTCATTCTAGATCAAGGCATTACCAAATGGTCAGAACTTCTCTGTCCTCACTACATTTTTAAACCCTTGTCACAATTCACCTACCCATTCCCGACCTTGCCCTCTCCCCAGCCTCCACTGTTTTTGGTTTCTCCTCACATTTTTTGGGGGGGAGGGGAACACACCTTACTTTATTTCTCATCCTGCTAATCAAAACGTTGGGGCTCAGTGAGCCAAATGCTATTTATTTATTTCCAAACGAAACGAAACTGCCTCTTCAAGTGGTAGCCCATTATAGCTCCTTCCTCTGTGTCCTGAGGTCATTGGGATGCATATTTCTTTGTGAACAGAAGCGGAACGATAGAGAATGAGGAGAGGACATGAGGACATAGTGATAAGTTGGGCAACTGTACATCGTGGAGGGGTGGAATTCAACACTGAGCTTGTTTGGTGACAGCCTTATTGTTTCCTTCCATGGAGAGAGAAAGCTTCCTGGAAGACCCGCAGCCTTCCCCATGTTAACAGCCTCTATAGTTAGTTGTTCTAGAGCTGCAGTGGAAACGCGGAGCAGGGTTTTGGTAGACCAGCTGTTGCTTTGTCGGCAGATGTGGAAGTGCATCTGTATGCCTGTATGGTGAAACTAGAGTCCTGCTGCTTTCTTTGTTGAACTTCTTGTCCTGTGTTCACCTTAAATGGCTTTCTACTTTGCCTTCATGGAACCATTGTGGGATGGGCTTTGCTTCCCTTACGCCTAACATTTTGCATGTGGTGGTTTGCAGTGCTATCATTGGCCGCAGCAGAAAAGATTTCAAGAGGTACTTGTTCAACTTCATCGCTGCTATGCCTGCTGTAAGTGTTGACATCGCTTTTGTAAACGTGACCAATTCCAACTTCTCAGATGAGCTCCAAAGTTAGCTGTTGTGTTTTATAAATTGAAATGGCATGTTAATATTTTTTTTAAAAAAAACTTTCACATGCATCTAGGGTCATAATTAATCCCAAAGGGCCGTAAGAAATATATAATGCTTTAACTTAAAGGCAGTGAGATAAATTTGACTCCAGTTTAAAGGTTGAGGGTGTGTGTGAAATACTCCACATCCAGAGTATTTAGGGGTATAAGTAATATTTTTTTAAATGTAAAGGTAAAGGGACCCCTGACCATTAGGTCCAGTCATGACCGACTCTGGGGTTGTGGCGCTCATCTCGCTTTATTGGCCGAGGGAGCTGGTATACAGCTTCCGGGTCATGTGGCCAGCATGACTAAGCCGCTTCTGGCGAACCAGAGCAGCGCACAGAAATGACGTTTACCTTCCCGCCAGAGCGGTACCTATTTATCTACTTGCACTTTGATGTGCTTTCGAACTGCTAGGTGGGCAGGAGCAGGGACCGAGCAACGGGACCTCATCCCGTCGCGGGGATTCGAAGCACCGACATTCTGATCGGCAAGCCCTAGGCTCTGTGGTTTAACCCACAGCGCCACCTGCGTCCCTACATTTTTTAATGTAGGCAGCAGCTAAGATGAAGAAATGTTAGCTACTCATGTTAATTTATATTCATCCCTCTACAAGATTTTTAGTTGAAGAAAAATGTACAACTGGCAACTGGTGAGAAGTGGTCATTGGAGATCCAAGGGGGGGGGGGGAGGAAAGAAAAACAACTTTATAATTTTTCTTTTTTAAGAAATAGAAGTAGATACCTTCTTAAGTGTCTTTCATATTTTTCCTAACATACGACTGTTGGCATTTTTGGCCTCAAGGTCAGATGAGAAAGTGCCTTTTACAAGTGTTAGACCGTTTTGTAGAACAACACCATTTGAATACAGGAGTGGATAATCTTTGGCCCTCCAGATGTTGCTGAACTGCAACTCCTATCAGACCTAGCAGACATAGTGAGTGGAAAGTTTTCTATTACCTTACATGATATTTTGTGGAAATGGCACTAAAACACCTTCCACTCAGTTCTCTGAATCCAAGCCGGTGTTGTTGTTTATAACTATTTTGAATACAAATTTATGTAGGTTGACAGCACGATCCCATGCATGATGCTCAGAGGTAATTCTTACTGAGTTTATTGAAGCATACTTCTGAGTAATCTTATATGGGATTGCAGATTTATTCAATGGGCGATGATCCTGGTTTTTAACATGCCATCTGAGCTAAACTAAGGTGGAGGGTTTCATGCAGCTTAGACTTTGCCCTCTTACTGATGCGAAGAAGCAATCCTTATTTAACTTATTTGAGTTTGTGTAACATTGTACTGCTGCTGTTCATAGATCTCCCTGGTGAACAACTTCTTGAAGTATGGGCTAAACGAGCTTAAGTTGTGTTTCCGTGTTCGACTCACCAAGTACCTATATGAGCAATATCTTCAGTAAGTGACTGATTTCCCTCCCTCCAATATTTTTAATGATTTAATATAAATTTAAATTTAAACCAGTCTTAAATCATGTGCTTAATTGTTAAAAATGCTATCAGTTATTTATAAAACGCATGATTCAGTAGAAAATGCCACATTGATCTAACTCACTGTTTTCCACACATTTTAGGACTTATACCTATTACAAAATGGGGAATCTGGACAACAGAATAGCCAATCCAGATCAGCTGCTGACACAAGATGTAGAAAAGTTTTGTAACAGTGTAGTAGACCTGTATTCAAACCTTAGCAAGGTAAGATTAAAGAGGAGCCATTCTTTGGTAATTCCATAATCTGCATAATTAAACATCATTTTAATATTTGTAGGATAGAAGTATATTAATATCAGCGTGTAACTGTTTAGCATAATCATTTGTATTAACACCAGCATATCATTTGCATTAAGTCCAGCGCATTACTTGATTGAGTCATCCACATCAAAGATAGTTATAGTCCACAAATTATTAAATATCTTCAATGTCTTTCATTTAGGGCATGTCACATGCAACTGAAGTAGTTTCAGTTGAGCTGCTGCTTCTTTCCACACATTCTGTTAAGCAACTTACAACACCATGTTTGCAATCTATAGCTTCTTGTCTGCCAAGCCACATCAAGGCCCAGACGGTTGTCTCTCTTGTTTCAGTCCTCTCATAAACTTAAAAGACTTTCTCAGAGACAGTTTGTAGACAGCTGTTGAGCAGACGACACAAACTGAATAGATAGGATGGTGCATATTATTGCCTTAAGTTTTGAACTCTTCGTTTTCTACCGTAGATTCCGGCGTATAAGACGACTTTTTAACCCCAGAAAAGAGGTTAAAAAGTCAGGGGTCGTCTTATATGCCGGGTATGGGTGGCGTGGAACTGAGCCTGCCCCCCGCTGCTGCTGTGGCGGCTCAGAAGCAGCAGCAGGCTCCGCTGCACTCCAGGCGACTTTCTCCCGGCACGGAGTCCGCCCCTCCCTGCCGCTGCTTCGGAAGCAGCGGGAGGCTGGCTCGGCTCTGCGCCGGGAGAAAGCCGCCCAGCGCGGAGCCCACACCCCACGCTGCTTCGAAAGCAGCAGTAGGGGCGGTGGGCTCCGCTCTGCGCCAGGCGGCTTTCTCCCAGTGCAGAGCTGCCCAGCGTATTAGGTGACTGGGCTTAGAAGACGAACCCACCAAATTACAGCTGCCAATTTGGGGGGTCGCCTAATACGCCCAGTCGCCTAATACGCCGGAATCTACGGTAAATCCAATGATGTTATGTATTGAACTATGTCCAACCACTACTTAATAAATGCAATGTCTGATTTCTTGGAGAATGAATATAAATCTTATATTTCAGTGTTCTGTTGGCTAATTTGGCTGTGTTTATTTGCGGAACATGATAGTTTATTTAGAAGTTGTGTACGTTTTGGACTTTTTGAAAGTTGTGTGTCTTTTTTTTTTTTTTGGCCTCATGATAACTAATATTAAACCTTCTCTTAACAGCCATTTTTGGATATCGTTTTGTATATCTTCAAGCTAACAAGTGCAATAGGAGCTCAGGTAAGATCACATTTTTCGTCATGTACAGTAATTGTTCTGCAAATGACCCATTTGTTCTACAGCACAAGCAATGTATTATCAGGGAACTTTCTATAGATCTAGTATTCAGAAACATTTGGAACCAAAGCATTTAAAAAAATACACAAACACTCCAGGCCATTTTATTACGCAACTGCTCTTGAAAATTTCTCAAGTCAATGCTGATGTCACTGGAAATATGTTGAAAGATGAGGGGAAGCCGCAGTTGAAACTTTATAGGCTAATTTCATAACATACAGACAAACAAGTTACCAGCGTATACAATCCAGGCTCTCTTGGACGGTGACTGCATCATAGCCAAGCTGTTGAATTTTCATTGGCTTCCATATCTGAGCGGATCTAATGGTTTGCCAATAGTTCGACGTCACTTTTTGTGGAAGTGTTTGTCCTGAAAACCCCTTATCCCATCTGAGGTAGATTCAACCATGTGAAAAAAGAAATTATCACATGTCTGCATTCTTTCCAGTGTGTGGTTCAGCTTGCTGTGTGCTAAGTGTATTTTTCCACATTTCAGCTGGTAGACTTTAAATAACCTATTGTCATCCTTTTCTGGTAATAAGACTCCAGTGCATTTGTCCCATAATTCAGCACAACAGAAATACCATTAGCTCAGGCTAAGGTTCTGCATCTTAATGGATTCATTGGTACCGTAAAAGAGAAGCCAGGGCTGTCCATACTAATGTTTTGTTCCGATACATGCAGCTGAGGATTGTAACAGTCTTCCTTGGTTGTATACCTGGATGCTCAACTGCAGTGAATCCCTCAGTAAAATTTCACTAAGGCTGCGATTTTATGCAGATTTACCTTGAGGTAACTCCCACTGGGCTCAGTGGAACTTCTGAAGAGATTTGTATAGGATTATATTACCAATTTTCCCAGTGCCTCCTGCAGCCCCTCCTGTATCTATTGGTCTCATCAGTATATTTCTTTGAGAAATGTTTTCTGCAGTGTTCATTTACCCCCAAAAGGTAACTTTTTCCTTGAATAACTGTGTTGAGCAATCCCATTTGTGTTTACTCGGAAGTAAATCTCACATTGTTCTGTGGGACTTATTCCCAGTTAAGCGTGGATAGGATTCCAGCTTTAGGTTAGAAAGGATTTGAATATATTATTGTCAATATAAAATAACACTGTACACGCATTCCTAAAGTCTTCTTTATTGCAGGGAGCCATACATACAGATACTTTTGAAACTTTCAGAACTCTTATTCAGTTTTCTTGTGTTCTCCCCTACTTAAGATACTTGAGGGAAAATCGAGTATCTTAAGTAGGGGAGCACTCAATAAAATTGAATGAGGGTTTTGAAAGTTTCAGAAGTATCTGTGTATATGGCTCCCTCTAAATATTTTAAGTAGGGGAGAACTCAATAAATTGAATGAGAACACTAGTCTGGCTGAGCTTTGAATAAGGATTTTAAAACCTAGTTGCCTAGTTATTGACTTCAAAGGGAAGACTTGTGTGTAGCTTAGCTTTGGAAAACTCTGTTTGGAGATCAGTAGCCCAGTTTGCTCATCACAATAAACCGTAGATTAAAATGACATACCGTTTGGTGAAAATGAGCAGCATGCTAGTGCATACTATTTGTTCACATTAAACCATAGCTTGTTTTAAACTGATTTAATGCGATGCTCAAACTAGGACAATATGATTTTTACGAAGTAAAAGTTTACAAGATGACATGCAATAAATCTCTTACAGGCATTAGTAAATCATAAAAATAGAACTGGATCTCTTTGGGTGCACTCATTTGTTAGACGTTAATTATAATAATTGAAGTAAATAAAGTAATTAAACTATTTTATGCTATTAATTGATTCTAATCTAATCAATCATAATATGAAGTGTGCACACCTGAATTCTTTATCTTCCTTTCATGTTTTATTATGATTTTCCAGCAGTGCATTGAGAGGTTCTATGTAAATAAATGTTACTTCATCAGTGCAAGGTTGCAAAATGCTCTTTGCATGCAGATATTTCACCAGTATTGAATGGGGCAGGTCTGCTTGCATGGAATTTGTGTGTCACTGGAGATTTCAATTGTAGGCAATGTTCTTAAGTACCGTATTTTTCGCTCCATAAGATGCACTTTTTCCCTCCTAGAAAGTAAGGGGAAATGTCTGTGCGTCTTATGGAGCGAATGCCTACGGATGGCAGGGGGGATCTGCTGCAGTTGTGAGCAGAGGATCCATGGTTCCCCTTCCTTCCCTCCTCCGTGGCTCACTTTGAAACAGCAAAGTAGGAGAAGAGCCGCTTACACCCTGTCCGGTTGGCTCCTTTAAAGCTACCGTGCTTTCTTTCCCTCCCTCTCTCCCTGGCTCAGAGAGCTTAAAAGCTCCTCCACACACCCCACAAGTGCTTCTTCTCCCTTCAGTGTTTTTCCTTCCCTCCCCATAAACCCCTCTCCTGCGTTGTTAGCAGCCTCCTTCTCCACACACCCCACGTGTGTTCCTTCTCCCCTTAAACCCCTCTTCTGCATTATTAGCAGCCTCCTTCTCCACACACCCCACGCGTGCTCCTTGTCCCTTCAGTGCTTTTCCTTCCCTCCCCACTTAAAACGTGGTTACAAAGCATGGAGCCTCAGGATTTCTGCACTGGGTCACCCCAAATTCACCATCAAATCACATAGCATATCCATGGCTACAGCCTGCACCAAAAAAATCACACACCCACTGTTGCCTGGGGCCACAATGGTGCAAAAACGTGGTTACAAAGCACAGATCCACATGGATCCTCAGAATTTTTGCATTGGGTCATCCCAAATTCACCATCAGATCACATAGCATGTCCATGGCTACAGCCTGCACCAAAAAAATCACGCACCCACTGTTGCCTGGGGCCGCAATGGTGCAAAAACGTGGTTACAAAGCGCAGATCCACATGGATCCTCAGGATTTTTGCATTGGGCTACCCCAAACTCACCGTCAAATCACATGTCTATGGCCACAGCATGAACCACAAAAATCATACATCCACTGTTTCGTTCAGAATATTTTTTTCCTTTTTTCCTCCTCTAAAAACTATGTGCGTCTTTTTGTCAGGTGCGCCTTGTGGAGCGAAAAATACGGTAATTTCTATGCAAATATGTCTTCAATGTTATACCCTTTGAACAGTGTGTGTTTTATCCTTCTGTAGATAGTTGCCCATGGGGGGGGGGGAACTTACACATATCTTTATCACACATACATGTGCAAATGTTAATTTAAAAAATTGTGGTTGCTAACCATTTTGTTCTGGAATTCTTGTTGTATTTCCTACATATTTATAGGGCCCTGCTTCCATGATGGCCTACTTGATTATTTCAGGCTTTTTCCTTACACGTTTAAGAAGGCCCATTGGTAAAATGACTATCACGGAACAAAAATATGAAGGAGAGTACAGATTTGTCAATTCCCGGCTCATTACCAATAGGTATGCATTTGTTTCAAAGCCAACTAAGAAATAAGATCCTTTCTGTGTTTCTTTATTTTCAAAAATTTAACTTGCACTTATCACAATCCCAAGATCAGCTGTTCTCCTGAATTCCTTGTAGTTAAAACAACTAAAAAATTCTGAACTATTTAACGCTTATTATTGGGCCATTTCAAAGAAGTGGCAGTTTTCCTGGATTGATATTGTAGCAGCTTTGAAGTGTGGCTTACAGATCACATAGTCCACATAGAACGAAGTGTTAGGGTAGAGTAGTGCTTTTACTATGCAAATGGCGGGGACCATGTTTTTGAATTCTCCAATGTGCTATTTGTTTTTTGTAAATCCTGCACATAGAAACTTAGCCTAGCAAGAAGAGAGGTTCACCCTTTTGTATTCTAATGTTTGACTTGCAAGAAGGTTTTTTTGTGAGTGTTTTTGTGTGTGTGTTTTACTGATGTGGGGGGGCATTCAAAATTGACCACCTACCTGCAGACAGAAGTGGTGGGGGCAGTCCCTTCTGTCTCCCCTTGACTTTTTCACCAGATTTCTGCCTCATTCCGCTGGACAGGTAGCCCGCGTTTGATTTCTAGTCACTCTTGTTGCAGGTAGTCCTTGCATTTTATCGTCATTCTTCTTTTCATTTCCCTTTTTGCAGTGAAGAAATTGCTTTCTATAATGGGAATCAAAGAGAAAAGCAAACCATTCACAAAGCTTTCCACAAACTGGTAAGTTAGCATGAAGCAGAACAGTGTGTGTATGGCTCTTTGCAGAAGAGCTAGAGGCATATCTTAATGAGATGATCATCTAATGAAATTATGTCATTTTTTAAAAAAATCTATATTTTCTCCAGACACTGCAT